>NC_057862.1:670712979-671361313 GCF_019393635.1 Dromiciops gliroides
CCATGTCGGTTGTTTTTCCAGGAATGTATTTCACATTTTCTTCTACTTTTTTTTTATTCTTTTGATTTTTTATTGCTTCTTTGTATTCTGAAGTCATGTTCTATTTGCTAAATTCTAATTTTTGAGTAATTATTTTATGCATTGAGATTTTCACTCTTTTCCCATCTGACAAATTCTATTTGTTGTTTTTTTTTAATGATTTTTATACTTATTTTTTTATTTGGTCAATTTTGCTTCTTTAGGACTTTGCTTTTGTATCTCTTTACTAAGCTGTCAGTTTATTCTTAGTCTCTGTCTGCTATCTATCTGTTTATCTCTCTTTCTATCTCTGTCTCTGTCTATCTCTCTTTTTCTTTTCATCTTTCAGTTTTTCTAGAAAATCTTGTGTGGCTTTGAAGCTTTGCTTATGAGTGTTTTTACATTGTTGTTTTGTTTTGTTTTTATTTTTCCTTCTAAGTTTGTATCTTTAGCTTCTCTATCACCATGGTAAGTTTTATGGTTAGATTAACTTTTATTATTTTCTAATTTTTCCAGTCCATTTCCTGATTTTAAGCTTTATGCTAGAATAAAGCTCTGCTGACTTCTGTGGTAAAATAAAATAAAATAAGTTTTCATTATCTTTGTTTTCATGGTTTGTTTTCTGGTTGTTGTTGTTGTTGTTGTTGTTTTCTCCTCTGCTCTCTTCACATCTAATTCTGAAGGGTTTTACATTTTTGGTGATGCCAAAGTGATGTGATTTAGGGAGAAATGTGGTGACTAATCACCTGTTCTGAGCTCTGATATTTACCTAGATAAGGCCCCAGTTCTCTTGCTACCACAACTTCTCTTCTACCTGGAACTGCAATTTGTACTCAGGTAGAAACCCTACTCCATTTTAATGGTTTGGAATTCCTTTCTGAAATTTTTAACAAGAATTAGGGTCCCTGCTCCCTTGTAGCCTTAAGGGTTCCTCTATGCCCTGGAATTGTAACTACAACTATCACCTGGTCATGTGTCCAGTGCTAACAGATGGATACATTGGAATCTCTGTCTGATAAAATGTTTATTCCCCTTCCAGTCTCTGGTTGGAGAGAGTTCCCAGTACCACTGTTGTTGTGTTGCTGCTACACTACCTCTAAGATCATAGCTGGTGTTGTTACTGACCTCAACTTCAGGCCAGTCTTCACCCCTGTGTTGCAGATCTCTCACTTCTGTCTTTCTAAGATGTCCTAGATTGAAAAAAGAACATTTCTCCTTACATCATTTTGTTAGTTATTCCTCTTTACAATTTGATTTCATTAATTATTTTAAAGTTGTTTAGAGGGAAATGTTTGGAGAATTTGGCTAGAATATGCCTCTTTTGCCTAATAACAATATTATTTATCTAACTCTGCATAAATTACAAATACTGTTAGTTATATTTTCTCATTTAATCATGTCAGTGACTCTGTGATATGGGCATTAAAACTATTGTATTGTTATTCAGATTTGCCTAATGAACAAGCCAAGGATCTGTGAAATTAAATGCATTGATCAAAGGCACAAAAGCTAGAATTGGGATTACCACTCAAGTCTTTGAACTTGCAAGACTTTCTACCATATAACATTTTAAAAACAGAAAATCTAATTGCGTAATATCTGCAATGCTAAATATATAGGAAGCAAAATAAAAAAAATGTCACAGTGACTTCTCTCAAGGACCTTCCTTCATATTGGGAAACATATCTTTTTTTTTTTCCTTACTTGCTGGAAGATATAGACTATAAACAGAAAAGTAAAGTCCAAAATAATTTGAAGAGAGGTATAAAATTGACACTTGAGGGTATCTGGAAAGGTTTCTTAAATAAGGAAAGTTTGGGAGGATAAAGGATGCTCTATAAAGCATTGATGAAAAAGGACTTAAATCAAAGCTTGAGAAATAACCTGTGAGGTGTCATGAAGTGGCAATTAGACTTCTGTGTCAGGAGAATGGTTAGTTCACCAAATTGTCTGACATATATAATGAATGAAGAGGATTAGTAGAAAAGAAGTCTAGTAAAATAGTTTCAGACCATATTTTGTAGATTTGTAAGTGCCTGACTAATATATCAATGCATTTTATTGGATAGGTGGTAGGGAACCACTGAAGTTGTTTTGTTTTGTTTTTAATTCAGCAAAATGAATTGTGACATGGTCAGTCTTTTGACTTATACCTATTTTTGGCCATTGTATGGGAGATTGGTTAGAAATGGGAAGGAATGGAAGCAAGGAGACACATTTGGAAGCTTTTAAAAGGTCTAATCAGGAAGCAGTGACTTGAGTTAACATGCTATTTGATAATGTGAATGTAGGGCAAGGAATTGATGTGAGAGATGTTCTGATTATAGAATTGATTATATTTGTTAAATGTTTGGATATGGGTCAAAAGGTTAAAGAGAGGACAATGACAAGAATGACTCCTTTGTAATGAACTTGGTTGACTTGAAATATAGTGATACAAAGAAAGAAGTTTGGAAGAAGAGTTTGTTTTTACATTGGGGGAAGATATGAGTTCCATTTTGTACTTCTTGGCTGCTGTAAGGGCATGGCTGATTTTGTCAGAAAAATTCTTCACCCTGATAGACTCATCATAGAGAGATGCCACTGTCCTAACCAACTCTGTAGTATGTTGCAGCTTGGCGATCCCCTCCTCAAATCTTTTCTGCTGCTTGGCCAGCACTACCTGCTGGTACTCCACATGGGCCTGCATCACTCAGTGCTTTGCAGCTAGGACAGAGGAAACCTCCTTGGGAAGGGTGTCCTTGTACTGACACCCAGTACAAGGACACCCCATAATAATTGGCAAACTGCTTGACCAATTTGGCTATGATGGCATCCTTCATTTTATCTCTTGTGGTTTTGAGAAAGAATAATTCCTAGACTTGGGCCAGCATGATGACACTCTAGGTCTCTGTGGTGTCAGGAGCTATGTCAGCAGTAGGCTCTCAATTTAACGCAGACAAAACGGTTTCCTTGTTGTGTAAGAAGGCACCACTAGTGAATTGATAATGCTTAGCAGCAACTTTCAATCCTTCATCTTTATCCAGATTCTGGTCTGCTGTGATCTGGCTTACTAATTCTGCACAGTTGAATAAGACACATGTTTTGTTGTTTTGTTTTGTTTTTTTCATAGTGCAAACTTGCAAGAACCAGTTTTATAGATCCTCCAAAAAGTGATCCTTTGTCAAAAGCATCCTTCCAGGTAAACGTCAAGCAGATCTGCTTTTCAGAAAATGGGAATTTTGGCTCAATGGAACAAATATGATCATAATACCACAGCAGCATGTCTAGTGCCATGTCGTGTTGGTTGAGTGGGCCACCAAGGGCAGCCCAACGCAGGTGGCTCAGCTCCTCAGCGGCCTCGTCGAACTGTGCCACCTCCTTGCTGCCTGCCGGTATGTCTGCTGGATGAACTTGGTCAGAGGAACGACCACGTCCACCTTGAATGCCTTCTTCAGCTCTACCATCACAAACGTCACCATCAGGACACACCGAGGAGCCATCATCACAGCCTCCACCACTGACCACTCTCCTGCCCAGTCAGTCAGCTGAGCACTTCCACTCTCCAATGTTGTTACTTTTCAAGAAGATAGTATAATGTTGGAGCTTTGAAAAACATTTTTTTTTTTCTGTGTAGTAGTTCATCTGAGACAGGTATAAAGGTTGGAAATAGCATTGAAGATCTATAATCTTATCTCATTCTAAGGATGTGGTAAATGAGAGAAAGGCAAGTGGTGACACGTACCCAAGGACTTAGAGTCCAGAGAAAATTACCTTATTCCTAATACTTAGTTGCATAGCTTGCTGTCTACTTAAAACCAAGAGTAGGTCCAGTTTTAGCTAGGTCAATCTTTTATTACAACCAGGGTGAATTTTATATGTTCTAATGACTCTGTGGAACTCCGAGAAAAAACAAGATTTTATTTTTTCCAGAAAATGGAAGACAGATCACTTTTCCCCTTCCCACATGCACCATTAAGCTTTGCAACAAGACTGCCAAAATGTCCTTTACAAGAGTCTTCAGATCCTAGCCAACCATTTGGAGCAAGAGTACCAGAATTCGGGAGCAGAGGTGTTAGAAAATTTCCATTTTGTTGAGAAAGAAAGGAGACCCTCGAATTTGATATTTTTGTTTCCTTCTTTTCCTTTCTGTTCCACAACACACGAGATTAATCAGCTATTACTTTTTTATCAGAGTACAGTTTCTCATAGATTCATAGGTCTCTTTTCTAGACAGTCTTCATCCTAAAACACTCAGAGTTTCCAGATTATGGAGCAAATATGTTTATGTGCTTAATAGCCCCTTTCTTTCCTCCCTGAAAATTTTAAGTATATTAGTCCTGGTACTATACCTCCTCAAAACAAGAGACTACCTATTTAATGAAAGTTGAGACACACCAAATTGTGGTATACAAAAAAAACCAAACTGGCCATTTTAGGTTTTATCACTACCACCACCATCACCATCATCATGTATATCATCTGTCTGTCTGTCTATCTGTCCATCCATCCATATATCTAGGTATCATCTATTTATCTACACAAATACAAGTATCTGGATGTCATTAGACAAGCTTTGTAACCTTGTTTCACCTCTCTCTTATCTGTAAAATTATTACCTTAGACAAGTGGAATTAAAGGACTTGAACAACTCCAAATGCTTTTTTTTTTCTATTTGCCCTCTCCATATACCACAATCAAAGTATTTTCCATTTTTTTTCCTGAACCCTGACATTCCCACTCCTAATTTCTTCTTCGAGTTAAGACATCCAAACATAATATCCATATGTAAGTGCATTAAGTATAAAGAGTAATACATCAACTAATTATAAGTTAAAAAAGAACAAGAAAACAAATCTGAATAATTTTTCAAGGGATAGCATATAACTAATACAATATCTACCACACATTAACTGTATGACTTTGGGTAAGTCATTCCCCCTCTTTGTGTTTCATTTTCCTTACCTGAAGAATAAGAAAATTAAATATAAGAACAACAAAATTTTTTTTCAGTTCTTTTATCTTGTCATTTTGTTGTTGTTGGAGTGGTTTGCCACTTCTTTCTCCAGCTCATTTTACAGATGAGGAAACTGAAGCAAACAGGATTAAGTCATTTGCCCAGGGTCTACCTGACTCCAGGTCCACCATTCTACCCACTGAATCACCTAGCTGCTCTCCCTGTCAGTAGCAGTCATTAATGGTTTCTATATGATGTCAGACAATCCAAGCATTTGTGTTATTGATGAAAAATATAGAAGCTACTCATAATCACTATTAGTCTAGTAACACTATAGTTTTCTAGCAAGTATGTTCAAGTTAATTCTGACATTTCATATCAAACCCAGAGAAAGAGCAAAAAATTCCAAACCCATTCCATTTCTGCAATTCCTTGATTTTTCAAGGCCACTACCGTACTGTTCACCCAGTTTTTCCATTCTACACAAATCATTGACTTTTCTGTCTTCCACCCATGGCTTCTCATTTACTAAATCTCTGTGACTTTACCTTTGCAATATAGCTTTCATCCACTCTATTGTATGTACTCTTTTAGTCTCTATAGGAATTCAGACTCTCATCACATATCACTTGTAATGTTTTCCATATTCTTAAAGAAATTTCAATGCATACTCCTCATACAGATCCCCCATTAATATTTATTCCAAAAAACATAGAAACAACCCTGTTAGTATCTTACACAAAAAAGTTTCTTGGGCTTCCAATTGCCCCTAAAATTAAAAAAAAATGAAATATCTATAAGATCATTTATAGTCTTCCACAGTGTGGTTCCCATTTACCTTTACAATCTCATTTCATATTTCTGTATTTACATGTGTTTTCCATTGTGGCCAAATGTGAATATTAGCTTTTTGCTGATAAAATACATTTTATCTCTCACCTCCATTTATTTTGCATAGATTGTCTACAAAAAAAAAACTGAAATATTACCTCTTTGCCTCTCTTATAGGACTTTACTCACCTTAACTTGTACCAAGTTACTATTATGATCTCCTTTTTGAAATTACATTCTCTAACTTGTTATAGCTTTTACTTACTTGTTTGTGTACAAATTATCCATCTCTACCATCTAGTGAAATTTTAACCCACTAAAACCAGTACTTTCTTTTATTTTTTTTTCTTTCTATCATCAGTGAACAGCCAGGTGATCTGTCATCCACTTAATACACATTATTAGCCACTTAATAAATATTGTTTGAATTGAATTAATTGCTCAGCAGCTTCCTAATCATTACTGACTACTCCATTTCCCCTTTTCTGCCTGGCCCTGGATGGGTAGGAGGTAGTGAAGACCAGTAGCACAACTTTGGTCATATATTCTGAATGATCAATCCCCTCATGAGAGTTTGATATCGCTGTAGCAATGAAAAAGTCCTAGGTCATTGTAAAGTCACTTCTGGTATGATAGTTTCTGGAAATGGGTATGGGGACAGTGCAATGTTGAGGATATAGAGAGAGGCTACCAAAAATCAGTCCTACCAATTTTGCTTTCATTCTGGCTCAAGTAATAGGATGCAAAAGTTCTCCTAGTTTGAGGTCAGCATATTGCAAATGCTCAATGACCTTCATTGACTTTAATGAAGCAACTGTTGTTTGTAGTTGTTCTGGATTCTGGTGGTTAAATGACTTTCTAGGGGTTGTAAGAAGATTATCTATAGAAATTAAGAGGCTAATTGCTTTCTGATATGGCTGGTTGAGTTAGAATTTATAATGTCTAGTCACACAGTCTTCAGCATCACTGAAGTGGAGCTAAGGTTGAGTAATCAGAATGGTTTTCCTCAATTGATTTTTATGTAACTAATCATGAGGATACAACAGAGGACCTAAATTCAAGACTGTTTCTTGCTCTTTGGGAAACTTTCCAGTTCAACAGTCAGCCTATGGCCCCCTGCGTTGCAAATAGTTCTCATAACATGAACATTTGTTGAATAAGGAAAGGATGGAATTCATTGACCCTTTCCAATCTCCAGCATACAATGTAGTCTACTGAAACATTGCTTAAATCCAATTTGTTGTATTTCTATTATTTCAAGTTTTACTGATATATTATATCATTATCATTTCTGGATATAACCATCCTGTCCAAGATCCCCACAAGAAATTTCCCTTTGCTCAAAGAAAGGGGGAGAGCAAATAAATCAAACCATGTGACATGTAAATTTTATTTGATAGCACGTTCATCATTCTAAGCCATTCTAAGAAAGTATGGAGGTATAGCCCCTAAACTCAGTTCTAGAAAAAAAAAATTGTCAATCAAAGTTTACATCACTTGGCATAATTTTATAAATTTTTTTCTGTTTTTTCTTTGGTAATCATGTTATTGATTATAGATCAAACCTCTATTCAAAGGAAAGTCCCTCATAAGTCACATTCTAATATGCATATTATTCATAAACTACAGGGTTGTGTGAGAAAATAACTATTTATAATGGATTTTTAAGAGAAGCCCAGACATTTGTTTTGTTGCTCTCTGCCCCTCACCCCAGAAAATTCAATTCTTAGGAGGAAGTTTTAAGCCATGCCTTGGATTGGTTCAGGTGAACAAAAGGAGTGGAGATTGATTATTTTGTTTAGCTAGGGGAAGAAACACATAAAATTTGGAATTTACACTCTCTAAGACCACCCCTCAATTCATGTCATACAATGGAGCTAAATCATGCTATAATCAATTAGCTTAGATCAATGGTGACCCCGCTTTACTCAAAGAAGATAAAGAAGACCAGTCCAGGAAAGGCTCTAACTTTCTCTCTGTTTCTGTCTCTCTGTCTCTCTGACTGCTTGCAGCCTTGGCTTGGAAGGCTATTTCTTAGGCGTATGTAATTGTTGAGGCCTGTAAGCCTGTGGCTAGTGGAGAAGTCAGGGAGACATGTGGTCAATACTTTAATAATATATAATATTTATTAATATAAATGCTTACTGCCAAAATGGGTGCAATAGTCATCAGTTTATAAGTAGCAATAATTTTATAAAGCACAACCCAGCCAAAAATAATTTAGCTAATACAGTTGGAAGGGGATTGTGGAAAGGATATTGGATCATGGGACATTCTTATTTCCAGTAATCTATTGATTAGCAGCTTGATTCTAGCGTATATATACCAAATACTAACTGCTATCTCATTGTAGCATGGATGATACTTGATTAATATGACAGTAGAAACTTTATGATATAAAGCAAAATTTATTGTTCAACATTTTCAGTCATGTCCTACTCTTTATAAGCCATTTGGCGTTTTCTTGGCAAACATACTGAAGTGGTCCACAATTTCCTTCCCCATCTCATTTTGAAGATGATAAAACAGCCCAATAAGGTTAAGTGACTTGTCCAAGTTCACACAGCTAGTATGAATTCTTATAAGTATTGGCCTGGCAATATTTTGCATATCTATTCCAAATGGGCCAGGCAAACAATATACATAGTGGCTGATCACCACTTTGTCTAGAGACAACGACATCTTGACTCAAGACCATGTGCATGGCAACAAGATCCAGATGTCTACCAATAGTGAAAATATTCTCATCAATAACAGCACAGGTCCTTGAAGTAACAAAGAACAACCATGGATAAATTCTTTACTTTTCTTCTGATGGTGTAGTAGTAGTAGTAGTGGTGGTGGTGGTAGTGGTAGTGGTAGTAGTAATAGTAATGGTAGTGGTAGTAGTAGTAGCAGGAGAAGCAGAAATATTGTGATAATAATATTTATATAGTATTTTAAGATTTGCAAAGGAATATTAAAATATTATCGAATTTTATCCTTACAACAACCCAGGTAGTTTCATGGTATAACTATACATTTTACAGATGATAATAATGAATGAGTCCATTATTCTATTTACAATGCCACATAAGAAGCACAAACACACACACACACACACACACACACACACACACAAATCATAGCATTATAGATTTAGAACTGGAAGGGATTATAGAGACTACTTAGTCCAATTCAGATCTTACTGATAAGCAAATGGAGACACAGGGATTTGACTTGTCCAAGGTCTCACATATAGAAAGGGGTAGAATTAGTATTTGGACGCAGTTCATCAACAGTAAATACATTGCTTTCAATATTTCAGCTTGCTTTAGATCTCCAAATAGAAGAGAGAGAAAAAGTATATAAATTTAAGATGCTTGATTAGATGGTCTCAAAGGTATGTCTTCTCACTAAAATGTTTCTTTTCTTTTCTTTCTTTTCTTTACTTTTCTTTTCTTTTCCTTTTTCTTTTCTTTTCTTCTCTTTTCTTTTTTGAAAGTGGACTTAAAGGATTTTACCATGTCAGTATATTTTTTCTCATGCTTAGTGTTATAATATAGTACTGCTTAAGGGGTGATTATTTGGTACAAATCTGTGAGCAGTGAAGGATAATTTTAATGGAAAGAACACTGCCCAGGGTAGACATGAATTAATCGGCATGGGGTCAGTAGGTGTCAGGATGGGGAAAAAGTGATCCAGATAGGAAAGTTAGGAGAACACATATTTCATCTTGGTGCAGTATTTAAGAGGCAGTATGGCAGTGGAAAGAATTGTGACTCCAGATCTAGAGGCACTGGATGCAAATATTTTTCTTTTTTCTTTTTTTACTTTATTTTTCTGTCACTAGCTATCTGAACTTCTGAAGGAACCATAATCTCCTTGGGTTTCAGTTTTTGTATCTGTAATGTAACTGACTTGGACTAGATAATCTCTGACATTCCTTTTGAATTTATTTATATGATTGAATGAGGTCAACTGGAAAATAGACAACACTGAATGATTCTCTGAGAGTCAAGTCTTCTAATTAGCCACATGAATTCAGGTGAGTGACAACTTCTTCAGGCTCCTGTTTCCTCATCTGCCCTATGGACCTTAGAGGGCTTTTTTGATTCCCTTTGTCTGTGTATATATAGAATCATAACTCAAGTAGAGACGTCTGTAGAGATTATTGTCTTTGTCAACTGTGACCACAACAGTGGCTGGCCTATATAGTGTAGGTACTTAATGAATCTTGTAGAATTGAATTGTTTATTTAAAATATTTCCCTAAGGTTCCAGGTATGATATTATTGGATGTTAAAAAGAGAGTGTTCTAATATGTTGAATACTGTTTGGAGACAAGTTCTTTGTAACAAAAGATTCTTCATCCACAGTCTACCAATGACTACAAAGGGCATCTATAAAAAGCTATGTTTTAAACATTGTTGTGGGAAATACAAACCCTGATAACACCCAATTTCAGCACTCAGGAATATAAAAGATATTGGTTTTCCTGAATGCAAGCCTGCAGTGTCCCTGTATTCTAAAATCTACACAAAAGGAATATTTATTATAATATTTCTGAAAAGTGGTTGTTCTCTTCTTCTTGAAAGAAGGAGAGCCAATCACCTCTCAAGTCAGAGTATTCCAATTTGGTGCATTTCTAGCTAGGAAATTTGTAGTTATTGTTTATGTATATGGTCATTCTAAATTTGATCCTGTAATTTCTGACCATTGTTCCTTGTTATGCCTTCTAGAAACCTAGAGAAGATTAATCTTTATGCAAAAGCCTATCAGTACTTTAACAGGGCTGCCATATGGCCAGCAATGTTCTCTTCCCAGGACTAAAGATTCCCACTTTCTTCAGACAAATCTCATAAGAAATGTTTTAGATTACTTTTTTTTTTTTTTTTTTAAGTAAGGCAGTTGGGGTTAAGTGAATTGCCCGGGGTCACACAGCTAGTAAGTGTTAAGTGTCTGAGGCCAGATTTGAACTCAGGCACTCCTGACACCAGGGTCAGTGCTCTATCCACTGCGCCACCTAGCTGCCCCTAGATTACTTTTATCATCCTGGGTGGCTACTCCTGGACACTCTCTAGATTACTTAGAAATGAACAAAATATTCCACATCACTTTCCCCCCTAAAGATTCAGAGATTTGTTCTGCGAATAGGAAAACAACTTTCAAATTTTTATTTACATCCAGGGGTTATATAACCAAAGAAACCTACATATTTCTCACCTTGGTCCAATTACCCATACCCACATTCTATGGTTTTGCTTTTTATGCTATGGTTTTGCTTTTCTTTTTTCAGACTTTTGAATTTTTCTCCATTGATTAAGAGCCAGAAAAAGTGCTCCCTCTTCTAAGAAGTCTGTCTTCATTTCCTGGTGTAAAAAACTTATTGTGGAGATCATAAATTTAGTTTTTGTTTATACTCTTTTAATGCAAATAATCCAATCACCTTGTCCTTCAGTTAAAAATTATGTTCCAGTAATATTCTATGTTACTATCTTTCTTACTACCATACTGGATTATATACTTCTATGGGGCAGTTACCATGTTTGCCTGTATTTTTTTAATCTGCTCTAGAGGTTAGCACTGGACTAATGAAAAATGTTTGTTATATTACAGACCTTTAAAAGGAATCATTGACAATGCTAAAGCAATGGCTATCTGTTACTGGGTATGCTGTGAACATTGCTATGTTGTATACCAGTGAAAACAATGATGAGTCACCTAGTGTATTTCCTCTTTCTCACCCTTCCATTCATTTTTTTTTGGGGGGGGGATCATTCCAACGTAATTGATTCATACCCATTCCCTGTAGCTTAGAAGTTGTATGTACAATCTTCCCCTATATGAATGTTAAACAGTTTAACCTTATCAAATCCCATCCATTTCTCTTTAATTTAGTCCAATGACCTTTAGGTTTTGTGGCTAGAAATGATGATTTAAAGTCACAAGATATTAAAACTTCTAAGAGAGTCACATGTAGAGACAAAGAACTGGAATGAAAACATTTAGGTAACCTGGTAGAATAATGCTTGGGACCTCAGAGCTGAAAAGAAAATCAGAGGTTTTGTAGTCTAATTCATAGCTAAACAAGAATTCCTTCTATACTGTATTGATTCTGCCCTTCTTTTAAGACTTCAAGTGAAATTAGAAGCCTCAACAGGTATTCCATGGCACCTTTAGGTAGCTATAATTATTAGGAAGTTTTAACTTAAATGAAGTAAAAAATCTGCATTTTTACAATCTACTCCTTCCTCATTGTGTCTTGCTCTATCCTGTGGAGTCAAATAAGTGAAGTCCTATAATCTTCCTGATAATACTTTGCTCTATAAATGAAGTTTGGAGCCTACTGAGACTAAAGATTTTGTTATCCACCACAACATCCCACGCTTCATTAAAAGATCATCAAACGGTAGGAATCAATGTTTCTTAAGGTATCCTTTTCTTCTTCTTTAGGATAATTTTTAAACTTATTGTAGGTAACTACAGTTATAGCTAGAACATCTTTAAGAAGGAGGAGAAGGAAAAGGAGGAGGAGGAGATGGAGGACAAGAAGACAAAGGAGAAGAAGAAGGAGAAGGAGAAAGAGGAGGAAAAAAGAAGAAAGGAAATGGGAAAAAAGAAGAAAGAAGTCAGGAAGCAGTACAAGGCAGAGAGGAAGGAAGGAAGGAAGGAAGAAAGGAAGGAAAGAAGGAACGAAAAAGAAGGAAGGAGAAAGAAAGAAAAAGTGAGAAAGCCACATACATTTTCTGGATGATATTATTAGGTACACAGATCAGTAAATACAAACTGTAAAAGTAAATGTGGGGGCAGCTAGGTGGCACAGTGGATAGAGAACCAGCCCTGGAGTCAAGAGGACCTGAGTTCAAATTCGGACTCAGACACTTGACACTTACTAACTGTGTGACCCTGGCAAGTAACTTAACCCCCATTGCCCCATCCACAAAAAAAAAAAAAAGTAAATGTAACATAATTGCAATTTGGGACTGGATATGAAGGAATCATTTAAGACTTTATCTAGGAGGTAACATTTGCGTTGGGTCTTCATTTTTATGCTTGCATTCCATGTGACCCAGGGCTAATCATTTTGCCTCTCTAAATCTTCTTAACCTTCCTCTTCTAACACTAACCTAAAGAATTTCTTCCTTTGAGACTGTAAATAGTATTACTCTTGCTTTTAGTATTAATATAATCTAAGATAGTTTCATTTTCTCTGTCATTTAATGATTAATCTATAAGAAGTCTGAAAATTTTAACTGTCTTCCAGGAGGATTTATTACTTCTCATGTGTGAAGGGAGGAGAGAAAGAAAAATAGAAATATAATATAATTTCTGAGGATAATGAGTTTAATAATTATATTTTGAACAAATAATGAGCAAATTAATAAGATATCTTAATTAATATTGTTGGAGAAATGAATGGTGATACTATAATTCCAGGAGTGAGAAGAGTTTTAGTGATAAATAAAGACAGCTTTTTTTGTGGTTTTTATTATATTTAACACATTATAAATAATAAGCTTTCATTTATGTTATTTGTTATGCTGTTGATGAGAATATTTCAAATAATATTGGGAGTTCTTAGTGAATTGTCTCAATATTGTAAAAGTAACATGTGAGAAAAGTTTCTTGGCTGAGAGAGGTGGGGAGATAGGACAACGGCAAATTGAGTAGGGATTAAAAGTTGAGAGTGCTTAGGTGTAAAGGCAAGGAATGATGACAATGATCTAAGGTTGAGGATTAAATTGGCAAGATTGATGGAAATTTAAGGGGGGGAAAAGACACAAGGGAAGAGAAAAATACAGAGTTGGACTGGTTCTTTGATGGGTCAATATGGGGAAAGAAACTATATAGCTACTTGCAGGGGTGATAGTTTGGGAGAGAAATGAGAATTTAAGGGATTGAAGGTGATGGTGGGGACAAAAAGGGGGAATTGTAAGGGAGAAAAATAGTTGGAATGCCAATACTGGTGAGATGAAGGAATTTCAGTATTCATGACATGGAAATGGTAAATTTATAGGTGATGGCTATATAAGTGTATGACCCATCTTTATTTGGGTGAGGCATGCAGATGGAATGGGTATTGAGAAATGAGTAAGAAGAGGAAATGGGAGTATATGGTGTTTGAGGGAGTATATGTTGAAGTCCCCAAAATGAGGTTGGGAGTTGGAAAGGAGTTAGTAACAGCTAGTTACTCTTACCCTACTTGTTATCAGAATAATTATTACTCATTATGTAGCGGTTTCCTTAGTGATCATACATGAAAGCCCCAACCCCAGCAGGTGATTTCTGACAATATTAGATACCAGGTTATAACTCCCCAACATACTCAACAAATTAGTTTTTTTAAAGCATTATTTACTTAGCAAATATAGCACAAACTATGTTGAAGTACATTGAACTCCCAAATAAATAATTTATAATCTTGTCACCTTGTACCCTGTCAGATCAAGTTTAAAGTGTTTGCTATGAAACAACTTTCCTTACTCCCTCCTCCCCAACAATCAAGTCTCACTTTTGATATTTGCCTAGGCAATGAAGTAATAGCTACTTTCCTTGTACAACATGAAATCTCAACTACCAGGATAATTCACTGCTGATTTCAGTCTAACAATTCAGGGAGGGAGAGTGAACCCCTCGTCCCCTACCCTACCTAGAGGTCCACAGCACTTTTTGTCTTATTTCCCACCAGGGAATAGTGAAATAATTAATTAATGTATTTATGCCTTTTTAATGTATACTCAATCCTTATTTAGCACCAAATTAAAATATTGAAATTACAAATGTATTAAAAAGAAAGAAGAAGTAAACAATTGAGCATAGTGGATTGTTATAGTGCTGAACCTAGACTTTGTTTTAAGCCCTGTTTTGGATATTTACAATGTGATAAAGGACGTCACCACCAAAAGTGGGATGATTTTATTAGTACCTTCCTCAATTTTGGTCTTATCCTCAAATTATATGATGTATTCAAAGTTATTCATAAGCCTTTCAGTGATAAATTAGTTTACTACTACTACCACCACTACTCTGACTACTATGACTAGTATTACTACCACCAATAGTACCTCTACCACAACTACTATCACTACTACCACTACAAATATTATTAATACTACTACCACCACCACTTTGAATTTAAACTACTTGAACTCTAAAACTAATTTATTTACCAAATACTTAACCATATACTTTAACTAAAAGGGGTTAAGAGACACTACTAATTGAGCATAAACGTAACTGCCTGTAATTCAACAATTTGGCATAAAATCCCATCTCTAGAATTTTTGAGACACATGATGCTAAGAAAATCATCTTTCCATACCTTTCTATTTCCTCTTCTATAAAAAGTTACTGTATATACATTAATAGCTTACTTGGAGGAAACCATTTTTATAAGTATATACCATTAGGGACAGCTAGGTGGCACAATAGAAAAAGCACCAGCCCTAGATTCAGGAGGGCATGAGTTCAAATTCGACCTGGGACACTTAACACTTACTAGCTGTGTAACCCTGGACAAGTCACTTTACCCTCATTGCCCTGCAAAAAAAAATAAAAATAAAAGTATATACCATAATATAAAGAAGCAGTTATGATGAATGATGAAATAATCCTTAAAAATTTTGTATTGAGTGTATAAGGTCATAGTTGAGCCATCTAATTGGTCCAGGTAATACAGCATTAAGCTTGGAATTGGGAGCACCTCTAGTCAAATCCTGCCTCACTTAGTTCCTAGCTTTGGAATTCTGCACAAATCACTTAAAAATGAAAGGGTCAGATTCAGTGAAATTGTGATGAAATAATGGGATTTAGCAGATACTCAAAGACCCACCTGGAGATTAATCAAGACTGATTGAATCAAGTGAGAGTAATTGACTGCTGATTAAGCCTACTTCACACCTTGTAATCACACCTGGCTATCCCTTAAGAAGGTATTGTTCTCAGAAACTAGACTGTGAACTCAACTTGAGAACACGTTCAAAGACAATGGACTTGGATGATGCCAACCAATCACCTTGAAGCAGTGTGTAAGGACCACCTCTGTTCCAGATCTATAAAAAAGCTTCCACAAACAGCTTGCTAAGGGATGCTGATTAAAACAGGCTGGTGAAGGAGTTCCTGATTAAGACAGGCTCCTTGAGGAGTTCCTGATTAAAGCAGGCTTGTGGAGGAGGACTTCAGGAAGAACCCAACCAAGCTGGAACTCTAGGCTAGGTAGGACTTCTTTTTCATAACCTTCTGAACTCTTTGTAAATATCTGTATGTTCTAATAAATGTTTAATGCCCAAAGACTGGTACTGAAGCCTTTTAATTTAAGGCCACCAAAATTAAGATTTTAAACATCACAAAATCTAATAGGTGGCTCACTGTTGGGTCTGGAGTCAGGAAGACTCATCTTCCTGAGTTCATATCTGGACTCAGACACAATAGCCATGTGACCACGGGCAAGGTATTTAATCGGGCTTGCCTTAGTTTCCCCATGTGTAAAATGAGCTAGAGATGGAAATGGCAAACCACTCCTGGATCTTTGCGAAGAAGACCCCAGAGGGGGGTCATGAAGAATTGAACAGGATGCAAAATTGACTCAACAAGGTCTTTTATAATACTATGTTTTGAGAAGGAGTACAGAGTAGGTTGGACCCAGAAGGAATTGTGTCAGGATAGAACTGACCTTTGCCTTTTTTTCTCCTACTTTCCTCATAGTAGCTGTTTCAATTCTGAAAGCATCAGCCTTCGTTACTCTGCTTTCTTCAGCTAATGGCAGAACAGGGAAACCCCACCCACTTTTGCTATATTGCTGAGCTGATTTTCTTGGCCATGGTGTTCACAGGCTGATTTTATTAACGATAACCCAATTTCCCCACTGTTAAAATCATATTTGTCTGCCATTAAAGTTGGCCCTCTCTCCCATGGGTCCTCCTCTATCCTAAGGAACCCAATTCTGATGCATGCATTTGCATGATAATGTGTCTTTCTAACAATGTATTTTTATTGCACAAAATAACCCCTGTGCTAAATGGCAATTTGTTCTTTGCCAGAAGAAGTTATTGCATGTATAATGTATTAATGAATTCCTAGGCATCTCTGCTATACCACAGTGGCCTCTTCTTCAGCTATCCCACCCTTTTAACTGTAAGTAGTGAATCAATTTGCAACAGGCTTAGGAAGATAGTTTTCTTTCCTATAACTCCCATCTCTTCATGATTTACCTGAGCATTTTGACATTCTACACTATGTCATTTTCCTATATGCCAATCCTTTTCATTCTTTGGATAGGAAGCTATAGTAGAACTGAAATCTTCATGTATTGCTTTTCATTACAAAGTCAAGTTGTAGTTACTATGTTTTCTGATTGAGCAAGGTCTATCCTTAAGATATATTTCAATAATATAATGAGAAATTAGTATTACTAGCCATTTCCTGAAACAGAAATATTAACAATAATTTTGGTAAGTGTTCAAACCAATATTATGTAGACTTTTGTTCAAATTCAATAAAAATGATTAATCACCTAGTGAATTAATCTGTACTAGTACTTGAGAGATATTCAGAACTAATATGTTTAAATTAAGTATCAAATATGTGTAAGAATAATATACTGGTGAGAACAAAAAATATTTGAAGATAAGCAGGCCAGGGATAAAATATGAAACATTGAAAAGGAAAAATAAATGCCTTCAGATACAAAGCCAACATTCTCCTAGAGAGAAAAGGCAATGGGCTTGAATATCTTAATTGGGTATGAATTAGTCTGCAAGAAAATCAGTGGTGCCTTCAAGGCAGATACAGCGTTCAAGTCATGTTCCCTAGATACTTATATACCTATGAGGCCCAAAGGTATTTGAGCAGTGAAATTGCTAAACTGAAACCAATAATAATAGGCAACATGTACTAGCTTTTGGATGGAAAGAACTTCTGATGGAAAAAAATGTAGAAGAGGAAAACTTTCTCCTATCTCTTGGCTAGAGGTAAAAAACAGCCCAAGATCTGGGTCTCTGAGGGAGCCAAACAAAATCCTCTTTGACTGATCTTATAACATAGCCATTTCCCAATATATATATATATATATATATATATATATATATATATATATATATATATATATAGTAGCAGTTCAGCTAAAGACAATGGAGCACCCAGCACATATAGCTAGTGGCTGAAGAAAAATAAATAATTATTTAACTTTACTTTCTTCTCTGTATTGCTACAGGCCTTTTTTGTTTGTTTTTGTTTTCAATTGTAAAAGCATAAACAGACTGAACTCTGGTTTTCTTCAGCTAATGCAAATCAAAAAGAAACAAATAGAAAAAAGAGTTGTCCCATTTGAAAAGCAATATGCCACAGTCTGAGTTGATTGAAAAAGTAAAAGATTATCTGGTAATAACACTGCAGATTGAATAGATGATGAGATATTTGGGTAATTCAATAAATTGTTTTATTCATTTTTAAATATATCCTAGTTAAATATAAAAATAATAAATTACATTTTTTTTTAACTTTTGAGTTCCAAATTATCTCTGTAACTCCTGGCTATCTTAACTCCTTGAAAAAGCAAGAGCCTTGCTTTTGATTGTATGCATCAGGTCATGCAAAATGTATTTCCATATTAGCCATGTTGCAAAAAAAAATGCCCTAAAAGAAAAATTTAAAAATATAATTTGAAGTATGCTTCAATCTGCATTCAGAGTTCATTATTTCTTTCTCTCATTGTTCATCATAGATACATAGGATTTGTCTTGAATCACTGTTTTGATCTGAGTAGCTAAGTCTTTCACAATTGATCATTATTATAACTTTGCTATTACTGTGTACAATATTTTATGGGCCTTGTGACTGACATCTCTATGGCCAAGCCCAGGGTCAAACTGGATGTAGGAGGTAAATCTATGGATGACACAGGGGTGACCCCTGTCTTACTCTCTCATTCAGGTCCTACTATTCCATCAAAGCCACAGGTTGTGGGGAGTGGGGGAACACCCCTTAAATGTAGAACTATGGGGCAGCTAGTTGGCGCATGGGATAGAGCACTGAGCCTGGAGTCAGGAGGACCTGAATTCAAATCCAGCCTCAGGAACTTACTAGCTGTGTGACCCTGGGCAAGTCACTTAACCCCAATTGCCTCACCAAAAAAAACAAAAACAAAAACAAAAACAAAAACAAAAACAAAACAACAACAAAAAATACCAAATGTAGGCCTACATTGCCTTTAAAGTGTATGCATGAGCATCACAAATTCCTTCATCTCTTCCTGGTTTTACATTCTTCACCTTGGCCCTTATTGGGGCGTGATGTCAAGAAAAAGGGAGCTCAGTGAGAAGTTCCTAGCATATGGGGTCTTATTTCACTGCACAGTCCTTATGCAATAACCTGTAGCTATATCACAGCTGTTGATCTGTGTACAGCTACTCTTAAAATTTTTCATGGTAGAATAGTTTGAAATTGGTAATTATTTGTCAAGTGTAAAAGTTGCAAAGAAAAATACTATTTTTTAGTCTAACCATTGAACTGCACAGAATTAAGCTTTGATTTGATTATTTAACTCTTCAAAGGCCAGCCATGCCTTGTCTTGCACTCAGCCTTGCCAGCTTCTGCTGAAGAAAAACAGCTACACTTTACTCCTTATCTGATAAGTTTCTGAGGTATGGGAGGGAGAGTTTTGTTTATGTAGTGTAGCACATTAGACTGAATTGGGAACACCTGATTGATAATTGATAGGTTTTTGTTCTAAGTTTAAAAAAATCCTAATATTGTTTTAAGGTATTACATTTTAAAACTGAATAAAAAATCCCTTAAGAACATCTTATTTGACATGCACTCTTGTCACCTTAAGTCTTTTTTGACATTTTTTTTTCCCGGGACTCTTTTCCATTTTTGTTTAAGTCTGTTCCATCTAGGCTCAAAGATTCACCCTCATAGCAGCTACCCACTGTGCCTATGTGTCTCCTCTTACCCTCTGGACCTCACATCTCCTTGCACTCCAGACCAGGCCTTCCCCCCTTTTCCCCACTCCCCCCATAACCTAGCAGTGATCTTCATCCCTTCTTCTTATATATAGATAAGTGGGGAAATGTTATGGGCCTAGACACACCTAAAGGGATAAGTGGAACTGGATCTGGAATGAGCTGGCTCTGGGACCACCACCCTTCATTCTACTCTCCCCGACCCCTGGGGAGCTAAGATTAGGTGTGGC
Organism: Dromiciops gliroides; assembly: GCF_019393635.1. Classification (NCBI taxonomy): domain Eukaryota; kingdom Metazoa; phylum Chordata; class Mammalia; order Microbiotheria; family Microbiotheriidae; genus Dromiciops; species Dromiciops gliroides. The sequence goes on from NC_057862.1 coordinate 670,732,937, forward strand.
TGCCGCCTTTGTGGCTTGAGGAGGAGAGAGATGGCTTGAGAGATCTGCAGCCAACCTTCACCCAACTCCCCCAGCCACCACCAGTGGGGAATGGTCCTCCCCCAATAAGGAAACTTTCCACAGGCAGATGACCACCCCCATCAGTCCTCTATAAAAGTATCTGCCTATCTCTTGCTCAAAGAGATAGGTATCTCAGAGCCCAGCCTCTGTGCTATGCCTTCTCCCCATGAGAAGTCCAAGGATTTCTCTCTTGATTTCCTTTCTCTAGCACCTAAATAAACTACTATTTTATTCTAATTGGATTTGTGTGCAAAAGGATATAATTCTTTAAAGAGGAATTCCTAAGAAACCCAAACCTTTATCCTAAACTCCTATCCCAAACCCCCACTCTATTTTCCCATAACAAATATTCTCCTGTTTCTGAAGATTTCACTTTTCATGATGTCATGTAAGTCTTCCCAGGTTTTTCCTGATACCATCCTGATCATCATTGATTGATTGATCGATTGACTTATTGGCAGGGCAAATGAGGATTGTGACTTGCAAGGGTCCCACAGCTAGTAAATGTCAAGTGTTTGAGTCTGGCTTTGAACTCAGGTCCTCCTGAAGCCAGGTCCTTGCTTTATCCACTGTGCCACCTGGCTGCCCCATCTTTCTTATACCATAGTAGTATACCATCACTATTACATATGCCAACTTGTTTAGCCATTCCCCAGCTGATGGGCATCCCATCTATTTCAAATCCTTTGCCACCACACAATCAAATGCTATAAGTATTTGTATATACAAAGATCCTTTTCACTTTTCTTTTATTTCTTTGTGATATGTAACTAGCATTGATATTTCTGGATCTGAGAGTATGTGCAATTATATAGTCAGGTTTTTTTGGCACAGTTCCCAATTTTTCTCTAGAACAGTTGGAGCAGTTAACAAAATCGACACCAGAGTGTTAGTGTCCAGATTTTTCCACATCCCTTCCAGAATTTGTTGTTTTACTCTTCTGTAACATTAGCCAATCTAACAGGTTTGAGGTGACAGATGAGGTTCATAGTTGTTTTAATTTTGATTTATCTAATAGTAGTGAGTTAGAACATTTTTATGGAAATAATGATAGCTTTAATTTCTTCAGGAAACTATCTGATCATATCTTTTCATCATTTTCCATTGGGGAATGGCTCTTTTTTGTTTAATAAATTTGTATCAGTTACCTACATGTTTGAGAAATGTGGCCTTTATCAGAGAAATTTACAGAAAAAAAACAAAAACAAAAACAAACAAAAACCCCTCTACTCTCTAGTTTTCCTTCTAGTTTTAGCTGCATTAGTTTGTGCAAAAACTTTTAAAATTTCATGTAATTAAGATAACTCAGTTTACTACCAGTAATCCCTTCTACCTCTTGTTTGGTCAGAAACTGTTCCCTTATTCATATACCAAAAAAGGACCATTTTTTCCATTCTCCTCTAATTTCCTTATATCCCCCTTTATGTCTAAATCATGTACCCATTTTGATTTACCTCATTATATAGTGTGAAATATTGATCTATGCCTTGTTTGTGCCAAAGTTTTTCCAGTTTTCTCAGTAAATTTTGTCAAATGATAAGTTCTTAGCTCCAAAGCTTGGATCTTTGGGCTTATGTAAATACTACAATACTGTGATTATATACTACCATATATTATATACACAATCTATTCCACTGATCCACCACTCTATTTTTAAGCCAGTGCCAGACTGTTTTGATGTTTACTAATGTGTAATATAGAGTGAAATCTAGAACTTCCATGCTACCTTTGAGGATATTAATGTTATGCCATTTAATAACTGATTTATTCTATAATTAACCCTATTCCCCATCTTTTCAACCTTCTTTCTCAGGTAAGCTGAAGAATGCTATCTCTTCTGGTCAGAATTGGTTTTAACGCTTGGTTGAAAGGCCATGTTATTAGTCCCAAGGACATATATATGTATATATATATATATATATATATATGTATATATATATATTTTATCTATAAACACCAACCAGCTTAGTCTAGTGATCACTCCAAAGATAAATCCTTGATTGCCCTTGTGCAGTTAGGAATGGTTTGATCTACTAAAGAGGATGGTTAGCCATGTGTGTTTCTTTGTTAGTTTTTTAAAATATATATATTTTATTTCTTTCCAGTTATATGAAGAGATAGATTTCAACATTTGTTTTTATAGGATATCTAGTTTCAGATTTTTCTGCCTCCCTCCCCATCCTGTCCTCTCCCCAAGACAGCAAGCAATATGATATAGGTTATATATGTATAAGCACATTAAACATATTTCTGCATTAGTCATGCTGTGTAAGAAGAATCAGAGCAAAAAGGAAAAACCTCAAAAAAAAAAGAAAAAAAACAGAAATAGTATGGTTCCATCTGCATCTAGATTCCATAGTTCTTTTTTACTATATTTAGAGAACATTTTGCATCATAAACTTTTGGAAGTATTTTGGATCATTATACTGCTAAGAAGAGTCAAGTCTATCACAGTTGATCAAGACACATTGTTGTTGATACTGTGTACAATGTTCTTCTGGTTCTGCTCATCTCACTCAGCATTAGTTCATGTAAGTCCTTCCAGGTTTCTCTGAAAATCATCTACTCATTGTTTCTTATAGCACAATAGTATTCTGTTATATTCATATATCATAACTTTTTCAGCCATTTGCCAATTGACAGACATCTCCTCAATTTTCAATTCCTTGCCACCACAAAAAGAACAACTATAAATATTTTTGTACATGTGGGATCTTTTCCCTTTTTTTATGATCTCTTTGGGGAAAAGACCTAATAGTGGTATTGCTGGGTCACAGGGTATGCATAGCTTTATAGCCCTTTGGGCTTAGTTCCAAATTGCTCTCAAGAATGATTGGATCAGTTCACAGCTCCACCAACAATGCATTAGTGTTCCAAATTTTCCACAGCATCTCCAACATTTATTATTTTCATTTTTAGTCATAGTAGCCAATATGAGAGCTGTTAGGGGGTACCTCAGAGTTCTTTTAATTTGCATTTCTCTAATCAATACTGATTTAGAGCATTTTTTAAATATGGCAATAGATAGCTTTGACTTCTTCATTAGAAAACTGCTTGTTGGGGGCAGTTAGGTTGTGCAGTGGATAAAGCATCAGCCCTGGATTCAGGAGGACCTGAGTTCAAATTCAGTCTCAGACACTTGACACGCTTACTAGCTGTGTGACCCTGGGCAAGTCACTTAACCCTCATTGCCCTGCAAAAACAAACAAAAAACAACAACAAAAAGAAAACTGCCTGTTCATATCCATTGACCATTTCTCAATTGGGGAATGACTTGGATTCTTATAAATTTTATTTAGTTCCCAATATATTTTAGAAATGAGGCTTTATCAGAAATACTGGCTATATTTTTTTTTCTTGGGGGCAGCTAGGTGACACAGTGGATAAAGCACCAGGTCTGGATTCAGGAGGACCTGAATAGAAATCCGGCCTCAGACACTTGATACTTACTAGCTGGGTGACCCTGGGCAAGTCACATAACCCCTATTGCCCTGCAAAAACAAACAAAAAAGTTTCTCTGCTTTTTTCCTCCCTTCTAATTTTGCATGCATTGCTTTTGTTTCTACAAAAACATTTTTAATTTAGTGTAATCAAAATCATCCATTTTGCATTGCATAATATTCTCTATCTCTTGTTTGGTCATAAACTGTTCTCCTTTCCATAAATCTGAGAGGTAAACTATCCCTTCCTCTCATAATTTACCTGTGGTGTCACCCTTTATGTCTAAATCATGTACCCATTTTTACCTTAATTTAGGATAAGGTGTACGATGTTTGTCTGTGCCTAGTTTTTGCCATATGATCTTCCAGTTTTCACACCAGTTTTTGTCAAATAATGAGTTCCTATCCCAGGAGCTGGAGTCTTTGGGTTTATCAAACAGTACATTACTAATGTCATTTACTACTGTGTCTCCTGTGCCTAACCTATTCCATTGATCCACCAATGTATTTCTTAGCCAGTACCAAATGGGTTGATGACTGCCACTTTATAATAAAGCTTCAGATTTTGTACAGCTGGTCAACCTTCTTTTGCATTTTTTCATTAGTTTCCTTGATATTCTTGACCTTTTGTTTTTCCAAATGTATTTTATTATTATTTTTTCTAGTTCTATAAAATAAATTATAGGTAGTCAGATTGGTATGTCACTGAATATATAATTTAATTTAGGTAGAATTGTGATTTTTATTATGTTAGCTTGGCCTATCCATGAGTAATTTTTATTTTTCAAATTATTTAGATCTGATTTCATTTGTGTGAAAAGCGTTTCATAATTGTGTTCCTTGAGTTCCTGGGTTTGTTTTGGCAAATAGTCTCCCAAGTATTTTCCATCATCTACTGTTACTTTAAATGGAAGTTCTCTTTTTTCTCTGGCTGCTAGATTTTGTTGGTCATGTATAGAAATGGAAAACTGGTGATTTATGTGGATTTATTTTATATCCTGCTACTTTGCTAAAGTTGTTAATTGTTTTAAGTAATTTCTTATTTGGTTCTCTAGGATTCTCTAAGTATACTATCATATCATCTGCAAAGAGTGATAGTTTTGTTTTCTCCTTGCCTACTCTTATTCCTTTAATTCATTTTTTTTCTTCTCTTAGTGTTAAAGCTAACATTCCTAGTAAAATATTAAATAAGAGTGGTGAAAATAGACATCCATATATCACCCCTGATCTTATTGGGAAGGCCTCTAACTTATCTCCATTACATATAACACTTGCTGATGGTTTTAGGTAGATACTGCTTATTATTTCAAAGAAAGCACCACCTATTCCTATGCTCTCTAGTTTTTATTATTATTATGATTATTATTATAATGATTATTATGATTGTGTGCTGTATTTTGTCAAAAGCTTTCTCTGTAACTATTGAGATGACCAGATGATTTTGGTTAGTTTTGTTATTGAAGTCGTTGATTATGTTGACAGTTTTCCTAATGTTGAACTAGCCCTGCATTCCTGGTTTAAATCTCACTTAGTCATAATGTATTATCCTAGTGATAAATTGCTGTAATTTCCTTGTTCTTTAAATTCTTTCTTATTTATTTTGTGGCTAGATTTATCTAATTCTGAGAGGGGAAATTTCACTCACCCCACTAGTATAATTTTGCTGGGTTTTTTTTCCTCCTTTAAGGATTTGGTTGCTATACCACTTGAAATATGCATGTTTAGTATTGATATTACTTCATTATCATGCCTTATAGAAACATGTAGGTTCCTTTCTTATCTCTTTTAATTAAATCTATTTTTACCTTTGTTTGTCTGAGATAAGTATTGCTATCCCTACTTTTTTAAATTCAGCTGAAGCATAATATATTCTGCTCCAACTTTTTACCTTTATACTGTGTGTATCTCTCTGCTTCAAATGCGTATTTTGTAAATATCATATTGTAGGATTCTGGTTTTTAATCCACTCTGCTATTGGCTTCCATTTTATGGCAGAGCTCATCCTATTCACATTCACAGTTATTATTAATAATTGTCTATTTCTCTCCATTCTATTTATGCCTTTTGTACTTTTTCCCCTTCTTTCACCCTATTTCTCCTCACCAATGTTTTGCTTCTTATCCCTGCCTCCCCCAATCTGCAATTAGCCCCCTTCCTTTTCTTTATCCTTTTCTCCCCCACTCCTGCCCTCCCTTCTATCAGGTCCCCCTTTCCCCTTACCCTTTCACTTCCCTAAAGAGAAGCTATATTTCTTTATCCAAATGAGCATATGTTATTCCCCCTTTGAACCAAATATGAAGAGAGTAAGGTTGACACAATGCTCACCCCTCCCTTCTTTGCCTCTATTGTAATTGGTTTTTTGCACCTCTTCATATGATGTTATTAACCTCATTCCACCTCCCCTTTCCTCTTCTCCACAGAAACTCTTTTTTTATCACCCATTAATTTTCTTTATATAATCACATCAAATACACTTTATATTTATATCCTCTATGTATATTCTCTCTGTCTTCCTAAATAGATATACAGTTCTCAAGAGTTATAAGTATTATCTTCCTCGGTAAGGATATAAACAGTTTAAACTTAATTTGTCACTTTTTTCCCTCCTGTTTACATTTTTAAACTTCTCTTGAGTCTTGTATGTTAAGACCAAATTTTTATTCAGTTCTGGTCTATTCATCAGGATACCTTGAAAGTCACCTATTTCATTAAATGTCCATCTTTTCCCCGAAAGAGAATGATCAGTTTTGCTGGGTATTTGATTCTTGGTTGCAATCCAAGGTCCTTTGCCTTCCAGAATAACATATTCCAAGCCTTGTGATCCTTGTTCCTTGAAGCTGCCCTGTACTAATACTCTATTTACCTCTTTTTTGTTAACTTATTTTGTCGTTAGATTTATATAATTCTGAGAGGGTAAGGTTCAGATCCCACTAGTATAGTTTTGCTGTCTATTTCCTCTCATAATCCATTTAATTTCTCTGCTAAAAATTTTGATTCTATACCAAATGGTGAATACATGTTTAATATTTCCAATGAGGTATTTCACATTTTATTCTATTTTTTTTCATTCTTTTTATTCTGTTTGACTGATTCCTCATGTCTCATGGTGTCATTAGCTTCCATCTGTCCAGTTTGAATTTTTAAGGCATTGATTATTCAGTAAACTGTTGTGCCTCCTTTTCCATTTGGCTAAATGAACTATTTAAGGAATTGTTTTCTTTAGTCAATCTTTGTGCTTCCTTTTCCAAGCTGCTGATTCTTTTTTCATAAATTTCTTGTGTTGCTTCCATTTTTCTCCCCATTTTTTCCTTCTACCTCTCTCAACTGATTTTTTTTTTTGGCGGGGCAATGGGGGTTAAGTGACTTGCCCAGGGTCACATAGCTAGTAAGCGTCAAGTATCTAAGACTGGATTTGAACTCAAGTGTTCCTGAATCCGGGGCCAGTGCTTTATCCACTGTGCCACCTGGCTGCCTCCTCAATTGATTTTTAATATCCTATTTGAGCTCTTCCAAGAGGGCTGTTTGGTTTTGAGACCAATTCATCTTCCCTGTGGAGGCTTCAGATGTATGTAATTTGAGAGTATTGTCCTCATCTTAGTTTGTGTTTAGCTCTTCCCTATCATAAACAGAAGCTCTCAATGGTAAGAGCTCTTTTTTTGTTTCTTACTCATATTGCAGCTTATTTTTTTTTAAGTTAAGGTCTGCTCATGGGGCACAAGGGTCACTGTTTCAAGCTTATTGTGCTGGGGGATAGCAGCTGTGTAACTGGCTTCCTTCTCTGAGGCCTCTACAGCTTGTGGATTTCTCACCGACCTGGGCTTGCTTCCTCTGCTTGCTCTCTGTGCTGGGATGGCTGGGCCTAGATGCGCCTGTCCTGTGAGTGTCCCTCCTGCTGGCAGCCTGCTCTGTCAGCTGGTGCTGGTGGATTTCCCCACTGGCCTGCTGTGGCACAGCCATGATGAGCCAAGATCAAGCTTCCTCAGTTGCTCTGCTGACTTGCCCAGAACCCGCCTGTGCTGTGCTCCCCTTTTGCCTGAGTGAGACTGACCTTTCTTGAAGTATTCTAAATTATCTCAGTTTGGAAGATTGTAGCTATCTGTATTTTTGGAGGTCCTGTAGTTTCAGAATCTATTTAGAAGCTGGATTTGATGTTGTTTTTGAGGGAAACTTGGGAGATCTCAGTCAACTTCCTGGCTTCTCTCTGCCTTCTTGGCTCTGATTCAGGATGTTGTTTTGATTTGATGTTTCTGATATTTCTAGAAAAGAATAGAAGAGGCTTATAAGTCCCATAAATTAATTGGCATTCCTAAATAGTCAGAGGGCATGATCAGTCACAACTGAATGCCAACCAACTTTCCCCAGCTGTAGCCAATTGCTATGTTCGTCAATTACTCAGGCAATCTTTTATCCTGCCTGCCAATAAAGAGGGTCTCTTCCTTCCCATAGCATTACTCTTACTGAGGAGTGCAGAAGAACTTGCTTTGTGAAGAGTTATATGGGATAGGGGCAGCTAGGTGGTGTAGTGGATAAACCACCAGCCCTGGATTCAGGAGCACCTGAATTCAAATCTGGCCTCAGACATTTGACACTAGGTGTGGGACACTGGGTGAGTCACTTAACCCTCACTGCCCCACCAGAAAAAAAAAAATCAGTTATATGAGTCAGTGTTAATTTAATGATTATGTTCAAAAGGTAATATCTCATGTAATTTTACAACATTTTACTCCCAACATTTTCCTTAAATTTTCTTCCATTGATTCCATTGAGAATTTTGTTTGTTTCTATTGTTGGTTCCAGATGAGTGCTGTTATTATTTCGTGCAACTCTATAGAATGATTCTTTGGTAGTCTAATTAGTAAAGCATTGAATAAATAAACTTGGGTAGAATTTTCATTTTTATTGTATTGGCTCAGTTTACCAATGGGCAATTAATATTTCTCCAATTATTTAGATATGTCTTTTTTTTTTCTCTGTGTGAAGAGTGTTTTGTAATACTGGTGTTACTATTACTACTACTACTAACATTCCTGAATGTGTTTTGGAAAATGGACTCCAAGGTAGTTTTTATGGTTTATAGTTATTTTAAATAAAATGTCTATTTCTATCTCTTACTGCTAGGTTTTTTGTGTTGATATAAAAATACTAATGATTTATGTAGGTTTATATTATACCATGAAAACTTACTAAAATTTTTCCTAATTTTTAGTTAATTCTCTAGGGCTCTCTAAGAATACTATCACACACATATCTCTAATTTATAAGGATTGATAGTTCTGATTCCTCAATAGCTATTTTGATTATTTTTTTTTGTTATTGCTATACATTGCACATCTGCTACAATATTGAATAATAGTGGTTATAATGGACACTCTTACTTCATTCCTGATCTTATCAGAGAGGCTTTGAATTCATTTTTACCCCATTAAAGATAATGCTTGGAGAGGCAGAGCCAAGATGGCAGAGAGGAAGCAGCAAGCTGCCTGAGCTCTCCTTCTGTTCCCTCAAAATGAACATTAAATCAAGCCTCTGGACAGATTCTGAAACTACAGAACTTGCAAAGAGACAGAGAGACACAGTCCTCAAACCAGAGATAATTTAGAAGACTTCAGGAAAAGGTCAGTCTGACTCGGGCAAAAGGGAGGCCCAGCGCAAGGCAGCAACCCAGTGCCGAGGGGGTCGGGGCAAGTGAGCAGGAGCTGCGGGCCACAGCCGAACAACTGAGGCACCTGGAACCTGGTTCAAAAATCTGGTGGCCAAGAAGGAGAGTGGAAAAACCTACCTGAACCGGCCGAGAGGGCCACGAACAGGTCAGGTAGGATCAGACGCCGGGGTCTGGCGCCTGGCTGGCCGAGCACAATCAGACAGGAAGTGCAGGGCGGGGGATCTCCACACACCATAAAGGCCTCAGAGTAAAAGCCCAGTAACACAGCACCTATACACCTGCACAAGAAGCCCAAAACAGGGACCCTGGTGCCCCCAGAGCAGACCTCAACTTAAAGAATAAATAAATAAACTGCAATAATGAGTAAGAAGCAAAAAAGAGCCCTCTCCATTGAAAGCTTCTGTATCAGTAGGGAAGAAGCCAACACAAACTCAGATGAGGACAATAGCCTCAAATTGTCTACATCTGAAGCCTCACAAGGGAAGGTGAATTGGTCACAAGAACAAAAAGCCTTCCTAGAAGAGCTCAAAAAGGATTTTAAAAATCAATTGCAAGAGGTAGAAGAAAAAATGGGGAGAGAAATGAAAGCAAAACAAGAAAACTATGAAAAAAGAATCAGCAGCTTGGAAAAGGAAGCTGAAGAAAACAAAGCCTTAAAAAATTCATTTGGACAAATGGAAAAAAAGCTGCATAATCTCACTGAAGAAAACAATACCTTAAAAAATTAAATTAGCCAAATGGAAAAAAAGGTACATAATCTCACTGAAGAAAACAATGCCTTAAAAGTTAAAGTGGGACAGTTGGAAGATAAGGAATCCATGAGACACCAGGAATCAGTCAAGCAGAATAAAAAAAAAATGAAAAAATAGAAGAAAATATGAAATACCTCATTGGAAAGACAACTTATCTGGAAAACAGATTGAGGAGAGAAAATTTGAGAATCATTGGACTGCCTGAAAGCCATGACCAGAAAAAGAATCTAGACACCATATTCCAGGAAATTATTAAAGAGAACTGCCCTGATATCATAGAATCAGAGGATAAAATCATCATTGAAAGAATCCACCGATCACCTCCTGAAAGAGACCCCAAAAGGAAAACTCCAAGGAATATTGTAGCCAAATTCCAGAATTATCAGGTGAAGGAGAAAATACTCCAAGCAGCCAGGAAGAAGCAATCTAAATATCATGGAACCACAGTCAGGATTGCTCAGGACCTGGCAGCTTCAACATTAAAGGACCGCAAGGCTTGGAATATGATATTCCAGAAGGCAAAGGAGTTTGGATTGCAGCCGAGAATCTATTACCCAGCAAAAATGTGCATTTTCTTTCAGGGGAAAAGATGGACATTTAATGACATTGGGGACTTTCAATCTTTCCTGGTGAAAAGACCAGAACTGAATAGAAAATTTGATCTCAACATACAAGGCTCAAGAGAAGTTTAAAAAGGTAAACAGAGGGGAAAAAAAAAAGGTTACCCTATTAGGTTAAACTGTTTATATCCCTATACAGGAAGATGATACTCATAACTCTTAAGAACTGTAAATGTATTTGGGCAGAGAGAAGGACTTTATATAGAGGGTATAAATATAAATTGTCTTTGATGTGATGATACAAAAGAATTAAGAGGTTAAAAAGGGAGTCTGTGGGGAGGAGAGGAAAGGGGAGGTGGAATGGGATGAATTATATCATATGAAGAGGTGGAAAAAAACCTATTACAATAGAGGGAAAGAAAGGAGGGGGGAACATGGTTTCAACCCTATTCTCATTAGATTTGACTCAAAGAGGGAATAACATATACGTTCATTGGGATAAAGAAACAACTCATTCTTTAGGGAAACAAAAGGGGAAGGGAAAGGGGGGACTGATAGAAGGGAGGACAAAAGCAAGGGAGAAAAGGGTAAAGAAAAGAGAGGGGGATGATAAAAAGGGAGGGCAGATCTGGGGAGGCAGGGGTAAGAAGTAAAACGTCAGTGGGGAGGAATAGGGTGAAAGAAGGGGGGGAAAGTACAAAGGGGGTAAATAGAATGGAGGGGAATAGACAGTCAGTAATAATAACTGTGAATGTGAATGGGAAGAATTCTGCTATAAAATGGAAGCTAATTGCAGAGTGGATTAAAAACCAGAAACCTACAATATGCTGTTTACAAGAAACACATTTGAAGCAGAGAGATACACACAGAGTAAAGGTAAAAGGCTGGAGCAGAATATATTATGCCTCAGCTAAAGTAAAAAAGGCAGGGGTAGCAATCCTTATCTCAGACAAAGTGCAGGCAAAAATAGATCTCATCAAAAGAGATAAGGAAGGAAAATATATCTTACTTAAAGGTACTATAGATAATGAAGTAATATCAATATTAAATATGTATGCGCCAAGTGGTATAGCATCCAAGTTCTTAGAGGAGAAGTTAAATGAGTTACAAGAGGAATTAGATAGTAATACTATACTAGTGGGGGATCTGAATCTCCCCCTCTCAGAATTAGATAAATCTAGCCAAAAAATAAATAAGAAAGAAGTGAAAGAGGTGAATAGATTACTAGAAAAGTTAGACATGATAGATGTCTGGAGAAAATTGAATGGGGATAGAAAGGAATATACCTTTTTCTCAGCAGTACATGGCACATTTTCAAAAATTAACCAAGTATTAGGGCACAAAAACATCATAGTCAAATGTAGAAAGGCAGAAATAGTAAATGCATCCTTCTCAGATCATGATGCAATAAAAATTACATGTAAGAAAGAGCCAGGGAAAAGTAGAATGAAAATCAATTGGAAACTAAATAATTTCATTCTAAAGAATGAATGGGCCAAACAAGAAATCATAGAAACAATCAATAACTTTATCCAAGAGAATGACAATAATGAGACAACATACCAAAATCTATGGGATGCAGCCAAAGCAGTGCTTAGGGGAAGATTTATAGCTCTAAATGCTTACATGAATATAAAAGAGAAAGAGGAGATTAATGAATTGGGCATGCAACTTAAAAAGCTAGAAAAAGAACAAATTAGAAATCCCCAATTAGACACTAAATTGGAGATCCTGAAAATTAAAGGAGAAATTAATAAGGTTGAAAGCAAAAAAACTATAGAATTAATCAATAAAACTAAGAGCAGGTTTTATGAAAAAACCAATAGAATAGATAAAATATTGGTTAATTTGATTAAAAAAAAGAAAGAAGAAAACCAAATTACCAGTATCAAAAATGAAAAGGGTGATGTTACTACCAATGAAGTGGAAATTAAAGCAATAATTAGGAAATATTTTGCCCAACTGTATGCCAATAAATTTGACAATCTAAATGAAATGGATGAATATTTACAAAAATACAAACTGCCCAGGTTAACTGAAGAGGAAATAAAATCCTTAAATAAACCCATATTAGAAAAAGAAATTGAAAAAGCTATTAATGAACTCCCTAAGAAAAAATCCCCAGGGCCAGATGGGTTTACGGGTGAATTTTACCAAACATTTAAAGAACAATTAATTCCAATATTATACAAATTATTTGGAAAAATAGGTGAAGAAGGAGTTCTACCAAATTCGTTTTATGACACAAATATGGTGGTGATACCAAAACCAGGCAAAGCAAATACAGAGAAAGAAAATTATAGACCAATTTCCCTAATGAATATTGATGCTAAAATCTTAAATAAGATATTAGCAAGGAGATTACAGCAAGTGATCACCAGGATAATACACTATGACCAGGTGGGATTTATACCAGGAATGCAGGGCTGGTTCAACATTAGAAAAACTATTAACATAATCAACCACATCAATAAGAAAACCAACCAAAATCATATGATTATCTCAATAGATGCAGAGAAAGCTTTTGACAAAGTACAACACCCATTCCTAATAAAAACACTAGAGAGTTTAGGAATAGGGGGAACTTTCCTTAGAATAATTAACAGTATCTACCTAAAGCCATCAGCAAGTATTATATGCAATGGAGATAAATTAGAGGCCTTCCCAATAAGATCAGGGGTGAAACAGGGATGTCCATTATCACCCCTATTATTTAATATTGTCCTAGAAATGTTAGCTTTAGCAATCAGAGAAGAGAAAGGAATTAAAGGATTTAGAATAGGCAAGGAAGAAACAAAACTATCACTCTTTGCAGATATTATGATGTTATACTTAAAGAATCATAAGAGAATCAAGTCAAAAATTACTTGAAACAATTAAAAACTTTAGCAAAGTAGCAGGATATAAAATAAATCCACATAAATCATCAGCATTTCTATACATGACCAACAAAGTCCAGCAGCAAGAGATAGAAAGAGAAATTCCATTTAAAGTAACGGTAGATAATATAAAATACTAGGGAGTCTACTTGCCAAGACAAACCCAGGAACTCTATGAACACAACTACCAAACACTCTTCACACAAATCAAATCAGATCTAAATAATTGGAAAGATATCAATTGCTCATGGATAGGCAGAGCTAATATAGTAAAAATGACAATGCTGCCTAAATTAATTTACTTATTCATTGCCATACCAATCAGACTACCTAAAAATTATTTTATACAGCTAGAAAAAATAATAACAAAATTCATCTGAAAAAAACAAAAAATCAAGAATATCCAGGGAAATAATGAAAAAAAAAATTCACAGGAAGGTGGGTTAGTGGTACCAAACCTGGAGCTTTACTATAAAGTGGCAGTCATCAAAACTATCTGGTACTGGCTAAAAAATAGAGTGGTAGATCAATGGAATAGGCTAGGCTCAGGAAATGCAGTAGTAAATGACACTAGTAATGTATTGTTTGATAAACCCAAAGACTCCAGCTTCTGGGATAGGAACTCTGTATTTAACAAAAACTGCTGGGAAAACTGGAAGATAGTATGGCAGAAATTAGGCATAGACCAACATCTTACACCTTATACTAAAATAAGGTCAAAATGGATACATGATTTAGACATAAGAGGTGATACCATAGGTAAATTAGGAGAGAAAGGAATAGTGTACCTATCAGATCTTTGGAAAGGAAAACAGTTTTTGACCAAACAAGAGATAGAGTATATTATAAAATGCAAAATGGATGATTTTGATTATATTAAATTAAAAAAAAATTTGTACAAACAGAAGCAATGCATCCAAAATTAGAAGGGAGGCAGAAAGCTGGGAAACAATTTTTGAGAACAGTGCTTCTGATAAAGGCCTCATCTCTAAAATATATAGGGAATTAAATCAAATTTATAAGAATCCAAGTCATTCCCCAATTGAGAAATGGTCAAAGGATATGAACAGGCAGTTTGCTGATGAAGAAACCCAAGCTATCTATTCCCATATGAAAAAATGCTCTAAATCTCTAATGATTAGAGAGATGCAAATTTAAACAACTCTGAGGTACCACCTGACACCTATCAGATTGGCTAAAATTACAAAAAAGGAAGATGATAAATGTTGGAGAGGTTGTGGGAAAATTGGAACACTAATGCATTGTTGGTGGAGCTGTGAACTGATCCAACCATTCCGGAGAGCAATTTGGAATTATGCCCAAAGGGCGATAAATCTGTGCATGCCCTTTGACCCAGCAATACCACTGTTACATCTTTTTCCCAAAGAAATCATGGAAGGGGGAATGAGACCCACATGTACAAAAATATTTATAGCTGCTCTTTATGTGGTAACAAGGAATTGGAAGTTGAGGGGGTGCCCATCAATTGGGGAATGGCTGGACAAGTTGTGGTATATGAATACAATGGAATACTATTGTGCTGTAAGAAATGATGAGCAGGAGGAGTTCAGAGAAACCTGGAGGGTCTTGCGTGAGCTGATGATGAGTGAGATGAGCAGAACCCGAAGAACATTGTACACAGTATCATCAACATTGAGTGTTGATCTACTGTGATGGACTATATTCTTCTCACCAATGCAATGGTACAGAAGAGTTCCAGGGAACTCATGATAGAAGAGGATCTCCAAATCCAAGGGGGAAAAAAAAAAAAAGAACAACTGTGGAGTATAGATGCTGATTGAACCATATTATTTCTTTTGTTTTGGGTGCTGTTGTTTTTTATTTTTTCTATTTTTAGGTTTTGCATCACTGCTCTGATTTTTTCTCTTTCAACAGGATTAATGCAGAAATAGGATTAATGTTATTATGTGTATATATATATATAATGTGTGTATATATATCTATATGTATATGTATATAGATATATAGATATAACCTATATCAGATTGCCTGCTGTCTAGGGGAGGGGGGAGGAAGGGGAGGGAGGGAAAAAAATCTGAAATTGTAAAGCTTGTATAAAAAAAGGTTGAGAACTATCTTTACATGTAACGGAAAAAATAAAATACCTTTTATGAAAAAAAAAGATAATGCTTGCTCTTGGTTTAAAACAAGTACTGATTTTCATTTTATGAAAAATTCCATTGATTCATACAATTTCTAATATTTTAATAGAAATTTTGTATTTCATAGGCTTTTTCTACACACATCGATATAATTGTATGATATTTATTGTTACTGAAATGGTCAATTACATATTCTGGTAATTTTCCTAATATTGAAGGAACCCTGTATTCTAAATATAAGTCCCAACATGGTCATGGTGTGTGATCTTTTTGATAAATTGTTATAATCTTGCTAGTACTTTTTAAAAATTACATTTATATGGTATTGAGATTAATTAATGTTTAGTAGAATTTAGTTATGAATCCATCTGAACCTGAGAGGTTTTTTTCCCCCCTTATGGATCATATTTATTGTTTTTTTTTTCAATTTATTTTAAGCTGTTTATTTTTATTTATTTATTTTTAGTGAGGCAATTGGGGTTAAGTGACTTGCCCAGGGTCACACAGCTAGTAAATGTTAAGTGTCTGCGGCTGGATTTGAACTCAGGTACTCCTGACTCCAGGGCCAGTGCTCTATCCACTGTAATACCTAGCTGCCCCAGCTGTTTATTTTTTATGAAATTTACAAGAAATTTGAGCATTGAATTGTTTACCCTTTGGATGGTTTACTATTTACTTATTGGGGAGAAAAGAGAAAAAGAGAAAAAGAAAAGTAATGAAACTTTTTTTTTAATTTTTAAAAAATTATTTGTTTATTCATAATTTTCCCCATTACATGTAAAACAAAGTTTTTACATTGATTTAAAAAAATATATTATTTTCCCAAATTACATGTAAGTACAAATTTTGATATCAAATTTTTTAGGGCAGCTAGGTGACACAGTAGATAGAGCACTGGCCCTGGAGTCAGGAGGACCTGAGTTCAAATCCAGCCTCATACACTTAACACTTACTAGCTGTGTGACCCTGGGCAAGTCACTTAACCCCAATTGCCTGACCAAAGAAAAAAAATTGTTTTTTTCAACACTCTGTTCCAAATTCTTTTCCTCCCTTCCTCAACCCCGCCCCCAGGAATTCAAGCAATTAAGTATGAGCTATACATAAGCAGACATGCAAAATATTTATAAATTAGCCAGGTTGTGAAAGAAAAAAGACAAAAACAAAACTTCACATTAAGAAACTAACAAAAAACACATGCTTCAATCTGTATTCAGACATTATAATTTCTATCCCTGTAGATGGACTGCATTTTTCATAAGAACTTGAGAGTTGTCTTGGATCATTGCATTGCTGAAAACAACCAAGTCATTCACAGCAGATCATCTTACAGTATTACTGTTATTTTGTATACCATACATTTCACATTGCATCAGCTCATATATCTCTGTCCAGGTTTTTCTGGTAGCATCCTGGTCATCACTCCTTTCATAGAAAACAATATTTATATAGTACTTTAAAGAGAGATTTCCTTATAATAAACCCATGATGCTGATTCTTGCAACAACAGTAATAGATCACATTTATAGAGTACCTTATACCTGACAAAGAATTTTCTTCACAATAGCCCAGAAAAGTAAGTACCATATGTTTTATCATCATCATCATCATCAATCAATACCATCTTCATCAATTAATCCTTATCATCAATCAGTCCTCTTCCTCAGTTAATGGTCATCAATCCTCATATTCATCCCACTCCTAATCAATACATTAAATCAAGCATCATCATCACAATCTTACATTACTCTTACCTCTACTTAAAAGTTTTTACTCACAGTTACTATTGTTACCTATTTCCCTTCATTCTATTGAATACTCCATGATATTTACTCTATTTTCTAACTTCTTTTACCCTATCCCTCCTCAAGAGTGTATTGCTGGGGCAGCAAGAAGGCATAGTGGATAAAGTACCAGTTCTGGATTCAGGAGGACCTGACTTCAAATTCATCCTCAGACACTTGACACTTGCTACCTGTGTGACCCTGGGCAAGTCCCTTAACCCTCATTGCCCTGAAAAAAATAAGTGTATTGCTTCTGAGTGCCCCCTCCGCCAATCTACCCTCCCTCCTTATCCCCTTCCCCTCCTCCTTTCCTCTAGGGTTAGATAGGTTGTTCCACCCAATTGAGTCTTATTCCGTCTTTGAGCCAACTCTGATGAGAGTAAGATCTTTGAGCCAATTCTGAAGATCAAAAGGATCATTAACTACCTCACTCCTGAATGATAATGCCCAAAAACCCCAACCAGAGGAGATAAATCTAGACTGATTAAGTTAGGTGAGATTGACTGAGAGTGATTGACTTTGCTGATTAACCTACTTATAGTTAATTAAATCAAAACCATACCTGGCCAGCCCTTAAGAGGGTAATGTTCTCAGAAGCTAAGAAATTTTAACTCAAAAACAAGACTACCCTCAAGTTCAGTGAACCAATGGATTTGGGTGACAACAAATCAGCTAGAAGGATGGCCTCTTCCAGAGGAGGGAAGCAAGAAGTGAGAAGGGATGCTGGCTCTCTGGCTCTTACTCCTTTGTTCCCAAACCTTGTTTGTTTTTTTGTTTTTGTTTTCTGTTTTGTTTTGTTTTGTGAGGCAATTGGGGTTAAATGACTTGCCCAGGGTCACACAGCTAGTAAGTGTTAAGTGTCTGAGGCCAGATTTGAACTCAGGTCCTCCTGACTCCAGGGCCACTGCTCTATCCACTGCACCAAGTAGCTGCCCCATTTCCCAAACCTTGTGTTGGTGGCAGAAGAACAAGGAGGCCAGACTAAACTCTTGATCTCTCCTCTAGGGTAGATAGATTTCCCATTTTTCTGAACTCCATGTGTTCTCTCCTTGCTAACCTCTAAAATAAATTATTAATGCCTAAACTGTTGCTGAAACTTCTAATTTATATATATATATATATATATATATATATATATATATATATATATATATATATATATATATATAATTTATTTTGTTTTTGTTTTTGCAGGGCAATGAGGGTTAAGTGACTTGCCCATGGTCACACAGCTAGTTAAGTGTCAAGTGTCTGAGGCTGGATTTGAACTCACGTTTTTCTGAATCCAAGGCCAGTGCTTTACCCACTGCACCACCTAACTGCCCCTCTAATTTATAGGTAAATCCTAGCTAGTGTACCCCACACTTGGGATAGAAAAACAGGGACTGCACATTATATTCTTTTACTTGTCCCATTCCTCATATCACCCCCACACACACTCCATAAGCCCTTTCCTGCTTCTTTCATGTGAGATTTCACCCCATTCTACTTCCCCTCTTCCTTCTCCCCAAGTGTATTCCTCAACTCTCTCAATTTTACCACAAGGATGTCATGATGGGACATCTGGGTAACATAGTGCACAAAGCACCTATGCTGCTCCCAGGAGGGCCCTTTCCCAAATTTAGTCTCAGACAGAAGACACCACCTGCAGAACCACAGGTAGGCCACCCAAACCTGACAACCCATAAAAAAATGCTTTACAGATATCACCCCTTTATAATCAATTCCCCCTGTGCCCTCTATCTAAATTCTGAGATGACCTTGACATCAGGCATATAGGAGGGGGAATTGAAGTCAGGTGTCGAATGAGATGCCATAGCCCAGTCACCCGGTTCCATGTGGGGGATTATTAAACCAAAAGTATCTAACCTTGACTCTTGCCAATAGCTGTTCTCTTGGCCTTTCCCAAGGCAGTGCACTAACTGAACTTTGTGAGTACCTCTCCTTCTGTGACAGTCCAATGCCTGCTCTGTATCCCTCTCATGGATGAAGGCAATAAATGTCTTAAATGGTAAGGTCCCATAATCCAAATCTCATATGGATTTTAAAATTGAGGATAATAATGAACACAAAAAATGTGAATTTGCTATGACTCAGAATATTTTACAATGTGTGATAATTCCAAATAATATTTTTTGTAAAAATAGCATTTCCAGAATTAATTTACACTTATCATGGTAATCAATATACCAAATAAATACTTTCTATAATTTGATCAAATAACCAGTTGGAAAAACAAGCAGTTTAGAAGAATAAAATTCACATGGAGGAATAAAAAGCAATGAAATTCAAATTGGCATAAAACACAATTTAAAAAGAATGAAAATCTCTATGAAAATAAACTCATAATATTGATTTGCAAATGTAGATACAATGGCATAATAATAAATCCCTATATAACTTTTGAACTGACTTTTATTATTGCGTGGCAAAAATAATACTTCTAGAATTAATTTATACTTGCCATGGCAACCAATTTGGCAGGGAAATGCTTCATAGAATTTGATCAAATAATTAAATGGAAAAAAAAAAACAATTTAGAATATGGGAGCACAATACTGCCAGAATTAATATTGTATTATGAAATCAAAACCATCTTGCGTTGGTTCAAAATTGGAGAGATAGATGAATAGAAAAAAAACACACATGGAAGAATAAGAGACCATGAAATTCAATGGTCTACATGTGTTGTTACTGGTTTTGCATGGGAGCAATGTATCTAAGAGTCCTTCTCTCCGATTTTAATGACATTCAAATTTGTTAGCAATACTTGGAAAGGACCTTCCCAAGCTGGCTGGGTCCCACTAGTAGGATGAAAATTTTTAATATATACACCGTCTCCTGGTTTCAGATCATGTAAGGATAAGTCCAAGGGGCCAACCTGTACTGCTGCTCCTGCCTCATGGAGTTCACGTAGTCTATCTTGTAATTCCTGTATATAGGAAGCAACAGAAGTATCTTCCCCCACCAATGATGTATATACTGGGGAAAAAGGTTTTGCTTGGATAGGGGGATGGCCAAAAAATAATTGTCAAAGGTGATATATGTTGTTCTCTTCTCAGCCTGCTGCATAAATAGAACAGTGCCAAGGGTAGAATATCAGGCCACTTCAAATGAGTTTCAGGGCACAATTTGCCAATCATGTTCTTAAGTGCTTTATTCATATGTTCTACCTGACCTGAACTTTATGGGTTGTAGAGTGTATGGAATTTTGCAGTAACCCCCAAGTAAATTTGGCATAAAACAGAGACAGTAAAATGTGATTTAGAAACCATGTGACTTTAGCATCTGGAAGTTATATATCTCTGTCAATCAGAGCTACAAGCCAATTAACTTGGAGCTCTGTGTGTGTGTGAGTGTGTGTGTTGACAGCCCTGTTTCTGGTTTCTCAGGAGGCTTCTGGGAGAAGCTGAGGAGCAAGTGGCCATTTTGGTGGGAGACTTCAGCTGAGAAGCAAGAGACAGGCAGCATAGGGAGAGCAAGCAAAATTTCATACTTGATCCACGTGTTTCTCTTTACTAACCCCTAATATACTTTAATAAATACTTAATGCCCAAAGATTGGTTCTATACATTTTCTAGATCAAGGCAACCACTCATTAGATTTTAGGCATCATAGCTAGAATTTTAGCCCTATCTATATCTATATCTATCTATCTCTATCTCTATCTCTATCTCTATCTCTATCTCTATCTCTATCTCTATCTCTATCTCTATCTCTATCTCATTTATCTATCTCTATCTCTATCTCTATCTATCTATCTATCTATCTATCTATCTATCTATCTATCTATATCTATAGATATAGATATATCTCGAGTGACATAGAGTCCAAATTCTTGAAGGTTTGGTTAGTTAAAAGAAGAAATAGACAACAAAATTATACTAGTGGAAGACCTCAGCTTCCCCATCTCAGAACAAGATAATACTATTTTTTTTTTAATCACAAAAGTATTTTCATTATTTTCCAGTTACATATAGAGATAGTTTTAAATATTTGGTTTTATAAGATTCTAGTTCCAACTTTCACTTCCTCCCTCACCCTTGCATGCAATCTGATATAGGTGTTATATATATCATCACATTAAACATATTTCTTCATTAGTCATGCTGTGAAAGAAGAATCAGAACAAAAGGGAAAAACCTCAAAAAAGTAGAAATAGTATGCTTCAATCTGCATCTAGATTTCAGTTATTCTTTGAGATTTGGAGAACATTTTGCTTCATGAATCCTTTAGAATTGTTTTGGAAAACTGCATTGCTGAGAAGAGTCAGGTCTTTCACAGTTGATCAAACTAATTTTGCTTTCTATTTTCTCTTGTAACTAATTTAACTTCTCCTCTAAGCATCTGAATGCTTTACCACTTGGTGCATACACTTTTAGTATTGATATTACTTCACTATCTGTTGTATCCTTCCTTATCTCTCTTTTTTTTTTTTTTTTTTTTGGTGAGGCAATTGGGATTAAGTGACTTCCCCAGGGTCACAAAGCTAGTAAGTGCTAAGTGTCTGAGACCAGATTTGAACTCAGGTCCTCCAGAATCCAGGACGGGTGCTCTATCCACTGTACCACCTACCTGCCCCCTTATGTCTTTTATTTAGATCTATTTTTGCCTTTGCTTTGTATGAGATAAGGAATGCTACTCCTGCTATTTTTACTTCAGCTGAAGCATAATACATTCTGCTCCAGCATTTTACCTTTACTTTGTGTATATCTCTCTCCTTAAAATGTGTTTCTTGTACACAACATATTGTAGGATTTTGGTTTTTAATCCACTCCTCTATTTGCTTCCATTTCATGGCAGCCTTTTGCTTCTGAACC
Organism: Dromiciops gliroides; assembly: GCF_019393635.1. Taxonomy (NCBI): domain Eukaryota; kingdom Metazoa; phylum Chordata; class Mammalia; order Microbiotheria; family Microbiotheriidae; genus Dromiciops; species Dromiciops gliroides. The sequence continues at coordinate 670,755,014 of NC_057862.1, forward strand.
CTGCCTCCTCCAAAATGCCCTCCCTTTTATCAGCCCTCCTCCCTTTTCTTTAACTTTTTCTCCCCCACTTCTGACCTCCCTTCTATTAGTGCCCTGTTTTTCCTATTACCCTTTTACTTCCCTAACAAATAAGCTAAACTTCTTTATCCAAATGAGCATATATGTTATTCCCTCTTTAACCAAGTCTAATGACAGTAAGGTTGAAACAAAGCTCACCCCTTCCTTCTTTTCCTCTATTTAATATGTTTTTGTGCCTCATCATATGATGTAATTAATCCCATTCTGCCTCCCCTTTCCTTTTCTCCCCATATGCTCCCTTTTTCCACCCCTTAATTTTCTTTATATCACCACATCAGAGAAAATTTATATTTATACCTTCTATGTATACTCCTTCTGTCTGCCCAAATAGAGATAAAGTTCTCAGAAGTTATAAGTATTATCTTCCTGTGTAGGGAGGTAAACAGTTTAACTTCATTGTATAACACTTTCCCCCTGTTTACCTTTCTATAATTCTCTTGAGTCTTGTTTGTTAAGATCAAATTTGTTATTCAGTTCCAGTCTTTTCATCAGGAAACCTTGAAAGTCCCCTATTTCATTGAATATCCAACTTTTCCCCTGAATCCAATGCAACCAAGATCAGAAGGAAAGCAGAAAGATAGGAAATTTTTAATACAGCCAGTGTTTCTTATAAAATGTATAGATAACTGAATGAAATTTGTAAAATACCAGTCATCATTCCCCAATGATATGAATGGGCAGTTTTCAGAAGAAGAAATTAAAGCTACCTAAAGCCATATTGCAAAAAAAAATATGTTCTAAATGACTTTTGATTAGAGAAATACAAATTAGAACTGTTGGGCACTCAGATTTCAGAAAAACTGGGAAAGATTTATATGCACTGGTGTGGAGTAAAGTACTTTCCATACCTCTCCCCACAATCCCTCCAAATAGCTTCACATAATGGCCTAAGAAAAGTGTCTTCATGTGTAATTGGGGAGTGGTGGGATAAAAATACACTACTCCAAAAACATGAAATATATTCCGTGTCTGAAACTCCAAGCCAGTCAGTTCGATAGAATGGAAAAATCAGAGGTCTTGGTTTAAAATCTCATCTCAAATACTTAATGGCATTATGGAAATCAGTTAATCTCTCTCTACATTAGTTTCTTCAACTTTGAAATCATTGCTCAAGATTACTATTAAGAACTATTTCAGCTCTAAATCTCTGGTTCGGGTACACCTATATTTAATAATCACTTATTCATTTTACTGATCCTATGATCTTTTGCATCAAAGCAGCGTATTTTCTCCTCTATTCCATTTTTTTCTGGTCAAAAGAATTTACAGAGGTAGTAAATATCTACCCCTGCTACCTCCCAGGTCACTTTCACTTCACTTTTTCTACAACAATTTCCAAATGTACTTTCCAGTATTTACTCTCAGTGGTGTTACATGCTGGACAATCTCCTGTTATGCTTTCCTGGAATCTATCCATTATGGAGAGGTTGGTGTAGGCAGTTGATTTTGTCTGCCTGGAGAGAGGAGTTTACTGTCTAGACATAGTCTTTCCAGTACCTCCAACGTGGCCTAATGCAATTTTAAACAGCACAGCTGGCATTTCACTGGATTTTCTAAGAATTAGTCAATAAATAAACAAAATTAGGCACAATAAAACTATTATACATCATGGGCTTTGTTGTTGTGTTCTTATCTACAATATAACCCTTTTGATACACTGTATTGTACCTTATAATTACACTACATATGTCAACTGGAAATATACCCTCTGACCTTTCTAAGAATCTTACTCACCCATCTATACAAAATGGTAGTATGTAGAAATTCCTGCTGCCTGAGGTTGTTTAATTCACAGTTTTCTATACAAAAGTAGATTTAGTTCCTTCATTAACCTGGAGCACTTCTCTGACCCTGACCATTTTGGAACCTAATGATACTAGACAATAGCAATATAATGAGTATATACTAACTGAACTCCTGATAGAATGTCAATGGAAATATGTTTCTCCCAATTAAGCATTTCTCACAGAGAAAATACCTATGCTTTGATCTTAAATGGTAACACAGAATCACAGAATGGGTGAAGCCCTCAAGGGGCACTGAGGCCAATCCTTTCAATAAAAGAAAAGCATAGTACATGCATGATTAGTATTCACCCAGCATCTCTTTAAATTCCTCCAAACCGGGGAAATTGACCATCTCTGAAAATAAGACAGTTAGTTAACGCAGCACATTCCCCTTTTGAACATCACAAATTCTCTCCAACCTAGGTTGATATTTTATTGTTGTTGTTGTTTTATTCATAACATCAGTGATTTCTGTTGTCCATTAACTCCCCATTTTTTCACATAAACTTTCTATACTCAACTTTCTCATGACACACTTGTCAAGTTGATTTTGCAACTCTAATGGAAGACTATATTTATCCCTACTGACTTTCATTTTATTCTCTTTTATTTAGCTTTTTAAGATCATGTGGGATTCTGCCTACAATTCAATGTTCTAGTGATCAGTATCAAGTTCAGTTTGCCATCAAGCTTGATGAGAGTGAGTTATCTGCTACTTTAGAGGAGTCGTTAATTTTTTAAAAATGTGGCAAATGACACAAAACCAAGACTAGATTCCTGTTGTCCTCTCCTGTTAATCTGCCATCCAATTGATATTGAACATTAACAACTATTCTATCAGTTTAGTTATTAAATCAGATGATGATGAGAGCATGTATAACTTATCTACTATGTTTAAGTACTGTCCTAAGCACTTTCCTAATATTAATTCATCTGATCCACCCCCCCAAAAAAGGGGGGATGCTATTTTTATCCACATTTTGCACCTGAGAAACCAGAGACAGGAAGAGGTTAATTGACTTGTCGATGGTCCATGGTCACACAGCTAGTAAATCTTTAAGTCTGGGATAAAATCAGGTATCCTTCATTTCATGCCAAGGCCTTTATAATATAGTATAGTATGCAAATTTGATTTTTAATCACTTTCTTTTCTTTCTCAAGATTTAGCAGCCATATTTTTAATTATAGGTTTATTCCCAGAATTTGAGGTCAAGCTAATTAGTTTTAATTTTAAAATCTCTATTCTCTTTCCTTTTTTCCTTCAAAATCTCTTGCTTAATCTTGTGATACTGATTTTGTTTCCCATGTTTGTTTGTTCTTTTTAATTGTAAACTATCCCAACTACCTCCTATTTCTGTACAGAATATGAAGTTCATCTCTCTTTGATGACTTGGAATCATCAAAGGGCAAAGAAATACTGCCTTACTATCTCTTGGGGTATTTTTTTTGTAATTTCTGCCCCCCCCCAGCAGAGAAATGAAAAACAAAATATCAATCATGCAGATTTATCTTCTCCATTATTTTCTACTACCATCTAACTCAGGAATTCTTATGTTTTTTCCACTCACTATCCATTTTTGCCCAAGAAACTTTTATACAACCCCCAGTATATAGGTTTATAAAATAGGTATACATAACCTTTTATTGTAAACAAATATTTTGTGACCCCCACATTCAGTTACATGACCCCATATGTGTCCATGATCAAAGGAGGGATTCAAAACCAGAAAATCTACCTCTTATTCCATAATTATTCCTACTAACATATCATTTGACAGAATGTGTGCTTCTTGAGCAAAACAATTGTTTAATCATTGCTTCTGTACTCACAATGCTAAGCACAGTGTCTGATAATTTGTAGATGCTTCCTAAACGCTTACAGATTGCTCAAAAGTAGATTTTTTCTAAGAAGTAGTTTTGACAACACAGTGTGAGAGAACAAATTAGCAATTAGTGCCTGATGTCAGGGATGGAATAACCCATAAATGTAGAAATGAAACACAATCACCCAAATACAGAATTCTAAACTTTAAAGGGTTACCAGCTAGTGATATCTAGAATAACACACACACACACACAAAACAAAATAAAAACAACAACATAATAACCAACAATTCTCTCCTCAGCAGAACCAAGAATGGCTCTATGCTCATACATTTTGTAAGAAGAAACATACTACTTGTCAGGGCAGTCCATTCCTCTTTTGTTAGAAAGTTTTATTTCATCTTAAATTCAAAGTTTTGCATCTGCCACTCACTCAACTCAATTATTTATATTGGGATGAAATCAAAAAGTCTACTAAACCTCCAATATTATGGTGCCTTCAAATTCTTGAATATAATTGTCTGATGCTTTCAACGTTTTCTCTTTTCCATTATGAATGGCCCAAAATCTCTTTCTAAAATCTCTTTATATTGCTGGTTGCCTTGTTTTTAATGATTTCTAGCTTATGTATATAATTATTTTGCCAAAATCTGTCATTTAGAACTATATGCAATTAGCAACATATGATCTGCAAAAATGAATAAACCAGCATTTATTAGGTACCTAATGTGTAATAGACATGTGTTAAGTAGTAAGAATAAAAATAAAGACAAAAATATTCTCTTTCCTGATAGAGATCATATTATAATGAAGCAGAAACATATATCAAATTATGTATATGGAAGCTACATAGTAGTATTAGGCATCTGTCAGTCATGGATAACCATGGATCAGCGCCTTGACGAGCCACAGGCCACAGTCTGGCTGTGTTGGAGTGTCCTCTCCAGAGCACTGGCCTGGATGGATCAATATGGAAAAGAAGCTGTTGCCCATGCAGCAGGTTTTCCCTCTCTGTGACATTGGTGGATCCAAAGGAGAGGCAGAGCCAGTGCAGTTTGGCACCAGTGCTGCCGCAGGAGTTGCTAGAGGGATGTGATGTACAACATCCAACTGCCTAAGGGACTCTGACTCCTGATTTTTCCTCGGGGTCAACTCCCAAAGCCTTTCCCATATATGGGTATAGCCACAAGGCAGCTGAGGTTTAAAATCAGGATTTCCTTTCCCTGGACAGCTTGCCTACCAAGGCTGAGGAGCCCCACCTGCCAAAAGCGACTAGTTTTAAGACTCCAGTGACTCTCCTTAGCCCCTTCTCCTGTTAGTGGAAACAGTTCCACCACGAGAAGGCAAGGAGTTGGGCTTCGGCTGTCAGAGGCTATTTGAGACGCACGTCATTGGAGCATTTTATAGAGAGTGGGAGCTTATCCCCACTCCCACCCCGGCATGACAACCAGCTACATACAGGTGACTTAAAAGAAGGCACTGACATAGATGAAGAACTCATTTAGAATCTCCCTTCCCTAGTCCCTTTTGCTATATTTTTCTTAATTATAGGTAAGATTCCATTATATTATATTATAAAGCAACCTATTGCTTTAACACATATTTTATACCTACTTATTGAGGTTAAGATACAACAACACCTACTCTTACCTTCTATACCATAATTTTTCCCCATGAATTAGCTTCCAGTCATGGCCCCATCCTGCCATCAATGTTATATGTTAAGGTAATTTTAACTCAAGTGCACAGCCTCACATTCATCTTATTAAATTAAATCCAATATTCTATACACTCAATATTTTATTGTTATTGTGACTGTAATCTTATATAGCTTTGGTTTATTTGGGTTTGACCTGTTTTTACTTTATTAACTATAATCTAGATAAATTCTGATAGTAGATAAAGCACATAATTTGTCTCCACAAATATGAGGTTGAAAGAACGGAAAGACACCAGTTTGTTTAGAACATTGAATGTTAGGGAAAGGAGGTTCATTTCAGTTTACAGGCAAAATAGAGTTAGTAAAGAGTTTTAGGCAAAAGCATAGCATGAAAATGTCAATATTGAGATGGTTTAGAGAAATATAAACGCAACTGAGTAGCCTTGTTAGGAGGCAAGGGACCAACCTGGGTCCAATACTTTTAGCTGTCTTGTGGTCACCTCTACTTCTTAATCTTTAAAATTCATGGTCCCTCCCAGTTTTAAAAATACAAATGATATTGTACAGGGTGGTTCTTAATCTTAGAGGTTTGGGGTGACTTTCTCATTAAGTAATGTCATTCTCTTTGACTGATATTTTGGAAGTAACAAATTGGAGGCATGAGAAAAAATGGAATTCTTAAATAGACAGCCCAATTTTTCCTAATAACAAAGGGGCATCAAACATCAAAATTAATGTCAAATTATTGGATAGAGATGATTGGTAAATTAGAATAAATGAGCATAATATGAATGAGTCATGAATGAAAAATAAGATATGAATAACTGATCTCTGATTTCATATAGTGAGATAACTGCTAGGAGAGGAAAGATTCTCTACTGTTTTTCCCTGGTTCCTTCTTTGAAACTTAGTCTTAGAGAGTTGCTCAGACCAATGAAATATGAAATTAAATGTCAAAAGTCATAAGTCAGTATTATAAAGTTGCTATCTGTAAGGGACTAAAATTCTAGCTAGACTGTCTAAAAATCAAATGGGTGGTTGCCATAAATTATAAGGTTTAGCAAAAGTTTAGACTTTTAAGTATTTATTAAAGAGCATAAGAATTTGGTAAGGAGAGAGAAAGAGGGCAAGATTCCTTCATGTATCTCAGGGAGCCAGCATGTCAGTTCCACTCTAACCAAGTTCCCAGATGAAAGAGAGAGCCTCACTGTTTCTTCATCAAAGAAGCCTCCCACAGAAATGAAAACAGGGCCATCCACACACACACAGCTTCAAGCTAATTGGCTGGTAGATTTGATCAACAATACCCATGAGCAAACATCACTTCCTGACACCAAGGCTACATGGCTTGTACTCAGGCCAGAGCTCACAAAATGTTCCTCCCAGGAGGGGGCATTATTCCAACTTTCACTGCACATATCAGAGGGAAGACTTGAATTACTGTCTTCCTGATTTAAGGGCTAGCTTCCCAACTACTATGTCAGACTTGCCTTTAGAAATAGAGAATAAACAAAACAAAATAAAACAGTGAAACTTGTAAAGTGAGAATATATATTTTTAAAGCAACCAAACCAAACCAAACAAAAACATCCAGTTTATAATAAATATTAGGCAGCAAAGAGAAAAGATACAGTGATATCTGTGAGGCTCTAAATTCACTAAGCAATCTAAGGAATAACTACTTTTCAAAAGCATAAACATATCTGCTTTATTATCAAATTGTTCAATGAATTACAAGAAACCATTATATTAAGTGGAAAATAAAAAAAAAAACATGGCAAGGAAGACATGATTGCATCTTGCCTTAGAGTCATAGATTTTTCTATTCAAAGGTTAACTAGTTCAGTTCCTCATTGAACAGATGAGGAAATACAGGCCAATAGAGGTTAATGATTTGTCTAAGGTCGTGGGTAAGTTAATGGAAAAAATCAGGGGCAGAATTCACTCCCTCTACTTGGTTTTCAGATTAATAGTCTTTCCACTAAACTGTGGTCCCTTGTTTAATGACATTTGTTATTTGTATGCAAAGAGAAATCCCTAATTATAACTGAGTCATGCATTTATTAAGACAACTTCAGTGGTACCACTACCTGTGCATAATACCTTATGAGTTAGTCAACTCAGTAAAAATACAATTTCTTGTAAAATACTCTATTTAGATTTTGCATTCCTTTAAATTGACATCATCAAGCTTAAGGCAAAAAAAAGCCTAGATAGTTAAGGAGAGAGATAGTGACAGAAAGAAAAAGGGTTAGCTATTAAACATGTTGGAAAAAGTTTTTTTTTTCCTAATTAAAAATTATGCCAGCAGTTCATCTGCTTATTAAAGATTGGTACTTGTGGGTGAAAGTATAATACTAGAATTCAGGAACTAGGCTCTAGACCTAATTCTGCTATAGACTTTCTGAATGACCTTGGACAAGTCGCTTCTTCTGTCTGAGGTTCAGTGTCTTCATATGAAAAGAATATGATATAATAATCTCAAGTCTATTCCACCTCAAATAGTAATTTTAGATAAAGACAATGAAATATGTATGTAATAAAATGTCTTGGAGTCAAAGTTTGAACCATTCAAAGACAAACTATCTGGAATGAAAGGTAATTGTAGTGAACAATTGCAGTTGATGATACTGATTTTATTCCTACACCCAAGATATTTTCATGTAAATTTCAGATGTAGCTACCATTCACTTACTCAAATTACAAATGGAACTGGGGGAGATCAGTTTCATTAAATAATCAAAAGCTCAATTGTAAGGAAACCTAAACCTGAATAGGAAGAATTGATTTGTCTGTCCATCTTCAAAATCAAGCCCGTGTTCATTCACCCAATATATTATTTACCTTTTAATCATTCAATTGAGTTGATTAAGTATTCAGCCTTCTTCAGGATTTTATATAGCTTATATAGCTCATATTTGGTCACATACTTTTTTATACTACATTTCTAAATACTTCTGGCCTAAAAAATAACCTGTATTTAAGCTGTATTTATTGAAAGAGATATAAGACAACATTGGCCTTATACATTCTGTGTCTAAAAAGGTTTGGTTTATATATGATGTTTGGGGAAAACCATTCATTAACAAATAGCAATATATTTAAATAACCTGAAAAGAGATTTAGTAATTAATTTGTGTATCACTAGTACCTCATATAGTACCTTGAAGAGAGCACATACTTACTTAATTAAGTGTATCTGGAATATTGATTTGTCAATAAGTCCAATATGTGTGAGAATATTGAGCTGAATCAGCCACCTTCATGTCCAAGAGTCAAAATTCACCATTCTGGCCAAACTAAATATGGCTATCAATGTCATTGTCTTCTATTCCATTTTTATTATTTTTTTTGGCATGTCAGAAGAATGGGGTGGGAACTTGGCATTTAGCCTTTGAAAGATTACCAATATCTAGTAAAGATATATATCCTGGAAAATTGGCATCTGAAAGTGTCTTTTTTTTCCTTTGGACTAAATTTTCCAATAAAGATGCCTTCCTATTATATTTCAAACTTTCTACATTCTTTGTTGTTGTGGTGGTGTTTATTTAGAATTTAATTTTCCCAAATTACATGTAAAATACAAATTTTGATTATTTTTTAAACTTTGTGTTCCAAATTTTCTTCCTCTCTCCATGCCAAAAAATAAAAAATAAAAAAAAAACTCAAGCAATTCAATATAAGCTATACATGAGCAGTCATGTATAACATTTCCATATTAGCCAGGTTGTGAAAGAAAACAGAAAAAAAAAAAACTTCAAATAAAGGAACTAACAAAAAATATTCTTCAATGTGTATTCAGATACCTTCAGTTCTCTGTCTGTAGATAGATTGCATTTTTCATAAGACCTTCAGAGTTGTTTTGGATCATTGCATTGTTGAAAATAACCAAGTCATTCAGAGCAGATTGCTGTTGTTTTGTATACAATACATTTCACTTTTCATTCAGCTCATGTTGGACTTTCCAGGTTTTTCTAATAGCATCCTCTCATCGTATTTTTATAGTAAACTACATTTATATAGGACTTTTTTTTAGGTTTTATATGTAAAATCACATTAAACATATTTCTGCATTTGTCATATTGTGAAAGAAGAATCAGAGGACAAGGGAAAAACCTCAAAAAAGAAGGGGAAAAAAGACCAAAAGTAGAAACAGTATGATTCAGTACAATTCATAATCCACATTTCTTTTTTTCTGAATGTTGAGAACATTTTCTATCATGAGTTCTTTGATATTGTTTTGGATTGTTGCACTGCTGGGAAGAGTCAAGTCTATCACCATTGTTCATCACACAATGTTGCTTTTACTCTGTACAATATTCTCCTGGTTCTGCTCCTCTCAGTCAGCATCAGTTCATGCAAGTCCTTCCAGATTGCTCTGAACTCTGCCTGCTCATAATTTCTTATAACACAATAGTATTCCATTACGTTCATATACCACAACATGTTTAGCCATTGCCCAATTGATGGGCATTTCCTTTATCCCCACTTCTTTACCATCACAAGGAACGCTGCTACAAATATTTTTGTACATTTGGGTCCTTTTCCCTCTTCTCTGATCTCTTTGGGATACAGACCTGGCAGTGATGCCACTGCATCAAAGGGTATGAACAGTTCCATAGCCCTTTAAGCACAGTTCCAAATTGCTCTCCAAAATGGTTGGATCAGTTCGCAGCTCCAGCAACAATGCATTACTGCTCCAATTTTTCAACAGATTCACCTCAGAGTTGTTTTCATTTGTATCTCTCCAATCAATAATGATTTAGAACATTTTTTCATATGGCAATAGCTAGCTTTGATTTCTTCATCAGAAAATTTCCTGTTCATATCCTTTGACCATTTCTCAACTGGGGAATGACTTACATTCTTATAAATTTGTATATAGCACTTTAAAGAGAGATTTCATTATGATAAACCCATGAGGAAAATTATTTCAACAACAGTAAAAGATAATATTTATATAGTACCCTATACCTGACAAAGAATTTTCTTAACAGTAGCTCAGCAAATTATCATGTTTTGTCATCATCAATAAATCATCATCCATCAATTCTCCTCATCATCCTAAATCAATCCTCACCTTCATCAATCCTCATCATCATTCCATCAATCCATCCTCCTCCTCTTCCTCCTCCTTATCTTACATTATTAATTTTTTCACATTTACTATTGTTAACTGTTTCCCTCCATCCTATTCCTTCCCCATGATATTTATTATACTTTCAACTTTCTTTCACCCTATCCCTCCTCAAAAGTGCTTTGCTTGTGACTGCCCTCTCCCCCACTATACCCTCCCTTCTTTAACCCTTCCCTCCTACTTTCCTATAGTGTTAGATTACTCCAACCAATTGAGTGTATATGTTGTTCACTCCTTGAAGCAACTCTGGTGAGAGTAAGATCTTTGAGCCAATTCTGATGAGTGTAAGGCTCATTCACTGCCCCATTCCTCCCCCATCTCTACCCCCACTCCATGATTTGTTTCCTGCTTCTTTCATGTGAACTTTCACCCCTTCCTAACTCTCCCCTTCCCCATCCCCCAGTGCAATTATCTACCTCCTCAATTATAACCTAAAGATGTCACCGTGGAGCACCTAGGTAATACAATGGACAAAGAATCCAACCTGGACTCAAGAGGACTCGAGCCCAAATCTACCTTCAGACACAAGACACTTACCCACTGCTCAACCTCAGGCATTCCACCCAACCCTGACCACCCTACAAATAAAAAAAAGATGAAAAAAAATGCTTTACAGCTATAATACCTTCATAATCAATTCTGACCTGTGCCCTGGGTCTAAATGTATTTCTATCATCTGCCCTAATAATAAATTTTTTATGAGTTAGAAGAATCATCTTCCCATGTAGAAATGTAAACAGTTTAACCCTTTAACATTTCTTATGATTTTATTTTCCTGTTTAAGTTTTAATGATTCTCCAGTGTCTTGTATTTGAAAGTTAAATATTCTATCAGGTTCAGGTCTTTTCATCATGAATGCCTGAAAGTCCTCTTTTTCATTGAAACCCAATTTTTCCCCTGAAGGATTATACTTAGTTTTGCTGGATAGTTGATTCTTCGTTGTAATCCCAATTCCTTTGCCCTCCAGAATATCATAGTCCATGCCTTCTTATCCTTTAATGTAGAAGCTGCTAGATCTTGTGCTATCCTGACTCTAGCTCCACAGTACTTGAATTGTTTCTTTCTGGCTGCTTGAAATACTTTCTCCTTGGCATTGGATCTCTGGAGTTTAGCTATCATATGGCTGAAAGTTTTCATTTTGCGATCTTTTTCCAGAGGCAGTTGGTGGATTCTTTCAATTTATATTTTACCTTATGTTTCTAGAATATCAGGGCAATTTTCCTGACAATCACTTTAAAGATGATGTATAAGATCTTTTTTGATCAATTGTTTTCAGGTAGTCCATTAATTTTCACATTATCTCTCCTGGATCTATTTTCCAAGTCAGTTTTTTTTCAAGAAGATATTTCACATTGTCGCCTATTTTTTAAATTCATTTGGGTTTGCTTTATTGTGTCTTGGTTTTTTATAAAGTCACTGTCTTCCATTTGTTTAATCCTAATTCTTAGGCAAATATTTTCTTCAGAGAGCTTTTCCATTTGGCTTTTTAAGATGTTGATTTATTGTTTTCATGACTTTCCTGCATCACTCTCATTGTTTCCTCTACTTCTCTTTATCTTTTTGAGTCCTTCTATGGCCTGAAAACTATCCATATTTTTCTTGGAACCTTTGGGTATTAGGAGCCCTGACATTGTTATCCTCTTCTAAGAGTGCACTTCGATCTTCCTTGTCACTAAACAAACTTTCTACACTCCTCATCTTTTTCTGTCTGCTTATTTTGCCCACCTATTTCTTGACTTTTAGCTCCTTCTTAAAGTAGGGTATTGCTTCCAGGATGCACTGTCCCAAACTTCAGGGGTTTCAAGGTGGTAAGATTTAAGGTGGGGCAGGTTCTTAACTCATTGGGCATATGCTATGGTCTGCAAATAACCCCAAGCCTCTTTGCTATTCAACCAGGCATTTTTTTTTTTTTTGGCTGTGGTTGATATCTCCACTGAACCCGTACCCCTACCCAACCTGACCAGTGTCATTCAGGATTGCTTTCTGGTTCTCAGAAGGGTAGAAGAACTGAATTCTGCCTCAGTTCTAGCAGAGATCCCTTTAATTTCACCCTGGCCAAACTCTAAACCCTTTACACCAGCTTATGAACTTAGTTTCAGAGGATGCTAGTGGTATAACCATTTCAAAGGCTCCCAGTATAAATTTCTCTGGCACGGCCTGTCTGGGTCTGGATTAGTGGTGGAGTAACCCGGGTCTGGGTGGCCAACATGGGACTGGATCTGTGTCTGAAAAACTGTGGAGTTGGGTTCCACTCTCACCCAGGTACAACAGCCCCCTCGTACTGACCTTCTAAACTGTCTTTGGCTGGAAAAGGATCTCAGCTCATCATTTTGTGGGTTCTGCTGCTTCAGGAATTGTTTATTGCCGTGATTTGGATTTTTTTAGTGAGATTGTGTTGGGAGCTCTGAGAGGTTATTGCCTTTACTCCACCATTGTGGCTCCATCTACTTTCTTTAAATGAATTCAATACTAAGCATTTCAATTCAACAATCATCCATTAATCATGTGTTATATGGTGGAAGGTGGGGGAGAGAAAGTTGATGTCAACAGGGGGTTTATATTCTGGAAATGTACTATACATATGTAAATGATGACAATATTCTCAGGATAATTCTCCCAGTCCTAACACAAAATGAAAAATGAAGTTTTCAGAGTATGCCTGCTAGAATCTATATTTCCCTTGACTTTACAGGTAGGTTTGAGGAAATGAGGGAAATAAGGCCTTTTTTTTTTAAAGCTTTGAAACTGCCTTTCCTCATTTTGTCTTTGGTTGTTCTTGGCTCTTGATAATTCTGACTCTATCTATTCTGGGAAAAAACACTAAGATTAGTATAAATATGAAGTCCAAAATCCCCCAATCCTCCAAAAGTTCACAAGGTCCTTTACTGTTCAGAGAGTTGTGAATGAGGATTAAAAGATGAAGAAAACAGCTAAAGCTCTTCTATTTTCTCTCACACAATTCCTCTCAGGGACTTAATTGGAATAGTGCTCTTTTATGCTAATAGTTTCTACAATTATTTGTTATCAGGGTATTATCTGCTATTTATAGAGTATCTACAATCCATGGCCTCAAAGTCAACAACAAACTCCTTGTGGGGGTCACTCTATTTTATTCATCATTAACTTTGGCAATACTTACTTATAGGGTTGTTGTTAGGAAAGTATTTCATATATTTAAGAGCTATGTAACTGAGAATTATATTTTGTAGGGATACCTGAAGTGTTTTAATGGAGGGACACTTGAAGGTATGTTATAATGATATTAATGGTGATTATGATAATGAATATGTTGACAAAAAATAATTCCAAGTTTTAAAATTATTCTTATTTATAAACAACATTCAAGTTGTCTCAGTGACCAACAATATATCTACTCCATTATGATTTTTCTTTACAGGATATTGACATTTATGATGATTTCAGTTTTAAATAACTCATTTTTTAGAATTTTATTAATCAGATAATGATCCAAGACAATTTCAAAGGAATAACAAAGAAAAAATTCTATGTACCTCCAGAGAGAGAACTGGTAAACTCTAAGTACAAATTGAAATATATTTTTATTTATTTTTTTTTTTGCAAAAATGACCACTATGGAAATATTTTTATGATTTCACATGTACAGCCAATATCATATTTCTTGCCTTCACAAGGGTTGATAGGGGGGATCATTAAGAACTCATATTTTAAGAAATGAATTTAAAATATATGTAATTGAGGATATTTAACAAAATATATTAAAATTTAAAAAATAAAGATTATCATATATGACATATTTGTCACTTATTATATAATCTGACTATAGTATGACCTATGTATAAAACACAATATAAATTCCAGGTATCATTAATACCATTCTCATTATCATAATTCTCAAAAATAACTTACTGTTGATAATAGCTATGCCACATGAGGTTCAAAAGAATACATGAAATCATTTTCCATGTGATGATTCTATTTTGTTTGTTTTTATTTTTATTTATTCTTTAAATATCTGAAAATGCTCTTCACACTGCATACACCCTCTTTCAATGTCTTCCCTTCTCAATAGCTCTTACAATTGACCCTCATGTGGTGTCTAGTCCTCCAGTCTTCTTTTTTTTTTTTTTTTTGTGGGGCAATGGGGGTTAAGTGACTTGTCCAGGGTCACACAGCTAGTAAGTGTCAAGTGTCTGAGGCTGGATTTGAACTCAGGTACTCCTGAATCCAGGGCCAGTGCTTTATCCACTGTGCCACCTAGCCGACCCCTCCTCTATTCTTCATGATACCCTTTTGTGGACATGGCCTATCACAGTAATATCCATTTAAGATGAGGCGAACTGAATTTTATATTCTGATACAGATATAAATAGAAAAATATAGAATTGAGTAGCATGACCACATGCATTAAACTCACATTATATCTCATTTGACATTGCCTAAGAACATTTACTTATTTTGCAGATGAAATGTCATATCGTTGAATCTAATTGAACTTCAATTATTTAAACTATTAAGTTTTTTTAATTAGGAAATATTGTTTAATTATGCCTTTCCAATCATGAAATTTTTAATTCAAGATTTTTATAGTCTAACTACTGAAATTTATATTTAACCAATGCAATTCTTTGTATTAAATTTGTGAAGTCAATCTAGTCTCCTGCAAACCTCATGTTCCATAGTTAGGCTTTGTCTTCATCTGCCAATTTAGTAAACTTGAGCAAAAAAAAAAAAATAAAGAATGTTAATTAGATATGATGCATATTGGAAGAAGCTATTTTGGCTACTATTGGTCATTCTAGATGGCCATAAGAATCTTATTTTTAATAGTTTCTCCATCTCTTTCTCCCACTGCTGACACCCAATGAACAGAAGTTTAAAGCTAACTTGACTAGATTTTATATATTCAACTCTCTTTCCTTATTTCAAAGAAATAGTATTTGTCATTCTGCACACCTATGGACAACATCAACATTAAAATCAGTCAGAGATTTCTTAATTGTTATACTCTTGGCAGAGATAGAGCTCTAATAGAAGTCCCAATATTTGAAACTCAACTTTAGTTCAAAATCATGCAGCGCCTTGATGCCAAGTTTGTGAATTTTCTTTTTGGAAATTCCCCATCCATTTTTTTCTTCCCCATTAGAATTTGTAATTTATACTGTGAAAAATTAATGGGATTTGGCAGATTCCCAGGGACCCCAAGTGAAGAAATATTTGGAATTGATTGAATTAGGTAAGACTGAGAGACTGATTGAGAACCTACTTAAGATTGATAAAATCAAGACCATGCCTGGCCATCCTGAGTGGAGTGCTGCTTTTGGAGGCTGTGGACTCAACAGGAGACCACACTCAAACAATCAGCTTGAAGGACAGCCCCTTCTGGGGAGGGAGACAGGACGTAGGAAGGGAGGTTGGCTCCCTAGCTCTGGTGGTAGACAGAAAAAGAGAGAGGAAAGTATTTCTTGTGTTACAGAACTACATGTGTTGTCTTTACTCTTTAATAAATCCTTAAAAGCCTAAACTCTTGGGACAGCTAGGTGGTGCAGTGGGTAGAGCACTGGACCTGGAGTCAGGAGGACCTAAATTCAAATCTGGCCTCAGACACTTGACACCTATTAGCTGTGTAACCCTGGGCAAGTCACTTAACCTCAATTGCCTCACAAAAAAAAAAAAAAAAAGCCTAAACTCTTGCTGAATTTATCAGTAAATCTTAGGTAGTTTCCCCAAAAAAGTGGGGAGGGGGACAGGTAAGGACCCACATTAGATTTTAAACATCACAATACTGTATGTCAATATCACTTATATTACTCTCTCCATTGATCTTCATATAAATAATCTAACTCATGATGACTCCTTCATGTTCCTGAACTTCCTCACATATAGTTTATATTCTTAATATGCCATATAGTTTCAATACCCTTTTACATGTATTTTTTAAAATTTAAAATAATATATATATACTTTTCGATAGCTTTGTTCTATTCCCTATAGCCATAAAACTTATCAAGGAGTAGGCATATAGGGATAGGGATTGGAGTCATTAACTTCTAAGAGGTTAAGAATTATCAACTAGAATTTATAATATAAAGGAATATCAGAGAATGGAGATGCCTATTAACAAGATTGCCCACAACTAAAAAATAATTATATGGGGTAGAATTAAAAATTTTATATATCATTGGAAGACAATATTGCCTTGTCATGTAACTGGGTTGTAAAATGGAAGATGGATAGGCCATGTATTCTAGCAGCTATTTGAGAAGATAGGATAAAGAATAGAATCTCATCATCCTCATAATAGTTCATACACACACGTGCATTTGTGTGTATATATACATATGCATATGCATATACATATACATACACAGACATATAGGTATAGCTTAGCACTTAGCAGAGTTGCTAGTATATGCAAGGTAAGTACTTTATAAATATCATCTCCTTGGATCTCATAACAACCTGGAGTGGTAGGGCTATTGTTATTCCCATTTATTATTATTCTCTCATGGGGAAATTGAGGAAAATAAAAGTTAAGTTACTTGCCTAAGTTTTGAACCCAGGTCCTCCTGACTTTAGTCCCAAATTTCTTCCCATTGTGACACTTAACTGGTGAATGTCTTCAGAATATTGAGTGAAAGTTCCTTGAAAATTATTTAAGAAGAAAAAAACAAAAATTAATATGATGAACCCAGTTGTACATTGTCTGAAAGGAATTCCAAATAGATAAAGACACCTGGTTCATTTGGTATTAATAAGGATTTTATGTTTTTTATTTCTCCTATAAATTAGGCTGTGGTAGAATACTTCAATTAAACATGTGTTATTTGTTTTGTTTTTGTTTTTTTCATTATTTATGCCTTGTGTGAATAAGGTCTACATGGAATGAAGCTCAGATTGACAATATATTCCTTCCCCCAACTTGAACTCAATTACAGCCTCAGGAATCTTGTGCTCAGTTGAAGGTCCTCATTAAATTAGTTGCTACTAAACTGTGGGCTATGGACCTCTAGACCCTTCATGGTTATTGTGTATTTCCATATTGGTGAGACTTCTTCATAACTACCCAGACCCAGATTCAGCATATCATAATTTCATTTGCTACCTTCCACCACCTCCTGAAAGTAATTCCATAGATAGCTCAGGGAACAAGTAGTAGTCAAATTATCACTACCTTTCTCAGTAAAGACATGTCAAACATTTACCAAATGGCTCCATTTAGCATCTCTGTGACTTCTTGCAGGGTGGGGGGAAACAACACAAAACAAAATGACAGCAAAACAAAACAAACAAACAAAAAACACTCCTCTGAGTGTGCCACACTCCTACTCAATTATCTTTTCTGATTACAATGTAAGTTACTTAAGAACAGATTCCTTCCTTCCTTTTTCCTTTCCCTCTTCCTATCTCCCTCTCTCCCTGCCCACCTCATCTTTTCAGTGTTAAACAAAGTGTCTTGCACATATTAATCATTTTTTGCAGAATTTTTCATACATTTTTATCATTAATAGTATAAAACTAAGAATACAAAAATAATTAATCAAAAATATAGCTGAGGTACTCATTCTCAAAATAGTGTTCAAAGCCAGGAAGATACAAAACAAGACAAAATAATGGTCCAGTTTTCAGGGAACTCATATTTTAATGAGAAAGCCAGTATCCAAATAAACCTCTACTTTCAGACATATAAATGTCTTGTATATTTATAAGTTTTCATTTCAAGAATTTTGTATATTTATTAGCCTTGTGTATTGCTATTTTTCAAATGTAAACATATGCTGTTGTGATTAATAAGATACAAATTAATTTTAACATGTTATTGAATTCATAGTAACTTTCTCTCATAACTTATTTTCTCAAATTTTTGAGACTATGTTTGCTCATCTCACCCAGGCAGGAATTGCAGTGGAAAGTGCTCTTGGAAGTGGTCTTGGATTATATTAGTAATCAGTCTGGGAGTTTTCACTTTCTGTTTCTGAAATGGCTAGTTTTATCCCTCAGATAGCTGGATGCTTTACCCCATTATCATATTGGTGCTGTACTTAGTGTGGAAACCTGACTCATCCTCCTAAAGATCTGAATTCCTGAGCCCAATTAACCCAACAGCCTCTACTTCCCCAATAGTAGGGGTTACAGGCAAGAATGGAACTAGTCATTCATGCAAAACACTCATAGTTAATCCACTTGGATGGGGTTTGGGGTAGAGGTGAGCAGATTTTTTTTCCATTAAAAAAAATCTTATTGAAAGAGTTTGAAAACCACTGTTTTAAAATTATTATTTCTATTCTATGACTAATAAAAGGTGTGACTTAGAATCCTAACAACAAAACTTAATGAATTCTTCCACTGAAGTCTTACTAAGATGACTCATCACAGCTTGTAGGGGATATTGTAGTTTTGTAGACAATAGCAGTAGAAGGTTAACTCTAGCAGAATATACCAAGAAAGATGTGGTTTATTTATACATTCCATGATAGCTCTTGTCTAGGGATCACCCTACCGAATTTTTGAAATCCTCTACACCAGAAGACAACTCTGAAGAATTATTCACTGCAGCAACTAATGTAAGAATATACTAAGGCCTTGTTCAGGAGGGAAAGAGATAGATATTGACATTTGACCTTGTGAGAGTGATGGAAGTACCCAGATGTATGAAATCTCAGGGCATTTCTGTAGTTTCATAATGTGTGTTATGTGATGCTTAAAATCTAACTGTGGGTCCTGACCTGCCCTCCCCCCAGGTTTTTTGGGGAAACTGGCTAAGATTACTGATAAATTCAGCAAGAGTTTAGGCTTTGAAGGATTTATTAAAGAGTAAAGAGAACACATAGGATCCCATAATGCCAGAAAATTCTATCTACTTTCCTCTCTTTTTCTCTGTCTGCCTTTTCTCTGTCTCCCACCAAGACAAAGTCCTGAATGAAAAGAGGGACCCTCCTTCCCTAGCAGCCCATATGAAGTTCTGCCACCAAGCTGATGTCCCAAATGAAAAGAGAGATTCCCAGCCTTTTCTCCCCAGAAGCTCTCTGTGAAACAGGAAGCAGGGCTGTCCACACACACAGCTCCAAGTTAATTGCCTGGTAGCTTTGATTGACATGATTACAGGCATTTCTATAGACATAACTTCCAGATGCCAAGTCACATGCTTTCTCCTCAGGGCAGAGCTCTGATTCTCACAGCTATATCCCCAAAGCTGGGAACTTTAGTCACTGTGTTTCAATGTCCTTTGGATTTAGTAGAACACTTGGCCTCTCCAATACTTATTCCTCTTTCTTCCCCCATAAAGATTTATCTTATTTTTCTTGCACATTTCTTTGATTTTGCTTCACCATTATTCTTTGTTTGCAATGTATTGCTGACTGTTTAGATCTAATATGTCTCCTCCACTGATATTTTTGTCTTTTCATCCCCATTCTTCTACCATAATCAATGGCAAGAACATTAAATGTTTATTTTGAATTTCTGCTCTGTGCTTAGTTTTGGGGATGAACAAATGAGACATAACAATTAATATCAATACAATAATTTATTGTGTTACTCCTAAGGTCCAGAACTGGATGAGTTGCCTTCATTTTCATTTTATTTGAAACTGTAGCATTCCATGTTGTATAGTCATACGACAACGTGAGCAGAATATTAATCTTAAACAAACGATCCTTTGTTTCAGGGAGAATTTGAGGGTCATTTTTGGAATTTTACAATTTCCTAAAGAAAGTTAAGCCAGTTCTCCTCAGCTTATTTAATTTTGGGCCCAATTCATATTTTGCACATTATAAAGTCTTCATGTTCTTTCCTCCCACCCACATTCTTTACTTCATGGCCAGAAATGCTAAACTATTCTGAGTGGTTATGTGATTTAATTGATATAGGGATGTCACAATGAAGAAACTCCATATAACAATTCAGGTCTGCAACCTAGAATGTGTTGAAAATTAAATATAGATTTTATCTGCCTGTCTCCTACAAAAATATAACAATAAACAGATCAGAGAAATTAATTTTATAATATCTCCTACAAACAAACAGATCATAGAACATGTCTCCTACAGGGCAAAACCAGATCAGAGAACATAATGTCTAATGCAGGATAAGCCAGATCAGAGGCAGACAGGAAAACATAATACCAATTTATCTTGTCCCAAGAAGAATTAAACATGATCTTGCTGGAGACTCCTATAAAGGGAGCTCAAAGACTCCCTTTTTCTAAAGGTTTTTAAGGTTTCTTTGCTCACAGGTTGCAGAATTACTTCATTAGCATGATACAAATCAACCCAAAGCAAATCCTACAAATGTAAATCAGTTAAACAAAACAAATAAGTTTAACAGCTCAACTTAAAGCTGTGGTTAGATTATGTGGAAACAGAAACATATTATCAAAGAAAAGGAGGTCTAGATACTTGATCAGAAGAAAAATCAGAACTATTTACTTTCTTGGGAAAGAACATAATGAATACAAATTTCAAAAGGGCATTTAAGTCTGTTTATTCTGCTGGGGAAAATAAATAGGGACTGTCTGGCTTTGGTTTGAAGTCTTTCAGCAAAAGGCATTTTGCTCCTATTAATCTAGGATCTCAAAAAATCCATTTGGATAATAAAGCAGCACCATCAAATCTAGGTGATCTTTACTTTCACATTTTTTTGCCTTTTTGTTTTCTTTTGTTTTGTTTTTGTTTTTGTTTTTGTGAGGCAATGATGTTTAAGTGACTTGCCCAGGGTCATACAGCTAGTAAGTGGCAAGTGTCTGAGGCCAAATTTGAACTGAGGTCCTCCTGAATCCAGGGCCAGTGTTTTATCCACTGTGCCACATAGCTGCCCCCCCATCTATACATTCATATTATGAAATCTTAGATAGTCATCTGATGGCATTAGGAGGTTAACTGGCATGAATTGCATGACTTAGAGGCAGGATTTGAATATGTGTGTTCCTGGATCTGCAGCAACCTCTCCACCATGCCACACTAGAAGGTATATACATTCATACAATTGTTTAACAATATTTATCTTTATATTGAACTTGATATTGAACCACCTAACAATAACAAAATCCTCAATGTCTCAATCTTCCTCAACTGGAGAACAACATGTTACTCACTGAAAATTATTTTCTTAGCTTCCTCAAACATATCATCATAAACAGCTGTTAAAGTCAGTGGGTCCACTCATTACAGGGCATTGTGAGTTTCAATAGCATGAAATAGAAATCAACCCAGAAGCAAAAAGTAGTTTGACAATTTCAATTATAACAAGTCTTTTTTTTTCTATTGTTTTCATTCACATTGGTAGTGTCAAATATTAAAATATACTTTTGTATCTGCCTGCCTCCTACAAACAGATCAGAGAAATGTTTAATTTCTCCTACAAATTAATAAACAGATCAGATAAATTATAAAATTATATTTCCTATTAACTAGAAAGAGAACATAATATATCTGCCTTTCTCCTACAATGAGTCAGATCAGAGAAATAATGTTTAATTTCTCCTATAAATCAGAGATAGATAGGAAAAAAATGTCAATTTAATATTTTATTGTCCCGAGAGGAAAGATAACTGATATGGGGAAGAAACCGATAGAAGACAGCACATGGGTCCTTAGGATTCCTCTGTAAAGAATTACACTCTCGCACAAGACCTAATTAGGAATAAAAGAACAGGTTTATTGGGGTACAAGAGAAACCAGCCAGGAGGAAGGTTTTGCCAGAAAAAAAAAAAAACACTTTCCTCCCCAGCTAACTTGTGGGGTGCCATTTTATAGCATTTAGACGGGGTGGGTAAGAGTCTCTTATTGGGTGAGGGGCTGATGGTCTTCCCGCATTGCACTGGGGTAGGAGGAATCCCTTGTGAGTGATCTGGTGGTAGGTGTCAACTTTGTCCTGATGGGTCTAAGCAGTCTGCTGATGGGCGGTTCCAGGTGGTCTTCTCCTGGATTATTTCATCCAGGTGCTTAGGATGACTGGAATGTAGGGTGATAGTCCTGGAGCATGCTCAGTTTGATCTGTGCCGCTTATCTCCGTTAGGTGTGAGTGTGTGTGTGTGTGTGTGTGTGTGTGTGTGTGTGTGTGTCCTTGATTGAGTTCAAGGAGAGGCCTACTTGATTTCAAGGGAAAACCCCTGAGGTTTCAAGGAAAAAGTTCCTTGAATCCCCTAGAGAATTTTTGGGGTAACCGGGGCCCATAATCCTCCCATGACATAACAAAACACATGATCATGTGGAGACTTCCCTCCTAAGAGAGAAGCTCAGAGGACAACCCATTTCTGAGGGTATATATGGTTTGGGTCCACTCATTACAGGGCATTGTGAGTTTCAATAGCATGAAATAGAAATCAACCCAGAAGCAAAAAGTAGTTTGACAATTTCAATTATAACAAGTATGGAGGGAGTACAGAAGTATCATGATAGGACTACAGGATTCCAAAAAAGGGTTTGTCAAGGATGAGGACACCCAGATGTTACCATAAGATAGGGACTTACTATGCTGAGGGAAAAAATAAGTCACTAGGTAAGGTCTTTTATCTGCTAGCTATCTGGGTTCAGTTTGGAGTTCATTTGAAGGAAGTTTTGTTCCTATTAATCCTATTAATCCAGGGTTTCATAAAACTCCTTTTAGATAGCAAGGCACCTCCATCAAATCCAGGTGATCCATATATTCATATTAACAGTAGGCAATCTCTCAAAAAGGCCACTTACTTTATGTTTTATAAATAAGCTTAAGAGGTTAAGTTTTTTTAAGTCTTTCGGTTGGGAACCCCCACTGGTGTGTTTCCCATTAAAATATCAATCCTCCAGATTTCAATTGGCAAATAAATAACTTTTGCGGGGTGGGGGGCAGAATATTTAGTGAGACAATATATGCAAAGCAATAGTAAAAACAAAACAAAACAAAACAAAAAACCTTCTTCCAAATCAGAAGCATATTGTCCTCTTATGATATAAGGTCACTAGGGAGAGAAGACTTGGATTTTTAAAGGTATCAATGTATTTGTGACCAAGTTGTTTCTGGAAATTCCTGTTACTAAAATATGTTTTTTCTTCATTTTTGAAGTTCTTAGGTGTAGTTCTTTGCTGGACTCTGAAGTGTACTTGCAGAGTTTTAAAGTTTCCTTTCCTTATTAGATTTGATTCATCTCTATCTTCTATTAACCACTGCTATTTCATAAATGCAGCTGCCAACTTCAGTAGATTTGTCACTTACAAATTTAAAATAGTTTCCTGACCCATTCCTTCTCTTATAGAGGGTGAATTTTCTTGGGATATCTAATGATCTACTGTTTCTACTGTTTTTCCTTGGCAATTATTTATCTACTTCCAACTCTATGTACCTCTCCCTACCACTACTGTATTTTCAATAGCATGGTCAATATGGAGGGAAAAAGAGTCTTCTGAAAAGCAATATTAAATCAGAGGTGGTAAATTTGGACTCCTTACACATTCACCTGAATGATGCTAAATAGATTCATGGAGCATGACTGATTTTAGAAAAGGTAATCACAAGATATTTCCTTGTGCAATCATCTGATATCATCTGATATATGACTTAAAGCCACTTTTGCTTTCTCAAATTGATTAAGGATTTATTCATATTATATGATGTTTGGTTGATTAATTCAGATAAGATGTTAAATCCTTCTGTTATTAATTGAGGAGTTAACGAATCCTTTTTCTCACTTAGACAGCTAGGAAGCATAGGGGATAGAGCACTTGTCATGGATTAGAAAGATAAATTCAAATTTGGCTTTACGCACTTAGCAGCTATGTGACCCTGGACAATTCATTTAACCTCAGTTTTCTCATCTGGAAAATGTGGATAATAATAACATCTTACTTTCAAGGTTGCTGTTATACTCAAATGAGATAATAATTGTAAGTTCCTTAGCAGACTATCTTGCACACATACTGGGCCCAATTTAAAAGCTTTTGAAGTTAAAATATGACTGTGTACATGGACATAGATCATCTAATCAAAAGATTCTAAGTAAAGAACTTGTAAAAATCTCAAAGGCTTACTAGTTCAATTGCCTTATTTTGTGGTTAAGGAAACTATGGTGAAGGGCTGATAATTTATTTGCCCAGGATTATATCACCAGAAGTAGCCTTTGAGCCCAAATTCTCTGATTCTAAGTTCAGTACTATTTCTACTATATCAAAATATAAATATGGATAATAATATAAATTGATAGATATATAGATATAGATGAAAGCTGAAAATAATTATATATAAATAGTTATAGATGATATTAATTAATGGTGTCAATCACCAATCGATATTTGGGCCACTAAACAATACATAAAGATACATATTGACATTTTTAAAATCACAAGTTTAAATACAGAAATAAATTTTGATCTGATTTGGTCTGAACTCAGGAGTTTTGTGGGTCTTTTATTTGACACCTTTGACATAAATGATGTAGATGTTATATATGGTATAGATAGGTAGATATTAGATCACAATAAAGAGATGTAGAGATAGTGATAGATATGAAGAGATGGAGATGGACAAATATTCTTCATAATTTCAAGGAGATGCATTTTCTTGAATAAGAACTTTCTCTAATGATGATTGCAATCTTCCTTTGTCTTGATAATATTGTAAAGTGGTGATAATCACAACATTCATCATCATTTTTCCAGACTCATAATGAAGCCCTATGAATTTAACCATATTGGCTCTTGAGTAACATACACACTTTCTACTTTGTTAGTCCTTTCAAGTATTTTGGATGTATTTGCAATGATTTTAATGAAAGAAAGTCACCTTCAGTCAGTGAAGTCATATTGAAGTCAGCCTTTATTATTATTTATACTGAAATAGTATAACATATTTCTTATAAACACATATTGCGACATGATTTACATAAATATTATTTCATTAGCCATAAAGATAATAATGTAAGTGTAGAACCATAAAGATATACAATGATTTACAGCTTTCCTAATAATTCTGCATGCATTATCTCATTTTATTTCATCTGTAAAGCTAGGAAATTATTGTCCTTATCTCTAATTCTAGACCTCACAAAGACTGGATCCTAGCTTTAAAGTAATTATATCTTCACGTTTGTATGAGACATTCATTTATTAACTCACTCATCTACTCAGTCATTTTCTAAAATATAATTATTGATAATTTACTCTCTGCAAAGTGCCCTATGAATATGGTTCCCTCTTTACATACCCTCAAAGACTTTGTGGTCTATGAGGGGAGATGGAAAGTCACAACAATTATGATGAAAAACTTGCATTTTAGAGGCCTCCTGAAAGTCAGAGAGAGAAAAAAGGAAGGGACATTTGCTCCTGATGTCATGAAGAATGGCTTCAAGGAGAAGGTATTATTTAAGGTGTACCTTTGGTAAGACTTTTTAATATTCAGTTTCTTTTCACAAACCTTAATAAAATCACAAACATTTTTTTAAATCCTGTCAGAATATTAAGAAGATGGTCAGGGGGCAAATACAGGTGACAAGATGACATAATCAATAGAGTCCTAGAAAGGAAATAAGTGAATGCTGGTTTCAAATCCTGCCTTAGATACCTACTTTATATGTGACCCTTGGGAATTCATTCAACTCTTTGGCCTTTAACATAAATTCAAGGAGTTGGATATAAGTATATCTAACATCCCACCCAACTTTAGTCTATAATCTGTAGAAGATTTTTGTTTCAGCCTGCCTTGGAAGTAAAGGGTTATGTTAAATTCATTTTTCCTTCTTGATTTCACAAAACTTCCAGCATCAAAACAATACTTCACTGATATTCTTGGATTTTAATCCTCACCTTTCCATCACAATCAACTGGAAGAACATTAAATGTTTGTTTTGAACTTGTCTGTGCTTAGCTTTGGGGATAACAATTCAGATCAACTCAAAAATTTGTGTTCCTCCTAGGGTCCAGAACTAGACAAGTTTCTTAGGTATAAAGAAAAAAGAAAAACATTACATACCCTCAAAGAACATATAGTTCTATTGAAGCATGAAAAATCTGGAAGCAACGTTAAGATGATATAGTTTCTATATCTGTCTTTTAGAAGCAAGCATTAAAATTTTCTCTCCCACTACACAAATAACAAAACAAACTAATGTAGACTTGGATTGCATTAAAGAAAACGTTTCTCAGATTAAATAGTTGATTGTCCTTTTGAATTCTTATCTAATTAAGGCTTCATTTGAAGTATTGTTTTCAATTCATGGTAACAGATTCTGGGAATGACAGTGGGAAGATAGGAAATGCCTATGGGAGGGTTCTTTGAAAATAAAAAGCAAAACTAAGTTAAAAAAAAAGCCCTTGAGTCCTTGCACTTTTGTTGTTTGTCCTTCATTCTCATTGGCATCTGGGTGATGTCATGACTCCCAGTGAATTGGATTTAAGTGAGGGAGGACTGTGCAACATAACCAACCTCATTCTCTCCTGCAGAGCCACAGAGTCCAGTGGTAAGATATATAGATCAGGATGCCTGGCTATGGCCCTGGATGTTTAAGACTATTGGGGTTAAGTAACTTGTTCAGGGTCACAGAGATAGTGTCTTAGGGGAAATGTGAACTCAGCTCCTCCCAGGTTCAGGGCCAATACTCTATCCACCACATAACCTAGCTGTCCACATGCCATATAAGAATTGTTTCATTGTACTATTAATATTTAGTTTGAAGAAGAAAAAACTCAGGGGATTCATGATAGCTTTCTTCAAGTATATGAAGGAGATTCACATGGAAAAGATATAATATATATTCTGCTTGACCCTAGAAGCCCAAACCTTGAGTAATGTTTGGAAGCCACCTAAGAAACAAATATTGACTTGATGTCATGGAAACATTTCAAAACAAACCGATAGTAGAAAAAAACCAAACACCAGCCATAGGAACAGCAACAATAACAACAACAGCAGAACAGCAGCAATCTTGCTAATAATTAGAACTACCCAAAATCATGTTTAGATGCTTTGGCAATTACTGGAATCTCCACTGATGCAGGTTATCAAACAAAATCTTGAGATGAATCCTTTATTCATTTGGCCCCTGTATTGTAGTTGGGAGTATTCTTCAGGTTTTGATTGGATGAGATAGTCTCTGCTTTTCTTGCTGATTAAAATAATCTGTGTTTCTATGAAATGATAACGACTTTTTTCCTATGACTTTTTTTTTACAATGTAATTCAAATGATCCAAAGTTAATGAGGAATCAGTACTCACTTGCAAGGGATAGGGATGAATGTCAGAGACAGAAGGAAGGGGTACAACCAGGTTGTACCATATATTTCCTGGATTCCTCTCTTTGTTCTCACTTGTCTTAATATATCAGATTTATGTTGGAAGTGCATATACTATTCTCATTGTTCTTCACTTAACTTCCCCAATAATTACAGTGGACAAACATAGAAGCTTGTGGGTGGTGGCTCATTGTTCTCTGGAGCTAAGGACTAGATGAAACAATTAATTTCCTTCCAGAACAACTACATGCCCCCTCATATTCAGTGCTCCTTTACTCCAAATTATAATATAGCCAAGTCTAGCAAGTAAGCAATATATTTTTGCATTACAATGTTAATTTCAATATTAAAATGGGATAGGTTGAATGGAATCTTTATTTAGGTTGTAGTAGGAGATGATCATGATGGAAAAAGTAGAGCAGCCAGAAATTCATCTGACTATAGAGAACAGGAAGGCCTTCTAGCTTAAAAACCAAGTAGGGGAAGTTTTACAGCTAAGAGGAAAAGAAATACTAATCTGTGATGAGGAATCTCACTCAAACAGGTACAGTTCTAATACAGCCCATAGTGCTAGTAGCAACTCTGCAGGTCATCATACTCATCATTTCTCTAGATGAAGAAACTAGGGGATAGTCAAGTCATTCTGTATGTTTCTCTTTCTCAAAATGGAAAATATTTCCCTTTTCTTCCCAAACTCTACAAAACCATTTCTTCCTCTCAGATTCTTCCCAGAATTCCCCATGAACAAAAAACAATATCGCGTGTACACACACACACACACACACACACACACTTCAGCAATTTTCCTGAACATTCATTGCCATGAAGTCTATGATTGTATCTATAAAGGTTGGTTACACTGAAGTCCAATTGATTTCTCTAAAGATCATACTCTTTGAATTTGACCTTATGTATGAAGAAAATCATTAGCTCTCCTGGCTTTTTTGACTTACATCTCCTGAACTTTCATCCCATTTATTCTCCTTTCAACATATGTATTACATTTATATTTATTGATTCTACTCTGCTTCTTACTGGCAGGGCAATCAACTTTGATAGTTATAATCATGGACAGCCTAGATAAGATTTGTGACATGAGAATTTCTCTTCAGCTCTCTATGTTGCTCTCAACTCTTCATTGGATATTTAGTATCTGTGTTACCCCAAGAGGATTACTTAATATTTCAGGGCCTCGATTTCCTCAAATGAAAAATAAGGCTTTGGCCTCAATGACTTATTGTGAATATAAAATATGAGTAGGTGCATAAGCAGACACTGTAATTCAAAAAGTATCATACAAATTTAACCTAATTATATATATGGTGGTGATAAAGAGATCAATATATGTCTCTGGACCTGAAAGTACAGACATGTACTAAGGCAAATGGCAATCATTGTCCTTTGCTTCATGATCACTGTGTTACTGGGGAAAAAATGAAAGTAGAAGGCTTGATCTTGAGCCTGGATTCTGACTTCATTGACCTTGGATAAGTCAATGACTTCTCATTTTCTTGGCATTTTTATCACTAAAATGAGAGAGTTTTTCTAAGTGATCTCTAATATCTTTTTCTAGCTTGAGATCTATGATCCTTGCAACTAACAGAGCTAGGCAGCCACAGACAAAGCATGTGACCAATTTGTTTTGCTTAATAGAGCAGCTAGCTCTCCCTAAAGGTAAACAAAACCCTGAATCTTCTTGTACACTGTAAGCACTCTTTACCACTTTAAAATATAGATGAAATTTTGAAATATTATGGAAGATAGCCTGTTAATTAAGAGTGCATTAAAATAAGAAATAAAAAGTTAACCAACTTGACAGGTTAACATTTTCAAACACAGGAGAGTTGTATGAATGATGGCAGCAAAGCCAGCATGCCAATTTCTTGTGTGATTAATCCCAGATTATTTCATTTTTAGGACCATTTTTCATTAGATGCTTTAAATGAGACCCCCACAAACAAACTCTAAATTTTATATGACAAACATGAGTTTCAATTTCAAGTATTCTGCATGTTCTAATACTGAGCCATGAGTCTATCAGACCATGCTCAGCATACTAAACAATGACCAAGGACACAGGCAGAATGTAATGTCCAAAACTCAGGCAATGTGGTCATACTTTGTGTTTTAGTTTTGTTATTAATACAACCTATCAATACAAGGACTCATTTTTAACACCAATCTTTCAACAATGGTGGACTGTGTCTTCTATAAAAAAGAATGTCAAATTCTATAAAGAATTAAAATTTTCAATATCCTGATAGGTCAATGAAATAATCTCAATATGTATAATCAGGATTCAATATCTTCCCAAGGAGCTTTATTATAAGGAGAATCATATTCACCTTTTTCTCCCCCTCATATAAGGTAGTCCATTCCCCATCTCCATGCCTTTATATTTGTCCCTAATGTCATGAGAGAATTATCTGTACCTCACAGAATACTGCATTCCCTTCAAAATTCAGCTCAAATAAGAACTTTGACATGAAGTATTACATGCTACTAATGTATTCCCTTTCCTAATTCCTTTGTATTTACTTTCCCTACTGTGTTCGTGTGTCCTGATATAGACAGAAATCATGGCAGAGTGGATAGAAAGCTAATTTGGAGTCAGAAAAATATGGGATCAAGTCTTGTCTCAGACACAAACAGACTTTGTAACATTTTGCTATTATATAATTTTTTAGTGTTCTAGGCCAAAACTTCTTAATCTGTGGGAACTACATGTGAGGATTGTGAAAACCTTGGGAATAGTAAAAGGTTATGTAACCTGGGGTGGCATTAATATTTATTTTGTGAAAAGGGGTCATGAGTGGAAAAAAAGTTTAAGAAGCCTTACTCTAGGCAACTCTCTAAGATGAGAGATAGTAGAAAAGATGTCAACTTATAGTGGTAAAGGGAGTTTTCTGACCCCCCATATCCCAATATCAAGGAAATCACAGGTTTCTATCCTATGCATATGTTTAGAAAACATACATGCACTCCTCTGATATAAAGTAAACTCCTTGAGGGCAGGTGGTTTTCATCTGTCCATTCAATTATTTATATTTGTTTATATTTTTGTTTGTTTGTCTTCAAACCTAGTATAGGATTTATACACTTAATGTGCACTTGTTGGTTGATTGAAGTAAAGTAACATAAAGAAAATCATAAGAGTAAGATACAAATATAAAAGGAGGAAGTCTGGCCATGTGTGGCCATTAAAAATATTACACATAGAAAGCAAAGTCCTTAGGAAATTGGAATGTTTCTTAGTTTTCTCTATATTCCTAACATTTAAAATAGTACCTGGTACCAAATGGGACATAAATAAATGTTTCTCATTTGAGGGATAGTCTCATTGCTTTATTGTTATCTATACAATGTCAAAAGATATACATTAAAATTTCCAGGATGCTGAAGATTCCTCCCAGTGGATGTACATAATGAGAGATACATTGAAGAAATAGATGTGAGTGGGATGTTGTCTAGACTGTTAGAGGGACTACTTGTATACTGAGATTTTTACTAGATCAAAATGTTAACCATGAAAACCATGAAGAACTATCAAAATAATTTGAACATACTTCTATATTTGAAGATCTATGACCCTGTCGTATGACTAAATTCTCCAATGATGCCTGCCACAATCTCTTGAAAATGAAACAAATGATCATCAGAAGTTATTTTATCAAACCTGATGAAATTTTGCTCTGGGCTTACCTAAATTTTTCTATGTCCAACACAAATTCAATCTTTCACTAGACTCATATTGATGTCTTTCTCTCCCAATATTTTGAGAACCAAACAGCTACCTTTTATCCAAAGAAATAATGATGTGAAATTCAGAGTTTCAGAAGCCACTCATCAGAGGATAAAAAGATGAATCTTACTGCTTGAAAACTCTATGCTTTAGAGTATTAAAGAGGCTTTTACATGACCTAACTAATATAAGGATCTGCTCTTTTCTCAGGGAATGTATTCTAGATATAATGTAGAATGTTTATGTTGAATAATATATTCAAGATGATGTTCAATCCAAAGGTAATGTTGAAATATCTCTTTAGTCAAGAGACTAGATTTGCCCCCCCCAACCATAAATTCCTCCTTTATCTTCACTCAATCACCATCACCAAGTTTTAGGCCTTTCTTTCCTCAGCCCTGAAATCCTAGAATTTCTTTTTAAGTGCTCCTACTTCTCCTCTTTCCATTGTCCAATATATGCTCCCCATTTTTCTCAAATGAACTTTCTCATGACGAGGAGTAAAACCAGTTACATTCCTGCTCAAAAATCTTCATTTGTTCCCTATATGTTCTAGAATCAAATAATAACAAATAGTAGTGTAATGTGCCCTCAGGCATGAAGAACACTTTTAAGAAATAATTTTATTAAAACCTTGGGAGTACCCTTTGATTTAAGTATTACAGGTACTTTTATCATTGTTTTGTAAAATTAAGATTCATTGTGGAAGAGCATATATGGCTTACCCTGATGCACACACCTGGCACATGCCTGAGTCAGGATTAAAATTCCAGGTTTTGCTAACTCCAGGACAATGTTCTCTCTAAGAATGGTGAACTGTCTTTTTGTTTGGTTGGTTGGTTTTTTTATGCTACATTAAAAAGCATCCACAATCTGGATGCCATCTATTCATTTTAAATTTCTTTTACACTCTTCAGATAATGCCATATCCTTTCTCAATAAATTCCAGTAGCTTCCTGTTGCCTGCATTATCAGAAAGAAATCCCTTTGACATTTAAAGACTCTCACAAATAGGTTCTGTCTTATTAATCTTATTACTCCCTTTTATTAAATCTATAGTCCAGGCAACCTGCTACCCTTGCTGTTCTTTACACAGAAATCACCATTTCCATGTCTGTGCCTTTGCAGAAACTGCACTTGCTTCCTGATGTGCCCTTCCTCCTTACTTCAACCTCTTAGGATATTTAGATCCCTTCAAATCTCAGGTCAAATACAACTTCTTATATGGAGCCATTACTAATGCCACCCACATGCTAGTGCCTCCTACATCTGGAAATTAACTAATATTTTCTTTCTTTGTCTACATTTGTTATATAATACTATGTGCACATTTTCCTCCTGATATATTTAAGCTCCTTTGGAGCAAGGATTATTTTATTATTATTATTGTTGTTGTTGTTGTTGCTGTTGTTGTTCTTGATCTTGTTCTTGTTCTTGTTTTGTATACCCAGAACCCAACACTGTGTTTGTCATACATTAGTTGATTAAAGTCTACTTGATAGATTGATCACTTTGCTTCACACAATCTGCTTTCCAGCAAAATGGAATGATCTCAATGAATTGCTTTTCTTTTAGTAAGATCAATATCAAAGAATACAGGCTCCATGACACCCTCTCTGATTCTCCACAACCACAGAAGTCCCTATCCTTCTATTGTTTTTTTTTCCATAAAAGTATTTTATTATTTTCCAGTTACATGTAGAGATAGTTTTCAACATTTCTTTTTATAAGATTTCTAGTTTCAAACTCTTCTCCTCCCTCCCTTCTCTCCCACCTCCCTAAGACAGCAAGTAATCTGATATAGATTATATGTGTACAATCACATTAAACATATTTCTGCATTAGTCATGCTGGGAAAGAAGAATCAGAGCAAAAAGGAAACCCTCAAAAAAGAAATACAAGAACAAAACAATAGAAATAGGATGGTTCAATCTGCATCTAGGTTCCACCGTTTTTGTTTTTTTTTTCTTTCTTTTTGGATTTGGAGAGCATTTTCCATTGTTAGTCCTTTGGAACTATCTTGGACCATTGTATTGCTGAGAAGAATAAAGTCAATCACAGTTCATCACCACATAATGTTGTTCATACTATGTACAATGTTCTCCTGGTTCTTCTCATCTCACTCCGCATTAGTTCATGCAAGTCCTTCCAGTTTTCTCTGAAATCTACCTGCTCATCGTTTCTTACAGCAAAGTAGCATTA
This sequence comes from Dromiciops gliroides, assembly GCF_019393635.1. Taxonomy (NCBI): domain Eukaryota; kingdom Metazoa; phylum Chordata; class Mammalia; order Microbiotheria; family Microbiotheriidae; genus Dromiciops; species Dromiciops gliroides. The sequence goes on from NC_057862.1 coordinate 670,788,621, forward strand.
AGTTATATTCATGTACCACAACTTGTTCAGCCATTCCCCAATTAATGGACATCCCCATAACTTCCAATTCCTTGCCACCACACAAAGAACAGCTATAAATATTTTTGTACAAGTAGGTCCTTTTCTCTTTTTTATGATCTCTTTGGGGAAAAGACCTAATGGTGGTATTGCTGCGTCAAAGAGTATGTATAGCTTTATTACCCCTTGGGCATAATTCCAAATTGCTCTCCAGAATGGTTGGATCACTAAACAACTCCACCAACAATGCATTAGTGTTTCAATTTTTCTACAGCTTCTCCAACATTTATTATTTTCATTTTTTTATCATATTAGCCAATCTAATAGATATAAGGTGGTACCTCAGAGTTGCTTTAATTTGCATTTCTCTAATCAACAGTGATTCAGAGGATTTTTCAGATTTTTCTTCATCAGAAAAATGCCTGTTCATATCCTTTGACTATTTCTAAATGGGGGAAAGATTTGGTTTCTTATAAATTTGATTGAGTTCCCAATATATTTTAGAAAAGAGGCCTTTATCAGAAATACTGTCTATAAAAATTATTTCCCAGCTTTCTGTCTCCCTTCTAATTTTGGATGCATTACTTCTGTTTGTACAAAACCTTTTAAACTTAAAATAATCAAAATCATCCACTTTGCATTTCATAATTTTCTTTATCTCTTGTTTGATCATAAACTATTTTTCTTTCCAAAGATCTGAGAGGTAAATTATTCCTTCTTCTCCTAATTTATGTATGGTATCACCTTTTAGGTCTAAATCATGTACCCATTTTGACCTTATTTTAGTATAAGGTGTAAAATGTTCCCTCCTTGCCTATTCTAATTCCATTAAGTCCTTTTTCTTCTTTTATTGCTAAAGCTAACATTTCCAGTACTAAGCAATAGAGGTGATAATGGACATCCCTGTTTCTTATTGGGAAGGCCTCTAACTTGTCTCCATTACATATAATGCTTGCTGATGGTTTTAGGTAGATACTGATTATTTTAAGGAAAGCTCAAACTATCCCTAAGCTCTCTAGTCTTTTTATAAGGAATAGGTTGTGAAAATTGGAGCACCACCCCTTGCTGAGAGGGACATTGTGAAAATCAGGCATAAAAAGAAAACATGTGAGTTGGGAAGGTCCTTTCCAAGTATTGCTAACAAATCCGAATGCCATCCAAAATGGAGAGAAGGACTCATGGATATATTGCTCCCATGTAAAACTGATAAAAGCACATGTAGACCATTGAATTTTATTGTCTCATATTCTTCCATGTGCATTTTGTACTATTCATCAATCTCTCCAATTTTGAACCAATGCAAGATGGTTTTGATTTCATAATACAATATTAAGTCGGATAGTATTGTGCTCCCATATTTTAAATTGTCTGTTTTTTTTCCAACTGATTATTTTATCAAATTCGATAAAGCATTTGCCTGGCAAATTGGTTGCCATGGCAATTGTAAATTAATTCTAGAAGTATTATTTTTGATAAGCATTTTTAAAAGGAGGGTAGTATTTGAAAACTTTTTTTCATATTAATATGATCAAAATTATTATTGTCATAAATAGTGACATATTTTGAAAAATAATATGTGATTTGGGGATTTTAGATATTGAAATTAAAAAAATGTTCTAGACTTTTAAGAAAATTAAGTTAAAAAAAGTAAGTCCAAATGTTCCATAAGGGTTTCTTGTTTATGCTATTGCAACTACATTTTGAATTTGATAGTATTGGCTTATTTTCGTAGAGATTCTTATTCTTTCAAGATTGTGTTTTAACTTGTATTAAAATATGCTCTGATTTTTCACAAAAGTAATTGTATACCTAGTAAAATAAAGTTATTTGGAATTATTGAATAATAGTATATTATATTCTGAGTCTAGGTACATTCACAATTTTTGCGACTAGTATTATCCTCAACTTTTAAATCCATATGAGACTTGGATTATGGGAATTTATCATTTAAGACATTAATTGCCTTCATTTGAGTTATCAGATGCCATTTGGTCAAGATTCCATCCAACTACAAGAGGAATACATACAAGAGAAGACATTGAACAGTCACAAAAGGGGGAGATATGCACAAAGTCCATTACTGCACTGCTTTAGGAAAGGCCAAGAAAACAGCTATTGGCAAGAAGCAAGGTTGGATTTTCTTGGTTGAATTTTCCTCCACATGGCAGCAAGTGGCTTGGCTATGCCATGTCATTTGACACCTGACTTCAATTCCCCCTCCTATATGCCTAATGTCATGGACATCTCAATCCTATGCATCTGATTATGCCCGACTGTTTTTTCTCTGTTCTTTTATCATAAACCCCATAATTATCTCAGGTGTCATGATAAATACAATGTTGTATCTGGCCTTGACATCTGCTACCAATCATATTAGATCCTTTAATTTCTCATAATGGCATGATGATAATTAGGCAGATGATTCAAGAAATGATGAAACGCAGATTTTATAAAAAGTATTTTCTTAATTAATATCACAATTGTCTTCTCAATTTATTCTCTACAGGGGATGAGTGTAGTAATATTAAGTTTGAGAGAATGTTTTAATTTTTATTTTTATTATATGTTTCATGTGTAACAACTAAGATTCTGAATTTGCTTAGACATGTTTTTTGAGAATTTTTGTTGTTTGATTTGATTATTGGCAAATCTATTTAAAGTTGTGTTAACCTCAATTTTGTAGGAAGTTTTCCTAGCATCTGAAACTTCTGAAAGACTTTCATTCCATAACTACACCCTGAAGACATCCCAAGAATCATCTGAGAAAGGACTTTGAAAGACCTAAATGGACATTTTCCTGTTTTACTTTTCCACATTGTATACATTGTTTATAATGTCCACTTACTAAAGAGGAGTGCTCCCTTTAATTTTTCTTTTTGTAATGTCCACCTGATAAAAGGGAAATGCCCCCTTTAGCCTTTGTTAATGTGTTCCTCAACCTCTTTTTCTCTCTTTTTATTCCCTTTACTTTGTTAGTCATAAGTATGTATAATATTATTGCTTCATGTGAGAAAACGATGTTTCTATGCATGAAGCACAGGGGGGAGTGTGAGAATCGGAACAACACCCCCTGCAGAGTGGTATATTGTGAGAATCAGACCTGAAATGAAAACATGTGACTTGGTATCCAGAAGTGACCTTTCTGGGGTTTTGAGGGTCGGATTGGTGTCTGGAAGTTGTATGTAATTCCTATTGGTCCTGTCAATCAGTGCTACCAGCCAATTATCTTGGAGCTATGTGGGGATGGCCCTGTTTCCTGTTGGAGAGAGGGCTTCTGGGAGAAGGTGCTAAGAAGTGGTCTCTTTTCATTAAGGATTTTCGTTTGGTGGCAGACAGAGAACTTTACATGGGCTGTTAGGGAAAAGCAAGGTTTTATCTCTGGCTATCCCAAATAGATCTAAGCTAGGGTTTTCCATTGTATAAGAAACCTGTTCTCAATCTCTCTTCACTAACTTCTAATACACTTTAATAAATACTGAAAAGCCTAAACTCTTGCTGAATTGATCAGTAAATCTAAGCTAGTTTTTCCCCCGCACTGGGGTCAGGTCAGATGACCACAAATTAGATTTTAAACATCACAGGTAGAATTTTAGGCTTTACAAGGCGCTGTATTTTGTCAAAACATTTCTCTGTATCTATTGAGATAATCATATGATTTTGGTTAATTTTCTTATTGATATGGTTGGTTATGTTGATGGGTTTCCGAATGTTGAACAAACCCTGCATTCTTGGTATAAATCCCACCTGTCCATAGTGTATTCTCCTGGTGATCACTTGATGTAATCTCTTTGCTGATATTTTATTTAAGATTTTTGCATCAATATTCATTAGGGAAATTGGTCAATAATTTTCTTTCTCTGTTTTGGCTCTGCCTGGTTTTGGCATCAACAACATATTTCTGTCATAAAAGCAATTTCATTGAAGTCCTTCTTCAACTATTTTTCCAAATAATTTGTTTAATACAGGAATTAATTTTTCTTTAAATGTTTTGTAGAATTCACTTGTAAACCCATCTGGCCCTGGAGACTTTTTTTTAGGAGGCCATTGATGGCTTGTTCAATTTCTTTTCCAAATATGGGCTTATTTAAGGATTTTATTTCCTCTTCATTTAACTGGGTAATTTGTATTTTAGTAAATATATATCTATTTCATGTATTTTGTCAAATTTATTGGCATACAGTTGGGCAAAATATTTCCTAATTATTGCTTTAAATTCCATTTCATTGGTGGTGAAATCCCCCCTTTCATTTTTGATACTGGTAATTTGGTTTTCTTCTTTCTTTTTTTTTAAATCAAATTAACCAAAAGCTTATCTATTTTATTATTTTTTTCAGAAAACCAGATCTTAATTTTATTGATTAGTTCATAGTTTTATTACTTTCAGTTTGATTAATTTCTCCCTTGATTTTCGGGTTTTCTAATTTAGTATTTGATTGGGGATTTTTAATTTGTTCTTTTTCTAGCTTTTTAAGTTACATGCCCAATTCATTGATCTCTTCACATTTTCATTCACAGTTATTATTACTAACTGTCCATTTCTCTTCATTCTATTTACCACCTTTGTACTTTTTCCCCCTTGTTCACCCTATTTCTCCTTGCCACCATTTTGCTTCTTTCCTCTGCCTAACCCAATTGTCTCTCCTTTTATCAGCCCACCTTCCTATTCTTTAACTTTTTCTCCCCTGCTTCTGCCCTCCTTTCTATCAGTGTCCTCCTTTCCCCCTTACCTTTTTTTTTCAGGGCAATGAGGGTTAAGTGACTTACCTAGGGTCACACAGCTAGTTAAGTGTCAAGTATCTGAAGCTGGATTTGAACTCAGGTCCTCCTGATTCCAAGGCCAGTGCTTTGTCCACTATGCCATCTAGCTGCCCCTCCCCTAACCCTTTTACTTCCCTATAAATAAGCTAAATTACTTTATCCAAATGAACATATAAGTTATTCCTTTCCTGAAACAAATCTTATGAGAGTAAGGTTGAAACCATGCTCACCCCTCCTTTCTTTCCCTTTGTTGTAAATTTCTATCATTTTAACATCATAATCTGATACACAATTATCATATCATTCTCTTTTCTCAACAGCTATATTATTTTAATAGTCTGTATGATTCATACTAAGGAACAAATACTCCATTTCCCCCCCCCATATTTTTGTATCACATTGACCACCACAAACTAGTCAGTTAAAAATGTGGAGGTGCAGCTAGGTGGTGCAATGGATAAAGCACCAGCCCTGGTTTCAAATCCGGCCTTAGACATTTGACATTGACTAGCTGTGTGACCCTTGGCAAGTCACTTAACCCCCATAGCCCCGCAAAAACAAAACAAAACATAAAAACAAAACTAAAATAATTGTGGAATTGTTTCATTTTATCATCACAATATCCTTGAGAGTCAGGTAATATAAGTATTATTTTCCCAAATTTCATAGATAAGAAAACTGAGGCTCCAAATAATTGACTTTATTTCTTCAAGGTCAGAGTTATTAAATGTCCAACTCAGGACTGTTTCCCCCATCTTTCAACCTTCAAAGTTTAGGTATATTTACATCCTACTATTCTTCATATCACTAAGATTTGATAGAACATAAAACACAGCTGGTTGGATTTGGACACAGAGAAAAACAGGTTTGAATTCCACCAGTCACTTAGCATCATAGATTTTTTAAATGGACCAGAATTAAATATTCATATACCCCATATCCCATTGTTACCTAGAGGAAAATGGAATCACCAATGTTCTTGAAAATCGGAAAATAGCATGGCCAATATTTGAATCTAATATACATCTTTTTTCAAATAAATTTATTTATTTATAATTTCCCCCAAGTTGCATGTAAAAATGAATTTTCATATTAATTTGTCAAAACTTTGTTTTCCAAATTCTCTTCCTCCCTCCCTCCCCATCCCTTCCTAATAAATCAAGGAATCCTATATATGTTATACATGTACAGTCATGCAAAACATCTCTACATTAGTCAGGTTGTGCAAAAAACAGACAAAATAACTTTAGAAAGAGGAACTAACAAAAATTATAGCTCATGGACCAGTAAGGGGGTCCAGCAGTTAGCTTCAGAGAGATAGCAAGGGTGTTTGTTGGAGCTGGGGGATAGCACTGTTGCGTTGTCAAGAAAGCAGACGAGAGGTACTAGCCCAGTGGGAAAAGGGTACAGGCATGCCAAGCTTATGACCATAATAAACCAAATTTCTGCTTCTAGGTTAAGAGCAAGAAGTCTATAGGGGCCAAATTTAACATGTGGAGAGTTAATTGGGTGGCTCACCATAATATTGGGGTTCAGAAAATAATGAGGGACCTCTAGGTTCCTCCCCTCTGAACTGCCTTTTTAGATATTTTCCCCAGGCCAATAAGAAATATATATCTTACCACATTTCTATAAAAAAAAATCTGGGGCAGCTAGGTGGAACAGTGGATAAAACACCGGCCCTGGAGTCAGGAGGATTTGAGGTCAAACCTGGCCTCAGACACTTGACACTTACTAGCTGTGTGATCCTGAGCAAGTCACCTAACCCTCATTGCGCCAGAAAAAATATATGGAGGGCAATGTGAAATATTTCCTTGGAAAAGCAGCTAACCTAGAAAATTGATACAGGAGAGATAATTTGAAAATCATTGGACTACCTGAAAACCATGATCGAAGAAAGAGCTTAGACATCATCATCCAAGAGATTGTCAGGAAAAATGGCCCTGATATTCTAGAATCATAAGACAAAATAGAAACCAAAAGAATCTACCAATCACCTCCTGAAAGAGATGCCAACATGACAACTTTTAGGAATATGATAGCTAAATTCCAGAGCTCCCAGGTCAAGGAGAAAATATTGCAATCAGATAGAAAGAAACAATTCAAGTACTGTGGAGCTATAGTCAGGACAAAACAAAATCTAGCAGCTTCTATATTAAAGGATCAGAGATCATGGAAATTATTTTTTGGAGGTCAAAGGAACTGGGATTACAACCAAGAATCACCAATCTAGTAAACTGAGTATAATTTTTCAGGGGGAAAATGAGGACTTTTAGGCATTTATGATGAAAAGCCCAGAACTGAATAGAAAATTTGATTTTCAAATAAAAAACCCTAGAAAAGCATAAAAATGTAAATAGGAAAAAGAAATCATGAGGCATATTAAAGGGTTAAACTGTTCACATTGCTATATGGGAAGATGATACTTTTAACTCATAAGAAGTTTCTCAGTATTAGGGCAGATGAAAGGAATATATTTACACAGAGGACACAGGTGTGATTTGAATACGAAGGGATGATATCATTAAAATGTTGATTTTTTTCTTTATCCTTGTTTTTTGTGGGGCAGGGAGGGTGGGATTGCTTATGTCTGGTGCAAGATTTGGGTTTGGGTTTGGGGTCTCTTCAGTCCATGCCTGGTTCTTTTTTCACTGTGTCACCAGCTGCCCCTTGATGAAATATTCAAAATAAATTTAAGGGATAAGAGGAATGCACTGGAAGAAAAGGAAGGGGAGAGGTGGTCCAGTAGCAAGATTCACTATACATAATACACACATATACATATATGTACCTACACACATACATGCAGGTGTGTATTGTGCATGTATATGCATACATGTACGCATCTATAAGTATATACATATATGTGTATATATGCTCATATACATATAGTAATTTTTCTGGCACAATGAAGGTTAAGTGACTTACTCAGGGTCACACAGCTAGTAAGTGTCAAGTGTCTGAGGCCAGATTTCAACTCAAATCCTCCTGACTCCAGGGCAGGTGTTTTATCCACTGTGCCACCTAGCTGCCCCAGATTTTTTTTTATAGAAATGTGTTAAGATATATATTTCTTATTGGCCTGGGGGGAAATATCTAAAAAGGCAGTTCAGAGGGGAGGTACCTAGAGGTCCCTCATTATTTTCTGAACCCCAATATTATGGTGAGCAACTGTAATGATTGGAATGACGCCACCTGCTGGAGACTTACTGTAGAAGAGTTCTGTCCATGAAGCGAAGGTCTTTGAGGGCAAGACCAGGAGTCTTTTCTTTAAAGACTCATGGACTCATTGCTCTCATGTAAAGCCTGCACCATTCATAGGTGAAGAGATTTCAGATAGACCTGAGGTAGACGCTAAAGAGCTAAAAACCCTAAAGATAGCAACTGTTAAAGAGCAAAGAGAGTTCAGAGGAAATAGGCAGTTCCCATTTGATAATCCCACTGAACAGTTAAATGCTTTGGGACTCAATCTTCCTAAAGTATCAGGAGACGGAAATTGCCTTTTTAGGGCTTTAGCAGACCAGCTAGAAGGTCACTGTAGAAATCATCTCAGACATAGACAAGAAGCTGCTTCTTACATGATTAGCCATAGACAAGAGTTTGAGTCTTTTAGAGTAAATGACTCCCCTTTTGAAGAATATGTTGAAGAATTAAAGAAATTTGGAAAGTGGGGAGGAAATGATACGATTGTAGCATTTGCTAAGCAGCATCAGCTGAATGTGGTAGTTCATCAGTTAAATCAGCCTTTATTGAAAATCAGTGGCACAGACAAAACTGATGCTAGAGAACTCCACATTTTCTACCATAAAGAACATTATGACAGCATTAGAAAGATCAATGACAATTCAGAAACCCCTGCCACTTTGGCATGCAGAGAATTGGGGAACCAGTTAAAACAATGTGGCATACCCCAAACTCTAACAGCTTAAATACCTTAAAATTTAACAAGCATTTCCTTCTACAGGCAAAGCACTGAAGCACATGGCCTAGTTTTCTGGCCCACCTCAATTTTCCCCACCCTTTCCTACCCCATACCTATTTTTTTTAATCCTTTTTGTTTTTGTTTTTGTTTTGTTTTGACTTTTGAAAGGCACTGAAAAGACCTGGAATTCACCACACCTTTAAGTTCTTTAAGAGCACAAAAGGGTACTTAGCAAATCTTTTGCTTTTTATTTTTGGTTTTTGGTTTTGCTTTGTTTTGACTTTTGTTTCTTTTGCTTTTCTTTAAAAACCTGATTTTGTAAACTAAGTGAATTTTCAAAGACATTTTAAGTATATGCTATGGGTGAGACCATCCAGCCTCAGAAGCTACCAGAATTCTTTTTTTTTTTACTCTTTCTTTTTGAGAAAGGGTTATTGAACCCTATTGCTTGATACCTCACTGAAAACATTGAATATTGAATCTTGCTAATTGAAGTCTTATTTCTTTTTGATGAATTAATCACCACTTTAAGTATCTGCTACTGTTATACTAGAGAATTCATGTATAAGATGATGTGGTCTACTTGCTAAAAGAAGATTATGCAATAATATCTAAAAGAAGATTATGTAACAATGTCTAATATAATCAGCTATTTACATTCGTTTATTATTTATATGTCATTATACTCTGGGTATGGTTTGGAATTATTGTATATATCACTAATATATTCTCAGTTATGCAGCATAGCATGCATTTTTACCATCATACTGTCTTTGGTGAAATTAATATGAGATTTTGGAAGTATAGAAACTTATCATTTCAGAGACTAACTTGCTGTGAACTCTGATGCAGGCCCTGGAGAGAATATATGTGCAACAAAAGGAGAGACAGGTATACATAAGTCCATGGTTTGCTTATGATGGTGACTATGTAGAGCACAATTACTAGGCACAGTCCAGTATTTATCCTCTCTCCCTCCTAATTTAACCTAATTTAACTGAACTTATTTATCTTTTTATCTCACTCAGTTGAACTCACCTGTGGCCTAGCACAATCACTGGCTGTCTTGGAACCATGAGATATGGTATGATAACCTTTCCATAACATTTTCTGGTATCATGAACACATACTAAATTTGGCTTTGATCCATACACATGGTGGTAAAATGTGTTACAGATTGTATAACTACCTCAACCCTCTATTGGAAGTCTAAGGATATAAAGGAGGGAATGTAATGGAATTTATTAATTTGGTCATTGACAATGCTATGCTAAGGTTTAGTAAAATTACAGCAATTCAAACAGTTAAAGAAGAGAATCCAACTTTCCAGACCAGAGTCCAGAATCCAGTTTTCCAGACCAGAATCCAGTTTCCTCCTGATGACATCTTACCACGTCAAGAAGACAAGAGAACTCAGAGACTTTATATGTTTTGTTAGTTTTTACTATCTTCTTTCTGTTATAATATACACTATCTATAACATGTACTCTCTGCAGAGGCTCTCCCTTTGCAAGACTAATGTCAAAGCGTCGGTTCATGAAGACAAAAAAATCACCCCTCTGGACAAAACTTTCCACTCTTCCTTTTCTATATTGTTGTTCACATATTATTAGTTAGCAATAGTTATTATATTATTTTTACTGTTCTGTCAAGGAAATATTTTGTTTCTTGAGGAACAAAAGGGGGGAATGTGGTAAAAAGTTTTAACAGTTGGTTAGATAATGGAGAGATGCCAGTTTTTCTTAGGACCACCCTTTTGGGGAGGAGACCAACAGCATGAGCTATGCGTACCAGTCTACCTGCGATGCATGCCAGATTGCCTGCTAAGCACTCGACTTCCGGAGTGCGAGCTTAAAAGGCAAGGAGAGAACAGAAGTGGGGCCTTTTTTCCTGCTCCGCTGGTCTCCTGGCTGTGCTGCACAGACAGATGCGGACTGGAGTTTGACTCGGCCTGGCTCTCGGTTAACAGCACACGCTTGACTTGGTCTCTTGTCCCAAAGGTGGCCTTCAGCTTTTGGTGAGTTTTATACGGAATACAGACTAAGCCTAGACTTAAGACGATTTGTATTGTATTTCTACTTTCCTATCCTTCTAATCAACATCACCTTGTGACTACCATACAATAAAAGCTCTATCTAGAAAACCAGAAGCTTCTTCCATTTACTAGTCTGGGACATAAATTAAGGGAAAGATTAAGTAGGGTAGCTTTATGATCTAATATCCAATTTTAATCTCACACAACCCAATTAACTCTACACATGTTAAATTTGGCCCCTATAGACTTCTTGCTCTTAACCTAGAAGTAGAAATTTGGTTTATTATGGTCATAAGCTTGGCATGCCTGTACCCTTTTCCCACTGGGCTAGTACCTCTCGTCTGCCTTCTTGACAACGCAACAGTGCTACCCCTCAGCTCCAACAAACATCCCTGCTATCTCTCTGAAGCTAACTGCTAGACCCCCTCACTGGTCCATGAGCTGAATTCCATAAGTAGCCACTGATGCTGATGATTATGAGGCTCTGGAGGTATGCCTGCTTAGGGCTGGATGCCTGTGTTCCCCTCTCATCATGGTATATTAGATGTTCCCTGCTGCCCTTTTAAGCCATCTTTGACTGGAAAATGATCTTACTCTGTTCTTTTGTAGGTTCTGTTACTACAGGAATTGTTTTATGGCATTATTTAGTGGTATATGAATGGATCATGGGGTGCTCTGAAAGCTACAGCCTTTCCTCTACCATCTTGGCTCTGCTCCCCAATCTACATTTGAGCCTCCAACTGTACTCTAACCCCTCCCCCCCAAATCAATATGTGTGAGTGGATAGCATTGTGCCCCCAAGCAAGTAACATAATCTTCCTTAACTTCAATTTGCTCATTTGTAAAGTGAAAGTAATGAGACTTGTATTAAAATCAAATGACTGTTGAGAGAATGAAACAAGTTCTTATACACAAAATGACTGGCAAACATTAAGGTATATAGATATCTGAGCTTCTTTTGTCTTAAAATAACTCTGCCAAAATAATGTGAAGCAAGAGTCAAAACTGATAGAAAACCTGGCTCTTCTACCTTCAACTGGTGTGACCTGGGGCATATCACTTAACCTTTCTGAGCCTCAGTTTCTCATCTGCAAAATAAGAAATTGCCCTACATGGTCTCAAAACCTCCTTCCACCTCTAAAAGTATTAGCATATAGTGCTATGTAGACAAGTTGTTCGTGTTTTATGCAACTATTATTGGATTACTCATTTCCTTTTATCTTCTCTTTCATGACATCAACATAAGAACTATACAAATTAACATTAAACATTGTACCTGTAATTCTGTATAATTTTCTAATCCATTTGATTAGTCTTCGCATCAGAAAATTCAAGTACAAGTCTGGTCTCAGATATGTTTGATGATGTGACATTTTTCAAATTAATAAATATCTGTCTGCCTCAGTTCCTTCATCTAAGAAATGCAAAGAATAATAGTAACTAACTTCCTTGATTATGAATAATAAATGAAATTATATCTGTAACATGCTTTGCAAAACTTAAAGCATATTATTATTATTACTGATTGCAAACTATATTAGTAAATTCATAAGGCGAGGGCCTTTTAGTACATTTGGTTTGAATCTCTTGTTCACTTTCAATCTACAATAATCTGGGCAGCAATTATTAAATGCCTACTCTGTGTTTTTCACTGTATTAGGCTCTAAATATGTTAAGATAAAAGGAGAAGATAAAGAACTCATGCCCTGATAAACCTTACCTTCTATTAGGAAGAGACAGTATATACATAAATAAGTCAATAAATATATGCATATAGAGAATAAATAAAATTAATATATTTGGAGTATTGGGACTAAAATCTAGGAAAATGAAAGGGAATGCCAATAAGAAGTGTGTCCCTACATAATTACTAGGTTAGGCACTGAGGAAGAAGGTCCATAAATATTAACCAACTTAATAGGGCAGATGTATGTGGGAGGTACAAATTTTTAAGAAGCCTTATTATCTTATTTTTTTGTCTGTGTTTTTTTTCACAATATGACTAATACAGAAATATATTTTGCATGACTGAACATGCATAATTTAATCAAATTGCTTGGCTTCTCAATGAGGGTGGAGGGAAGGAGGGTGGGAAAGAATTTGCAACTTGCAAATGTAGACGGCAAACGTTAAACATTGTTTTTATGTGTAATTGAGAAAAAATGAAATACTATTTAAAAAAAAAAACTTATCTAAATCTAAAAGTTCAGCTAAAGAACGAACTGTCTGACTCCTTTTTGTATGAGAAGCATCAATAATGTTTCAAAGTCCTGCTAGTCCCAAAAAACAGTAAGGAAGCATATGGGGTGACAATATTTATAAGAAAATTAGTCAATAATAAGTCAGGCAATAAACATTCATTAAGTACATACTATTTGCCAGACATGGTTCAAAGTGGCAAACATATAACTTCTTCTTCTTCCTCTTCTTCCTCTTCTTCTTCTACTTCTTCTTCTTCTTCGTCTTCTTCTTCTTCATTCCTTGAAGAGGACAATGACATCAATGTGATTTCATAATTTGCATTGAATTGGATTTAACTGAGGGACAGCTGTGCAAATCACCAAACTCATGATCGCCTACAGAGCCACTTGGGTCCAGTACCAAGATTCACTATACATACATACACACATATACATATATGTACCTACACACATACATGCAGGTGTGTATTGTGCATGTATATGCATACATGTATGCATATATAAGTATATACATATATGTGTCTATATGCTCATATACATATAGTAAGTGTCTGAGGTGAGATTTTAACTCTGTTCTTCTTGACTGCACTGCCATTGATTTATCTATCTATTGCCCCAGCTAGTTGCCCTAAAAGATATAAATAGAAACAAAAAGAAAGATAATCCCTGATCTCAATGGGCTTCAATTTAAATAGGAGTTCACCTAAAAGGAAGCTGAAAAAATGAGAGAAGAAAAAGAAAGTACCTAGCTTGGGGCCTGATGGGAGATGTTCATAGGAAAAGAGCAGGGAGAGCTGAAGAGATAACTGATATGGAAACTTTCCTTATGTGGATTTTCTGAGAGTAGCTCTTTGCTCTGTCCTGCAATCAGAGGATCCCCAGCAGCAGAGGCTACTGCTAAGGTATAAATATTGGGCTTGGTGTGATCTTACAAGATGATAAGGTTCCTGAGGTCATGATAGAGAATTCCAAATGAATATTGCGTGGTGGGAAATGAATAGATTTTGGATGAAATCTTGAAAGGTTCCTAAAAAGGAACATGGGGCAGCAAACTTTTACTTGAAGCTTGACAATTTAATTGGTCACTATGGTCCTCACAAAGACAGATTTTCTTTTCTCCTTTTTTACAGGTGAGTCATTTTACTTTTTTTCTCTTTTTATAAAATTATTTAATTGTGGAATGGGGCTAGATGATGAGGGGAGTGGGAGATTTCCAAAATGTATCAAAAGCTCCACATGAACCAAATAGGACTCTGTTAGAAAAATAGATTAAATTGAATGAGCTATATAACTACCTCAAATAAATATAATAAAATCAGAAGTGTTTTTGTTTGTTTGTTTTTTTTTTAAGACAACACATTTTTACCACTACCACACCCAATACAACATATATAGAATAGCCCTAGTTCAAAAAAGGGGGAAGGAGAAATGGTAGAAAGAACAATGCCTATTCTGGTCAGCTACTTACCTTGAAGTCAGTGAAGGTAATCTAGTGAGACAAAATAAGAGAGATGGAAATAAATAAAACAAGATAGAGAGGAGTTTGTCCGCAGCAAAACACCAGTGAAAAATTGATAAGCAAAAACAACAGAGTTCATCAGGGCTGCATACTTAAAGATTACATTTAAAATTTAGACCTTCTCATCCTGCTTTGATCCAGACTAGTGTGAAATAGCATTCAGGCATTCAAAGTCAATTAGACTTTCATAGAATCCAGTCCCAACTGAGAAAAGGGAGTGGCATCTTGAATATTTTCTTAAATAGGCATAGCTTTTAGATCTATATATCTATATATACATACACACACACACATATATATATGATATATATATATGTATTTATATATACATGTATATATATATATATATATACAGAGAGAGAGAGAGAGAGAGAGAGAGAGAGAGAGAGAGAGAGAGAGAGAGAGAGTTGTGTTAGGAAAAATATCTGTCCAAAATTTTTTTTGACCTTTCTTAGTGTACAGAAATAATTAGAGATAGTCTTAAGTAGGGCATCTGTAGTGACCTTATGGTCAGAAAGAACCAGGTGTCAGGTCATATGTCAAACTAAGGTGGTTTATGAAAATGGGATAGTCACAACCTCTCAGTAACTAATAAAATTCTCTAAGACTATAATCAACAATAAACATGTATTAAATAACTTGTATTTTCTAGGTACTATGCTAATCACTTGATCTTCACATCCATCTTGTAAGGTAAGTTATTTTACTATTGATATCATAGTTGAGGAAACTGAGGTGGATTAGAGTCATGACTTGCCCAAGTCACATAGCTCAAGTATCTGAGGTCAAAATTTAACTTGGGGCTTCCTGAATCTAGACTCACATCTCTATCAACTGTACCATTTATCTAAGAATACCAAAAAAAAAAAAAGAAAAAACAAAAAACAAAACTAAACATTCCCTGCTCGCAAGGAGCTCACAGTCTAATGGGGAGACAGCATGCAAAGAATTATATATAGCCATTTCATAAATGAGATAAGTTAGAAATCATCTTAGGCGTAAGTTTCTAGCATTAAGGGAGGTAAGGAAGTTTTTTCTCACAGAATATTACATGTTGGATGAAAATTGAAGGGATTATAAATTAAGGGAGAGTTACCAATATGCTGCAGTGAAGGTATTTTTTGAAAAAAAAATGGCACTCTACAGTGAGTAAAATACAGGTCCAGCCAACAACAACAGCAACCATAATAATAATTTGGTCTGATGAATTGAAAGCCAGCTTTAAAGCCAGAAAACCTGTATTAAGGTTCTGCTTCTGACATTTAGTGCATAATTAAGTGACTCTGGGAAATGATGTAATATTTCAGCGATCTGGGCAATTAAGATAAGTTGAAGGAAAGATATTGAACTATTTTAGTTAGATAAATTTTCTTACCCTAATGAAAGAACCAATTTCTTTCCCTATGAAAACATACTGGTAGTTTGCTATAATGGAGGGAGTTCTAGGGTTTGTAATCAGAAGCAAATGTTTGAAGCTTTACCGTGATACTTACTATCCTTGTGACCCTGGCTAATCTCCAACTGCCCCAAATCAATATCACATGAATTAATGATGATGATGACAATAACTACAATGATGATATGATGATGAAGAAAAAATAGATGGGGTACATACTGTTTGGATGCAGGAAGTTGCCCACCATTAAAACATCAAAAATTCTTCACATATTCATTCTGAGGAAAAAGTAAGAAATTATTCCATTTCAGGCATACCACAGGAATAAAAAGCTCACTTGGAGGAAAGGGAGAAAACAGAGGTACTTCTACAGAAGCTTGTGTTTCTTACTAGAAAGGAGAAAATGAATTGTGTTTTGTCCATGATAAGTTTTAGAGACATATGGGACTTTCATTTGGGGTTACTGAACATACAGTTGATGATTAGGACTTGGGAAAATGAGTAAGACTGAATATATATATATATATATATATATATATATATATATATATATATATATATATATATATATATATATATATATATATATATATATATATCCACTATTCATCTTGAAAGAGAAAATGATTCAACACTGGGTAGGAGATGTGACTGGCAAAAGGGAGAGTGGGGACAAAGAGGAAAAGAAGGCTTAGGATAAGAGAATCAGATTTGGAGAGTGGGATATGAATGTGATCCAGTAAAAGAGACAGAAAAGTTGTGGTCAGACACATAGGACGAAAAGCATCTGAAAACAGAAAAATGAAATCTGAGAATGGATCAAGTATCCAATTAATAGGCAGCAACCTGTCTTACTACACTGAAACAACAACAACAAAAAAGTGCCAATTCAGATCTTTAGTAAAATTGCTTAGCTTTGAGCCAGATATTACTACAAAACTTCAGAGCTGAAAACATTAAACTCAGTACAATATAATTCAAAGTGAAGGATAAAAAAAACACAACTAAGTTCTGGTGGGTTTTAAAAGGATGCAAACATTGACATCCTTCCAATGGTGATTCAGTGAATAAAGTCATCAAAGCCAAGTTGCAGCATAGCCATAAACCAATGTTCTTGAAATAACATTTACCTATATTTTCAGAGTAACCAGTGAGGAAATTTTATGAGTCACAATCATGTATGTCTGTCAAATAGTTTTAGGAATCTGACATTATAATAGTCATATAATTATAAAAGAACACACACAATAGTTGTACTTCCTCATACAGAAAGGAAAAAACAACTACCTAATTAATTAATTAATTAATCCATTAATGTTGTGAGGTAATGTGGTATAGTTGAAGAAATGTGGAACTTAGATTCAGGAAAAAAGGTAATTTGGATCCCAACTCTGATACTTTTGAACTTGTATGTGTTGGACAAAATACTTTACATCTTTGAGATTTAATTTCCTCATCTGTAAAATGGTACAGCAATACCTGTGTTAGAAGCAATATTGTGTAATTGAGTTTGATCTATCCTTTGACCCCTGGAACACCTGAGTTTCAATTTAGTTTCTCTTCTATGTAACAAAAGATAACTCAATAAAAAATTAATGTCTAAATCAACCCTCTAAGATGTGAATTCATGATTTCCTCTGGTGATCATAAAATTGACACCAAGAATTCCCTATTCTTATGAAATCACAGATACAGGACCCCATTCTCTGTCCTCCATCATGGAGCTATTAAGAGGTGAGAGATAAAATGCATTATGTAATATAACATAAGCATATGCATAATATGTATATATACATATATAAAGGCAGTTTACATACACTAGTACATTTGCATACATATGTGTATATTTGTGCAATGCATGTACAGGTATCTATGTAGCTATCTATATACACATATGCATATACATATACATATACATATACACATGCCTCTTCTTTCCCATTACTTTTTTATTTTATTTCCTTTGAAGAAAGGAAATTGGAAGTTGTAGTTAGAAGTTTGGTTAATCTGTTCTCCCCAAAGACAGGGGGTGTTCAGCTAGATATACATCTAATTACTCCCTTAATGAGTATTAGTCCAGGAAATGTGAATTTGAGCTCACTATTTTTAATGCAGTAAACAGGACCCCAAGCTTCATATCCAGGACTTGTCTCCCTTCTCACTAAATACCAGTTCCTTAATGAATATTAGTTAGCAAAGAAATTTATGTATAAAAGCCAATAGCCAAAAAGAAATCAGAGAAAGTGTACATAGGATAATATCCACCAGGCAATACAGAGT
Source organism: Dromiciops gliroides (assembly GCF_019393635.1). Classification (NCBI taxonomy): domain Eukaryota; kingdom Metazoa; phylum Chordata; class Mammalia; order Microbiotheria; family Microbiotheriidae; genus Dromiciops; species Dromiciops gliroides. The sequence continues at coordinate 670,806,750 of NC_057862.1, forward strand.
AAAGGTGCTCTCCCATTGGGAGTGAGGCAACTCAGTTTTACTTAGAAAGAACACCCAATATTTCATTCATGAGGAAATTCCATAAAATCTCTAGCATAAAATCTCAAGGTAAGGATGGGTTGATTGCTTGTTATTATTTGTAATCAAAGAAGAACAAAATGACATCCCTATCTTGAGGCCAATATACATTTTACCTGACTGTGGCTAATCAGACCTATATGAGTTTGCAGGCTCTACTACTATTTGGACACAAATAGTCTGCATGAACATTTCAAATAGAGATATCTCTAAGTTTGCACATCTCACATATCTTCTGATTAACTGAATTTCTGCTTTAGGTTGTTGTTAACAAGATAAAACTGAATTTCATCTGCCATCTTACTAAGTGAAGAATACTGAATCTCTCTCGGTTTTACTTAGTCTTTACTTTTTTCCAGACTTATTTTTTTCCAATTATATATAAATATTATTTTAAACATTCATTTTTTTGTTTTGTTTTGTTTTTTTTGCCGGGCAATGTGGGTTAAGTGACTTGTCCAGGGTCACACAGGCAGTAAGTGTCAAGTGCTTTTAGTTCCAAATTTTACCTCCACACTCTCTTCCTTCCCTTCTCCCAAAGCCATCAAGCAATCTGATATGTTATACATTAAAATCATATTAAATATATTTCCACATTAGTCATGTTGTAAGAGAAGAAATAGAACAAAAGCAAAAAAAAATTTAAGAAAGAAGAAACAAAACAACAACAAAGCAACAAAAGTGAAAATAATATTGCACTTTACTTTTTTTTGCACTTTACTTTTAATGGGGTTAAATGCTGCCTTCTTAAAGATGGATCATCTATATTTGTGATAAACCCACTACTGCTTCAGTCCCCTTAAAAAATTGTGGAAGCCAAAAGAGACCAAAGAGACAGAAGAGACTCAATAACTTAAAAACATTTGAAAAGATTCAATGATGGCTGCCTCCTCTCTCCAACTCTTGCCAACTCAGTCCCATGCTTCATAGAAGTGTGTAGCATTCATCATCACTAATGATTAGAAAGTCCTATATTAGTGAGCCTTGTGGCTTAGATTACATTTAGTATGTGATAGTGTCTATACTAAGCAATAGGGATACAAATAGAAGCAAGGCTATCATCAAGCAGCTGTCTTTAATGTTATAGGCCTGAGTTACCTCAGAAGTCTTCTTGAGGAACTCAGGGAACCTTCTTGAGAAGCTAAATCAAAGGACACACATACCTAAATAGAGAAGTGGTACGCAATCAGGACAGAGGTAACTCTAGGACTACCACCCTTCATTCCAGTCTCCCTGAACATTCAGGAAGTTAAGTTTAGGTGTAGCTGCTGCCTAAAGGGCACCAGGGGACAGAGATGGTTGGAGAGCTACCTCTCACCCCACTTCCCCAAGCCCCCACTAGTAATGCATTCAACTTCTTCAAAAATCTAGATTCTACAACATTTGTTGCATATATGTTAAGTATTGATATGACTTAATTGTTTCTGGTACCTTTCAGCAAGATATAGTTTCCTTTTTTATCTCTTTTAATTAGATCTGTTTTGCATTTGCTTTGTCTGAAATCATTATTGCTACCACTGCTTTCTTTGCTTAAGCTGAAGCATAATAGATTTTGTTCCATCACTTTATATTTACCCTGTGTGTATCACTCTGATTTAAATGTGTTTCTTGTAAACAACATATTGTAGGATTTTGGTTTTTAATCCATTCTGCTATCTGCTTCCATTTAATGATAAGTTCATCCCATTCACATTTAGTTATCATGACTAATTGTTTATTTCTCTCCATGCTACTTTTTGCCTGTTTATCATTCCCACTCTGAGCCCCACCCTCTCGGTTCCCACAATTGTTTTACTTATGACCACCACCTTCCCCAATATCCCCTCCTTTGTATTGGTCCCTCCTCCCCCTTGTATTATCACAATACCTTTCTGAACTTCCTTATAGGGTAAGATAGAGTTCTATACCATACTGAGTGTATTTGTTATTCCCTCTTTGAACCAACTTTGATGAGAGTAAGGTTTAATCCTTTCCCATATCCCCCATCTTCCCCTCCATTATGATAGTTTTTAAGCCTCTTTGTTTTTGTGTGTTTTCACCCTAGTCAGTTTATCCTCTCCTACTTCTTCCATGCAATTTATTTTAGCCCTTTATTTTGTTTTCTGTGGTGTTGTGTCATCAATGTCACCTTATGATCACACCCTCTTTCTACATATGTTTTCTGATCATTATTATATTATTGTTTTAAGACTAAAAAATATTATCATAACTTAAATATTACCTTATTAACACAACCTCTTTACATATGCTCCTATTTGCACTAATAATTGCTTTTATAATAAAGTTATTGAGACTTAAAAATGTAATCTTATCATACAGAACTAGAAAGATTGTAAACTTATTATTTTTTTTTAGTTTTCCTTTCAATTCAAATACCATGGAACTACAGTCAGAATTACTCAGGATTTGGCAGCTTCCATATTAAAGAATTTCAGGGCTTGGAATATAATACACAGGAAGGTAAAGGAGTTAGTTAGGTTTACAACCAATAATTATATACCCAGCAAAATTGAATACAATCTTTCATGAGAAAATTGGACACTTAATGAAATAGAGGAATTTAAAGCATTTTTTTCTATTAAAAGGCCAGAGTTGAATGGGAAAATTGACTTCCAAATCCAAGGTTCAAGTGAAATATAAAAAGGTAAGAAGTTTATGTAATAAATTTTGAAGTAAACATTTTAATAAAATATTCACAGGGAGATCAATGCAATATATCACAAAGATTATGCACTATATCCAGATAGGATTTATACCAAGAATGTAGGGATGTTTCAATATAAGAAAACTATCAGCTTAATTTAACATATCAATTGCAAAATTAATATATGTAGAAAAAGTTTTTTTCAAATGCAAAATGCATTCATGTTTTAAAAAATCTGAAAACCATAGGAACCAATGGAGCCTTTTTAAAAAATAGTAATAGTATCATCAGTTATGGAGATTACCTTAAAGCCCTGACAAAAATATCTGGTATAAAGTCATAATGTCTGTTACAATATTATTATTCATTCCTGTTCTAGAAAAGTACCCAAAAACAATAAGAAAAAAATGCACCAATTAAAAGCACAATGAGGGAACAAAAGTATTACTCTTTGCAGATATTTTGATGGTATACTTCAAGAACACTAGAAAACAACTAAAAAATTAGTTGAAACAATGAACAACTTAAAGGTACACTATAAAAAAATAAATCACATAAATTATCAGTATTTATTCATGCAACCAACAAAACACAATGGCAAATGATAAAAAGAGAAATTCAATTTAAATGACTGTAGAAAATTAACAAAATGGCTGTGAATGTTATGGTATAAATTAGAAATGGAATACTATTATGCCATAAGAAATGATACACAGGCTGATTTCAGAAAAATATGGAAAGACACAAACTGATGCCAAGTGAATTAAGTCAAGCCAAGACATTATATACTGAAATAACAATATTTTATGCTCCTCAATTGTGAATTACTTAGCTATTCTCAGCAATACAATGATCCAGGATAATTTCAAGGACTCATGATGAAAAAGGCTATTAACACCCAGAGAAATAACTGATGGAGACTAAATGTTGATTGAAGTAGACTATTTTTAAAATTTATTTCCTTGTGTGTGTGTGTTTTGGTCTTTTTCATTTTTCACAACATGACTAATATGGGAATATGTTTTAGACAACTGCACATATATCACTTGTATCAAGTTACTTATTGTCTTATGGAGGGGGGAAATGAGAAATGGATGGAGAAATTTGGGAATGCAATTTTAAAAATGAATAATAAAATTGTTATTAGTTGAAATTGGAAAAAATATAAAATATTACACTAAAAATATCTATATCAACTATTTAGTCATCTTCCTGCCAAGACAAATCCAGGAATTTTATGAATACAATAACAAAACACTATTTTGGGGGGGTCTTTGGAAATGAGGGTTAAGTGACTTGCCCAGGGTCACACAGCTAGTAAGTGTCAAGTGTCTGAAGCCACATTTGAACTCAGGTCCTCCTGAATCTAGGGTCGGTGCTTCATTCATGGTGCCACCTAGCTGCCCCAACAAAACACTTTTAATAGAAATAAAGTTCTAAACAATTCGAGAAATATTAATTGCTCATAGCTAAGTGGAACTGGTATAACAAAAATGATAATACTAATGAAGTGCATCTGTTTACTCAGTGCCATAACAATCGAACTACCGAAATATTTTATAAAGTTATACAAAATAATTTTTTAAAAATCTGAAACAAAAGGTCAAGAATATCAAAGGAAGCAACAGGGAAGGAAGAGGCTGAAACATTTCCAAATTTTGAATCATATTACAAAGTGTTAATTATCAAAACATTCTGGTAGTAGATAAAAAATAGAGTGGTAGAACAGTAGAAGAGGCCAGGTGCATTGTAGACAGTTGTAAAATACTGTATTGTTTGATAAATCCAAAGATCCAAACTTTTGGGTAAAAACTCACAATTTGACAAAAATTGCTAGAACAACTGGGAAGTAATTTGGCAGAAAATAGGCATTAAAGAATACCTCAGGGACAGCTAGGTGGCACAGTGGATAGAGCACCAGCCCTGGAGTCAGGAGGACCTGAGTTCAAATCCGACCTCAGACACTTTACACTTACTAGCTTTGTGACCCTAGGCAAGTTGCTTAACCCCAATTGCCTCACAAAAAAAAAAAAGAAAGAAAAAGAATACCTCGAACAGCATACTAAAACAAGGTCAAAATCTACCAAAAATTTAGAAATAAAAGGTTATATTATAAGTAAATTAGGTGAGCATGGTAAAATATACCTGTCAGATCTACAGATAAAGGAGGAGTTTATGACCAAAAAAAAAGATAGATGAGATTATAGAAATTAAAATAGAAAATTTTCATTACCTGAGATTAAAAAAGCTTTTTGCAGCTAAAATTAGGAGGAAAACAGGAAACTGAAGGAAAAATTGCATCAAGTTCTTTTATAAACACCTCTTTTTTCAAATATATTGGTAACTGACTTGAAAAAAAAAAATTAAGAGCCATGCCCCTCTTCACAAATGGTCAAAGGACATGAAGATGATGAAATCAAAGCTATCAATAGTCACATGAGAAAATGATCTAAAACACTATTAATTAGATAAAGGTTAATTTAAAAACCTCAGATAAAAACTCACACATATTATATTGGGTAGAAAAATAAAATATCAAAAAACACTGTAGAAAATGTGGAAAAACTGGGACACTAATGAACTGTTAGTGGAGTTGTGAAATAGCCCAAACATTCTAAAGAAAAATTCAGAATTACACCAAACAGTGTAAAAATTGTGCCTAACATATGACCTAACAATCAAATTTCTAGGTCTTTATCCTAAAGAGATTAAAGAAAAGGGAAAAAAATGTGGAGATGTATATATATATATATATATATATATATATATATATATATATATATATATATATATATATATATATATATATATATATATATGTGTGTGTGTGTATATATATTTATATATATATATATATATATATATATGTGTGTATATATATTTATATATATATATATATCAGCTCATTTCTGGTGGAAAAGAATTGGAAGTCAATTGATTGTTCAGCTATTGGAAAATGGCTGAACTATTCATGATGTATGACTTTGATAGAATAATATTGTGCTAGAAGAAATAATGAGCAGGATGGTCTCAGAAATACCTGGAATGACATATAAACTGATGCAAAGTGAACTGAGCCAAGCCAGGAGAACATTGTACAGAGTAACAGGAATATTGGAAGGATGATCACCTCTGAAAGACTTAGGTGCTCTCATCTAATACAGTGATCCAAGATAATTCCAAATGTGATAAACTCACCCATAACACAGAAACTGGTAGTAGAGTGGATTAAATAAAGACAGTCCTGCAATGTCTTGTTTACAAGAAACATATTTGAAGCAGAGAAATACACACAGAGTAAAAATAAAAGTCTGGAGCAGAATATATTATGCTTCAGCTGAATTAAAAACAAAAGAAAACAAAAGCAAAAAGAAAAACAAAATAGAAACCATGGGTAGCAATCCTCATGTCAGACAAAGCAAAAACAAAAACAGATGTAATAAAAAGAGATAATCAAGGATATTCAAAGATAATCATCTTGCAAAAAGGTACCATAGACTGTGAGATTTAAAATTGGATATAAGAGCATTAAACTCCCCTTTAACCTTTCCCTTATATATCTCTGAGACCAGTAAGAGAAAGAAACTTCTGAGCTTTAATTAGAGATAGATTACTTAGCTTTATTGTTTGGGAATTAATTAGCCAACAAACAGGTGATACTGATTAGAAAATAGGAAAGTAGAAATACAAATAAATAGTCTTAGATCTAAGCTTAGTCTATATTCTTTTATAAAACTCACCAAATTCCAAAGCTACCTCTTAGGCTGAGAAACAGCATCAAGCACTTGCTGCCACTGAGGACCAGAGCTGATCGCCCAAACACCTGTCAAACCTGAGCCAGTGTGTGTGTGTGCCAAGAGCGAGAGAGCCCACTTCTGTTCTCTCCTCATTTTTAAGCTCGCACCCCAGAAGTGGAGTGCTTGGTCATGCTCTCCCGAGCATCAGCAGGCACATGGCTGTTTGTCATGGTCTCCTCCCTGAAAGGGCGGCCCTTCAAAAACTGGTGGTCCTTCAGTAATGTGCATTCAACTCTTAAATTTTAGTTAAAGAAGTTTCATTTTTTACCACAAGACAATCAATTAATATCAATACTAGAAGTACATGCATCAAGTGGTATAGCATCAAAAGTCTTAGAATTTTAATGCGTTACGTGAAGAAATAGAAAGCAAGACTGTACTAATGAGAGACCTTAACCTGTCCCTCTCCATCTCAAAACTAGATAAATCTAACCACAACATTAAAAAATAAATAAATAAATATGAGAGAAAAACCTGGAAAAAACTGAATGAGGATAGAAAGGAATATATATTTTTTTTCTTCTTCAGTGGTACATAGCACCTACACTAAAATTGACCCTGAATTAGGGCATAAAATCCTCATAATGAAATGCAGAAAGGCAGAAATAGTCAATAAATAATTTTTTCAGATCACAATGAAAAAAAATTATGTGAAATAAAGGCCTACAGAAAGAACAAAAATGTATTGGAAGCTAAATAATCTCATCCTAAAGACTGAGATTAAAACAACAAATCATAGAAACAATCTATAATTTCATCAAAACGAATGACAATAATGAGATAACATACAAAAACTTAAGGGATACAACCAGAGCAGTTTTTAGGGAAAATTTTATATCTCTAAATGCCTACATGAATAAAATAGAGAAAGACGAGCTCAACGAATTAGACATTCAACTGAAAAAACGCCAGAAAAAGAACAAATTAAAAATCCCCAATTTAATACCAAATTGGACATCCTGAAACTCAAAGGAGAGATTAATACAATTAAAAGTAAGGAAACAATAGAATTTAAAAAATAAAACTAAGAGTCGATTTCATTAAAAAAAATAGATAGGTGTAGCTAGGTGGTGCATTGGATAGAGCACTGGTCTTAGATTGAGGAGGATCTGAGTTCAAATCCAGCCTCAGACACTTAACAATTACTAGCTGTGTGACCCCTAGGCAAGTCACTTAACCCCATTTGCCTTACCAAAAAAAATGGTAAAAAAATAGATAAACTTATGGTTAATTTGATAATGACAACTATAAAAAATGAAAAGGGTATATTCATCACCCATGAAGAGGAAAGTAAAGCAATAATTAGAAGCTATTTTGTCCAACTGTGTGCCAATAAATTTTACAATCTAAATGAAATGGATGGATATTTACAAAAATATAAATTGGTCAGTTTAACAGAAGAAAAAAAATACTTAAACCCCTTTTAGAAAAATAAATTGAACAAGCCATCATTAAAATCAGAGGTCCAATCCCTATCACTATACTCATAAATTATAGATAAAAAGATCAGTTGGTAGAGGAAGGCTATAGACCTAGATAAACATATATTAAAAATGGAGGCTAGGGGACAGCTATGTGGTACAGTGGATAAAGCACTGGCCCTGGATTCAGGAAGACCTGAGTTCAAATTCGGCCTCAGACACTTGACACTTACTAGCTATGTGACCCTCAGCAAGTCACTTAATCCCCATTTCCCCACCAAAAAAAAAAAAAAAAAGGAGGCCAGGAAATGCCAGGTATATAGATAGGATTTTATCAATTTTAGAATTAAAAATGGAAATAGAATAATAAATGTCTGGAAAGTTATAGTCAAATAACTTGTATAAATGCAAGACAAAGTAGTTTATACTTTTCATAAGCCAATAGGGAGTCATGGGAGATATTTGAGTAGAGGATTAGAATGTAGTCTTACATAATGAGAAAAGGCCTGATATGTGTCCCCTTTTAGTTTTCCTCCATAATGACAAGCATCAAAATAGTCATACAATATAAGATATAGACATAAGCAGTAAACAAGCATATATTAAGCACTTAGCATATGTCAGACATGCTGTTTAGTAGTGGTTATAGCAGCTGTGCTGAAGTGAATTTCACTGATTTGCCAATATAACACAGATTATCACTAACAGAGCCTGATTAATACTCAGGTCTCCTGATGTCCAGACCAATTTCAAAAATTACTATGTATCATACTATCTACTGTATCATCTCTAATTGATTAACTCTCATCAGTATGGGGAATGGACATTCGCAAAAATTTTTGAAGATCTTCATATTCTCCCTCTCCTCACACCAACTCTATTGTAAATAATGTTATGGACCAAGGTATTAGACTTAGTATTGTCAGTTTGCTAATTCGGGAGATGGTAGGAAGTATGATACATTTGAAAAAAAATACTGAATTTTGATTTTGAAGACCTAGGTTTCCATCCTTGTTCTACAAAATGTCAAATTAACTTGAATGGCTTAGATGGTGCAGTAAGCAGGAAATCACAGGAACACTCCCAAACTCACCTCCAAACAACTATACTCTAGCACTCTAAAATGAATTCTGGAATGGCAGAACCAACATAAAGACAGAATGAAATAATTTCCCAGTGCAAGAAAACTTCCAAAGTCAGAAGGACTCATTTGGATAAAAGGATACCACAGTACAAGGAAGACAGTGTCCTGGGAAGCCAGCAGCAGTCCCTGAGCCCCAGAGAAGGCCATGACTATAGACAAAAAAAAATCTTTATAGCAGATAATTTTGTAGTGGAAAAAAAATTGGAAACTGAGGGAATGTCCATAAATTGGGGAATGACTGAACACGTTTTGGTATATGAATGCAATAAAATACTATTGTTCTATAAGCAATGATGAGCAGAATGGTTTTAGAAATAACCTGGAAAAACTTACATGAACTGATGTAAAGGAAGGGAGAAGAATCATTGTACACAATAACACAGCATTTCACAATGATCAACTATGAATGACTTAGTTATTTGCAGCAATACAATGAATAAGGAAAATTCCAAAGAATTCATAATGAAAAGTGCTATCTACCACAAGAGAATGAACTGATGACATCTACATAGAGACCAAAGCATTTGAATTTCTTTATTTTTTTATCTGTATCTTCTTTCACATCATTACTAATGTAGAAATGTGTTTTATATGATTGCACAGATTTAACCTATATCAAATTGCTTATAATCTTGGGAGGAAAGTGAGGGAGAAAAATTGGAACTCTTTTTTTTTCCAAAAATTAATATTATTTTTTCTTTACATATTATTGGAATAATACAGTTTTAAAATCAATCAACTTGAATAATATCTCTGCAACTCAGTTTTCCTTTCTGTGAAATTAAGATGCTGTACCATATACTTTTTAAATTTTTCAGCTCCAAAATATAATATAATTTATTATTCTCTGAAGGGATCCTTCAATGGAGATTTGAAAAGGTTTCTGAAATGATCAAATATATGTTGCCTATCAATTCCTAAATATTAGAAATTCAAAAAGCAATTTTAATATAATTCCATCAAAAATACAGGATTCCTGCCAACTTGTCTCTGCTAAACTGAAAGGTCAAGTGCATTTTACATCTTGAATTGACATTGTGCTAATAGAAAGCAGTAAAATCCAATAATAGAAGATCTCAAATAAGGGCTGGAGAGTTCGTAAATTGCATATCTCAGCTTTTGAGGGCCCTGGGCAATCTGTAAGTGTCCAGATGAGGGTCACAAAGATGATTAAACAATGAACTACTAAAGGATAACAGAAAAAAAATCTTGATTTTCATATTTCCCATCATATAGACACATATATGTTCATATACATATATATTCATATGTACGTGTATATTCATATGCATATATTTCCATTTGTATATAAAGAAGATAGTTTTTATATGTTATACCTGCATATGTGTGCACATATGTATATCTATGTTTTTGTGTCTATATTATGTGAGAATCAGGGTGACACCCCCTGCTGAGAAAGACATTGTGAGAACCTGGGAGACACCACCCTGAAAAGAAAACATGTGACTAACATCCCGAAGCTGCCTGGCATCCAGAAGATACCTCTATTCATAGTCCACATGTAAGTCATGTCAATCAATGGACCAGCCAATTAACTTGGAGCTGTGTGTGGAGACTGCCCAGCTTCCTGTTCCACAGGTGGCTTCTGGGAGAAGCCGCTGAGGATCGCTTTCTTTCATTGGGGAACGAACATGTGGTGGCAGAAACAATCAGGGTAGACTGATCTCCTAACTTTTCAGAACTTCACATGTTCTCTCTTTGGAAGTGTAGATAGTGAAGTGAAGGCGGCTTTCTCTCTATCTTTCTTTGAAAACCCCTAATATACTTTAATATATACTTAAAAGCCTGGCCTGTTACCTAAATTTTCAGTAAATTAAGCTGGTTCTCCCCCCACACTGGGGGCAGTTAAGGCAACAACACATTAGATTTTAAACATCACAACCTGCATATCTGTGTGCATATTTATATCTATATTTTTGTGTCTATATTATATAGAATTCATGTATAGAAAGACTACATAGAGATTATATATTCATATTTTACTCTCTATATAATAAATAATGTTACAATTACATACACATATATATGTGTGTGTATATATGTAAGATAATTTAGTATATAGAGACTATATTATGAATATATTCATATAATCTCTTTATGTAGTCTTTCCATACCTGCCTTTACTCTCTCTATACATAACAGAGTATTATATTATATATACTCTCTACATATTTGTATACATACATGCTATACACTTTAATATATAACATACATAAACACACGTTTGTGTGTATAGGTGGCAGTGTATATAATACACACATGTATACATATCCATCCATGCATACATATACCTGTACATATATTTTTAAGTCATTTGTGTTTTTGAATCTGCTTTCTCTCAGAGACAGAGACAGACAATGAGACATCATAAGAGATATAGAGGGATAGAGAGAAAAAGGAAAGAGGTAGACAGTAGTTTCAAAAGCACAAATGATTTTAAAATCATATTTTTCTTTTTCACCCTCTGAAAAGGAATATATGTAGTTAATATAAGAGCTATGTCATAGATTCATAGATCTATGTTTAGAAAGGATTTCAGAAGCTCTGTAGTTCAGCTTCCTCATTTGTATAGATGATAAGCCTGACAATTAATAAGGCTTAAGTGATTCATCCAAGGTGACACAGACGGTATCAGAAGTAGTGCTTGAATTCTAGATTCAGTATTTTAGAATTCTTTCTGAGTCATGTTGTTCCACCTTTCTCAAACTGACACTTCCAGTCTGCCAGGCAATTACTGCTTTTCTGATAACCCTGCACCTAAGGCAAATTATGTGGATCTCAAGTCAATAACCAAATATTACAACATAAAATTAAGAAATAACTAAACAGAATTTAGAGAGGTTTTTCCATATTAGAAATTCCCATTCTCAAAGTGGCATATCACCACTACTCATTCTCTATTGATAGTTACTTACTATGCACAGGTGGAGTAATTGAGAGGTATCCTGAGGATTCAGTGGTCCCCTCTTTTATTCAAGAGTTTCTGCTGCAGCTTTGGACACTTTGATTGGGAGACTTTAAGACCTGTGTGGGAACTAAATCTGGCAATGTCTAAGCAGATAAGAAGGGCAAACAACAATGGCAGATTCCCTGGCTAGCTGAACAGCCTGTCAACTTTAGGCCTATTAACAAAAATGGTTGACCTTTGGGGCAGCTAGATGGCGCAGTAGTTAAAGCACTGCCCCTGGATTCAGGAGTACCTGGGTTCGGATCTGGCCTCAGACACTTGACACTTAATAGCTGTGTGACCCTGGGCAAGTCACTTAACCCCCATTGCCTGCAAAAAAAAAAAATAAAAAATAAAATAAAAAATGGTTGACCTTTTACCCATTGCAGACTGAATCCATACAGTTCTTATGGAAAGAGGGACAGAGTTAAGACATAGTCTCCTCCCCAAAGCATTATAATTTTAAAACAATTCATAATTATTCATAGGGTCTTAAACATACACACAAAAATGAACATCAATCCTATTGGAGGAGGGAGACATACAGTAAAAGGAAGGAGCTCATCATTTCATTCGCATGGTAAACATGTTAAGGAAGCTCCCTCTACCAATGCAATTCTGATCCTTCTTTACATTCTATAGCCTTACAGATTCACCTGAGGCACTGAAAGATTGTGACTTTCACTGGACACACAGTCAATATACATGAGAAGTGGGCCTTTAAGCTAATAAGGAAGCTCCACCCACAAAAGATATGAGGAGTGAGTAATACCAGTATGCCCAACACATACAAAGGCTCATTGGATAATAGCAGAAATGCCTAGCTCCCCAGAGCCACCCTATAAATGAATGAGAAAATGGAAGAAAAGACACCTGAAATGTCATAGCTTAGTGGCCAAAATTGTATTTTAACTATGGTCCTCTGATTCCATCCATAAAACCTTTCTGCAATGTCAGAATCAAACAATTGCAGCATTTATGATTTAGATGAGGACACAGAGACCATCCAGTTCAACCCATACCTGAAAAAATAATATGTGTATTACAAGATAACTACAAAGGTACCATTAAGCTTAGCTTAAATACCTCAAGTGAGAGGTAACCCACCGCCTTCAGCAGTGGCTAATCACAGTTTTAGGTAGCTCAGATTGCTGGGTATTTTCCCTTACCTCAACCCTAAACTCACCTCTTTATAACTTCAACTCCTTCCAATTCACTTCTCAGGGGACAATAAGAAAAAAAATTCAAACTCATCTTCCTTATAACAGCACTTCAAATTATCAAATTCAATTCTCACAGCCTTCTAGCATTTGAAAATGGACAAACAGACCAAGCTGTTGAAAATTCTTCAAAGGCTCCTAGTTATTCAATGGAAGAAATGGAGTTTCAACCCCAATTTTCTGAGTTTTAATCCAGAACTCCTTTCATTCTTTAATACTGCCCACCATTGGATAACACATTGTTATTGTATAAGACAAGCAGATTACAATTTTCCCTTTATTTTTTCCCTAGATTTTACATAATTAGACACAATTAGGAAGCCACCTAAGAAATTTCTTTTTAAATTATTATTATTTCTTAATTATAGGCACTGAAGTCCAGAAAGACTGAGTGACTTACTTATGTACACATAGGTAATAAGTATAGAACCAGATCTTCTATCTCTTAAACCAGTATTTGTCCAACTTCACTGTGAACTGATACCTATTTACTGCATCCTCTTGGAAAAAAGCATATTCTAAGACATAGATATTGGAATCAATAAGCACTATCTAAACCAGACAGAGAGAAACATTAAGTATTTTTATTTAATACCTAGAGGGAGATGTAACTGGCCACTGATGAAACCAATTGGTAATGAATTTTAACAATGAGAAACAAAGAAATACAGGCTATAACGTTAGAAGTTCCCCTTCAACAAACATGTTTAAAGTATAATGCAACACATAAGGGAGGGTGAATTCTTGGGAGCTTTCTTACACTGGCAGGGGAAGTAGAAAGCTATCTTAAATGATTTCCATCCTGGACGTCTCTTGAGTCTCAGATCAAATAGTTGTTTTGTTTTGTTCTGTTTTCTTACTCATTTTTTTACCCCTGTTAATTAATCCCGCACTGTGAGCTGTCATGCCTTTATCTTTGTGTGGATCCCCTCTAAAAAGTAGCTTACGTTTCATGACCTAAGTTTACATGAGGAAGGACAAACTTCTATGTATCATTTCATTTTATAAGATATACTCTCTGGGCCAGCTACCCCTATCTCCATACTGTCCTTTATATATTATATGGATACTGCTGTGGTTTTTATCATAATGTGCTCCCCTATACCTATCATATTACAGATCGTCATTTCCCCTCTTGTGTCTTGGATGTCAGGGTTAATGCGTACCAACTGTAATGATTAGAATGACACCACCTACTGGAGACTTACTATAGGAAAGCTCCACCATGAGGAGAATGCTTCTGAGGGCAAGGCCATGCGGCTTTTCCTTGGCGTCAGGAAATAACATTTACGCATGGGTACTGTCCACCAAGGCTACCAGACAATCACCTTGAGGAGCCTCCCATTTTCTGGGAGGGGACAGGAAGGAGGAAGGAGGGCCTACATGGAGAGGTCTGTCTCTTTTGGGTTCCTGATTTGATGGTGGTGGTGGTGGCAGAGGACTTCACAGGAAATTTGAGGAAAGATAGGAATACCAGGCTGTTGGAATTCTGTTCTCAATCTTTCTCTTTCTATCTTTCAATAAACCCTTAAAAACCTAAACTCATTTTACCAGTGATTTTAGTCAGTTTTCCCCAAAACTGGGGGAACAGATTAGAACCCACATTTAGAATCTTAAATTACACACAACCTTTTTTTTAACCCCCCCTGACCCATAACCTTGACCTTCATATTCTCTATACTCATCCAAAACTGACTTTCTCTCTCTCTCTCTCCTCTCTCTATCTCTATCTCTCTGTTTCTCTTTCTCATCCTCTCTCTTCCTCCTCCCTCCTGAATTCATAATATGCCTGATACAAATGTAGGAACAAATGTACTTAATGATTGGAAATAGTCATGCAGAGCTGAAGTATCCAGATTAGGAAAATAATGAAAGAAAAAAGGAACATTAACTAGATACAGACTTAATAAAGGAAGAAGTAAGTACCTTTCTAAAGAGAAGAGGAAAACAACAACAACAACAACATCAACAAGCACTCTAAGGTTCTCAGATTGATGATGTTTTACAATGGATCATGTGAGACATTCAGAGTCCAAATACTGCAGTTCAGATTTCACATATGTTGCTTCTTGTCTTTGTAACCTTGAATAAATCTCTTAAGTACCTCATGTGTACATGACTTCTAAGGCCCCTTCTAACTCTCGACCAATATATTATTCCAGAAGCCTATATAGAACCCTTGACTGCTCTGAAATATACCCAATTTTTCCAAACTGACAGATGAAAAGTGGCAGCCCACCAAATCAATTAAACAAGGCTTTCATCTCCTGAATGCCAATCACATCATTTCTCTGAATGGATCAATTAATTTCTTGTTGCCCAATTGCCATCAAAGTCATAGAACAAACCTAGAGTCACAGCTTTAGAGTGGAAAGGTTCCTCAGAGGTCCAATAAGATGTTCAATCTCTTCATTTTATAGATGAGGAAGTTAAAAATCAGAGTTTAAATTCCTTGTCCAAGGTCATTTAGATTGATACTAATTGTCAAAGCCAAGATTTAAAATGAGATCTTGTGATTCCATGTTGAATAATTTTTTCTGTTGTTCTATGATGGACCACATTGCAATGAGTTCATTTCAACTTGTCTCAATCTTTTCAAATATTTCTTCAAGAACACATAATTGTGTTGGCTAAACATAAGTGGACACAACATTTTCAATTCTGTATTCATGAACATAATTCTCTTCCATTTAACTAACATTTTACTACTAAATAGGATGAAATTTTGAGGGGCCATGTAATATATGTGGATAAATTGTGACTGACTCTAATTGCTAAGGAAAAGACTGACCTCAGCTGCTGTAATCAGGAGCATTCTTCTTCCCTTCATACAATGTTCAAAGGTTTGGTCAGGGTAGTTAACCAGTGATCATGAGCTGATTACAAAGAATTTGTTGTTATAATTTGAACAAACAGGGACATTCCTATTTCTCTAAGAGCTTAAACCAGTTTTCTGAGTGTCATTGGCTGTTGTTCTGGTTTAAAAAAAAAAAGCCTACTCATAGGGACAAGGAGGTAGGAAGAATATATTCTCCTCAAACTCAGGGATAAATTTGAGGACACATGTTATACCATACATTTGTATTTTTATAACCCTACTCCCACTTATTGAACCCCCTAAATCCGTTTCAGTATATGGAAGCAGGGCAGTATAATGAATTAAATAATGGATTTAGAATCATGGGATTCTTGATTATAATCTGGAAGGTATCTTAGAGCTCATCAAGTCAAAAATTCTCATTTGAAAGTTGAAAAGCCTGAGCCCTAGAGAGATTAAATGATTTCCTTGAGCCACACAGTTAGCAAGTCTGAAGCAGCATTTAACCACCTCCCCCCCCAAAAAAAAGATAGACAGACAAACAAACAAACAAATAAATAGGCAGACAAACAAATGAAGGAACAAATGAAAGAATGAATGAACAAATACATTTAAAAATATATATAAATAAATAAATATTAAAATAAAAAGGAATACCCTTTATTAAGGCCTGACAATTGGTCATCTAGATTGCATGATAACATACAATGAAGATAAACTTGTGACTTCTTAAAGTAATTCTTTATGGATAATGGTAATTTTGAGATTGATTTCTCTTTCTTTGTTTCTTTTTTTAAATTCTCTCTCTCCCTCTATCTCCCTCCCTCCTTCTCTCCCTCCCTACCTCTTTTCCTTCCTTCCTTCCTCCCTCTCTCTATCTCTTTCTTTCTCTCTCTTCCATCCTTTCTTGCTTTCTTTTCTTTCATCCTTCTTTCCCCACTTGTTTCCTTGCTCATTTCTTCCTTTTTTATTCCTTTCTCCGTCTTGCCTCTTTTCCCTTCCTACAAAATTCTACATTCCCCCCGGCCTTCCTTTTTCTCCTTCCTTCATTCCTTCTTTCCTTCCTTCTTCCCATCATTTCAAAATTTACTTCTTGGCAAAGTTCATCTTTTGTGTTTACTTCTGATTGCAGAGACCAAAGAGAATTTGCCATCTCCCCCTTTCCTTTGACAGTATGACTTCAAATGCACCTGAATAATATGGGCTCATCCCAATTTCCCATGCATTTGTTGTAGGCAAATTCCGTTCCCTCTCTGTACCTACTTTTATTCATTTATATAATGAAAGTACTATTACTCTTCCTATACCTGTCTCTGAATTGTGAAGCTCTAATAAGATCATGAATTTAGCAAATTTTGCATTTGCATCATATTGTTTCTTTTTCCACAAGGAAAGTGGAGTGGTTACTCTGCAGTGACCAGTGTCCTGTCCATTAGTTATTGTTCAGTGCTTCATTCTGTAGTTCCACAAACTCTCCACAGGAAGAGAAATATATAAATCCCATAAATAAACACAAAACAGCCTTCATTTCCTATTAAAATTGGCCATTTGTCAAATTAAGACCTAAGGCAAAGATGTAGGCATTTACTTTTCTTTGCTAAAATTGTCTCATTATAGAGACAACCACTTCCTCTAAGGATTTGAGACAAGACTGCTCCATTTTCATTCAGCTATTAAAATGGGAATTTCCTGGAGGCATGGTGTTTTGTAGGAGGGCTGCCAAACAAAAAGAATTGTGAGAGGTATTTATCTCAAAGAATGAATATATCAGTGCCTCTGATGAACTGATTAGAACAGGAAGAAGCTAAGTGGTAGGAATTGTAGTGGGATATATTGTTTCTGAATGTTTTCTCATGCTTCATTCAATTGACAAGTGGGGAAACTTGGTATCCATCAAGTAATACCACTTATTAGTAGAGTGGTTATCTTTCTAGCCCCATTACACCTTTCCTCCCTCTGTTTCCTATAAGGTTTAGCACTTAGCAAAATGCCTGGCACATAGGAAGGGCTTTAAATTTAAAATCAACAAACCAAAACAATAGCAAAAAACAAACAATAATTACCCTTGTTTACTTGATGACTCAGCAAAGCCCTCTTTTCTTTTCTTATACATATTCCACATATTTCCTCCTTGCCTTTGTACTCCCTGTCCTGAAGTTCTTGCATGTATTCCTTCTTTACAGCAACTTCTTGTAATTTTTCCTTCTAATCACCTTACATTTATTGTATTTTTTCATATGTGTATATGTATACACACGTACATATATATGCAATATATATGTGTGAATGTATGTGTGTCTTAACAATATTCTTTCATATATATGATATCAAATTTTTCCATATATATGAATATTTGTGTATATCTATAAATATATTTAGATACCTATAGATATACACACCAAAATATATGTATTTTCTCTCTTCTACTTCCTTTTTAGAATTAAGTTCCTTGAAATCAGGCATTATTTCAATTCAGTCTTTGTGTACGGAGTAACCAGAGAAGTGACTAGATGCTTCTGTCCTTTCAAAAATCACATCTTGTTCACCTTCAACCCTGATTTAGCCTTACTATAGCATGGGCAAGGAGTCCAGTGTCAATGGATGGAAAAGTACATAGCAAGAAGTAAGGTATAAGAAGATTGTAAGGGTTAGAGAGGGTTATATTATGAAGGATTTGGGATTCCAAAGACTGGATTTTGTATTTGATACAAGAGGCTTTGTAGAAACACTTGACTTTATTGAGTTGGGGTGGGGAGGGTGGATAATAGAATCAGACCTGAGATCTAGGACAAAAGCAATAATTTGACTCCTCCCTAATCAATTCACTATTATCTACAGCAGTTGCTCCAAATCATCAATTTTCTCAAGTTTCCCCACCAAATCCTACACACCATTACTGAGGAAGTTATCTTACATTTCAGTGAAAAAAAATTCACATCATTCCCAAAGAGCTCACAGTCCTTCCCTCCTTGCCTCACATATCTCAGAGATTTTCTCTTCTTATCTTCTCTTCCACCTTTGCCTTTCATGAAAATATAAACCTTCTGCATACCAATGCAAACTGTTCTACATGCTGCTCTATATTGGTCCACATCACTCCCTCTTGTCTTCAATTTCTTCCTATGCAATGATTCATTTCCTGCTACCTAAAGTAATTCTCATATATTCCTAATCTTAAAAAAGCAAAAAGGAAAAAAAAAAACAAAATTTAAATAAATAAAATCTTCAAGTAATCCTCATATACCTTATCATTTATGTCTACTATAATTGTCATCTGTGTTTCCTATAATTATTGGCTAAACTCCTTGAGAAAAAAAATCTACATTGTCTACCTGTTTCTTATCATCTCATTTTGTTTTATCCTCTATCCACTGGCTTTTGACCATGCCATTTAACTGAAACCCTTCTTTTTACAGTTACCCATTTTCTCTTACTTGCTCAATCCAAAGCCTTTTTTGTTAGTCTTCATGTTTTGTTTTGTTTTGTTTTTTAATCTCTCTTCAGGATTTGACTTTGGTCACAATTTTTTTCCAGATACATTTCCCTCTCTTGGTTTTGTATGAGTTAGTTATTTTCTGGTTGTCCTCCTACATGTATGGACATTTCTTAGTTTCCTTGGTTGGATCTTCATGTAGGTCATTCCCATTAACCATAGGGATTCCAAAGGTTCTGTCATGACTAACCATCCAGATTGCAACATCTAGAAAAGTATTTGCTATATAGTATGCACTAAATAAATTCTTCTTGACCTGATTTGACCCTTTTTTTTTCTTTGTACTATCTCACTTATAGTATATCATTACCTCTCAAGAGATGAATTATCATCTCTACAGAGATGATTTCCTGATCTATATGAAGACAAGACACTCTCCAGAGTTATATTTGTACAACACCTTCTAATTTTTAGAAATTTTGAATTGTTGATTTCATAATAATCTTAATTACATGTTTGAAAGAATTCATCACCCTCACCCCCCAAAAAAATATTTTCTAATTTTTGTTTAATTAACTGTTCATACAATGAACACAATCCTAGTAGCACCAGAGTGCTTCAGTGCATAGAGTATGGAATTTGGAGTTAGGAAAACCCCAGTTAAAATTTGGACTCAGACACTTATTAATATTGTGATCCTTGGCAAGGCTCTTAACATTTTTGATCTCAGTTTTATCACAATTAAAATGGGGATAATAATTACACTAATCTTGCAGTATTGCCATGAGTATCAAATGAATTTTTTTTTCAGGGCAATGAGGGTTAAGTGACTTGCCCAGAGTCACACAGCTAGTAAGTGTCAAGTGTCTGAGGCCGGATTTGAACTCAGGTCCTCCTGAATACAAGGCAGGTGTTTTATCCACAGTGCCAATTAGCTGCCCCCATGAAATAATATTTGTAAAAACTGCTTAGTACCTAACACATAGTAAGTTGTTTTCCTTCATACTCAAAGAGGACCAAAATGACATCACTATGTAGGAGTCAATGTAAAGTGTATCCAAGTATGGTTGTTCAGACCAATACAAGTTCAGAAAACTCTACTATAGCACAGGCACCAATATGAACACTTGGAATGTAGATATCTCTAAATTTGTGCATCCCATTTCTTTTTAGCTACTGTCATTCTTTGTTCATAGAGAGCAAAGTACCTTTTATGATGTGACACACCATGCTGGATTATCTTGTGGAAATTTCTCCCATGTTTCATGATTGAGTCCAAAGTTCTTCAGAAAAACTTCAAGGGTGTCCTTATTTCACATCTATTGTCAAATAGTAGGTACTATGTAAAGGCTTCTCCCCTTTCTCTTCCCTCCAAATCATCCAGGTTTACAACTTCAGTATACTTCTTTTCTCCTTACTCTCACCAAACCCCACTCTCACCATACCCAAATTTTAACATTTGTTCTTTCCCAACATCTCTCATCTTTGTTAACTTCTCTCTCCTTATATATTTGTGACTATAAGACCTCATTACCTGTTGTTTGAACTGTTGAAATAGGATTCTAATGGATTTCCTTTCTTCAAGTATAGTTCCACATGTATCTGACACTAAGCTGAAAAATGATTTTTTTTTTTTTACAAAGAAAAACTGTCCACATTTTCCCCTCTACTAGATAAACTCCAGTGGATCTCTCTTCTTCACACCTTCCTTGTCTGTCTTTTTACAACTTATCCCCCTTCATGTATTCTAAAATCCTCCAAACAATGCCCAATTTACTGTCCCTTATATCTCTATATTTTTGAAGTTTTCCACCCAAGCCTAGAATATTCTCCTTACTTGATTCAACCTGTTAATTTCACTGTCTTTATTTAAGATAGTTCAACCTGGACTTTTGGAGAATCCCATTACTAATCCTCCCAACTGTTCTCCTTCCCCTCTAAGAATACCTTCCATCGGGGCACCTAAGTGGCGCAGTGGATAGAGCACTGGCCTTGGATTCAGGAGGACCTGAGTTCAAATACAGCCTCAGACACTTTACCCTTACTACCTGTGTGACCTTGGGCAGGTCACTTAACCCCAATTGCCTCACCAAGAAAAACCAAAAAACAAAACAAAAAAAAAAGAATACCTCCCATCTACACTGTATATATCTTGTATGTTCCTAGTTAGTTCCATATTGTCTCCCCCAAGTTTCCTGAGGAAGGGACTGTTTTCCCCTTTATTTCTTCACAAACAAACAATGGTTGCCATTTGATAATAAATTAATAAATGCTAACTGACTGACTCCCATGATTCCAGAGCTATCTACACACCGTTCTCTCTTCCTGTTTTCCTTTCTTCTCTCTGAACTTTATCTTTTTAGCTTTCTGTCTTTTTGCCCTTCATCTTTCTCATTTCCACTTTTTGATCTTCTCTTCATCATCTTTTTTTACTCAATTAAACTCTCCCTTAAATCCCCTTCCTCAAAGAAAAATGTTGCCATTCAAAAGGGTATAGGAAGGAGTTGGGTATGAGATGTTTTCAAAATATGAACATTCTATTTCTTCTTTTACCCTGTTTCTAAAATACTTAACACATTCTCTATAGTGGGTCAGTCATGTCAATGACCCTAAAAATAAACAACCAAATTAAGTTAAGAATGAACAAATAGGGACAGCTAGGTGGCACAGTGGATAAAGCACTGGCGCTGGATTCAGGAGGACCTGAATTCAAATCCTGCCTCAGACCCTTGACACTTACTAGCTGTGTGACCCTGGGCAAGTCATGTAACCCCAATTGCCTCATCCCCCCCCAAAAAAAGAACAAATAAATAAAAATAATAAAATATGATCACTTTACCTTGAAATGGATTTTGTATAGAAAGTTTGGGTCCCTGAAATTCTAGGCTTCGTCTGTATCCTCAGATCTAATAAGGGAATTTTTTATTTGGGATTTTTTTAAACTCTTCCTTCTGCTATATCTTAATGCTTCCTTTGCAAAGAGAAGAAAAATACATTATGTGGATTTCTTAAATTGCCCCACTTATGTGTTTCAATCATTTCCTGATTCATGGAATAAAACATAAATGATTAGAATTATGTAGCCCTTTAAATAATTCTGCCAGAAATAGTGATGGTAATGGTGATGATAATGATATTAATAAATGCTATATTTTACTTATATCAATTAATTACTTATTTTCAATCTTAAAATTATTTAGTCGCCATTATTCTATTAGAGCTAATTTAGAACATTCTGTAAATAAAGTGAATTTAATACACATTTCCAGGTATTCTTTGGAGAAAAACAGAGTTATTTTTTTGGTGACAAAACTAATTTGGTGACTGAGAGGAACATTGCCTTTAGAAGGTTATTTTGTATGGACTTCTCCTAGGAATAATTCACAGGCAGGATTTATTTATGTATTTGAAATTGCATCTTATTTTTCACCTCAGGTATCTCTGCACAGGTGCCAAGTATAATACATCAGCAGCTGCCCTCATTCACAGCCCTAAAATGTTCTGGCTCACGGCTGACTGAAAATCTGCCATGCCACCCAGATTTCAGGCTCTTAAAAGTTGCATGTGCATCTAATTCTGACAAACAATACCAACTTCAAGGATCTTCCCTTCTTCATCTAAGCATCAAATGTGTGCTTTCCAACACTGATGAAATCATAAGCACAGGCAGAGGGACAATGTAAACTATTATGCAACTTAGTCCAACCCACTTATTTTATAAATGAGAAAACTGAAGCTTAGGGACATTAAGTAATTTCACCAAAGTCATACAGGTAGTAAGCAAAAGAGTTAGGATTTAAAAATAGATTCTTTGCCTTCAAAGCCATTGTTCCTTATATTGTACTACAACTGGTTTCCAAATTTCATTATAGTTACCTGCTTATGAGTCCCTTGTCTCCTACTAAACAGTTAGCTCCATTGGATAGAGATTATGCCTTATTCATCTTTGTTTCTACCACAGAGTTATGGACATGCATGGGAACTATTAAGAGGAAAGTGTCTGGTTACTTCCCTAGTCTGGATGTTCTGTAGCACAGATGATGACAGAATCATAGCAATGTATTAAAAAAATAAAGCAATATAAAATGCAACTATCACAGACACAATGAACACAAGCAATCCTTCCAAAGTTTTGCTGTGATCATCACAACTCTTTGAAAACAGTAAGCTGCCTATACTTTAACCAGTTCCTTTCTTATTCCTTCTCTTTCCTCACCTCTGCCATTTGAATGAATTTCAGCTCAATAGCTCCAGCACCATCATCATCATCATCACCACCAGCAGGAATAAGAACATTCATAAACCTCTTTAATATTTGCTAAAATACTTTTGAGTTATCATGGTAGTTCATCTTTACAACCAACCTCGAAAGACGGAACTATTTTTATCTCCATTGTATAGATGAGGAAACTGAGAACAAGAAAGTTTGACTGACTGGCTTAGGGTCACACAGGTTCTAAGTGTATGAATCTCTTGAAGTCATATCTTCTTGACTCGGGTATAGTGCTCTATCCTGTGAACCACTTAGTGATCTTTGTTGAAATACCTACAATGGGAAGACTATCCAGGGATCATCCCCTGTGGCCAGAAACAAAGATCAAGCTAACTTTACTCAAATGAAAAATCCATTAGACTTCAAAGAAACCCAAGGAAAGTCAGGAGATGGTATAAAAGCACCATGATTCCCTTAAAGAAGAGACTTAGACACCTGTTATGAAGGTGAAAGATTGAATAGTAGATATCAATTGAGTGATCCTCAAAGGAGGATGAATGATGGATTAATGAATGATGGAGATAAAGGGAGACCTTTAAGGTAACAATGGGGAACAAAGAATATTCCAATTCACCAAATTAACTTGATAATTTGTCAATTAATAAAGACGTCACACAACCTAGGTGATATGCCCAGCCTTTACTGAAAGAGCTATAGGTTGAATTACAGAGCTCTTAGGGGTGCTCATTAAAGTTCTATGGTGGGAACTTTTCTAGGGACAGAGCCAAGATGGCAGAGAGAAGCCAGGAAGCTGCCTGAGATTTCCCATGCTTCCCACAAAACCAATATCAAATCAAGCTTCTAAACAGATTCTGGAAATAGAGCACCTACAAAAAGACAGAGAGACACAATCCTCCCACTTGAGATAATTTAGAAGACCTCAGGAAAGTTCTGTCTCACCTGGGTAAAAGGGGAGTGCGGCTTAGCATTTGGAATACAGCTGCAGATCAACACTGCTGTGAGGGGGGCTGCTGAGAGTGGTGCAGCTTAGAGTGGTAAGAAGCTTGAAACAGTGACCCCTGTGCCCCAGGAGCTGACTTCATCTTTATAAGTTTAAAACTACTCTGAGTAAGAAACAAAAAAGGACCTTTACCATTGACAGTTTTTATGGAGAAAGGGAAGACCAAAATTCAAACTCATGAGTCTGTCAAAATGCCTACAAGTAAAGACTCAAGTGGGAAGATGATCTTATCTCAAGACCAAAAAGCCTTCTTTGAAGAGGTCAAAAAGGCTTTTAAAAAAGAAATGAGGGAGATAGAATAAAAAGGGAAAGAGAAATGACAGTTACTTTGGAAAAAGAAGCACAAAAATTGACTTAAAGAAAACAATTCCTTAAAAAAATATAATTGGCAAAATGGGAGAAAAAACCGGGCAAATGGAAAAGGAAGTGGAAAAGATTAATGAGGAAAATCATGCCTTAAATATTAAAATAGGGCAGATAGAAGCTAATGACTCCTTGAAACACCAAGAATCTGTCAAGCAGAATCAAAAGACTAAAAAACATAGAATAAAATGTGAAATACATCACTGGAAAGACAACAGAACTGGAAAATAGATCCAGGGGAGATAATTTTAGAATTATTGGACTACCTGAAAGCCATGATCAGAAAAAGAGTCTAGACATCATATTTAAGGAAATTATCAAGTAGAACTGCACTGATATTGGAGAATCAGAGGTTAAAATCATCATTGAAAGAATCCATCGAATACCTCCTGAAAGAGACCCCAAAGGGAAAACTCCAAGGAATATTTTAGCCAAATTCCAGAATTATCAGGTGAAGGAGAAAATACTACAAGCAGCAAGAAAGAAACAATTTAAATATCATGGAGCAACAGTCAGGATTGCATAGGACCTGTCAGCTTCAACATTAAAATATCACAGGGATCAAAATCTGATATTTCAGAAGGCAAAGGGCCTTGGAATACAACCAATAATGAATTATCCAGCAAAACTAATCATTGTATTTCGGGGGAAAAAGATGGACTTTGAATGAAATAGGGGACTTCCAAGGCTTCTTGAGAGAGTCCAAAACTGAACAGAAAATTTGATCTCCAAATACAAGCCTCAAGAGAAATATAAAGAAGTAAAAAAGGGGAGGGGGGTGAAGGTTGTTCAATGAGGTTAAGTCTTTACATCCCTATCAGTGAGGTTAATACTTTTAACTCTTGGGATCTTTATTTCTATTAAGGTGTTGTTATTAAATTGACTTTGATGTGATTATATAAAGAAAGTTAAGGGGCACAATAAAAGGAGAGTAGGGGGAGGAGAAGAAGGATGAGGTGAAATGGCATTAATTACATCATATGAAGAGGCACAAAAAGAACCAATTACAGTAGAGGGAAAGAAGGGAGTGTTGAGAATTGTTTCAACCTTACTCTCATCAGATTTGGTCCAGGGAGGAAATAACATACACTTTCATATGTGTGAAGAAACTTAGTCTACTCTTTAATGAAGCAAAAGGTGAAGGGGACAATGGAGGGCAGAAGCAGGGGCGAAAAGGGGCAAGAAAAGAAAGAGCAGCTGATAAAAGGGAGGACAGATTGAGGGAGGCAGTGGTCAGAAGCAAAGAACTAGTCAGGAGCAATAGAGAAAAACAGTACAAACAAAGGGGAAAAGAAGATGGAGGGAAATAAACAGTTAATAATCTTAACTGTGAATGTGAATAGGATGAACTCTCCCATAAGACAGAAGTTAATAGCAGAGTGGATTAAAAACCAGAATCCTACAATATGCTGTTTACAAGAAACACATTTGAAGCAGAGAGATATACACAGAGCAAAGGCAAAAAGGTTGAGGAAGAATATATTATGCTTCAGCTGAAGTAAAAAAAAAAAAAAGCAGGGGTAGCAATCCTTATCTCATATAATGTAAAAGCAAAAATAGATCTAATTAAAAGAGATAAGGAAGGAAACTAAATCTTGTTAAAGGGTATGATAAATAATGAAGTAATATCAATACTAAACAAGTATGTACCAAGTGGTATAGCATCTAAATTCTTAGAGGAGAAGTTAAATGAGTTACAAGAAGAAATAGAAAGCAAAACTGTACTAGTCGGGGGTCTGAACCTTCCCCTCTCAGAATTAGATAAATCTAACCACAAAATAAATAAGAAAGAAGTTAAAGAGGTGAATAGCATGTTAGAAAAGTTAGAAATGTCTAGAGAAAATTGAATGGGGATAGAAAGGAATATACCTTTTTCTCTGTGGTACATGGCATATATTCAAAAATTGACCATGTATTGGGTCACAAAAACCTCATAAACAAATGAAGAAAGGCAGAAATAGTAAATACATCCTTCTCAGATCATGATGCAATAAAAATTACATGTAATAAAGAGCCATTGAAAGGTAGACTGAAAATTAATTGGAAACTAAATAATTTCATTCTAAAGAATGAATGTGTCAAACAACAAATCATAGAAACAATCAATAACTTTATCCAAGAGAATGACAATATTGAGACAACAGAACAAAATCTATGGGATGCAGCCAAAGCAGTGTTTAGGGGAAATTTTATATCTCTAAATACTTCTAAGAATAAAAAAGAGAAAGATTAGATCAATGAATTGGCCATGCAACTAAAAAAACTAGAAAAAAGAACAAATAAAAATCCCCAATTAAATACTAAATTAAAAATCCTGAAAATCAAAGCATAAATTAATAAAATTGAAAATCCCAAAATTGTAGAATTAATAAAAAAACCTAAGAGCTGCTTTTATGAATAAACCAGTAAAACAGATAAACCTTAGGTTAATTTGATTAACAATAAAAGAAAGAAGAAAACCAGGGCTAGATGGGTTTACAAGTGAATTCTACCAAATAATTAAAGAACAATTAATTCCAATATTATTCAAATTATTTGGAAAAATAGGTGAAGAAGGAGTTCAACCAAATTGTTTTTATAACACAAATATGGTGTTGATACCTAAACCAGGCAGAGCCAAAACGGGGAAAGAAAAATCACAGACCAATTTACCTAATGAATATCAATACAAAAATCTTAAATAAAATATTAGCAAGGAGATTACAGCAAGTGATCACCAGGATAATACACTATGACCAAATGGGATTTATACCAGGAATGTAAGGCCAGTTCAACATCAGTAAAACTATCAAAATAATCAACCACATGAATAAACTAACTGAAATCATATGATTATCTAAATAGATGCAGAAAAAGCTTTTGACAAAATACAGCACCCATTCCTAATAAAAAACACTAGAGAGCTTAGGAATAGGTGGTGCTTTACTTAAAATAACAAGCAGTATCTACCTAAAACCATGAGCAAAAATTCTATGTAAGGGGGATAAATTAGAGGCATTCCCAATAAAATCAGAGGTGAAACAGGGATGTCCATTATCACCTCTTTATTTAATATTGTACTCGAAATGTTAGCTTTCACAATAAAAAAAGGAAAAGGAATTAAAGGAATTATAGTAGACAAAGAGGAAACAAAACCTTCACTCTTTGCAGATGGCATGATGGTATACTTAGTGAATTCTAAAGAATCAACTAAAAAACTACTTTACACAATTAACAACTTTAGCAAAGCTGCAGGATATAAAATAAACCCACATTAATCATCAGGATTTATATACATGACCAATAAAGCTCAGCAGCAAGAGATGGAAAGAGAAATTACATTTAAAGTAACGGTAGACAATATAAAATACTAGGGAGTATACCTGTCAAAACAAACCCAGGAACTGTATTAACATAATTTCAAAACAATTTTCACACAAATAAAATCAGATCTAAATAATTGGAAAAATATCAATTGCTTGTGGATAGGCCAAGCTAATATAATAAAAATGACAATTCTAACTAATTAATATACTTATTCAGTGCTATACGGAATAAGACTATGTAAAAATTATTTTATAGAATTAGAAAAATAATAACAAAATTCATCTGGAATAACAAAAAGTCAAGAATATCATGAGAACTAATAAAAAAAAATACACAGGAAAGTGGCCTAGCTGTACCACATCTGAAACTCTACTATAAAATGGCAGTCATCAAAACTATTACTGGTTAAGAAATAGAGTGGTGGATCAATGGAATAGGTTAGGCACAGGAAACACAGTAGTAAATGACTATAACATTGATTGAATGAATGATTTTTTTTTGATGCCTTGAATATAAGAATGAATACATCATTCATTTAAAAATATCAAATTCCAGCTTCTTCCCAAGGCATGAGATCATGGGAAGAGAAGTTAATGTGTCCCACTGAATATACGAAGAAAGCAAAAATCTTTCTTTCAGCAGTCTTTGTCACAAGCCATATTTCAGAACAGAGATAAATTATAAAGTGGTGGATGAAGGGATGCTATATAATCTTAGACTCAGGAGTGCCAAGATACTTTCCATGTTAGACCTTGGGGACAATGGTTGACAAACAATAACTTGCTTAATAAGTTGACAGCCACAGTACATGGGAAAAAAGGAAACATTTACTCTATTATTTCACCAAAGAGACAGCTTGGCCTCTACATTTAAGGAGGCTCAGTTACCCATAACTTCCCATTAAGGCCAAGTAGGAAGGAGAGGATTATAAAGATAGATTGTGGTTATCATAATTAAACGAGGGGAGGGGGTAAAGCACTTGATCTTCAAGAGCAGAAAGGTACTTCCAAAAGCAATCAAAATGATGATCCACTTCTCTCTTTTGTGCTTCCTGGAAGTCAGTTTATAAGATCATATAGTCTTCATGGTCATTCTCTAATCTGGCTATTATTTAACAGTTTAGTCATCATAAGGTCTAGATTTATAACTTAATGAATCTTAAACATCATTTTGCCCAAATTCCTAGTTTTGTAGATGGTGAAATTGAGGCCCAAAGAGTTTGTCACACAAGTCATATAAGGACTAAATGACAGAGATGGGATTTAAACATAAAGTCCTTGTCTCTCTCAAGAAAGGTCTTTCTACTCCAGTAGGTTTTCCAATATCTCTTGTATCACAGGAATAAATTATATTTGAATAAGGAAAAGGCATTTTAAAGTAAGCCACATGAGTAGTAGTTAATGAAACCAAGATTCAAAACCAAATCTTTTGATTCCAAACATCAACTGCTTCAGGAAGAGAAAAAAAATGCAAAACAAAACAAAACAAAAACAAGCGACATCTTGGTGACATAAGAGTTGAGCTTTTATGTGGAGGTTTCATAGCTTATGTCTCTGAGTTTGGTTACTCCAGTGTTGAATTATTCTCCAAGGTGTTTGCAAAAGAGCTATAGATAACATAAAGTATTTGTATTGATATAATCACAAGGTCAGTGATAGCTACATCTTTAGCACCTTCTGAGCATTTATTTATTGATTCCATTTAGTGGTCCTGTCAGAAAACATGAGACCCTTGCAATTAGTCTTTTATTTAATGCAAAAAATTTTCCTCTGAACTTTACCTGGCACTCTAATTAAAAGATCAATATGCAAAGGAATTCAGCAATATGTAATTTAACTGTCATCAATTAAAAGAAAAGGACAGTCTTATTCTAATCCTAAAACATTAAAAGTTGGTCATTATATGGACATGGCTTCCAATGTCATTGTTTGTAGATACCGCACTATCTAAAGCAGGATCACCCACTACATGATGTAAATTTGCACACTTTCTAAAATTATACTAAGAACTCTGCTGCAAAGATAGCATATCTATTGATATACATGCTTTGGCTGTCTGTCAAGCAAGCACTCTTAAAGGAAATGAATGTTAGATCACACCAAGAGCAGAAATTTGACATATCTCATAAAGCCCTCTCCCTGCCTATGAAGGGACATTTCAGCACTTGTCTTAGCACCCAGCTCTTCACTCAGAACTGTTTCAATGAAGTCATATTAACATCCCCAAGTCAAAAACCACCACAGCATTGTCAGCCTGCTAGAATGTCCTTTGAGTGTCTTATTCTTTCAAGAAGTAAATACCTATTTAACTAGTAAGAATAACCCTCTAAAATGTCAGTTCCTGCTAACCTGTTTCCTACTTCTTCAGGACATGTGTTGTACATCCTCCTCACTGTAATTACTGTCACACAAATTGGGAAATGAGGGAACAGAAGAGCTTTCAGTAAATGCTCAAGAATGGCCTTCCTGCCTATCTCTGCAGGTTGCTAAAACATCTCAGTAATGAGTGTAATTTTGCTTGCTTGGAAAAAGCCAAATCTGATGTGGTCTTCCTACAAAAGAAAAAAAAATGTATTCTGAGCTCTGTGTTTTCTTACAATCTGGTTCCATCTCAGAATCAGTTGGCTACTATGGAAGCTAAGTATTATAGGAGTTTAGAAGAAAAAATACTTCTGAGAATCCTGCCAAAAGGATGATGGTAAATCTGAATTCCAACATATCACATCATTAACTGTATAAACTGGTCATTTTTTAAATGGTTCCATTATAGAATAAGTCGGTGAAAATGAGGCAAGTGTTGAGAGACTTACCTCCTGAAACATATTACTGCCTTGCTTCTATAATTCTGAATTTTTGCAAATGTCACATGACATTTAAAGCCATTCTTGTTGAGCAATAGGCCATTTCTATTGGCTAGGTTATAGAGTGCAAAGCAAAGTATACAATGTAAGAATGTTGTAAAGTATAAAATATAAGAAAATTGGAAAGATGGATACTGGTCATGTTGCAAACAAATGAAGAAATTATGAATGCATTTATTTTTGTTAAAGACCTTTTTCACCTTTCCAGGTCCAAGATGATGTTAGTTTTCTTATCCTTTCATGAGTATCTTAGCATCATCCTCCAGAAAGAGAATAATTTTACCTTAATCATTAATACCTCCCTTCTCAATTTTCCTCTTCAACCAGCAAATTCTCAAATTATAGACTGGAGCTAGAAAAACCCCAAGATCAGGAGGGTAGCAATCATTTGTAGAATCTGCGAACAGAAGAAATGGTGCCCTCTCAATTACAGTTCCCAGAGAATTAAGGGGATAGCTCTAGAGCTCCTACTGCCTACCATGACTGGTGAAGGCCTCATAGGATCTCCTATGTCTAGGTAGACTACAGTCATATTTAATTTTAATTTCCAGCTATCTTTTCATCAGGTTTCCCCATGTCAAGTTTGTACATTCTGTCCCCTCTCCCTCATTCCCTCCACTACCACCAATTCTCCATTTTTTTTTTGTAGTTTAGTTTTTATTTCATAATCATAAACTTCACTCTGTTGTCTAGTCAGACATGTGGAAGGAAAAAGTTAATGAAATCCAAAGTGAATTGCAGCAAGTGGAAACACAAAGATTATAGCGTATAAGAGTAAATGGGGTTCAGGGGTGCTATCTCCAGCTACAAAGGAATGGTTTGGTGGTTAAGACAAAAAACAAAACAATAAAAAAATAAAAACTTATGAGAGTTGTGCACAGTCAGCAATGGTGATCTTCTTACTAGTCTTGCCAATGCCAGAACTGAAACACTATGGCTTCCACAATATTCATGCTTTTTTGCACTTGGCCAAAGTCCACATGCTTGCCATTCAACCAGTCTTAGCAGTACACATGAAAAACTCGGAGACATTTGTGTTGGGTCCAGCATTTGCCATGAACAAGATGTCAAGACCAGTATGCTTCAGGATGAAGTTTTCATCAGCAAATTTCTCCCAATAGATGAACTTGCCACCAGTGTCATTATGGAGTGTGAAGTCACTATTTTGGCATATGAATCCAGGAATGATTATGTGAAAACTTGCAACCAAATCCTTTCTATCCAGTGCTCAGAGCACGGAAGTTTTCTGCTGTCTTTGGAAACTTCTTTGTAAACAGCTCACAAGTAACCAGTCCATGGCCATAGATACCTGGGCTGGGGGTGACAGTGGAGGCAGAGGCAGTGGGGATCGGCATCCTGGCAGGTGGAACCAAGATGAGGACGACTGGTGGTCATGTCAAGGATGACTGGTGGTCATGTCGACAAAGCAATCCTCCATTTTTTAAGTTCTGGGAATACAATTAAGTTAATACTCTCTTCACTATTAGGGGAAAAAAGGTCACTCTACCCCTCCATGGCTGTACTTCCCATCATTATGTAATGAAGTCTTATAAACTTGTAGACTTTTATCCAGTTAGTTATAAAGTGGATTATTTCAAAGGTAAGAGAAAATATCACTTGCCAGTAAAATTCCTAAGTAAGAACAGTCTGAAAGGGAAGTGAAGAGGCTCCAGCTTATTCCTTACTTACTCATCTTTGGCCAGAGTGACACCTTATGACTTTTCAAGGTCCAAGATGACTTTAAATTTCTTATCCTTTCATCAGTATCTTAGCATCCTCCACAAAGAGAAGTGGCTTGTGGAAGAGGAAAATTATGAAAAATAAATAGGGAGACAGATGGATAGATAGATAGATAGATAGATAGATAGATAGATAGATAGATAGATAGATAGATGGATAAATGGATGGATGGATTGATGGATGATAAATAGATCTATATCTATATATATATATATGTCTATCTAAATGCAAATAGAAAGCATGTCTATTTACAGATATCAATATCTATATACCCTAATTCATCATTTTCTTTCAAATCATAGCTATATGGCATTTGTATCTACATAAATATATAGAAATGTTTGTGTGTATTCTGTATTTGTATATATACTTTTGTATATTTGTATATATACAAATACAGAAACCACACACATATTTGCATATATACGAATACAGAACACACATCATCCATTGTCTTCTACGATTAATTCTATTCCCTTTTTTGTTCATGAACTCCTTCCCTGTTCATGAACTGAATTAGGAATTGTAGTGAGGATTACCAGTATTCACATTTGGCCTCAGAAACTTACTCACTTTATAACCTAGGAAAACTGAATCATCTTCCTTTTCCTCTATTTATCAATTCCTCTTATTTATTTATGATGTGATATTTTAATCTCTAAATATCATAGGTATTTGAAACTTATATTAGCAGGATATATGAAGTCTTGGTCTAAACCTAATTTCTGCCATATGCCTGTGCAGGTTTCTTAGCAATTTTTTATCAATAGTGAGTCCTCACTGCAATATCTGTGGTCTTTAGGTTAATCAGACTCCATGCGACTAGGATCATTTGTTTCTGTTTATTGTGTAACTATTCTGCTTCTTTTATTAACCTATTTGAATACCCACCAAGAAGAGTAAAAGAATACACATAAATAGTAAGTTATTTATTTTTCATGTGTGCTAGCTAAGCTGACATTCCCGTAGATTTTATATGTATTTTCTTTTGAGAGGGAGTGTCATAGACTTGAGAGTGCGAAGGTGTTTTGAACTAACTTTTCTTATTGTAGCACTTAAGTAAATACCCTTTTCCAAAAGCTATTTGAGGCCAGTTGACTAAATTATTATCAACTGACATGAATGGGGAAGAAAAACATACTGGTATTCACTCCAGCTATTTGCATTAAAGAAGTACCCCTCCCTTCATAGAATTATACCTGAAACTCTAAGGGAAATAGAGTGTTGCTACAGTGATAAAGATCCTTCTATGAGAAGACAAAGTGAAACAAAGATTCTTGAAATTTTAATTATGATGCCTGGCACCTATATGTTGTCTTCCCATAATACAAAGAAGCTCACTAAGGGCAGTGACTTGCCATTTTTATATTGGTATGGCAAAGATTACCACAGTGTTGGGCATATACTAACCATATAATAAAACTTTCCATTCACTCATTCCTGGTATTTCCCCAAATAATTCTCATACATCAACATTTATTCAATAATGGATTAGAAATCAGAACAATTGGGGGCAGCTAAGTGGTGCAGTGGATAGAGCACCGGCCCTGGAGTCAGGAGTACCTGAGTTCAAATCCAGCCTCAGACACTTAACACTTATTAGCTGTGTGACCCTGGGGAAGTCATTTAACCCCAATTGCCCAGCAAAAAACAAACAAACAAACAAAAAAACGAGTACCTGAGTTCAAATCCAGCCTCAGACACTTAACATTTACTAGCTGTGTGACCCTGGGCAAATCACTTAATCTCAATTACCTCACAAGGAAAAAAAAGAAATCAGAACAATTCAACTACAACTCATTTGTTGATGTAGATATAGAAAATTCCCTTCTCACTAATAAAAGGTTAATGTGCTGCAAGGGGGAGTACTACAAAAATCCTTGAGTGGTAGGACTGGTCCAGTTAGTCAGGTTTTATTAAATAAAGAACACAAAAAAGCTGAAAATATTTTAAAATCATTTGTTTAATAAGATCTAGAATTGCCTTTGAGGAGTAATGAGCTGGTGACATTATGTAATGTAAGGGGTGTCAAATAACCAGGATAAAAATCACCTATCTACTTCCTTCTATTTTAGCAAATATTATTCCTATTGATAGTATTCCTTTTTTGTGAATACATTGCAAAAACTTTTTGTGAAAACATATATTTTATGAAAACATTCATGAAAACATTATATATATATATGTATCTATGTATACATACATATATATGTATACACACTCACATACATAAATTGTGAGTATTTCTGTATATATGTGTGTTTGTGACTATATGTACACACATATATGTATATTTGTATGTATATCTACATTTAGGTAGAGAGATAAACACAGTTGTCAATAGAGATAGGTGATAGAGATAAAGAGATAGAGATATGCATTATGGATTTTAATGGTTTTAGAAGTTTACCACTAAGATATGTAGTGTAAGGGACAGATGACAAACCTCAGCAGAAGGCTGATTGATATAAGTTCTTCTTCTATCTCTGACACATATTGACTATAAGATCACGGACATGTCACTAAACTATTGGTGCTCCCAGACAGATATATAAGTGGAGAAATTGCAGTTATCCTTTCATGGATGATGATTTCCTTGAACTTAATGATATCTCAAGTCCAGACACATATACAAAACAAGAACCATATCATGACAACCACCAACAATAATGACTACCTTATGGATACCCCTGCATTATGTAAGTAACTTGTCTTAAAAAACAATTCATCATTATACTTTTTTTTTTTTTTGCAGGGCAATGAGGGTTAAGTGACTTGTTCAGGGTCACACAGCTAGCAAGTGTCAAGTGTCTGAGGCCAGATTTGAATTCAGGTCCTTCTCAATCCAAGGGCATTGCTCTATCCACTGTGCCACCTAGCTGCCCCTAGGAATTCATCATTATAAAAATTGAGTTAAAATCATGGCCCCTCTCCTTTTTACCTGTATGAATTTAGACAATTCATTTCTCCTCTCAGGATCTTATATTATGAATAAATTAGGGATGCTGAAATAAATGCTCCCCAAGGTCCTAGGTGCATTCCAGCTCTACACATTATGACTCTTACAATTTGTATAAGTTTGTCATGTTTAATGTCATAAATTTTTGGATTTCAATGAGATAGCATGAGGATTTGGGTTAATAAATTTAATAACAGTTATTGAAATGATATATACTGATAGATTGTAAATATGCCAAGGAAATGTTCCATTTTTGTAATTCCAAGTTTTAAAAAAAGACAGTTAGGAGTTAAGGGTCTGTAAGAAAATAATTGTTAATAATGGATTTCTGGAGCAGAGCCAAGATGGCAGAAGAAAGGCTGTGACTCTATGGGCTCCCATCAAATCTGTCCACTAACTCCAAAAAAATGCCATAAGAAAACTCCTGGAGCTGCACAACCCACAAAAGAACAGAGTGAGACTATCTTCTATCCAAAGATGGCTTAAGTAGGCAGCAGGGATCATCTGCTGTACTGGGGTGAGAGAGAAGCTCAGTGGTGCTGCAGATCAAGCCCCAGGTAGGCTGCACCTCTGGATCCTCATAATCTTCAGAGTCAGCAGTTTCTTCTGAAATTCAGTTCACAAACTGCTGAGGGGGTCCAGTGGTTGCCCAGGGACAAATAGTAGAGGGTCTCTGCTGGAGCAGAGGCAGGAGCACTGTGGTGTTATTCAGGAAGTGGACTTGAGTGGCAGTAGCCCAGTGGGAGAGGGGCACAGGCATGCCAAGCTTTTGACCATAGAGAATCAGATTTCAATAAGATTTCTGCTTCTGGGTTTAAGAGTAAGCAGGCCTGTGATAACTTACAGGCCAGGTGGGTTGAGAACAAGCCTAAGACATATCATGTAGGACCCCCTGTAGCTTGGGACAGTGTATACTGGAAGCAGCACTACATGTTAAGAAGGAGTAAATGGGGCAGGTAGGTGGTGCAGTGGATAAAACACCACCCCTAGATTCAAGAGGACCTGAGTTCAAATCCAGCCTCAGACACTTGACACTTCCTAGCTGATGGACCCTGGGAAAGTCTTTTAACACTCACTGCCCATCAAAACAAAACAAATAAACAAACAAACAAAAAACCCAAGGAGTTAAAAGCCAAGAGATAGGCTAGCAAGGTGAGCAGGCAGAGAAAGGAGTGGACCATCAAAAGTTTCTTTGGTGGCAAGGTACATCAAAATACACCCTCAGGAGAAGATAACAAAATCAAAGCTCCTACATCCAAAGCTTCCAAGAAAAATATGCATTGGTCTCAGGCCATGGATATGATCAAAAAGGACTTTGAAGATAAAGTAAGAGAGGTAGAGGGAAAGGTAAGAGAGGTAGAGGAAAAAATGGAAATAGAAATGAGAGTGATGCATGAGGGACATGAAAAAGCCAAATTGGCCAAATGGAAAATGAGGTACATAAACTCTCTGAAGAAAATCGTTGCTTAGGAATTTGGATAGAGTAAATAGAAGCTAATAACTTTATGAGAAATCAAGACATAGTAAAGCAAATCCAAATGAATAAAAAAAAGTAGAGGGCAATATGAAATATCTCCTTGGAAAAACAGCTGACCTGGAAAATAGATCCAGGAGAGATAATTTGAAAGTTATTTGACTACTTGAAAACCATGATCAAAATCACAGATTTCTAGGAGAAACTCAGAGATCACTTTAGTTGATCTTTCTCCCTCACCCCAGAAAGTTAACTTCCTGCCTGGGCTGAACCCAGAGAAACAAAGGAAATGAAAATTTATTCTTTTGTTTAGCTAGGGGAAGAAATATACCAAATGCTGGAATTTGTCCTCTTTATACTACCCTCAAGTAATGTCAATCAATGGAACTGAATGATGCTATATCAAATTAGCTTAAATTAAAGTATAATGAAACACCTCTAAGGAAGATAAAACCCCTGGTCATACCAGGGTCAGCAACTTTTGTTCTCTTGGCTCTCTCTTAGCTTCTTGGACCCATACCCTTGGCATAGAATGATGTAGTGTGGTCCATACTCTCTTAAGGTTATATAGGTATGTAGGCCTGAAGGCCTGAGACTATGAAGAAGTTAGGGAGACACATAGTCAATTCTTTACTGGGATATATGATATAAATTAATAAAAATCACTTACTGCCAAAATGGATGCAATAACCATTAATATATTAATAGCAATAAGTTTGGAAAGTAGAGTTTAGCAAAAAATAATTAAAAAAAAACATAGTTCCCTGTGGAGTTATCAATAATATCCTCATATTTAAAGAATTGCAAAAAGATATATGGGGAGAGTCATATTTCCTTTATGAAAACATATGAGAAAGAATGCCTTTTCATAAGACCATATAGTGCTCATAGGGTGTCATGCTGATGCATTCAAAATTAATTATAAATTTGAGAGCCAAGATGGCAGAAAAAAACCAGAAAGTTGCCTGAGCTCTCCCTAATTTCCCTCAGAAACATTAAATTATGCCTCTAAATAGATTCTGGAGCTATAGAATCTACGAAAAGATGGATTGAAACAAAATTCCACCTTAAGGTAACCTAAAAAGACTTCAGGAAAGGTCATTCTCACCTGGGAAAAAGGGGACTAGAGTTCACTACAGAGGGTGTCTGGGCTAGCCAGTGGTAGGCTCTGAGCCATAGTACAGATTAGCAGCTAAGAACTCTCTATCCTGCTCAGCAAGCTAGTGACACAGAAAGCCAGTTGTGAGACCTGAAGCTTCAACACAAAAGGAAATCTGCCAATTGGGGTATCTACTACACAAAAAGCACAACTGGACTGGTACACCCCAGTGAATTGAACAAGCTGCAAGACACTGGAACCTCAGAGCAGAAAGTCACTGGCCAGGCAGCTGGTTTCCAGGAAAAGATGCTTGAAACAATACACCCTGTTACCCAGGAGCAGAACTCAACTTTAAAAGGAACAAAATAGGCTAAAATATGAAAAAGAATCAAAAAAGAGAACCTTTATCATAGAAAACTATTGTAACAACAGGGAAGACCAAAACACAAACTCAGAAGTGGACAAATGTCAAAATGCCTACATGCAACACCTCAAAGGAAAAATAGAAATTGATATCAAAATCAAAAGCTACCTTGGGGGGCGGCTAGGTGGCGCAGTGGATAGAGCACCGGCCCTGGAGTCAGGAGTACCTGAGTTCAAATCCGGCTTCAGACACTTAACACTTACTAGCTGTGTGACCCTGGGCAAGTCACTTAACCCCAATTGCCTCACCGAAAAAAAAAAAAAAAGAAAAAAAAGAAAAAAAAAAAGCTCCCTTGGAAGAGCTCAAACTGCATTTTCTAAATCAAGTCAGAAGTAGAAGAAAACCTGGGAAAATAAATGAGAGTTGTTGAAGAGTTAATGACATGGAAAAAAGAAAATATGAATGGATAAATAGAAAGGGAAGTACAAAACCTGACTTGGGAAAATAAAAATCAGAATCAGTCAGATGGAAGCTAATTACTCAATGAGATATCAGGAAGCAGTAAAGCAGAATCATCATAATGTAAAAGTAGAAGAAAAAGTAAAATATCTCTTCAGAAAAGCAACAGACATAGAAAGTGGATTCAGATGGGACAATTTAAGAATTATTGGACTACCTGAGGACCATGATCAAAAAGATTTTTTAAAAGCCTGGAGAGAATATTTCATGAAATTATCAGGAACTGCCACAATGTCTTAAAACCAAAGTGAAAAAAATAGCCATAGAAATAATCCACCAAACACACACACACACACACACAAACAAAAAAAAAAAAAACCCAAAAAACCCAAAAACAAAAACAAAAACAAAAAAGAAAAGAAAAAGAAAAGAATTCACCAAATACCTCATGAAAGAGACCAGAAATGAAAAACTGCAATCAATGTTATAGTCAAATTCCAGAATTATCAAGTGAATGAGAAAATACTGAAAGTAATCAAGAAGAAACAATTTAAATATCAAGGAGGCACAATCATGATTACAAAAGACCTGCCAGCTTTAATATTAAAGGATCTGAGAGCAAAGCAAATTTAATTACAACCAAAAAATGTATTAACCAGCAAAATTAAGCATAGATTTTTTTTTTTTTTGGTGAGGCAATTGGGGTTAATTGACTTGTCCAGGGTCACATAGCTAGTAAGGGTCAAGTGTCTAAGGCTAGATTTGGTTTCCAGTCTTCTTGAATCCAGGGCCATTGCTTTATCGACTCTGCCACCTAGCTGACCTAAAATATGGGAGGGAGTAGTCAATGCTTTCTTTTCTGTTTTTTATTTTGTGGGGGCAATAAGGGTAAAGTGACTTGCCCAGGGTCATATAGCTAGTAAGTTTCAAGTGTCTTAGGCCAGATTTGAACTCAAGTATCCTGAATTGATGATC
The DNA here is from genome assembly GCF_019393635.1 of Dromiciops gliroides. Classification (NCBI taxonomy): domain Eukaryota; kingdom Metazoa; phylum Chordata; class Mammalia; order Microbiotheria; family Microbiotheriidae; genus Dromiciops; species Dromiciops gliroides. The sequence goes on from NC_057862.1 coordinate 670,847,106, forward strand.
AGTGCTTTATCCACTATATCATCTAGATGCCACAAGCATAGAATATCAGGGAAAACAATGGACATTCAATGAAATGGGGGAATTTAAAATTCACCTGATGATGGGGCAGCTAGGTGGCACAGTGGATAAAGCACCGGTCCTGAATTCAAAAGGACCTGAGTTAAAATCTAGCCTCAGAAACTTGACACTTTCCAGCTGTGTGACACTGGGAAAGCCACATAACCCTCACTGCCCCACAAATGAATAAAAAAAGTAAGTAAATGAATAAAAAAATAAATGAAAATAAATAAAATTAAATAAAAAATAATAAAATTCACCTGAGAATGAGTCCAGAAAGGAAGAAAAAATCCAAACTTCAATTAGAAGACTTAAGAGAATGACAAAAAAGTAACACAGGGAGAAACAAAACAAAATAAAACTTGTAATTCAAAAAAGGTTAAAATATTTACATGACTTCATAGGAAGCAGATACTTGTAACACTCGAGAACTATCTTTATTAAGGCAGATAGAAGAAGTACACATAGACAGAGGGTATGGGTATAAGTTGATTTGGATGTGATAACAAAAATTATTATACTGGAATAAGTGGACAGGGGAGGCAGAATGGGGTATATCACATCACATGACAAAGCACAAAAGACAAAGAAGGTAGTGGTGAATATTGTTTCAACCTGACTATCATCAGATTTGGGTCAAAATGGGAAAAGCATAGATACTTAGTTGGATATAGAAATTTATCTTACCCTTTAGGGATGTAAGTGGTGAAAGGGGAAAGAAAAAGGTGAGGTACTGATAGAAGAGAAGTCAAAATTAAGAGGTAAAACAGGAAAGCAAAGGAAAGTGAGGCTGATAGGGCAAGTAGATTGAGGGAGCTGGGGGTCAGATGTAAATCTGGTGATAAGGGACAGGGTGAAAGGAGAGAAAAGAATAAACAAGGGGTAAATAGGTTGGAGGAAAATACAAATTTTGTAATCATAACTGTTAATGTGAATGGGATGAACTCTCCCTTAAAATGCAAGCAAATAACAAAGTCAATTAAAAAACAGAATCCTAGAATGTTATTTACAAGAAACACATTCAAAGCAGAGAGATACACACAGAGTAAAGGTAAAAAAGATGGAATAGATTGTAGTATGCTTCTACTGAACTAAAACACAAACAAACAAACAACAACAAAAAAAAAAAACAGGGAAAACAATCTTTCTATCAGACAAAGCAAAAGCAAAAATAGACCTAAGTAAAAGAGATAAGGAAGGAAACTATTGTCTTGAACATTTCTAAGTCTGATAAATAAAAGAAAAGGCAAGATCTCTAAGCTGTTGAAATAGGTTTATTCAGAGAGGGCCTATCTCAAGATAAAGCTGGTCTCAGGAAAGTCTAGGACCTCAAAGACCCTGAACCTCTCCAAGAGCTGCTTGTTATACTCAATTAGGGTGCAGGAGTATTTATATACTACTAATTTTGGAAAACTTTCCCTCACTGAATCCTCAGAGCATAAAGCAAATGGTACAGAAATCAAACATTAAAACATAGTCACATTCCAACAAGTTGTGTGCATGATCTTATATGAAGTTCTTGGGGTCAAAGTTTTGCCTGGCAGCTTACAAATTCCGAGTTTTGGTCAGGTTTTTGAGGCAAAAGATCATGTCAAGCAATCTCTAATGTTGATTGGTTCCTTCAGCTTGGCAGATACCATTTTTGGTATCTCAGTTTACCACAATTGAACATTTAATATAGACTTGATGGACATCAGGGTAAGGAATAAATGGACAGAGACATTAATGATTATCCAGACAGAAAACAAGTTTGAAATAATGTTAATACATAAGAACATGATACATCTGCTTAAACCACTAAAGAATCATCAGAGAACATTGAATAACTATTTTCTTAATCAAAGAACTGATTATTTCAAGTTGAATCACTTATCTCTAAGGACTGGGGAAAATCTCACTCACATTATATATTACTAAAAAGTACCATAGACAATGAAGTAATATCAGTACTAAACACATATTGCCCGAAATGTTACAGCATCCAACTCTTACAAAAGTTAAGTGAGTTATAGGATGAAATAGAGATAAAGACTATACTAGTAGGAGACTTCAACCTACCCTCTCAGAACTAGATAAATCTAACCACAAAATAAATAATAAAGAAATTAAGAAGGTGAATAGAATTTTTAGAAAAATAAATAAATACTATAGACCTGTGGAGAAAACTGAATGGGGATACAAAGGAACATACCTTTTTTCTCAGTGGTACATGGCACATACAAAAAAGTTGATCATGTATAAGGGCATAAAAATTTCACAGTCAAATGCAGAGAGGCAGAGATATAGTAAATGCATTCTTTTCAGATCATCATGTAACAAAAAAAAAGAAGTACCTGTAACAAAGGGTCATGGAAAGATATACCAGAAATTAATTGGAAAACAAATAATCTCCGCCTAAAGAATGAGTGGGTCAAAGAACAAATCATAGAAAGAATAATTTCACTAAATTGAAGGAAAATAGTGAGACAACATAGCAAATGTTGTGGTATACAACCAAAGCCTAAATGCCTGCATGAATAATATAGAGAAAGAGGAGTTCAATGAATTGAAATTTCACCTAAAAAAAAGATAGCAAAAATTTTAAAATCTCCAATTAAATACCACATTATAAATTCTGAAAAATCAAAGGTGAGATTGATTAAATTGAAAGAAAAATAGAATAATATTAATAAATGAAACTAAGATCTGGTTTTACGAAAATACCAATAAAATACATAATCCTTTGGTTAAATTGATTTTTAAAAAAGAAAGAAGAAAAGCCAATTTACCATATCAAAAATGACAAGGGTGAATTCACCACCAATTCATGACCAATGAAGAGGAAATTAAAGCACTAATTAGAAGCTATTTTGCCCAACTATAAACCAATAAATGTGATAATTCAAATGAAATGAATGAATATTTACAAAAAATATAAATTGCACAAATTAACAGAAGAGGAAATAAAAAATACAAAATAGAAGAACAAAAGAAATTGTACAAGCCATAAATGAACTTCCTAAGATAAAGATGTCCAGGTCCAGATGGATTTAAAAGTGAATTCTACCAATCATTTATAGAAGAATTAATTCTAATAGTATACAAACTACTTGGAAAAGTAGGTGAAGAAGGAATTCTTAGCAAATTACTTTTATGAAACCAATATGGTATCACCAGATTGAATTTAGACCAGGAATGCAAGGCTGGTTGAACTTAAGGAAAACTATCAACATAATTGATCAAATCAGTAACTAAACTAACCAAATGCAGAGAAAGCTTTTGACAAAATACAGCATTCATTCCTATTAAAAACATTAGAGAGAATAGGGATAAATGAAGCTTTCCTTAAGGTGATAAATAGTATCTAAGACTATCAGCTAGCATTATATGTAATGGGTTGTAAATTAGAAGTGTTCCCAATAAGATAAGGGGTGGGGAAAAGATGCCCATTATCATCAGTATTATTCAATATTGTGTTAGAATTGTTATCTTTAGCAATAAGAGAAGACAAATTGATGGAATTAGAATAGGCAAGGAGGGGAAACAAACAAAAACCTATCACTCTTTGTAGATGATATGATAGTATACTTAAAGAATACTAAAGAATTAACTAAAATACTACTTGGAACAATTAACTTTATCAAAGTTGCAGGACATAAAGTAAACCCACAAAAATCATCAATATTTCTACATATGACCAACAAAGCCCACCCATCAGCTAAAGATGAAATAGAGAAATTCCATTTAAAATAACTGTAGACAGTATAAAATATTTGGGAGTCTACCTGCCAAAATCAACCCAGGAACTATATGAACATAATGACTAATCACTTTTCATGCAAATAAAATGAGATCTAAATAAATGGGGGAAAAAGTATAGATTGTTCATGGGTAGGCCAAGGTAATATAAAAAAATACAATTCTATCTAAATCAATTCACTTATTCAGTGCCATACTAATCCAACATATATATATATATACATTTCATAAAAGCTAGAGAAATAATAACAAAATTCATCTGAAAATGAAAAAGGTAAAAAATATCAAGGGAATCTATTTAAAAAGACAAAGCAAGGTGGCCTAGCTGTACCAGATCTAAAACTATATTATAAAGTGGCAACCATCAAAACTATTTGTTACTGGCTAAGAAATAGAGTGGTGGATCAGTGGAATAGATTATGTACACAAAACACAACAGTAAATGAATATAGTGGTAGCAGCTAGGTGACTCAGTAGATAAAGCACCAGCCCTGGATTCAGGAGGACCTGAGTTCAAATCCAGCCTTAGACACTTGACACTTACTATCTGTGTGACCCTGGGCAAGTCACTTAATCCTCATTGCCACAAGAAAAAAAAAATCACTATAGTAATCTCCGGTTTGACATCCCCCAAAACTCTGATAAGAACTAAAATCCAGTATTTTATACAGTATACCAAATTAAAATCAAAATGGGTACATGTTCTAGATGTGAGATTAAAATTGGATATTAGATCATAAATCTCCCCTACTTAACCTTTCCCTTAATTTATCTCCCAGACTAGTAAATGGAAGAAGCTTCTGGTTTTCTAGTTAGAGCTTTTATTGTACGGTAGTCACAAGGTGATGTTGATTAGAAGGATAGGAAAGTAGAAATATAATACAAATCGTCTTAAGTCTAGGCTTAGACTATATTCCGTATAAAACTCACCAAAACCCAAGGCCACCTTTGGGGAGAGAGACCGAGTCAAGCGTGTGCTGTTAACCGAGAGCCAGGCCAAGTCAAACTCCACTCAGCGTCGGTCCATGCAGCGCATCCAGGAGACCAGCGGAGCAGGAAAAAAGGCCCCACTTCTGTTCTCTCCTTGCCTTTTAAGCTCGCACCCCGGAAGTCGAGTGCTCAGCAGGCAATCTGGTGTGTGTTGCAGGTGGACTGGTGTGCGTAGCTCATGCTGTTGGTCTCTTCCCCAAAAGGGTGGTCCTAAAAAAAAAACTGGCTTCTCTCCATTTTCTAACCGACTGTTAAAACTTTTTACCACATAGACATCAAGGGTTTGACCATAGGGCAATTAGACAAGGAAGGGGTAGTTTACTTGTCAGATCTATGTGGAAGGAAAGAATGTATGACCAAAGATGATATAGAGAACATCATGGAATGCAAAATGGATCATTTTGATTGCATTCAATTAAAAAGTGCACAAAGAAAACCAATGCAACCAGATTAGAAAGAAAGCAGAAAGCTGGGAAGCATTTTTTTTTTTAATAACTAGAGTCTCTCAGAAAAAGACTTCATTTCTAAAACATATAAAGAATTGAATCAAATGTATGAGAATATAAGTTCTTACCCCAGTGAGAAATAGTCAAACATTCTGAATAGGCAATTTTCAGATGAATAAACTTAAGGTATGTACAGCCATATTTAAAAAAAAAATGTTCTCAATCACTACTGATAAGAGAAATGCAAATTATACTACTCTGAAGTACTAACTCACACCTATCAGATTAGTTACTATGACAAAAAAGGAAAATGATAAACATTAGAGAAAATGTGGGAAATTTGGAACACTAAGGCTTTGCTGGTGGAGTAGTAAACACATCCAATAGTTCTGGAGAGTAATTTGGAACCATATCTAAAAGACTATAAAACTGTGCATACCCTTTAGCACAGCAATATCACTGCTAGGTCTATTTTCCATAAAGATCATAAAAAAGGGAAAAAGACCCACATAGACAAATATTTATTTGTTTGTTTGTTTGTTTATATTTTTATTTGCTCTTTTTGTGGTGGCAAGAAATTGGAAATTATGGGGATGTCCATCATTTGGTGAATAGATAAACAATTTTTGGGAAATGAATGGTATATGAATGTGGAGATTACTGTTGTGCTGTAACAAATGATGAGCAGGGTAATTTCAGAAAAAAAAAACTGGAATGATTTACATGAACTGATGCTAAATGAAATGACAAGAACCAAGAGAACATTTTACATTGTAACAACAACACTGTGTGATCATCAACTGTGATCAGCTCTTCTTAGCAATATAAGGATTCAATGCAATGCCGAAAAGTTCATTATGGAAAATGTTCTCCACATCCAAAAATAAATAAATAAATAAAAAGAATTAAAGAGTCTGAATGCATATTGAAGCATACTATTTTCATTGTGGTTGTTGTTTTCTTTATTCTTTCTTATGTTTTTTTTCGTTTTTTTTTTTCATTCTTTTCTCACAACATGACTAATGTGGAAATATGTGTAACATGATTGTAATATATTTCTTTTAGTGGGCTTTAAGTTGCATTTGCTGAATTATTGGTGGACCAGATAGGCATTTTCTACAATATTTGCTACTTATATAATAATGGCTATGTGTATAATAATGGATATTGCAACTGCTTTGGCAGTATTTATTTATTTGTTTGTTTGTTTGTTTTATTCATTAATTCATTCATTTATCTATCTATCTATTTATTTGTTTTTCTGGGACAATGAGGGTTAAGTGACTTGCCCAGGGTCCATCAGCTAGTAAGTGTCAAGTGTCTGAGGCTGAATTTGAACTCAGGTCATCCTGAATCCAGGGCCGGTGCTTTATCCACTGCACCACCTAGCTGCCCAGTAAGTGTTTTTTTTTTTTATTTTTAAACTATGTTAAATATTAGAAGAATATTGACCACATGGCAGCTAATGCAAACAGGAGGAAATCTCTGGCTGGCACCACCATATTTCTAAGAGGGAGATTACATGTCCTACTAGTCTATCTGGTCCTAAGAGGAGAGCACTCACTCACTGCTGGCCTTCCTGAGCCAAGAGTCTAATCCAAGATGGTGCCAGCCAGGAACCTCCAGTGTTCTTGGCTTTTATCTTCTTTTGATAAAGGCATGTCACTACACACTGATCAAATCTAACTGGCTAGCATCATTCAATTCCATTGGTTGATGTGACTTGAGGGTGGTACATATTAAAATGAGCTGTAATTTTGATGACATCAGGGTTTAATGGGGGATACCCCCTGAAGGGCAAAGGAACATTCAGATAGGTGTAATATAATCCCATCAGTTCACTGAACTAGTCAAAAGAGCTTATTCTCTATTTCCATTGTATCTCCTGAACAGATTAGGCCCTGAAAGAAATTAGACTTTCTTTCTTAAGTACTGGGCTCTCTGAAGTGATGAATGAGGGGGAGGTAAACCTGATCTGAATTCCCCCATGAAAAGTTTTTATTAATAATTATTTTCTCACAATATAACCTATATCAGATAGCTGGCTAGGCTCAGGAGGAGGGAAGGGAGGAGGGAAATAAAATTTGGAACTTACAAAAATATATGTTGAAAACTATCTTGACATATAATTGGAAAAATTAAATAAAATGCTATTAAAATAAATTTTTAAAATGGAATTATCTCTCTGTAATCCAATAGAAGGTTAAGTGCAATAACCCTGGGGTCTCAGACACTTCACTGTACATGGTAGAAATGGCAAAGATTTTCCCCCCTTTTATAAGGTGTCTCTAATTGGAGGGATTAAACATGAGAAATATTTGAAGAAAAATATTTGAAAGTCTTGTTTCTCAAATAAATTGTTTTGAATAACCATTTAATTTAAAAAAAAAAACGTTCATTAAAATCACTAGGTTGTGAAAAAAATCACTAGGTTCTGAATATGTTATGTTTTTGCCTTGAACAAAGAGAATTGATGGGATTTTGATAGAAATACCCTCATAGAGGATTATGCATATTATAAAGGTTGAATATAATTGAAAATTCTTTAGTGTTGATAAATGAAACTAAAAAATGTATCTAGTGTTTTTGAATGAAAATTATTCCTAAAATTTGTCTACATTTTAATAATTGTTTATTTTAATGATTATATACATATTTGTGCTTGAGAAAAAAGTAAAATATATGTGTATATAGAGCATAGTTATAAATCCAATCTTGAAAAAATAATGAATTAGAAAATACATTAAATAATAACTCAATAAATATTTATCAAACACCTACTACAATCAGGAGAGTATATTAAGCCTAGAATTTAATACAAAGCTTAAAAAGACAGGGTTCCTCTTTTCTGTGTCTTGGAGATAAAAGTCTGTTAGAGGTAAATTACAAATGCACATGTAGCTACCATAAATAATAATATATGTTAAGATTACATGTAGTTAGACAAAGTACTATGTGAGGTAAGTATGTAGTGTAAAGTAGTTACAAAATGGATATAACAGAGAAAGTTTCTTTTTTTTAAAAAATCAAATTTAAATTTGTTTTTAAGTGTTGGTCTGAGAGTAAGGAAGAAGCAAAATTATGCATAATTTATTATTCTATGCATTCTGCTCCATACTGAGGAAGCATTCCCTTTGACAATTCCCCTTCTTTTTTGTTCTATTCATTTCAGAGTTTGGTTTGAATTTAGACCATGGAGGGGAGTAATATGAAATAAGGATGGAAGTTTAGCATGGTATATAATTTTGGAGGGCTTGAATAGCAGGCACAAAGTTTTAAACTCTAATTGATAGGCACTATGGGAAAATAAAGTCTTTTCAATATTAGAATAATTCAACTGATCTATATATAAAGAGCATATGTTTGAAAAACTGAAAAATAATTTTGAAAGACAAGATGAAGGCAGAAAGACCTGATCATGAACTGACTTAAATCATTTCACATTTAGATGTATGCTTTAATGTTTCTGTGATCTCATCAGTGTGAGCACCAACTTCATAGATGCCAGTTACAACCCATTCATTTCTTCTCATCCTATATAATCTTTACTCACCTATGAAAATGGAAAATAAGATTCATTGTTTTTTGGTGACAATAGCTAATTTCACCTAAAGAGTAATGAATCTTTATGCTCATATGTTACAGTGCATCTATGAGCTCAACCATGGAATTATTTCCTCCATTCTTGTAACAACCCATCCATACCTTATTCAGTGCTATTTTTGTCCCCATTCTCTCACAGGTCATTCACTAAGAGGTTCTATAATTTTCTAGAAATATTCTTCCATTTCTCTTCATATATTGTTATTACTAGAATGTCAAAAATTATTCCATCCAGTAATTCTAGTTCTTGATATATGGTACACTTACCTCCTCTCTTGATTATTCATTTGCTCATGGAGAACACTTATTTCATGCACTTTTTTTTTTGGGGGGGGGCAATGAGGTTTAAGTGACTTGCTCAGGTTCAAACAGGTAGTAAGTGTCAAGTGTCTGAGGCCGAATTTGAACTCAGGTCCTCCTGAATCCAGAGCTATTTTTTTTTTCCACTGAGCCACCTAGCTGCCCCTGGAGAACCCTTATTTCATGTCTTCTTCATAGTTCAATGCTAGAAATATAGTATCACTTCTTTGCTCCTGTCAGACATGTCTATATTTCCCTTTGGGGAACTTGTAACTTTGAATCTTGAGGCATCATACTATTCTAAAATTTGTAATCATTAAACATCACTAGGTCATGTAAAAAAATGTGACTGTCCTCAATTTTAGGGAACTAATTGGAGCTATAGAAAACTTAAACCACATATATTCTCCCATAAGAACTTAGCCTGCTCTCTTCCTCCAGTTCTATTCTGGAATCATTCATTATCTAAATTCAATGTCAGTCCCAGTTATATGTCCTGATGCATTTATTGAATGGCTTCTGTGATTCAGTTACTATGCTAGCCTCTGGAGTATGGGAAAGAAAAAAAAACAACAACAATATCTGCCTTGAGAAGCTTATATTCTATCAAAGTGGCTTTATGCATATAGAATCTTTTAATAAAGAGCAGTACTAGACATCACATGTAATTTGTATGAAGAATCCCTGGAAAAAAAAACAAATAAACATAACCCTTATAAATTCAAGCAAACAGTTTCTTGGTGACATATAGGACAAGAACATTGTCTAACACATAAAGAGATGAAGTAACTGGCCCAAAATCACACAGTTACTGTGTAAGAAGTTGAACATGAAATTGTCTTCTTGGCTTCAAGACCAGTTCTTTTTTTATTTCTCTAAGGTATATGTGTATAGCAAAATATATGTTCAACATAAATAAGAGGACTTTTACAAAAGATATCAAGTAGTATTAGAACAAATAAAACTTCATAATTTAATTTAAATTATGTGATAAATTAACAAAATTTTCTTGTTAATGCTTGGCAATTTTTAAAAGAAAGCTGTAGAATATCCTCCTATTTGTTCCCCACAAAACATGGCTGGATTGCCTTTAGTAATAATGAAGATAAGATCTTTCCCTTTTTCATTATAAAGTCACATTTATGTGCATGTATGTATGGCACTTGGTCCCTGTAAGAGAGATTTAAGTCAGTCAAATACCAAAGAAATCTTGAATTAAACTCACCACCTTTCCAGTGTCCAAGCCCTTGATCTTGAGAATAACTAATTATATATTGACATCATGTCAGCCTTTGACTGAAAGATTGAACAAAAAGATTGATGCTTTTGACAATCAAGGGTTAAATTAAATGGATAACCTTGAGACATTGAATTGCAAATAGACTTCTCTGTTTCACTTATGATCAGACTGTTTATATTAAGCATAGGTGAAGTTCAAAAGCTCACAAGATTTAAAGTCAGAGGAGCATAGATTCAGTCATGGAAGAGACTTTAGATATAGTCTAAAAATTCCCTCATTTCATAGGTTAATGACTAAGGTTCAGAGAGATTATAGTGATGTCAACCACATCACAATATAAAAAGGGAAAAGGGGCAGCTAGGTGGTGCAGTGGATAAAGCATCGAGCCTGGATTCAGGAGGATTGGGTTCAAATCTGGGCTCAGACACTTACTAGCTGTGTGACTTGGGCAAGTCACTTAACCTTCATTGCCCTGCAAAACAACAAAAGCAAAAAACAAAAACAAAAACAAAAGGGAAAAGAAGAGGTGATTTTTAAACCTAGAACCTCTAGCTATAGGTTCAGAATTTTGGACATTGTACCATACTGAAATCATGTATTATAATTACTGTTTTTTAAATCATGTGCCTGTAATAAATTGACAGCTTCCCATGATGCTATGTTCATCTAATTTCAGAAAATCTAAAGTTTTGTTAAATTGAACAAATATTTTATAGCAAGTACAATATGACAGACACTGCACTACATGTTAAAAATATAGAAAAATCAAAATATTCAATGACTACAAGAAGCTGATATTCTACTGAGGAATATCAGCATGCATATATATATATATTTTTTTTTCATTTAAGATAGCCTTTCCATAAACACTAGCAAATGGAGGAATTGGAAAAGCCTTTCTGTAGGGAGTAACAAGTGAACAGAGACATAAAAGAAAGCATATTTTCAAAGTAGTGATGGTAAGGAAAAAGAGAATTTCAGTTATAAGGGATAGCTTTTATTAAAGCATATAGAATAAAGCATATACATATAGCATGTGAAATGTCATGTGCATTTAGTAGTATGCTGATAAGTTTTTAAGAAACAGCTTTGTGAAAAAATACATATATATGTGTGTATACATACATATATACATATATGGCTGTTTCATGGATATGTCTATATACATAGATTTATGCAATAAAAATTAATAATTCAAGTACTGTTTTGTGGTATTTGTTGATTCTTTATGTGTATATGTTCATACTCAAAATGTAATAATTTTTTTCATGAGACAGTTCAAGATGGCTCTAGTATAATCCTGTGTGCAAAGGAAGGAAGTCGTATGTTATGATTTAAACATGTATTGCAAGAGATGGAATGATATATAAGCAGCTTAGAAATGAAGGCTATAAACAGATTGTGATTTATTTTAAATGCCAAAAGCCACTGTTTTCATTTTACTCTAGAATGTATCTCGGGCAACTAAATTGCTTTAATGGATGGAAGACTTGGTCAGATCTACATTTCAGAAAATTCATCTGATAGCTGTGTGGAGAAGAGTTTGCAACTTACTCAAGGTAACTGGAGATAGAGAAGACAATTGGGAGGCTACTGCAATAGTCCAGGTCAGAGGAAATAAGGGTCTGAAATGACATTTCCTGTGAGTAATGAGAAGAGAGCATCTCTGAGAATATAAAGGTAATAAGTCGAAAAACATGGCAAGAGTTTGAACATGGAAGGTGAGGGAGAGATAAAATTCAAAAGTGAATCCTAGCTTCTAAACCCGAGTGACTGTCATAATAGTGGTATGTTTGACAGATTTAGGGATGGTTTCAGAAAATTTAAAATTCATGATCATTCAAAGGGAAATGAAAAGACAGTTTGACAGTGTATGTAACTAGATTCATGAATCACTAAGATATATACCATGCCATAGTAAGTATAATGACAAAGTCAGGAAGCCCTGTATTCAAGTCCCATTCAACAAGGGTTTATAATATGGCCATTAATTTTAGGTGCTCTGCAAACTGAGGACCTCAGACATTTGCTAAGTAATGTATTTTCTCAGATAATTGCTACTACTATACCTTATAAATTAATTGCTATTTATATATTAATGGTTATCACATCAGTTTTAGCAGTAAACATTTATGATTAATTAATATTATATATCAGTAAAGTACTGACTGTATGTCTTCCTAACTTCTCATATCTCAGGCCTTCATACCTACCTTATCCTAAAGAGGAAGAACATTCAACAAGAGAAAGCATTCCAAGCCAAGCTACTGGGTCAAGAGTGGGTCAGTAGTGTGAAGCCAGAGCCTTACCCTGGTGTGGCCAAGGGTTTAATCCTCTTTAGATAGAGGCAACTCAATAAATATTGATCAAAGCTAATTGCTTAGCATTATTCACTCCCATTACTTGACATGACTTGAGGGTGGTCTAAATTAAAATGAACTCTGCTGCTGACATAATGGAAGATCCTATGCAAAAACAATAAAAAGTTTAAAAATAAAAACAAAATAAAAACAAAACAAAACACCGAAGGGCAAAGGATAAATCCAGTATATCTCAGTGTGATCCCATTAGTTCACTGACTTACATAAAATACATTATCAAGCAAATTAATCAACATGAATGTAAATGGGACAAAGTTTTATATTCCAACATTTTAATAACCCACTGAGCACAGTGGTTATCCTGGAACAACAAAAGGAAAAAAAAAAGAATTCTGTGTTTCATTTGTTAGATCCTCTCAAAAGGATTTACAGGAAAATGTGGACATGAATCATGTAGGATGAAAATTATTTTAAATATAATATAAATCATTCCCAACAAAGTAACTATAATGGCTTATATAGAAATTTAAGGTTTTCAAAGCACTTAATATAGCATAGTTCATTTGATTCTCACAACAACCCTTTGAGGTAGGTTCTATGGTTATCCCTTTTTATAGATGAAGAAAATAGGATTTAGTGATGTGCACAAAGTCACATAGCTAGTAAAGGTCAGTGATAAGGTTCAAACTAGTCTTTATATCATCAATTCCTAGAGTCTCTTCACTTACTTAACAATCTACCATGAAAATTTCCAAACCATGCTACCTTCCCTCTGTCTAGGATTCTCATACACATTTCACCAGAACTTAGACTTATCCCCTAGGTGCCTGGCTTCCAGGGCTCTAATATGCATGTTCTTGCCTTACCTTGCATGGGAATAAATCTCTAAACCACTTAGCTATTTCCAAACCATGATGATGTTTGAGTATGATTCCTACTCTCTTCTAGGTGTTTTTTGTGTATTCATTTACACCTTAATAGTATAATGTTCTTCTTAAAGTCAGGAAGTCCTTTGCTTGCTTGTATTAAATACATAATACTTAGAATAAAAAAAATGATCCATACTATGTGCTTAATAAATGTCCATTCATTCATTGATTTCATTTGTACATCAAATAATTAGAGCATAACAATACTTATTAAGTCTTAATACTTCATAATTAGCATTTTTAAATGATCATTTATCCATTTATGAAAGGGTTGAAATTCCTGCCACTAAAAGAAATCTAATTTATTAACTAGCACATAGTTCAAAATACATACAAAAGGTACAAGCAGAGGGATATAATATGGGTTAAATATAATTACATTTAGGGACACATAAATGTAAGGTTAGGTAGTTTAAACCTTAGAAAGAGTAAAGACTGAAAGAATAAAAATATGTAGCCTTAAAAATGACTGATGGATCTCTGAAGCTCTTGGTCCTCTTAAATGCCATATTTTAATATAATCTTCCAGGGTTAATTCATAGTGTGACAACCCAATGTTCTAGACCACCTTTGGGTAGTTTTTTTTTTTTTAATAGTTCATGGATTCTATGGCAGCATGTATGGTTCTTTGTTATCTCTCATTCTTACTACATGACTTGACTCCCTCCTTTTATAATTTCCCATATCCTTTTTTAAATTTTATTTTTCCTAATTATGTGGAAAAAAACAATTTTAACATCCATTTCTAAAACTTTGTGTTCCAGATATTCTTTCTTCCCCCCTCCCTATCCCCTCCCCCTTTAAGAGGGAAAGCAATTTAGTATAAGTTATACATGCATACAAGTTATACAAGTCATAGAACACATTTACATATTAGGGTGTGAAAGAAAACAGACAAAATATAAAAAAAAAAAACCTCAATTTTTTTTTTTTTAATATGATTCAGTCTGTAATCAGATACCATCAGTTCTTTCTCTGGAGATGGATCACATTTTTTATCAAAGTCCTTTGCAGTTGGTCTTGGGTGATTGTATTGTTTAGAATAGCCAAGTCATTCACAGGTGAACATCTTACAATACTGCTGTTACTTTGTACACAATGCATTTCACTTTGCATCAGTTCATGTAGTCTTTACAGGTTTTTCTGAGGGCATCCTGTTCCCCATTTCTTATAGCATAAGTGTTCCATATACCTCACATACAACAATTTGTCTAGCTATTCCCCAAATGATGGGCATCCCCTCAATTTTAAAGTCTTTACCACCAGAAAAGAGCTGCCATAAATTTTTTTGTACATATAAGTCCTTTAACTTTTTAACATCTCATTTTCTATACCAAATCTATTACTTGTATTACTAGGTCAAAGAGTATGCAAGGTTTTGTAACCCTTTGGCCATAGTTTCAAATTTCTCTACAGAATATTTTAATCAGTTTACAACTCCACAAACAGTACATTAATATGCCATTTCCCCGATATCCTCTACAACATTTGTCATTTTCCTTTGCTCTCCTATTATCTAATCTAATAGGTATGAGGTAGCACCCCAGAATAGTTTAGACTTGCACCTTTCTAATCAATAGTGAGTTAGAGCATTTTTTCCATATGATTATAGATAGCTCTGATCATTTAATATGAAAACTGTCCATATATTTTGATCCTTTATCAATTGGAGAATGGCTCATATTTTAATAAATTTGTCTCATTTCTCCATATATTTGAGAAATGATGCCTTTATAAGACAAACTCACTTCAAAACTTTTCACTATTGCTAAATGTATTTCCCTCCATCCTTTCCCCTCCCCATGACATTTACTTTATTCTCTATCTCCTTTCACACTTTTGCTGCTCAAAAGTGTTTTGTTTCTGACTTCCCTTCCAATCTGCCCTCCCTTCTATCAGCCCCCCCCCCGTATGCCCTCCCCCTCCTACTTTTCTGCATGGTAATATAGATTACTATATCCAATTGAGTGTGTACTCCCCAGTACTGCTCCCATCTTCACCTTAACTGGATAAGCTTTCTCTTGTTCATTTTTTGAGATAATTTACCCCATTCTACTTCTCCATTTCCCTTTCTCCCAGTACGTTCCTCTCACCCCTCAATTTTATTTTTTAAAGATATCATGCCTTCATATTCAACTCATAACTGTGCCCTCTGCCTAATTATATTCCATCTAGCTGACCTAATAATGAGAAAGTTGTTATGAGTTACAAGTATCATTTTTGCATGTAGGAATGTAAACAGTTTAACCTTTTAAAGTACCTTATGGTTTCTTTTTCCTGTTTACCTTTTTATCTTTCTCTAGGGTCTTGTATTTGAAAAATCACATGTTAGATCCAGCTCAGGTCTTTCTATCAAGAATTCATGAAAGTCCCTTCTTTTGTTGGATTCCCATTTTTGCCCAGAAGAATTATGATTAGTTTTGCTGGGTAGGTGATTCTTGGTTGTAATCCCAATTCCTTTGCTGTCTGAAATATTATAGTTCAAGCCCTCCCATTCTTTAATCTAGAAGCTGCTAGATCTTGTGTTATCCTGACTATGGCTCCACAGTACTTGTATTGTTACTTTCTCACTGCTTGCAATATTTTCTCCTTTACGTGAGAGCTCTGGAATTTTTCTATAATATTCCTGGAAGTTTTCATTTTGGGATCTCCTTCAGGAGGTAAATGGTGGATACTTTACATTTATTTTTTACCTTCTGGTTCTAGAATATCAGGACAATTTTCACTTACACTATCTTAGAAGATAAATTCTAAGCTTTTTTGTTTGTTTGTTTATCATGTCTTTCAGGTAGTCCAATAATTTTCATATAATCTTTCCTGGATCTACTTCCACATCAGTTATTTTTCCAATGAGATATTTCACATTGCCTTCATTTTTTTTCATTCTTTTGGTTTTACTTTATCATTTCTTGATTTCTCATAAATTCATTCACTTCCATTTGCTCAATCCTAATTTTTAAAGAATTATTTTCTTTAGAGAGCTTTTGTGGGGCAGCTAGGTGGTGCAGTGGATAAAGTACTGGCCTTGGATTCAGGAGGACCTGAGTTCAAATCCAGCCTCAGACACTTGACACTTACTAGCTGTGTGACCTTGGGCAAGTCACTTAACCCTCTTTGCCCCACAAAAAAACAAATAGAGAGCTTTTGTGCCTTCTTTTCTATTTGGCCAATTCAGCTTTACAAGGCATTCCCTCCCTCAATGGCTTTTTGTGCCTCTTTTACCATTTACCCTAATCTGCTTTTTAAGGTGTTATTTCTTTATTTCCTTCAGTATTTGTGTGTGTGTGTGTGTGTGTGTGTGTGTGTCCTTTACCAAGCTGTTGACTTTCTTCCTTGATTTTATTGTGTCACTCTCATTTCTCTTTCCAGTTTTCCTCTCTTATTTTATTTTCATAGTCCTTTTTGAATGCTTCTATAGCCTGAGTCCACTTCATATTTGTCTTGGAAGCTTTGGATGTAGAAGTTTTGTCTTAATTTTCTTCTTTGAGGGTATATTTTTATCTTCCTTGCCACCGTAGATATTTTCTTCAGTCAGAATTTTTTTTTCTATTTGCTCATTTTCCCAGACTATTTCTTGACTATTAACACTTTCTTAAAGTGTGGAACTGATTCCAGGGTCAATGGCACATTGTACCAAGCTTCAGAAATTTTGTGCAGATATTTTCAGAGATATCTCTAGAAAATTGTAAGTTTTCAGTTCTTCCAAGGTGGTATGATTTAAGGAGAGGTATGCTTACTACTCTCCTGGCCTGTGCTCTGGTCTGCTAGCAACCACAAGCCTGCTTTTCCACCCTGGAACCATGAACAGACTCTTACTCCACTGTGGCTGCAAGCTCTGGTGTGCTTGTGTTCTTGCCTGTCCTGGGTCTGCCACCCAAGACTGTGACCTTGATCAGAATATGGACAAAACAATAGAGTCCTGCCTCAGTGCTAGCATAGAGATACTTAGAATCTCTTTCTGGCCAATTGTTTGAGCCCTTTACTGCCTATGGGCTAAGAGTTCAAGAAGCAGTTGTTGATGCTTCTTGTTTGCTGGGCCTGGATTTTCAGTGGCCCACTCTGTATTGGATTGCTCTCCACTCTCACCATGGTGCAACAGACCTTTTCTGCCAACCTTTTATGTTGTCTTTGTTTGGAAAAGTATTGCATCCTGTCCTTTTGTTGGTTCTGCTGCTCCAGGAATTGTCTTGTGACATTATTTCAATGTATTTGAAGGGTCTTGGGGAGAATTCAGGCAGGTCACTGCCTTTCCACCACCATCTTGGCTCCACCCCTCCTCCCATATCTTTCATGATGCATTTCTGTCCCTTAATTTGTATAAGTTATCATTAGTAACTTGTTAGAGACTACATATACTCATCCCAATAAGATAAATTATTATTTCTATTTTATATTAATAACCAATTATTAAGTGAGGACTAAGGATTCCCTTTTATATTTCCTAATTCGAAAATCTGCCCCAGCATGTTATTCAGTCAGGCTCTGAAAGGTATTGCTGATAGATGACATTGCCCAAATACTCAGGGTATATGCTTTTTTATATTGGAGTAGACTTCACACAAATAGGAGACATTACAAACAGAATCCAGTATAAGTGATATCTTGCCCTTAGGAAATAAGCCATTGTCTGTCCTTGGAAGCTTCCATTAGAATTTATGGTGACCCAGTTTATGAAGTGGAAAACCAACCAGTAAGTCCTGGTTAGAAAAGGACTCTTTTGCCCAGATTTCTGGACATGTCTGAGTGTCATGATTAGATCACATTGTCTTCAGGAGAAGCTGAAGACTTTTTGCCTAATCCCTCATTAATATGTCCACACCCTCATTGATTGTTAATCAATCAGAGTTTATTTCCTTAGTGAGGAACATGGCCTTCTCCAAAGGTGTTTGAAACATTCAATTTTTTCCAGAAAAAGTTTTGGTTTAGGACGGAAAGTAGATGATCATTTATTAACTACCTTCTAGCCTTAATAAATAAAATTATTAATTACCAAAATAAAGTCTCCTAAAATTTTCATTCATCACACTACAACTTCCCAATGCCCTTGGGGCCTCCTAGAATTTTTATCATTTTGAAATCATAGTATTCCACATTTTATAACTATAGAGAAAGACATAGAAAGAGTGGTTAAAAAAGGTGACTCTTTAAGGTAGACAATGTTTTGGTGTTAGCCTTATTGTTTGTCACATGTCAAATCACATGTAACCTCTCTGTACCTTTGCACTGACTAGTCCTCTGAATAGATATTTATATTATGTTTAACTCTATCTCTAACAATATCTCTTCACTTAAAGATTCAACTTGAGCCTAACATTTTACATCATGCCATTCCTGAACTTCCTAGAGTATAATGCCTTTCTCCTATTGTGTTAAACCAATGTATTTTATACATAAGTACATCTTCCTCACTCAAATAACAATTATTCAGTAGGACATAAACAAACATTAAACATGAATGATGTGTCTTGCCTTGTATTAACTGTTGAAGTTGCATTTTTCAAAAGGTAAGTGTAAGGGGCAGCTAGGTGGTACAGTGGATAGAGCACTGGCCCTGGATTCAGGAGGTCCTGAGTTCAAATTCAGCCTCAGACACTTGACACTTACTAGCTGTGTGACCCTCGGGAAGTCACTTAACCCCAATTAGCCCACAAAAAAATGTGAGTATATCTTGCACTCAAAGAATTTATATTCTAAAGGGAGACAAACACAATAAATGGTATTATTGTTCAGTCAAGTCTGACTCTATGTGATTCCATCAACTTTGTCCATGAGGTTTTCTTGGACAGATGAGTGGAGGTTTGTTTCTTGGTTTGTTTGTTAGTTTGTTTTGCCATTTGCTTCTCCAATGTGTTTCCATTTTACAATTGAGGAATTAGGCAAATGGGGTTAAATAATTTGCCTAGAGTCATACAGTTAATAAATGTCCAAGGCCAGATTTGAACTCAGATATTCCTGACCTTAGGCTTAGTTCACTGTTCTCTCAACAACCTAGGTGTCACAAAAACAACAAAAATAGGGGGTAGCTAGGTGGTGCAGTGGATAGAGCACAGGCCCTGGAGTCAGGAGTACCTGAGTTCAAATGCGGCCTCAGACATTTAACACTTACTAGTTGTGTGACCCTGGGCAAGTCACTTAACCCCAATTGCCTCACTAAAAACAACAACAACAACAAAAAGGTATGTACCATATATTTGTGTATACTTACATATAATAAGCTATATGCACACAAATGTGTTTATATATAATATGTACACACATAACAATAGAAATATATGGAGATATGCATACACATAAATACATACACATATGCATGCACACATACACATATATGTATATGTATAAAATCATCATTGTTCAGTGATGTCTGACTCCTCTGACTTTGTCCATGGGGCTTTCCTTTCAAAGCTACTGGAGAGATTTGCCCTTTCCTTCTTCATTGCATTGCCATTTTACAGATGAGCAATTGAGACAAATAAAGGTTAAGTGGCTTGCCCAGAGTCATGCATCTTATAAGTGTCTGAAACCAGATATGAACTCTATCTACATGCCATCTAGCTGAATAGACACCTCTCTCTCTCTCTCTCT
Source organism: Dromiciops gliroides (assembly GCF_019393635.1). Taxonomy (NCBI): domain Eukaryota; kingdom Metazoa; phylum Chordata; class Mammalia; order Microbiotheria; family Microbiotheriidae; genus Dromiciops; species Dromiciops gliroides. Next base: position 670,867,315 of record NC_057862.1, read on the forward strand.
CTCTCTCTCTGTATATATATATATATATATATATATATATATATATATATATATATATATATATATATATATATATACATGCATATGGGGAGAGAGAGGGAGAGTGAAAGGGAGAAAGAGAACAAAAGGGCAGAGGGAGAGGGGGAGGGAGGGAGGAAGGGAGAAAGAGAGAGAGAGGGAGGGAGGAATATAAGGAAATCTCAGAGAGGGAAGAAATTAGCAACTGAATGGAGGAGGGAAGAAACTCTTTGAGGTCAGGACTTGTTTCCTTTTTGCTTTCATATCTCTTGCACCTAGCAAAATACATGTTAAATAATAAACACTTAACTGATTGGGGATATTTTATTAACACCCTCATACATCGGTGTATTATTGTAAAGTTCACAAACAATTTTAAATGCTTTATTTACTTTGGCCAATCCTGTTAAGCATGTGTTATTATTACATCTGATTTTACATATGAGGATTCTGAGGTTCAACAAAAGTAAGGGACTTCCCAAGGATCTCATAAAAAGTAAATTTCAGAAGTTAGATTTGAACCCAGAATTCTCCTCCTTTTAATTCTAGCCCTTTTTTCCCATTATATCATTTCTGCTCCTCATTGAGAGCAGTAGCCAATTTCTCAAATACTATCCAGTTCACACTTTTTTCCTCTCATTCTATTCAGTACTTAGCTCTGAATTTGCTGTCTGAAGCACCTAAGTAAAGACATGAACTAAGTGCTCTTACACTTTAATTGTTTCTTCTTTTCATGATCCAAACTGCTAGATTTCTTTCATCCAGTAATCTAAGTAAAGGGGGTAAAGTAATACAGATTTCTATCTCAGTGTTATTAGATGTTATCATAACAGACACACATTCAGGATTCCCTGTTGTATAAGAGGATCTTTTGGAATTGTAGCAATTTCTTTTACCAAAAGGATTTTGGGGAAAAAAATTACCATCTGAGGATAACAATGAAAAAGGTAAGTAAGAGTGTTTTTGCTGTTGTTGTTCTGTCCTATGACCCCTTGTTATATTCCCCTCCCCCACTAAACTATATTTAGGAAAAAACACAGTTGTTAAGTGAATCACTTTCAATAATTTTTAGAATATATTATTAAAAAAAAGATATTCTGAAAAATGGGGATGTGAAGAGTGTGGCCCTGAATTTTTTTAATTTATAAAATTCTATTGTATTTTATTTTCATTCTTAATTCTTTCAGTTTCCCTTCCCACACGTATTATTAAGGCAAGAAAAGTAAAACTATTTATCTGGAAGGAAGAAAGGAAGGGAGGAAGGAAGGAAGGAAGGAAGGAAGGAAGGAAGGAAGGAAGGAAGGAAGGAAGGAAGGAAGGAAGGAAGGAAGGAAGGAAGTGTTGTGGGCCCAAAGTACCCCAGAAGTTCTCTGGGGCACATCAAGGAATCTTCTCCTTAAGAAACTAAACCAGAGGACATATACACCTAGAGAGATAAGCTGAACCAGATCAGACTGAGCTAGCTTCACGACATCCACCCTTCATATTTTTTTTTATTATTTTTTAACCATAAAAGTATTTTATTATTTTATTTGCATGTAGAGATATTTTTCAACATTTGTTTTCATAAGATTTCTAGTTTCAAATTTTTCTCCCTCCCTCCCCTTTCTCCCCCCCAAAGATGGCAAGCCATCTGATATAGATTATATATGTACAATCACATTAAACATATTTCTGCATTTGTTAAGCTGTGAAAGAAGAATTAGGCCAACAGGAAAAAAAAAAAAAAAACCTCAAAAACAAAAAACAAAAATAGTAGAAATAGTATGATTCAATCTTCATCTAGATTCCATAGTTCTTTTTTTTTCTTTCTGGATTTGGTGACTATTTTCTATCATGAGTCCTTTGGACCTATCTTGGATCATTGTATTGCTAAGAGTAGAGTCTATCAAAATTGATCAACACAAAATGTTGTTGATACTATGTAAATTGTTCTCCTGGTTCTGCTTCTCTCACTCAGCATCAGTTCATACAAATCCTTCCAGGCTTCTCTGAAATCTACCTGCTAATAGTTTCTTACAACACAATAGTATTTCATTACCCCTTCATTATTTCTTATAGCACAATAGCATTCCATCAATTTATATATATATATATATATATATATATATATATATATATATATATATATATATATATATATATATATATATATATATAAAACATTCAATTATTCTCTAGTGATAGATACCCTCTCCCTTTTCAATTCAATGCTTTGCCATTACAAAAATATGTATGTATATATGTATGTGTGTGTGGGCAAACAGACTAATTCACTGTTGTTAGAATTTTGGACTAGTTCAAATATTCTGGAAAAGATTTTGGAACTATGCTCCCAAAAGTTACTTAAAGCTGCATGCCATTTAATGCAGCAATATGGTTATAAGATTTATTTATAAGGGGTAGAGCCAAGAGGACAGAGGAAAGGCAGTGACTTCTCCAAGCTCTTCCCCCAAAACCCTCTAAATTCCTTCAAATAATGCCGTAAGACTGTTCCTGGAGCAACAGAACCCAAAAAAGGACAGGGTGAGATCATTTCCCAACCAAAGATGGCTGAGAAGTTTTGAAGGAGAGGTCAATTGTACCAGGGCAAGAGTGGAGCACAGCCCTGCACCCGTGCCATGTAGAACTAGCCCCACACTTCACCTTACTGATCCAGCCCCAGGTCCCACTCTACAGATCCAGCCCCAAGCAAGATGCTCCAAAGAAGCCTCTTGCATGTGGCTGAAGCTGCTTCTGGAATGTGGCCCACAGATGGTGAGGGAGTCAAATGGTTGGCTGGGGGGATATTAAAGGGGAATCTGCTGCCACTGAGGCAGGACTCTGTTGTTTTGCCTGTGTTTGGACCCAGGAAGAAGTTGGGTGGTGGCCCAGGCATGGGAGGGGGAGCAGCAACCTGGAGCTTGGAGCCACAATGAAACAGGATTTGTTTCCAGGTTAGAGGGGAAACAAGCCTGTGGTTGCATGCAAACAAGAGCACAGGCCAGGGGGACTGGGGGAAAGCGTCTCCTTAAATACTACCATATTGGACCCACTGAAGCTTGGGAGAGTATATCCTGGAAAGAGTGCGCCACTTTAAGAAGGCATTAAAAGTCAAGAAATAGGCCAGGAAAATGAGCAGACAGAAAAAAAATGTGGATCCTAGAAATTTTATTTGGTGACAAGGAAGATCAAAATGCACCCTCAGAATAAGATAACAAAATCAAAGCTTCCAAGTAAAATATTAATTGGTCTCATGCCATAGAAGCTCTCAAAAAGGATTTTGAAAAAAAAATGTAAGAGAGGCAGAGGAAAAATGCAAAGAGAAATGAGAGTGATATGGGAAAGTCATGGGAAAGAAGTCAAACAGCTTGAAAAGCCAAATGGAAAAGGAGATACAAAAGCTCTCTGAAGAAAACCCATTGCTGGAAAATCAGGATTGAGTAATAGAAGTTAATGACTGTATGAGAAAACAAGACAAAATAAAGCAAATCCAAGTGAATGTGAAAAATAAAGCACTGTAAAATATCTCCTTGGAAAAATAGATTACATGGAAAATAGATCTAGGAGAGGTAATTTGAAAATTATTGGACTACCTGAAAGCCATGATGAAAAAAAGAGCTTTGACATCATCTTCCAAGAAATTGTCAGGGAAAATTACTCTGATATTCTATAAACAGAAGGCAAAATAGAAATTGAAAGAATCCACCAATCACCTCCTGAAAGAGATCCCAAAATGAAAACTTACAGAAATATTAGAGCCAAATTCCGGAACTCTCAGGTCAAGGAGAAAATATTGCAAACAGCCAGAAAGGAACAATTCAATTACTGTGGAGCCACAGTCAGGATAACACAATATAGTAGCTTCTACAATAAAGGATCAAAGACCATGGAATATGATATTCCAGAGGGTAAAGGAACTAGGATTACAACCAAGAATCACCTACCCACCAAAATAGCGTATACTCTTTCAGGGGAAAGAATAGTAATTCAATGAAAGAGAGGACTTTCATGCTTTCTTGATGAAAAGACCTGAGGTGAATAGAAATTTTGGCTTTCAAATAGAAGATCCTACAGAAGTATAAAAGGGTAAACAGGAAAAAGAAACCATGAGGGAAATTAAAAGTTTAAACTATTTACATTCACATGGGAAGATAATACTTCTAACTCATAAGAACTTTCTCTTTATTAGTAGAGCTAAATAGAGTATACTTAAACAGAGGTCACAGGTGTGAGTGGAATATGAAGGGACGATCTCTTCCAATCATCTATTTATTTATTTAGTCACTTATTTATTTATTTAACCATTCATTTCTTCACTCATCTGTTTATTTATTGATTTATTCATTCATCTTCAAATCATTCATTTTTATGTAAGTATGTATCCATTCATTCATGCATTCATGAATTTATGTCTATATTTGTTCATTCAACATTATTCATCCATTAATTTATTTGTTCATTCAGTCATTCATTTATCTATTTTTCAATTATTAATTTTTTTTAATTTTTTGGGGACAGTTGGGGTTGGGTGGCTCACCCAGAGTCATCTAGCAAGTGAGTGTCTGGTGTCTGAGGCCAGATTTGGTTCAGGTCCTCCTGTGTCTAGTGCTGGTGCTTTGTTCACTGTGGCTCCTAACTGCCCCCGGATGATACCTTAAAAAAATGAAATGAAGGGGTTAGAGGAATACACTGGGAGAAAGGGAAAGGAAGAGGTGGAATGGGATAAAGTATCTCACATAAAAGAAGCAAGAAGAAGCATATGTATTAGAGGGGAAGATGGGAGAGTAGTGGGAGAGTGAGTGAGCCTTATTTTTATAAGAATTGGCTCAAAGAGGAAGTAACATACACACTCAATATGGTGTAGTAATATATCTTGCTCTGTGGGAAAGTAGAAGGGGAATGGGATAAGGGCAGAAAGGTGAAGGAAGAGAGGGCAGATTGGGGGAGGAGGCAGTCAGAAGCAAAACACTTTGAAGAGAGATAGGGTGAAAGTAGACAAAAATAGTGTAAATATCAAGGGGAGGGAATTGGATGAAGGAAAATACAGTTAGCAATAGAAACTGTGAAAAAAAATTGAAGAAGAGATTAGGATGAAACACTGTTGTGCTGTAAGAAATAAGGAACAGGATGCTATCAGAAGGACTAATGAAAAATTCAATCCATCTGTAGAGAAAGAACTGATGGTATTTGAAAGCATATTGAAGTATAATTTTATGGGGTTTTTTGTTTCCTCTTTCTAAAGTTTTGTTTTTGTTTGTTGTGTTTTGCTAGATTGCACATGTATAACTTGTGTTGACTTGTTTGAGTTCTTAAGGGGTGTGGGGATGGAAGGAGGAAGAGAATTTGGAACATAAAATTTTAAAAATCACTGTGAAAATTTGTTTTTACATGTAATTTTGGAAAATAAAAAAAAATTCAATCACCCCCCCCTTCAAATGTAATACTTTCTATTTCTATACACAACGAGAGCTACAATAAGCATTAAAAAATAAATAAATAAATAATATGCGTGTGTATGTGTGTGTTTTCTTTTTATTATTATTATTTCTTTAGGATATAAATCTTATAACAATATTACTGGATTAAATGGCATGGATAGTTAAAAAACGTTTGGTGGCATACTTTCAAATGTTTTCCAGAATGTTTGAACTAATCCATAATTCCAGCAATAGTAAATTACTGTATCTGTTTTCCCACTGCCCCTCTAGGATTTGTCAAATATATTTTTTGTCATTTTACCCAGTATGATGAGTATAAAGTAGTATATCATATGTATATATATATATATTTAAATTTAATGTGTATTTCTCTAATGATTAGCAATTTAGAGTATTTTTTTAATATGCTACTGATAGCTTGGGTTTTGTCCTCTGAAAATAGCCTATTCATATCCCTTGGCCATTTATCTCTTGGGGAATAACTCTTATTCTTTGAAATTTGACTCACTTCCCTATATATTTTAGAAATTAAACTTTTATAAAAGAAACACTGCACATTTTCCCCTAGTTTCCTGCTTTTCTTCTAATTTTAGCTACATTACTTTTCTTAGTGCAAAACCTTTTTAAAATTATGTCATCAAAATTATCCATTTTAATTTCTTTGAATCTCTCTCTCTTTTGTTTCATCATGAACTCTTTCCCCATGAATAGATCTAACAGACAATTTCTTCCATGCTATATTAATTTGCTTGTGATATCTCCCCTTCTATCTAAGCCATGTACCTATCCTCCAAACAAGTTGTTTCATAACAATTTCCAGGAAATTTTAAAAATGAATTGGTGAAGCAAGGTTTTAGAAGGATGGCAATAAAGATGTAAGCAAGAATTTTCTCAGGGAGAATAATTCCATATTGATATCATTTCCTTTTCTTAAAGGTTTACTACATTGGGTATACTATAGTTATAGGGTCAACTCCCTTCGATTATAAGTTTTCCCATCTGTCCACTTATCTTTACTCCCACTACCGTTATCTTTGTCCAAGGCCTCATTACCTCACCTTAGCCATTGACTCCTCATTAGGCTTCTTGCATCACTCTATCTCATCTGCTGTAAAAATTCCAGATTAATATTCCTGAAATGTCCATCTGACCATGGTATTTTCATCCATAAAAAAGCTTTGATGACTCTTTTGTCCTTAGGAAAAATATCAACTCTTCTGCGATACATTGAAATTCCTTCACAATTCACCTTCAACCTTTGTTGTCAGATTATTTATACATTAGTCTCCCTCATTCAGTTTACTTTAAAATCAGAGATTTATTACCAATTCCAGAATGTGGTATTTGATCTTTCACTTTCATGTATTTGTTTTCCCTCCTAATCTTGCCTCTTGGAATCACTGAAGCTTTTAAAGGCACAGATCAAATCTCATTTCCTTCTATCATTTTTTCCTTATTCTAACCTGATAAGTGTTATTTTTTTTGTTGTTATACATTTTTTTTTCAGGGAAATGAGTGTTAAGTGACTTGCCCAGATTCACACAGCTAGGGGCAAGTGTCTGAGTCCAGATTTGAACTCATGTCCTTCTGAATCCAAGGCCAGTGCTCTATCCACTGCTCCACCTAGCTGCTTCTGTTATCCCATATTTTTTTAACTATAATGAGCATGCTTTTATACAAGTCACTGATTAAAAAGCAGAATGATCATTTTAATGGATGACACATTTCCTATTAAAAAGAACCTTTGAGGTTTTCCAGTCCTTACCTTTCATATTTTGAATGAGAAAATTAAATATAAAAATTGAAAAGTGTTATTTCCCAAGGTCACACCCTCACTAACTCAAAGAGTCAGGAATTGAACTGGGATCTCTTGATAAGACAAAAGGAACTTTGATACCCTTATTTCAGCATGTCACCACCTATGCTTTCAATGTTAGTAGGACATTTCTAAAAATCAGAGCTACTCAATAAATGAATGAGTTTCCTAATGAGATAAAGAGATGCCTGTCAGAAAAAGAAAAGTGTTTAAGCCAAGGCCAGATGACTGAACTTCAGAAACAGTATAAGAGGGGCATCCTTTATCAGTGAAATAATAGAACTAGATGATATCTCAGGTCACTCTAAATCTATGATTCTCTGGTTTAAGGGAGGCAGACAAAACCTATTTTTATAATACCCCAAAGGAGTTACTGGTTATTCCTAAATTCCAATTATACACAAGGATATCCATCAGGGTAACCATGAAAAGTGATTAAAACAAAATTAATGTGGTTCAAATACAACCTGACTCTGAATATATCTCTGGAGAATCACATTTCTCCATTTCCCCATCTGAATGATTTTTATTTAATTTTATGCTTCCTTATTTAGCTCTGAGTTTAGGGTGGATGGTAAGGGAGGACTCCCAGAAGGTAAGGAGTATAGGATGCACTATGTTTATATTACAGGAGCAATGTCCTTTAATAGTGATTTTATTAATATTAAAACACTGAATATTTAAAGAGCTATAAATGATTAAAAATATAATCAATTAGGGGAATCTGTGGGTTGGAATGAGATGTTGGCAGTAAGATGATTGGAATACAGTGAGAAGTACTTGGCAAAACTGTGGGTTTTGGAAAAAAGCCAAGGTAGCATTACAGGAGACAGAGAATGGGTTTAAGTGGTGAAAATTCACTGTCATTGTATATTATCTATTTCAGGGTTCCCTCAATATTTTTTTAAGGAGGAGCTTCTTACACTCGTAGTCACTAAATTCTTCATAAAAATGGTAGATGATGATGGAGTCTAGGGTAGGGGAGTAGAGTGTGGATTTATGAGTTCTTGGGAATACAATTATTTTGTATCCAGAAGAAAAACTTAGGGTAAGTGGGAAGGAGGGGGAAATGATATCATGGAACCACAATGTAAGGTGAAACTATGTGGCATCATGGAAAAAATGATTGGATTCAGAAGAAAAGTGTTTCAGTCCTGGATGTTAATAAAAATATGCCCTAGAACAAGTCATTTAATGTCTCTGAAACTCAGTGTTCTCATTTGTAAAATGAGGGAGCTGGATGATGTGGCATTTGAGATCCCTTCCATTTATATTTCTATTGTCTGTCCAAAGAAAAATTTCAATTTACCCAAAGTGAACCAGGTTAAATAGATTAATACACTCATTCTAGAAAAAAAAAATGTTTTCATTAGAATAGTACAAAGTTCCACTTCTAACTTTCTTGTTATGAATTATGTTATTTTTCTTCTATTGTTCTTTCCATTTATTTTTCCTATTTTTTTTTCTGATCAGTTCACTCTATACAAGTACATGCAAATCTATGATGTTTCTCTTTATTCTTTATATTGAATATTCGATCCTATGTGTTAGCTAGCAAAAATGCCCTGGAATTGTTTTATGTTAGACCTTTTTTTTCTATCTTTCACCTTTTTGATGTGTATGACACTCAGTAAGCTCATTATTCCAAAACATATGAAAATTTAGTTAAACTCATTGCATAATTCCAAGTTGTTTACCAGAATGTTATGACCAATCTCTTTCTTTTTTTCTTTTTTAGCATTTTATTTTTCCCAAATTACATGTAAAAATAATGTTAACACCCATTTTAAAACATTGATTTCCGAATTTTCTCCCTTCCCTCCCCTTTGAGGAAGCAAGCAATTCCATATTGATTTTACATGTGTAGTCATGCAAAGCATTTCCATATTAGTCATGTTGTGAAAATAAATAGACAAAAAACACTCAAGAGAAATAACGCAAAAAAAATGCTTGTCAGTACACAGTCACCATCAGTTCTTTCTCTGGAGATGGATGGCATTCTTCAGCATAAGTACTTAAGAGTTATCTTGTATCATTGTACTGCTGAGAATAGCTAAGTAATTGACAGCTGATCATCCCACAATATTGTTATTACATTGCACATAGTACATTTAATTTTGCACTAGCGCATGTAAGTCTTTCCACATTTGATATTGTTCTGCTCAACATTTCCAATGTTCCAGAAGAAGGGGAAAGGAGATGAAGAATGGGGAAAATTATCTCACATAATATGTGTACGAGGAAGGGCTTTTATTGTAAAGGCAAAAAAAAGGAACAAGTGGGCAATGTTTGAAACTCACTCATATCTAAATTCATTCAAAAATGGAAATATGTGTGTGTGTGTGTGTGTGTGACAGAATTGATAATGGAAATCTAACTTACCAGACAGGGAATTAGATGGGAAAGGGTATAAGAGAAAGAGAGAGAGAGACAGAGACAGAGACAGAGACAGAGACAGAGACAGAGACAGAGACAGAGAGAGAGGAGGCTAAATAGAAAAAAAAGGATGAAGGGAAATGCACAGTTAGCAATCAAAATTGTGAATATGAATAGAAACTAGAAATGAATAATATGTTGTTTATAAGAAAAAATTTAAACTGATAGGCATACTTAAAATTAAAATACAGCAGAATCTATTTTGCTTTAACAAAGTAAAAAAGAAAAAAAGGATGGGGGTATAGATAGAAACCATGATCTCAGACAAGACAAAAGGAAAAAAAAATAATAGACCAAATTCAAATGGATAAGCAGGGAAACAACATCATACTAAAAGGCACCATATTAAAAGGGACGTTTCCTTGATGAAACAGTCAAAAATAACAGAATATAATAACCCATGATAACTAACAAAATGTTAATAACAATATAGAAAAGGGAGAGAGGAAAGTTTTGTCCAGAGGGGTGGGTTTTTGTCCTCATGAACCTCCATTTTGACATTGGTCTTGCAAAGGGAGGGCCTCTGCAGAGAGTACATGTTACAGATGGTGTTTATTATAACAGAAAGAGAAAAAGAAAAAAAAGACAACAACAACAAAACAAAACTGTTCATTTAAGTCTCTGAAAGTCTTTTCTCAGATGTCCTATAGGTGCAGTCGTGGAATGGAAGTCTTTTCAGGGGTTGATGTGTGGATGCTGGTAATCAGCCAGGAAAATTTCCTACAAAATTGAGCTTAACACAACTTTAAAATAGCTTTGTCAATAATCAAATCAAACAATGAAAGTTCTCAAAAACATGTCTAAGGGAATTCGGAATCTTAGTTGTTACACATGAAACATATGATAAAACAAAAATTGAAACATTCTTTAAAATTAATATTACTATAGTCCCCCCATGTGGAGGGTAAATTGAGAAGACAATTGCTACAATATTAATTTTTAAAAATAATTTTTTTCTTTATTTCATCACTTTTTGCATCATCTGCCTAATTATCCTCATGCCCTTATGAGAAATTAAAAAATCTAATATAATTGGTAACAGATGTCAAGGCCAAATTCAACACTGTTATTTATCATGACACCTGAGATAATTATGGGGGTTACCATAAAAGAACAGAGAAATGATGGTACATGAGCATTCCCACACTTGAGCAATATGTACTGCCCATGCAGTATGCCAGGCTTAAAATAGGTGGATGGAATATATGTCTATGCCACTGAACATATTGGAGGAAACTGAGTCAGACTTAATCAGATGCATGGGATTGAGATGTCCATGGCATCAGGCATATAGGAAGGGGCATAGAAACCAGGTGAAGAATGATATGGGTGGGATCAATACTTCCAGCCTTCTGTACAATATTGTGGGGGAAAAGAGAATAAAATATTAAATCAAGAGAATCCAACCTCAACATTTGTCAAAAGGCCTTCCCTCGGCCATACCTTGACTTCATGCATATCTCCTCTCATGTGACAGCTCAATGTCTGCTTTTGCATGTATTCCTCTTGTGATTGGATGGCATCTTGGCCAACTGGCATCTGATAACTCAGAATAAAGGCAATTAATGTCTTAAATGTTAAGTTCCCATAATCCAATTCCCATATGGATTTAAAAATTAAGGATTATAAATGATTGCAAAAATGTGAATATATCTTGACTCAGAATATAATATATAATATATAATTATGCAACAATTTCAAATAATACCCCTTTTTTTCTTAGTATACAATTACTTTTGTAATAAATCAAAACATTTAAATACAAGTTAAAGCACAACAGAATCTCAAAGAAAACTTTTTTTTTTGAAAAAAGAAAACTTTTACAAATGTTCACCTCTTTTTTTTTTGGAATATGCTTATTAAAAATAATACTTCTAGGGACAACTAGGTGGCATAGTGGATATAGCACCAGCCCTGGATTCAGGAGTACCTGAGTTCAAATCTGGCCTCAGACACTTACTAACTGTGTGACCCTGGGCAAGTCGCTTAACCCTCATTGCCCTAAAAACAAAAACAAACAAACAAAAAAAAAACAACAAAAAAATAATACTTCTATAATTTACACTTGCTATGGCAAGCAATTTGCCAGGGAAATGCTTTAAAGAGTTTGATCAAATAATCAATTGAGAAAAAAAATAACAAAAACAAACAACTCAGAATATGGGAGCACAATACTCCTAGAATTAACATTGTATTATAAAATCAAAACCATCTTGCATTGTTTCAAAATTAGGTAGATGAATGAATAGAAGAAAATACATATGAAACAATAAAAGACAATGAAATACAAACTATGGAAATATAAATGAATATGAACTTAATATTAATAAGAGTATTATAAAACATAAACTTGATCACATGACTATAAAAGCTTTTACAAATATTCTCCTTGCTTTAAAAACTAAGTATAAAACACAATCTCAAAAGCATCAAAATCTCTATGAAAATAAACCCATACCATTAATTTCAAAATGTAGAGGTAATAGCATAGAAATCCTATGTAACATCTGAACTGATACTATTACTCTGAGTGAATTTAGAACACTTTTGATTCCGATATCTAAAATCCCCAATACTCATATCAATACCTTGCTGCTTACTTCTACATTTCTGTAAAATATATACACTTCCATGGCAAAAGAGGCAGAGTCTTGAACTATGTTGATGGTTCTCATTCTTATTCAGCTTAAGTTTTTCTTCTTTAACCCCTCTATATTGTCTGTCAGTCTTTTCACCATACAAATGCTTTATAAGGTTAATAATTAAAGAGAAAAGCAGATTAGCAAAATTATGAACAAAATGAGCATATCTGGAATTTAAAGGGCTTTCTAAGGTTGAGTCAGAAGCACAGCCAGGCCAGGGAAGGGCTGAGCCTGAAGCTGCAAATGCAGGTAGAGAAAGCTGGGCATGCACATCAGATCTCTGGACTTCCAGGGCAGGGGAAGCAATGGGCTTGGCCATGGGAGGGGTAGAAGGTGGGGTCTGGAGAGGAGGGGAGGGACCAGGGCAATTTGAATCAGACTTGATTTTGAACTCAGGCCCTACCCCCACTGCTAGGGAATTAAAAGCTTCTAGAGGTTTCTCCCAGGCATGCAAAATTAGAGAATCTCTCAGCATTAGAATTTGAAAAAAAAATACAGGAGTTCAAGGCTTCTCTGTAAAAGCATGGCTGGGAGAAGGGGGATGGCTCCTCCAACAAAAATAAAAAGAAAAATAGAAAATCCACAAAACCAGAGCATTAACATGATTTTATCTCTCATTTGTCTGGTTAAACAGACTAAAATCAAAAATAGGGTAATTAGGGAGTTTAAAAGGTCCATTTGAAAAAATTTAAAGGGAAAACACCTGCCAATTCAGAAGTACTTCAGATTTAAAGGGACAGAGTATGGGAAATTTCTTACCCAACCAGAAGATCAGAAGAATGAGGTTCAGCTTTCCTCTTTGTGGTCAGCCATCTGTTAAGGGCTAAAATTCTAGCTAGTCTGTCTAAAATATCTAATGAGTGGTCACCAATAAATTATAAGCTTTAGCAAGAGTTAGACCCTTAAGCATTTATTAAGGAGAATAAGAGAGAAAAGTCTACATTCGTCTATCTGTTAAAGGGAGAGCACATTTCTAGCTCCCTTCTCCACCAGCATCCTCAAGAAAAAGTCCCAGTCAGAGTGCCAGGTTCCTCCCTTCTTCCTCCCACAAGTAGATGTCACTTCCTGACGCCAAAGAAAAGACTCCTGGTCTTGACCTCAAAGACCTTCACTTCATTGCGGAGCTTTTCTATAGTAAGTCTCCAGAAGGTGGCATCATTCCAATCGTTACAAGGCCATGAATAAAATCTTATAATAGTTACATATGATACACCTTGGGAGAAAACTGAATGGGAATAGAAAGGAATATAACATTTTTTCACAACTGTACATACATCCTTTCCAAAATTGAACATATATTAGTCCATAAAACCTAACAACTAAATAGAAAATGCAGAATTCTTCAATGTATGCTCTTCCGGTTATAATGAAATAAAAATTACATTTAATAAATGAACATGGAAGCATAGAATAAAAGCTAATTGGAAATTAAATAATCTAAACCTAAAGAATGAGTGGTCAAAGAGGAAATCAGAGAAATAATCAATAATGTAATTAAAGAAAATGATAATAATGATACAACATTTCAAAATGTGTGGGATGTTACCAAAGCAGTACTTAGGGGATAATGTATATATCTGAATGAGTGCATAAATAAAAGTCAGAAGGAGCAGATCAATGAATTGGCCATGCAGTTAAAAATATTAGACAAAGGACAAATTTTAAAACCCCCAATTAAACAACAAAAATGGAAATACTGGTAATTTAAAAAAATTACAATTGAAAGGAAAATAATTAACTATAAATAAAACTAGGAGCTGGCTTTATATTGAAAAAGAATAAAATAGACAAACCATTGTCTAATTGGATTTTAAAAAGAAAACAAGTTGATAAGTGAATGTACAATGAATGAAGATGAAACTAAAGCAAATATTAGAATACTTTGTGCCTAATTACATGCCAGTAAAATTGACAAAGTGAAATGCATGAATATTTACAAAAATATAAACTGTCCAGATTAATAGAAAATGAAATATAATAGCTAAATAATTTTATCTTGGTAAAAGAATATGAATAAGCCATCAATAAGCTCCTTATGAAAAAAATCCCCACTACCAAAAGGATTTACAAGTGACTCCTGCCATACATTTAAGGAACACTTAATCACAGTACTATATAAACTATTTGATAAAAAAAAATTGTAAAGAAGGAGTCCTACAATGTCCTTTCATGACACCTAGACAAGGAAGAAAGGGGGAAAAGCAAACTATAGACAGATTTCCTTAATTCATATAGAGGCAAAAATTTTACATCAATTACTAGCAAGGTGATTGCAGCAGTATATCACAAAATCATACCAAGTGGGATTTGATCCAGGGATGGAGGATTGGTTTAATAATAGGAAAACTGTGAGCATACTTGATGTTATCAATAAAAATAACAACAAAAAATATGATTATATCAATAGATGATATTGGCAACCCAATACACACACACACACACACACACACACAATTCTATTAAAAACCCTGGGGAAAAAACACATAGGAAATAAACCTTTCTTAAAATAATAAGTACTATCTAAAACCAAGAACAAACATTATAAGCAATGGAGATAACCCTGAATCCTCCCCAATGAGATCAGGGGAAAAGTCATGATATATATCTTCACCAGTATTATTTACCATTCTAAGAATGTTAGCAATACCAATAAGAAAAAAAAAAACAATTGAAGAGATAAAAAATAGGAAATAAGGAAACAAAGATATCATTTTATTTGTATATGATATGATGGTATGCTTAGAGAGCATTAGATGATTAGCTAAAAAAAAAGTTAAAATGACAACTTTAGAAAAGTTGCAGGATACAAAATACACCCACATAAATCATCAACATTTTTATACACCACCAAAAAAACCTTTCAGCAAGAGATAGGAAAAAAAAAAAGATTCCACTTAAAATAACTGCAGATATCAAAGCATACTTGCGGATTTATTTTCAAAAATAAATCCAATGATTACATGAACACAATTACAAAAATATTTTTTACACAAATAAAGAAAGATATAAACAACTGGACAAATTTTAATTCTTATAGGTACACCAAACCAATATAATAAAAATGACAATTCTACCTAATTAATTTATTCATTAAGTGTCATCCCAAGCAAGCTACCAAACAATTATTATATAGATCTAGGAAAAAATCATAATAAAATTCATTTGGAAGAAAAACAGGTCAAGAATTTGAAGGGATTCAATGGAAAAAAATATGAAAGAAGAAAGCCTAACTGCTAGTCCCATGTTTAACGCAATACTACAAAGTGACATTCATCAAAGCAATATGGTAATGGATAATAGAGTAATAGCTAATGGATAAGTTTAATAGATTAGGCATACAATTTTTTGTTGTTCTTTAGTTATTTCAGTTGTGTCTGACTCTTTATGAAGCCATTTGTAATTTTCTTGGAAAATATACTGACGTGGTTTCCCATTTCCTTCTTCAATTCCTATTTTGAATGAGGAAACTGAGACAAATAAGTAAGTGACTTGTTCAGTGTCACATAGCTAGGAACTTTCTGAGGGAGGATTTGAATGCAGGTCTTCCTCACTCTAGGCCTGGTACTTTATCCATACACAGTACTAAATGGCTATTCTACTCCAGTATTTCATAAACCCAAAAATCTAAGGATTAGGACTTAACATTTAACAAAAACTTCTATGAAAACTGGGAAGCAGTTATGCAGAAAATAGGCATAGACGAACATATCACATCATATACCAGGATAAGGTCAAAATAGATAAATCATTTAGACATAAAGGATAATATCATAAGTAAATTAGGGTAACATAGAAAAATGTTCCTGCCAGGTATAAGAGAAGAATTTGTGATCAAACAGAGAGAGACAGTATTAAAGATAGGAAAATAGATATTTTTGGCTACATGAAATTAAAAAAAAAAGATTTTGCACAAATAAATCTAACCTAGTGAAAATTAGATGGAAAATAGGAAGCTAGGAGGTAGGGGATATTGCAGCAAGTTTCTTTACTATAGGCCTCATTTCTCAAATATATAGGTAACTGAGCTGAATTTATTAAGAGTTAATCACCAGATTTTTTTACTGCCCTGCTCCTCTCCCATCTCTTCCCCAACTCCAAAAGCCTTTTCCTGTTACTTTCATGAAGGATTTCACTTCTGCCCTTCCCCCTCCCCCAGTGAATTCCCTTCACCCCTCGATTTAACCCTAAAAATGTTATCATCTAGCTAAGTGACACAGTGGGCAAATCATTACCCCTGGATCCAGGGGGATCCCAGCCAAAACCCAGCCTCAGACACAAGACAGTCGCCCACTGTACCACCCCAGACTGTATTATGGACAGAACTTAAGAAGATTGAGACAAATTTCTTAAAACCACTACACACAGGACTTAATATGTCAAGGGCACATTACGAAGCAGAAATTAAGAGTAAAAAAGAAACCACACAAGAATCTCATAACCCTAAAAATCTTTGCCCAGTAACGGTTGGTGGAGAGAAGATTCCTAATATTCCTAACATGACTACTGAAATGCAACTTCAGGTTCTTCTTTCAGCTCTTTTCACATTTGATTTAATACAAAGTGTTCTGGCCCGAGTAGAGGAACTCATTGAACTGAAAACAAAACCTACATCTGAAGAAACGGGTAGGCTGAAATGAAGTCTCCCTGTCTAAAAAGCTGCAGCAGCTGTAGAAACTGTGAAATCTGTTTTGTTCAATCTATGTGGAGACCTTCTTACTTTGATGTCTTTTTAAAAAAAGTTTATTTCAGTCACTAGGCACTTGCTGCTAGAAAATAAATGCTGCTATTCTCCTTTTCCTTCAAAAAAAAAAGAGTTAATCACCAATTGATAAATGATCAAAGCATATGAAGACAAGTTTTCAGAAGAAATCAAAGCTATATGTAGTCACATAAAAATGCTCTAAATCACTATTAATTCAAGATATGCAAATGAAAATAACTCTGATATAAGACCTCACACAAGAAATTGACAAATGCAAGTACAAATGTGAAAAATTGGGCTACTAGTGCACTGTGAACTAATTGAACTAGTTTAACTATTCTGGGGAAGAATTTGTAACTGTGATTAAAAAACAAACAAACAACTATCTGTATTCTTTGACCCAGCAATACTCTTATTAAGTCTGTATCTCCCCCCCCCAAAAAAGAAAAAGGATATATACATGTGTATAGTTATATAGGTGTATATATGTATGTGTATATATATATGTGTGTGTGTGTATATATATACACACATAGGTATGTATATACATATATGCATGTATGTGTATATATGTAAGTATGTATACATATATTTATATATGTATGTGGGTATGTATTTATATGTTTTTATTTATTTGTAGAAGCTCTTTTTGTGATGGCAAAAAAATGGAAATGAAAGGGATGCCCATAAATTGGGGAATAGATGAACACATTGTGGTATATCATTGTGATGGAATACTATTGTTCTATTAGAAATGATGAGGATGGTTTTACATAAACCTAGGAAGACTTATATCAACTCGTGAAAAGTGAAATGAGCACAACCAAGGGAAGATTTTACACAGTAAGAGCAATATTATAAGGATGATCAACTGTGAAACACTTAGCTACTCCAATCAAGACAAATACCCAAAGCAATTTCAAAGGTCTCATGATGAAATGTTATCCATTTCTGGAGAGAGAACTGATGAACTTTGAATATAGATTGAATGCATATTCTTTTACTTGATTTGTATTGATTTATTTTCTTCATCTTTTCTTTTACAACATGGCTAATATGGAATTGTGTTTTTTTTTCATGATTTCACATTTATCATTGTTATCAAAGTGCTTGTTTTCTCAAGGAAATGGGAAAGACAGGGGGTTGGGAGAGAATTTGGAACTCACATTAAAAAGTAGATTGTTAAAAAATTGCATGTAATTGGAAAATATTGTGAATATTTTTTAAAATTATATATACATATATATGAATTGGCAAATATTCAATTAAATAAATAAAATAATTAGTAAAGAAAATGGACATATATTTCTACTTGATTGTCTTACAGTAATGAAAAATAGTTATAATTCCTCACTCCAACCACCACTGTAATTTCTTCAGGCTAAATAACATCTAAATATTTCTTCAACCAACCTTAGACACCCTCTTCATGACACTCTCCACCTTATAAATATCCCTCATAGGGGGTAGTTGGTGGCACAGTGGATAAAGCACTGGCCCTGGATTCAGGAGAATCTGAGTTCAAATCTGACCTCAGACGCTTGACACTTACTAGCTGTGTGACCCTGGGCAAGTCACTTAACCCTCATTGCCTTGCCAAAAATAAGTAAATAAATAGCTAAATAAATGAACAAATAAACAGACAGACAGACAGACAGACAGACAGATAGATAGATAGATAGATAGATAGATAGATAGATAGATAGATAAATGAATAAATAAATGAACAACAAAAACAAAACAAAACAAAAATCCCTCATAAAAGCAGATGTCAGGAACAGGTCACAATGCTCCAGATGCAGCTTGAAAAGCTGGAGTACAATCAACTGAAAAATTACTTGAAACAATTAACAACTTTAGGAAAGTTGCAGGATATAAAATAAATCCCTATAAACCATCAGTTTTTTTCATTTCTATATATGACCAACAGTCCAGCAGCAAGAGATAGAAAGAGAAATTCCATTTAAAGTAACGGTAGATGATAGAAAATACTTGGGAGTCTATTTGCCAAGACAAACCCAGGAACTCAATGGACACAATTACATAACACTTTTCACAACAATTAAATAAGATCTAAATAATTGGAAAAATATCCATTGCTCATGGATAAGCCGAGCTAATATAATAAAAATGACAATTCTACCTAAATTAATTTACTTATTCAGTGCCATAGCAATCAGACTACCTAAAAGATATTTTATAGAGATAGAAAAAATAATAACAAAATTCATCTGGTAAAACAAAAGGTGAAGAATATCAAGGGAGCTAATAAAAAATGCAAAAGAAGGTGGGTTAGCTGTATCAAATCAGAAGCTCTACTATAAAGCGGCAGTCATTAAAACTATTTGGTACTGGCTAAGAAATAGAGTAGAGGATCAATGGAATAGGCTAAGGCACAGGAAACACAGTAGTAAATGACTTTAGTAATGTATTGTTTGATAAATCTAAAGACTCAAGCTTCTGGGAAAGGAACTCAGTATTTGACAAAATCTGCTGGGAAAACTGAAAGAGAGTGTGGCAGAAATTAGGCATAGACCAATATTTTACACCTTATAGTAAAATAAGGTTAAATGTGTACATGATTTAGGCATAAAAGGTGATACTGTAGGTAAATTAGGAGAGGAAAGAATAGTTTACCTTTCATATCTTTGGAAAGTAGAACAGTTTATGACCAAACAAGAGATAGAGAATATTATGAAATGCAAAATGGATGATTTTGATTATATTAAATTAAAAAGGTTTTGTAGAAACAGAAGCAATGCATACAAAATTATAAGGGAGACCGGAATCTGGGAAATAATTTTTATAGCCAGTACTTCTGATAATGGCCTCATTTCTAAAATATATAGGGAACTAAATCAAATTTATAAGAATCCAAGTCATTTCCCAATTGAGAAATGGTCAAAGGATATGAACAGGCAGTTTTCTGATGAAAAAATCAAAGCTATCTATTGCCACATGCAAAAATGCTCCAAATTGCTATTGATTAGAGAAATGCAAATTAAAATAACTCTGAGGTACCACCTGACACCTATCCGATTGTTTAATATGACAAAAAAGAAAAATAATAAATGTTGGAGAAGCCATGGAAAAATTGGAACACTAATGCATTGTTGGTGGAGCTGTGAACTGATCCAACCATTCTGGAGAGCAATTTGGAACTATGCCCAAAGGGCTATAAAGCTGTGCATACCATTTGACCCAGCAATACCACTCTTGGGTCTTTTTCCCAAAGAGATCATAAAAAAGGGAAAAGGACCCACATGTACAAAAATATTTATAGCTGCTCTTTGTGTGGTGGCAAGGAATTGGAAATTGAGAGGATGCCCATTAATTGGGGAATGCCTGAACAAGCTGTGGTATATGAATGTAATGGAATTCTATTGTGCTGTAAGAAATAATGAGCTGGTGGATTTCACAGAAACCTGGAAGGACTTACATGAACTCATAATGAGTGAGATGAGCAGAACCAGGAGAACATTGTACACAGTATCATCAACATTATATGTGGATCACCTGTGATAGACTTGATTCTTCTCAGCAATGTGACGGTCCAAGATAGTTCCAAAGGAGTAAGGATGGAAAATGCTCTCTGAATCCAGAAAGAAAAAAAAAGAACTGTGGAATATGGATACAGATTGAACCATACTATTTCTCTTGTTTTTGGTGCTATTGTTTTTCTTTTTTAGGTTTTTCCTTTTTGCTCTGATTCTTCTCTTATAATATGACTAATGCAGAAATATGTTTAATGTTATTGTACACATATAACCTATGTCAGATTATTTGCTGTCTTGGGGAGGGGAGGAGGGAAGGGAGGGAGGAAGAAAAAATTTGAAACTAGAAATCTTATAAAAAGAATTGTTGAAAACTATCTCTACATGTAATTAGAAAATAATAAAATACTTTTATAATTAAAACAAAAGAAAAGCTAGAATACAGCTTTGCTTTCACTTAATCCTGGAAGATATGCCTCTCACTTTAGTTATCAATCAAATTCTCTTTGGGGACTGTCATATTGAACTGTTCATTCATATTGAGCAGGTGGTCCAGGCAGACAGATATAGAAAGAGGAGCCTTGGAAAACTGAGGGAAGGAGAAGAGATTTAAAAAAAATAAGATGCAAGGATGATAGTACAGCCATCAGTCTTGAAGTTCTGGAAACAAATTTCACCTAATTTAGAAACTTATGTAATTATTAAATCTAGGGTAGAACTTGCAACAAACATATTTGTGGGGCTCCAGTTTCCACATGGCTATTTGCCTTAAACGAACAGAAGCCCTGGACCCATTTGGTCACTGTGTGTGACACATAATGATTTCACGGGAGTCAATGGAGGAAAAAATCCATAGGACTTGGTATCAGTATATCTGTCTTAAAGTCACAGCTCAGCTGTCTGACCCTAGATAATCACTTATTCCATCTGAGGATCTACATTCTTATCAACAAATTGGAGACAATACTTACACAACTTTCATCACAGGGTTGTTCTGAGGGAAACACATTGTAAACTTTAAAATGTTAGTATTTTTGCTATCATCAAGCTCCCTACTGAGAGAGTACCTTGAAATGCTTGCATCTCTATACACAAAAGACAGTCTATTGATTTTCATACTATGAACACTCTATGCTTTTCACAACCAATTCAAGGTGTAAATGCAAGACAGTTTGAAGTATTCACAAGCACACACAGCGATTTATTGCCAACAAACTTATTTCACCTAATTTTTTGGAAGGGCACAATTCCATCCTTGAGGACAGACTTAAGCAGGAAAAATTCACTATTACAAAATAGCAAAAATAAGACTTTTTTTTCTGAAAATTTCCTCATGTCTCTCACCCAGGTGTAGAAGAATCAATCAATGAAGCTTGTAGAATTATAAATTCAAAGTCAAATTTGGTCTAATTTAATAGGTCCATTTTACTTGGAAGGAAACTGAAACTATTCAAATTAATTTGATTTGCCTAAGGCCATACAGCAAATGTATAGAAGAATACAAAGTACAAAATGTCACAAATAAATAATTCATGTCACTACCTTGATATCTGCTTTCATCTACAAACCTACCCATATGTGCATATATGAACATATATGTATATATCATAAATACATGTTTGTATATGCATTTATTTAATACATATTCTGTTCCAATCATTGTGTTAAATGTTTAAAATATTATCTTGTTTAATTCTCACAATAGCCTTATAAGTTGGTATGGTCATTTTCCTCATTTAACAATTAAGAAAGCTGAGTAAACAAAGGATATGTAACTTGCTCAGGGTCACACATACTGTATTTGAGCTCAGTTTTATTGATTCCAGGCCCAGCACCTTATTTAATGCAGTACTAGTTGCCAATCTTCCTTTCTCCTTCTCTCCCTCCCTCTCTTCTTTCTTTCTTTCCTTCCTTTTTTCCCTCTTTCCTTCCTTACTTTCTCTTAATTTCTTAATTAATATAAGCAAATCTAAGTACATATATCATATATTTATAACAGTGTATGCTATTTATTATGTATGTATAAGTTTATAGTTTCTGATATTCATTGTATCACAAAATATCTTTTGGTAATTATTAAGTGTGCAATTAAGAAGAAAAAGAAAATATGCAAGTCAAATAACAATACAGTTAGGTAAATTAAGAGATGTGTTGCTGGTTATATCCTAAAATCTAGGAAATAACAGGTTCCTTTCTAGTGTCAGAAGTGTAAAGTTCAATGCTTCAGTCAAATATCATTGGTCCAGACTTATTCAGAATTTATTCTCATAAAATAAATGACTAAAATTAAAACATAGGAATCATGATTGTAGGTATGATATGAATCCAGGTGATTGATCTAATATACACTTAACATTGTCAGAATACAGAATCATCTAGAGACTAGAGCAATGAGTTAAATGCAATTCATTGAATTGTGATAGAGATAGACATACAAGAAATTTCTTTATTGGGTTAAAAATTCTTCTTCAAAAGTTGAGAAAACAGTAAATATATTTAGGCAACAATTTTTTTGTGGGTTGGGGATATGTATGTATGTTTATGTATGTCTATGTGTCTATGTGTATGTGTGTATATGTATATATATACACATAAATATATGCATATATTCACACAAATACACAGATATATACACATAAATACACATACATGCATGCATATATATGCATATACAGACACATATATACACACACTATATGTGTATGTGTGTGTGTGTGTGTGTGTGTGTATGGGGCTTTTAGAGGATTCTGATATCCATATAGTTCAATACTATAATGTGATGTTCAGAATATCTTAAGTTACTTTAGGTACTGTGAAGCATAATGTACAAAATGAGCTTGCTCTTCTCATAAAATTTCAGGGTCCTTATACTCAGTACCATACATCCCATTTTATGAACAACATAGAAAAAAATAGTGTAGCCTAAAGAATGTGGCAAACATGGTGATAGAACTTACCAATAAGCCACAGATACTTTGCTTGAAGTCCTATGTATATTTAATCATTTCTTTTTTTTTTTTTTTTTGGTAAGGCAATTGGGGTTAAGTGACTTGCCCAGGGTCACACAGCTAATAAGGATCAAGTGTCTGAGGCTGGCTTTGAACTCAGGTCCTCCTGAATCCAGGGCCGATGCTTTATCCACTGCTCCAACCTAGCTGCCCCGGTATCTTTAGTCTTGCAAAAAGAAATTACAGAAATTTTATGTGAGAGCAGCATTCTATATTTCAAGGGTATCTACATGGAAGGAGGTTTCTACATCCTTTTTTTTTTTTTTGGCTAAATGAAGCAGTAATGGGAAACAGTGAGTAGTTAAAAAAAGGTAGCTTTTGGGTTTGGTAAAGAGAAAATAAATTAACCACTGAATGAGTCCTAAAGTGAAATGAGATGCCTCATGAAGTAGTAGATTTTCCACTTTAATTAATGACTTCAAGTAGTGACTGACTGACCACATTTTAATTATATCTAGAAAAAAATATTAGCCAAGTATTGAAAGTTCTCTGAGACATTCAAGCTTTCTGCTGAGAGCTATTCCAAACCAGATTCTATAAGGTAACCTCAATGATTTGCTGTTTGAATAAGCTATTCAAGATAGATGCACATCATTTTTCATTCTTTGCTATATCAGAGAACTACTTTTTCCCTTTTCAAAGGCTTTTAAAAGGGCATATACCCACTGCTAGGCAAGAATATGACGCTTCAGTTTCAAGTCCCTAAAGGATACCATACAAAATGTTTGCTTAAATTTCTTAACTTTCAGTATTTGGCCATTTGATTCCCACCTGCTTCAGGGACATTTCAGTCTCTTTGGTAAGCAGGAAATAAGTCCTTCCTGTAAAAGCCAGGATGGTGCTTTCACCTCCCGTCTGTTACCTCTAGAAGATATAGATTTATCAGCAGAAGCTCTGTATGAAACCTACTCTACATTTCTCCTCATCAACTAAGTAGAATATGTGCATGGGCCAGGAAACCCTTAAATGGATGAGATGATTCTTCAGAAAAATGGGCCAAATAATTATAAATTATGTTAGTCCAAGAAATTAGCATAAGGCCTTAAAAGGTGTTATAAGATTAGAAAGCATATATTAGCCAAGATAATCAGTTATAATGTCCTTGAATCTGGGCATTTACCACTCACTTTAACAGTAATGTCCTCCCAGTTTCTCAACACCAATCCATACCCCTGTCAAGTCTTGGCACAAATAGATAATAGATAAATAGACAGACAGACAGACAGATAGATAGATAGATAGATAGATAGATAGATAGATAGATAGATAGATAGATAGATACATGCATAGATACCTTGATAATATATGGGCATATGTATATGTGTATGTATACATATCTATATGTACATTAAAATTATATATGTATACATGTAAATGCAAATAGATTTGCTATATATACCATATATTTAATGTGTGTGTATCTACAGATAGAATTTATGAATGTATGCACATACACATATGCATGCACATGTGTATTTTATAGATATATTATACGTTATCTCATAGTATGTATTTATCTATCTGCTATGTGTATATGCATATATAAATATATATTTTATGTATATGACACATATATGTATCTATGTGTGGACACATATTCAAGTAGGCAAAAATATATTCACATCTTTATGTGTATGCATATGCATGTATGTATGTATAGACACACACACAGATGATTTAGTGTATAGTTAGATATCTTTGAACCCACTCATTCAGAACATTCTCTTTCAAAAAGCAGATTATCACTCCCCCATTGCCTTGTAGATGTTATAAAACATTCCATAATACCTAGTAAGTACTTTTTTAAAAAATCAATGGTTTTATTGATTGATTATTTGATGTGTGCAAAGATTATCTTAATCATCCTCTCATATGTATAAAAACCAATTTCTCATTGAATTACTAAATGAATGAATTAATATAAAAGAAAATATGGTAAACTGATAAGATTAGTGATCTAAATCTGGGAGTGATCTTAATGGCCGTCAAATCCAAAGTCCTAATTTTTCAGGTGAAAAGATTCATTCTGATAGAGATGAATTGAATTGCCCAGGTTCACACAGCCATTAAGAAACTAAGGCAAGGGGGCAGCTAGGTGGCACATTGGATAAAGCACTGCCCCTGTATTCAGGAGGACCTGAGTTCAAATCTGGCTTCAAACACTGGACACTTACTAGCTGTGTGACCTTGGGCAAGTCACTTAACCCTCATTGCACCACAAAAAAAACCAAAACCAAAACAAAACAAAACAAAAAAAGAGTCTAAGGCAGGAGCAGCTAGTTGGTACAGTGGAAAAAGCACCAACCCTGGATTCAGGAGTACCTGAGTTCAAATCTGACCTCAGACATTTGACACTAGCTGTGTGACCCTGGGCAAGTCACTTAACCCCCCTTGCCCCACCAAAAAAAAAATAAGGCAAACTTTGAATTCATGTTTTGATGGTTCAAAGGCCAGTTCTCCATTCAGTTATTAATGGAGAAATATTAATTATTTTGTTTGTTTGGGTTTTTTTCTTTTGGTGAGGCAGTTGGGGTTAAGTGACTTGCCCAAGGTCACACAGTTAGCAAGTGGTAAGTGTCTGAGGCCAGATTTGAACTCAGGTACTCCTGACTTCAAGGCCGGTGTGCCACCTAGCTGATTCGTGAGGACACACACTGGGGGGGGCAGAGAGAGAGAGAGAGAGAGAGAGAGAGAGAAAGGAAGGAAGGAAGGAAGGAAGGAAGGAAGGAAGGAAGGAAGGAAGGAAGGAAGGAAGGAAGGAAGGAAGGAAGGAAGGAGAAATTAAGGGAGTTAGGAATGGAGGGAGGGAAGAAGGAAGGAAGGAGGGAAAAGGGGCAAAGGAAAGAAAAAGGAAAGAGTGAGGGAGCAAAGGGGTAAGGAAGGAAGGAAAATGAAGGAAGGAAAGTAAAGAAAGAGATAAGGAAAAGAAGGAAGAGGAGAGGAAAGAAAGAAAGAAAGAAAGAAAGAAAGAAAGAAAGAAAGAAAGAAAGAAAGAAAGAAAGAAAGAAAGAAAGAAAGAAAGAGAAAGACAGGAAGGAAGGAAGGAAGGAAGGAAGAAAAAGAAAAAGAAAGAAAGAGAGAGAAGAGGGGATGGGAGGAAGGAAGAAAAAGAAAAAGAAAGAGAGAGAAGAGGGGGATGGGAGGAAGGAAGAAGAGAATGAAGGAATGGCTTCTACCTTCAAATCATATTCTATTTATAATGTGGAAAATACATATAAATATATAAATGCAAGTATGTTTAAGATAATTATAGTTACTGGATCTTTAATTTCATTGATTTAGGGAACTCCTAGATGAGGAAATTCTCTTTAGCCTATACAGGTACAACTTTTCTTAGAGAAATTAGCAACTGCAATACAAATAGGTTAACTACAGTCACTTGGCTATTATATGTGAGAGGCACCCAAATATTTTTGCTCTGAGGCCAAATTTCTATCCACTTATGATCTTTAAGTAAATGAGGGTAAAAGAACCAAAGAAAAAAGGGGGAATCAGATAGTAAGATTTAGATTGAAGATAAAACACTTATCTTTGAAGGAAATTAAGGATTGGGAGAAACAGAGATGTGAAGCGAATATAATGCAAGAAGTTGGGATAGCCTATGTAAATATAGAATCCAGATACGGATTCTAACAGGATAATATTTTGAATGCAAGGTAGAGTAGAAAGGTAGGTAGGAGAAATGTTGAAAGGATTTACTTTGAAATAATACTCATTTTCAATGGCTGTTTCCCACACCTAGAATTTTCTCCTTTCTCAAAGCTTCATGGCTTTGGTGGCTTCTTTCAAGCCACACATCAAATCCCATTTTCTCTAAGAAGCTTTTATCAGCCCCTCTACCACCCTTTTACTGATATCTCCACTTTCTCCACTGTATCCACATTTACCAAAACAATGGCTGCAGCACTGGTAGCCATTCTATACTTATATTTGGGGGAAAAATTATGAATTTCAAGAATAGTTAACATATTTTTTTAAAACTTTACCTTATATGTACAATTTTTCATATATGGCATTTTTGCTCATACAGTTCAGGAATGGAGTGAGTCTTCATTTTACTTCTCACTTTATAGGTTTCAAAATGAAGGGCCAAAAATGAAGGAATTGGTGATTTCCAATGACCCACAAGTAAATTGTAGACTTTGGACTAATACTCTGACTATCAATTAAAGGGTATTTTTCTTATGCCTACCTTATATATGGGTATGAAAATTCATATGTTTATATAAATATGCAGCAATGTATGTATATGTGTGTACATATATGAGCATATAATTCAACAAGTTATTTTCAAGGCTTTATATATATATATGTATACATTTGTTTACACACATACCAAGAACTGTGATTTCCTCTGCATGGGGAATCACCATCATTGGTAATTCTTTCACTAAGAAAATGAACAAATCTCCAATCTCTAAGAAGGGTACTAGGAGAAAAAGTGAGTTTCCTATGTCCACATAATTAATATATGATAGAAGACTGGCTCTCTATATTATGTGGAATCTCATACTTTTATTAGATGTATTCATAATTGGTCACACTGGATTGGGTCTTTCTGGTCAAGGGGAGCTAAAAATTATTTATAAATAAGATATTTCAAATAAAAAATAGCAATAACAAAATATTCAAATTATTGCAAATATGTCCTTGACAGATTATTAGACAGGTAACATTGATTGTAGTTTCAGAAGACTCAGAAATAACTGTCAGTATGATTTCAATGGAGTGATGCATGGTAGGTGTGAATATTCTAGAAATATATTTGTTAAATTTTTTAAAAATATATAAAAAAGGGGGCAGCTAGGTGGCACAGTGGATAAAGCACTGGCCCTGGATTCAAAAGGACCTGAGTACAAATCTAGCCTTTGACACTTGACACTTACTAGCTATGTGACCCTGAGCAAGTCACTTAATCCTCACTTCCCTGAAAAATAGTAATAATAATAATAGAAAATAGAAAATAATAAGAAATATATTAATAATAGGTAATTTTTGAAATATAAAAAAGATAAAATATAAAAAGATAAAATGGGATAAAAATAAGTGGGTAAATCATAAAAGGGGCTGGTCATATAGAAAGAGTGTCTGTCAATATCATTGTAATGTCAAAAGGTGAGGCAACATTGGGTCATGTACTGAATTTATGGAATGATATGTGTAAGAGTTGCACATTTGGGGTAGGCATGAACAGGATTGTCTCTTACTCACTGGAGAGAATATCATATCAAGTGCATCTCCAATCTCCTTTAGTGGGCATCTAGATGACTCAGTGTATTGAGCACTGGAACTGGGCTCAGGAACATTTGTATTTAAATCCTGCCCCAGACATTTATTAGCTATAGGGACATGTGGGAAGTTTCTTAACCCTTATTTGCCACAGTTTACTTATCTGTAAAATGGAAATTATAATAGCATCTATCCTACAGAGTTGTTGTGAGGATCAAATAGAGAATACAAAGTGCTTAGCAAAGAGTCTGGAATATAGTAAGCATTGCTAGTCACTTGCTATGACTATTATTTTTATTTTAATATAAGAACACATCTCCTAAAACTGATCTTTTTCTCCTGATTTTTTTAATTATCACAATATTTCTGAAATATTTATATGAATCTAACAAATCAAAATTATTACATAAATTAAATAATACTCTCTTAAAACAATGGACATGTGCCTATAATTTGAAATGTCAATTGCAATGGAGAAGCTGCACCTCCACATTCTCACAATGTAAAAAATCACTTAATTTACTGAATTTTTCAGTAAATTCATGATGTAATTCATCTGTTTCCTCCTTTGAATGGTGCAGATATGTAATCATTTAATGCAAATGTTCTCAAAATTGCCCTGTAAATGTTCCATAGAGGATATATCCCTCATGCTGCCAGCTTTCCTCTAGGACTTGTAACAATTTGTAAAAGAATCATGCTGTCCATCTGTTATCCTTCATTGGCAATGCATGACTGTGTCACCTGGATTGTCTCCTGAGCCACATTTGCCTGAAAATAATGAGACTGTAGCTTCCTGAACCTCACAATGATATCTCCAGTGCCTTTTGTGTTAGTCAAAATTGTGACTCCATATATGTATGTAAGTGTAGAAGTATGTATATGCATATGTGTATGTATGTATTTCATGCAATCATATACCATCATCAGGGCAATAAAATAAATACTGGTGTATAGATAAAGACAGAGAGATACAGAGACAGAGAGAAAGAGAAAAAGAATCATATATGAAGATTTTAAAAAAATAAGGAATCAGATTACTGGACAAATTCTCATATGCAATTCAATCTGCTCTCTTTTTCTCCTATCTACTTCTAGACTGAGATCATTGTTAAATTGCCTATCTAAAATGAACCTGGGCATGGTCTGAATACAAGGAACAATGAGACACTGTACATTGTAGTCTAGGTAATCCAACTTCCTCCTCCTGCTGCTTATCCTCTTTTACCTCCTTCCTCTTCCCACACCACATACTCTTCTTCCTGCTTCTCCTCCTCTTCCTTATCTTTGTCCTCTTTCTCTTTCTCCTTCCTCTTCCTTACCTTTCTTCTCCTTCTGGCAGGATATTTATTTATATGTTTTATTCTCTTGATTTTTAAGCTATTATCTTTGGATTATCCAACAATTTCATTCAGTAAGCTAAATGGTTTTATCAATCAGCACAAGTTAATTAAGTACCTACAATGAATTCCTTTCTTGGTATTGGAGATCCCAAACAAATGAAAATCTAATAGTTCATGCTACCATATAGCTTATATTCTAAGGAGTGTGGTGGCAGTGTCAGGGTCATGTACAAACATAAAGCTTCTATATAAGGTAAACCTTGGAGGGAAAATCAGGGACCCAGAAAGGAATCCTACAGTAGATGATTCTTGAACTGGGCCTTTGAGGAAAGCAGAGATTACAGGGTTTAGAATTGTAGAAGTAATTCTAGGAATAGGTGATGAATCAATTTGAAGAAAAAATATGTAGATTAGTATGACAGGAATTCAGAGTATTTAAAGGAATATTATATAAACTGACTAGTAATAGAGGAAAGGTTGAGGTCATGAAAAGTTATATTTTTGATTATTCAGGTAATATGAAGTAAGTGTTATTCATTGATTGCTAGGAGGTTGAGGAAAAGATGGTAAAATCCATATTTTAGGGAATATTTTAGTGGTTTCATGGAAGTTGAATGAGTGTAGGGAAAACCATGTAAAAGAAACCCAAAGGAAAGGCTAGTTCAATAGTTATCATTCCAAAGTGAAATCATGCAAAATATATTTCCATATTAGCCATATTTCAAAAAAGCAAGAAAAATTATAATTTTTTACTTAGATTTTATCAGTTCTTTCTCTCTAAGTTGATAATGTTTTGTCAACATGAGTACTTTGGAATTGTCTTAGATCACTGTATTGATCAGAGTAGCCAAGTCTTTCATAGTTGATCACTCTTACAACATTGATGTTAATATGCACAATGATCTCTTGCTTCTTCTCACTTCAAATTTCATCAGTTTGTTTATATTTTTGCCATTTTTTCTGAAACCATCACCCTTATCATTTCCCACACCACAATAGTACAGTCATATGCTACAACTTGTTCATCCATTCCCCAATTGATAAGCATTCCTTCAATTTCCAATTCTTTGCCACCAAGAAGGAGCTGTTATATTTATTTTTGTATATATAGATCCTTTTTTTCCCTTTTTCTTTGATTTCTTTGGGGTATAGATCTAGTTGTGCTATTGCTAGATCAAAGGGTTTAAGATATTTTTTAAGAGATTGTTAATGACAAAAGATTTATTAGATGGATGGATTGACCAAATAGTACAAAGAAACACAGAGAAATATGGTTGATTTAAAGTTGTGTCACATTACTAATCAGATAATTTATTATTTAGATAGTTTCCCAGAATGATGTAATATTTTTCAACAATGTAAGGCACAGCTATTGAAGCAAAAATGCTTGAATTTTTGCTAACATGCCACTGGATACAGCTCACAAGTTACAGAACCACAAGAAGATAGGCAATAACAGCTATGTTTTTTACAAAGTATTAAAATATATGAAAATATCAATCGATGACATTGTTGTATCTTAAAAGAATAACAAAGTAGCAGGTTTAAATAGAGTAGTACAAACTTTAAGATGTCTACTTTAGGAGCAGCTAGATGGCACAGTGGATGGAGCACTGGCCCTGGAGTCAGGAGCACCTGAGTTCAAATCCGGCCTCAGACATTTGACACTTACTAGCTGTGTGACCCTGGGCAAGTCACTTAACCCTAATTGCCTCACCAAAAAAAAAAAAATTCTACCTTACATAAAGATTCTGATATTAAACTACTAAATGTCTTCAGTGCCATTGTTGCCTCAACAAATGAATGAGTTTTGCTTTTCAGGTAAAATGGAAAGGGTGTAGCCGGTGATGCACAATGTCAACAGTTTATGTTCAGTAACAGGATCACAGATTTCATATTTCTATAGAACACAGTAATAACATTTCATAAGGTTGGTGAAAGGAAATTTAGAATAACTTTCAGGACCTTCTTGATGATGTCATATCCTTAATTTGGAAGTCCTCAGGCCACTGAAATTTATAGTCAGCAGAACATTTCATTTGTTGTTGGAGAAGAAAAGACACAAAGTATATAGAATCTTCCTCTACTGTATCCTCATAGTATAATTTTTATGTACTCTATTAATTATAGCCTCCTTAGAAAAAAAAATATTTGTGGAAAGTTAAGGTGACCACTGTCTAATATTTATAAAATTAAAAAAAAAACCATAAAATGTCAAGCTGTCATAGTTTTTGCTTTCCATCAGTCAATACACTAAGAAAAAGCTTGCCCAAATAGGCATCATCTCCAAGAGCCTACCATGGGTTGAAGGAGTTTTCAGATAAATATAGAAATCTGAGGATGATCCCTCCAAAACCACGCAATAAGGAGAAAATGTTTAGGGTATTAAAAAGGCCCAAGTTTCAGGAGGTTTAAAAAAGAAAGAAAACTTTCTAGTAGTGTTTATTATCTATTCATTTGTAGATCAAAATAAAAGATACTTTGGCAGAGTTTATTCAATAATTTGTAAAATTCTATCCTTAAATCAACGTTGTAGGCAACAATGCTAAGAGACGTGTTTTTCATTTCTAAGGATGGAAGAAAATACAAGATGATTTTCTGCCTTTAAATATCCACTGTTGCATTTTGCTCCCAGAAATCAGTGGAAATAGACATTTGTAGACATTTTCCAGAGTATAGAACATACTGTCCTAGCACAAGGAGGGCATATTGAAACACCCTTTAACAAAGGGTTTAATATTAATGAATTTTAATAGCTCTTTGGGCAGAGTTCCAAATTGCTCTTCATAATATTTGGACTAGTTTACTACTCCACAAAGGTTAATTAGCATACCTATTTTTTCCTCTTCCCCTCCAGCATTTGTCATTTCTGATAGGTGTGAGGTGGTAACTCAGAGTTATTTTAATTTTCCTTTCTCTAACCAAGAGCATTTTCTTTTCTTTTCTTTTTTTTCTTTTTTTTCTAAGTGAGGCAATTGGGGTTAAGTGACTTGCCCAGGGTCACACAGCTAGTAAGTGTTAAATGTATGAGGCCAGATTTGAACTCAGGTACTCCTGACTCCAGGGCCGGTGCTCCAAGAGCATTTTTTATATGGCAGAAGATAAATTTGATTTCTTCTTCTGTATATCTGTTTCCATTCTTTGAACACTTTTCAGTTGGAGAATGGCTCTTTATTTTTATAAATTTGACTTAGTTTTCTACTTAGTATATACTTGCAAAATGAGGTCTTTATAAGAGAAACTTCCTGTATTTTTTGGATATGATTTTATTTTCTGTGGTATCTTTTAGCAAAACATAGTTGCCCTTATACTCTTTAATTAGAATTAATTTTGCCATTGCTTTGTTTGAAATAATGATTGCTACCCTTGCTTTATTTTTTTTTTCAGTTTAACTGTAGAATGTTGTTCTGCTACTGTCCTTTATTTTAACTCTATCTGTGTCTTCCTGTTTCAAGTTGGTCTGTTGGGAACCACATATAGTTGGATTCTGGTTTCTAATCCATTCTGCCATCTACTTTCATTTCAAGGGTGAGTTCATCCCATTCACATTCATGTCATTATGTAATTATGATTACTGTGCATTTCCCTCCATTTAATTTTCTTCCGCTTTTTCTTCTCTCTCTTTTTTTATTCTTTCCCTACTCAAAAACCTATACTTCTAACACTGACTCTCTTAATCTGTCCTCCCTTTTATTACCTTCCCCTCTCTTCTTATCCTTTTTTCCTCCTATTTCCCTATTGGGTAAGTTACATTTCTATACATACTAAGTGTGTGTGGAGGGGGTGGGGTCATTCTGTTTTATAAGCATTTCCAATGAAAGTGAGGTTCAAGAATTGCCTGCCTCTGCCACCCCTCTACTCTTTTTCCTCTAGCATAAAACTCTTCCCAGCCTGCCTCTTTTATATGAGAATAAATCCCCATTTATACCTTTACCTTCCCCCTTCTCCCAGTCCATTCTTTTTTATCACTCTTTTTTTTTTTGGATATTAAAACTCTGGTAGAATTAATTCACATCTATTTTTTTAAACACATTTTGACTGTCCTCATAATGATAAAGTTCTTAGGGGGTTACATGTATCATCTTCTATGTTGAAATATAAACAGCTTAACTTTGAGAACATTATAATTATTCTTTCATGTTTTCCTTTTAATGGTTTTCTTGAGTTTGAATGACAAATATCATATTCCACTATGGTCTTCTCATAAGTAATGCTAGAAAGTCCTCTATTTCATTAAATATACATTTTCCCCAAATAATTTCAATCAGTTTTAATGGAGTTAGCTATTCTTGGATGTAATCCTAGTTTCTTTTCCTTTTAGAGTATCATATTCTAATCCCTCTGCTACTTTAATGTAGAAGCCAGTAAATATTGTGTAAGCCTAAACATGGCTCTACAATATTACAGTTGTTTCTTTCTGGTTACTTGAAGTATTTTATATTTGACCTTGAAGCTCTGAAATTTGTTTATAATATTCCTTGGAGATTTCATTCTATGAATCTCTTTTAGGAAGCAAGAGTTAGATTCTTCTGATTTCTGTTTTACTTTTTGGATCTGCTATCTCATGACAATTTTCCTTAATAATTTCTTGAAATATGATTTCTAGGATCTTTCTTTGATCCAGGTAGTCCAATAATTCTTAAATTATCTCTTCTTGATCTATATTTCAGGTCTATTATTTTTCTGATGTGATGTTTTACATCTTTTTGTTATTTTGACTTTGTCTTTTTTCTTTATATCTTATAGAGCTATAAAATTTTACTTGACAAATTCTATATTTTTAAGTAATTATTTTCCATAGAAATATTTTGTACCTTCTTTCTGACTTGGCCTATTCTGCTTTTTAAATTATTTAGTGTATTTCCATTCCTCTTTTACTATTAGGCCAATTTTTTTTTGTTGTTGTTGTTGTTGTTATTATTTTTTTTAGTATTTTTTTTTCTGTCTCTTACTAAGCTCTTAATTTTCTTTTCATATTTTTCTTTCATTACTCTCATTTATCTTCCCAATTTTTCATGTAGTACTTACTCCTCACTTGCTTTTCACTCTTCCATGAATTGTTTTTTCAGGACAATGAGGCTTAAGTGATTTGCCCAGGGTAACACACACTAGGCAAGTGTCTGAGGCCAGATTTGAACTCAGGTCCTCCTGAATTCAGGGCCAGTGTTTTATCCACTGCACCACCTAGCTCTCCCTTGTTTTTGTTTTTGTTCTGTTCTGTTTTGTTTTTCCACTAAATTTTGCTGAACTTGGGTAAAATTAGCACTTTTTTTGAAGATATTTTCACATTTTTGTATTCTTCTGAGATTATATATGAGTCTTCCCTGAGAGCATATTAACTTTTCCTCATCTAATTATTTTTTATTGTTGTATTGTTTATTCTTTTTGCCATCCTCATTCTTGACTTAGAACTTTATGTTTAAGTTGTTCTCTTATTAGCTGGTATTGGCGAGGCACTGTCCCAAGCTCCTGGGGTTTTTTGTTTGTTTCTTTGTTTTGTTTTGTTTTGTTTTGTTTTTTATTCTGCTATGTTAAGAATTAGTTTTGGGGAGGTGGAGCCAAGATGGCAGAGGAAAGACATTAAATGCACAGGACTCCTGATACAATCGCCCCCAAAATAGCAATAAAATGACCCTTGGGGCAGAAAAACACAAAAATACTGGCTGAGAGTTTTCTCCAGATACAGATAGATTTCAAGAGGCCATGCTGGGCCACGAATAAAGCCTAACCCCCCAGTCTGGCCAACACACCAGACACCCACCTGAGGAATTTGCCCTAGTGCCTCTTGATCAGCTGCAGCACAGGTGTCTTCTGGAACCGAGTGCACAGTCATGCTGAATGCCTGGCCTGGGGGGAAAGTGCAGGGGTACCAGTGGACTGGGGGGAAGGATTCAACTGTCCCACCCCAGCAGGCAACCAGGAAGATATCCTGAGCTGCTGAAGGCCCAGGTGGGGGAGGGGAGCAGGGGAGCAGTCTCATCTGAAGCTGAGACCACAGAAAGTTTTGCTGGTTGGTTTCTTAGTGAATAGGCCTGAGGTTATCTCCACACCTGAGAACAGGCCAGGTGAGATTAATACCTGCCCGCCTCAACCCCAAACACCTGGGAACCTCTGAAGCTGAGAACAGGAGAGGAAACCAGAAGCAGCCCCCCCCTCCCATACCTCCCTCCCCACCCCCCAGTGGAGAGTTTAAAATCAA
The DNA here is from genome assembly GCF_019393635.1 of Dromiciops gliroides. NCBI lineage: Eukaryota > Metazoa > Chordata > Mammalia > Microbiotheria > Microbiotheriidae > Dromiciops > Dromiciops gliroides. Next base: position 670,903,622 of record NC_057862.1, read on the forward strand.
ATGAAAGCGAGGCCAGGCAGGATGAGAAGAAGCCCAACCATCACCCAGGCCATGCTGTAGCTTGAACAGTGGGCCCTGGAAGCAGAGCCACACTTTAAGGAGTTAAAAGCCAAGAAATAGTAAGCCAGGTTGAGTAGGCAGAGAAAGCAGAAGACCATCGAAAACTGCTTTGGAAATAAGGTAGACCACAATACAACCTCAGAAGAAGAAGATAATAACAGGGTCAAAGCTCCAACATCCAAAGCTTCCAAGAAAAATATGAACTGGTCTCAGGCCATGGAAGCTCTCAAAAGGCACTTTGAAGAGAAAGTAGGAGAAATAGAAAGAAGATGTAGAGTAAAGGAGGAAAGAATGGAAAGAGAAATGAGAGCAATGCAAGAGAGTCGTGACAAAAAAGTCAACAGTTTGAAAAGGCAAATGGAAAAGGAGATTAAAAAACTGTCTGATGAAAATCAATGCCTAAGAATTAGGATTGGACAAATGGAAGCTAGGGACCTTATGAAAAACCAAGACACAGTAAATCAAATCCAATCAAATGAAAAAAATAGAGGGAAATGTGAAATATCTCCTTGGAAAAACAGCTGATCTAGAAAATAAATCTAGGAGAGATAATTTGAAAATCATTGGACTACCTGAAAACCATGACCAAAACAAAAGTTTAGACACCATTCTCCAAGAGATTGTGAGGGAAAATTGCCCTGATATTCTAGAAGCAGAAGCTAAAATAGAAATTGAATGAAAAGACCTGAACTGAATAGAAAATTTGACTTTCAAATACAAGACCCTGGAGAAGCATAAAAAGGTAAACAGGAAAACGACTTCATGAACGATATTAAAAGATCAAACTGTTAACATTCGTATATGGAAAGATAATACTTTGAAATCATAAGAGTTATCTCAGTAAGCAATTCACATAAGACAGGGCTGAACTGAATATGAAGGGATTATATCTGTAAAGCAATTATGTTTTGTTCTTTGTAGGGCAGACAGGATGGGGTGTCTTATGTCTGGGTCTGGATTTGGGCTTGGGGTCTCCTGGGTCCAGGGCTGGTGCTTTGTCCACTGTGCCACCTAACTAATCCATGATGACATGATAAAAATAGGGTTGAGGTGTAGGAGGAATAAACTGGGGGAAGGAGAAGGGGAGAGATGGTCTGGGGAGAGGTAGTTCACATGAAGGAAACAAGAAAAAAGCAGAAGAGGGGGAAGGAGTTGGGGAGTGAGTGAACTTTAACATCATCAGCATTTGCTCAAAGAAGGACTAACATACATACTCAAGTAAGTATAGTAATATATTTTTGCCCTGAAGGGAGGGGGGGAGGGAGAAAAGGGGAGGGAGAAAGAGGGGAAGGAGGAAAGGGCAGATTGGGAGAGAAAGCAGTAAAAAGCAAAAAACTTTCAAGGAAGATGAAGATGGTCTGCATTACTGCACCAGTATGGCATAATGAATTGCTTAATCTCATAGGGAGGGTTGAGGAGGGAGGGAGGAAGAATAATTTAGAACAAAGAATTAGCTCAGGGACCCTGATCTCATTGGAGTGGGCTCGTGGAGGGGATAGCCTTCATACCCAATTGGGAGGAACAATCTAATTAACCCTGCAGGAAAATAGGAGGGGAAGAGGATAAGGAAGGAAGGGTGAAAAAAAGGGAGTGCAGAGTGAGGGATTGGGTAGTCAGAAGTAAAACACTTCTGAGGAGGAATAGGTAAAAAGAAGAGAGAGTAAATGTCATGGGAAGGGAGTGGGATGGAGGGAAATAGTTATGATGATTGATTATAATGGTAAAACGTACGGTACCTACTTTGCTGGGCTTTTATGAAGAAAATTCTATGTCAAGCTTAAGGTACTATATACAGGTTATGATGAACAGAATACTATTAGAAAAAACTATAAAGACCTACATGAACTGAAGCAGAGTGACATGTACTGTATACAAAACAACAGCAATAGTGGGGGATGATCTGCTGGGAAGCATGTGGTTATTTTCAGCAAGGCAATGATCCAATATAACCCTGAAGGACTTATGAAGATTGCAGCCCATCCGCAGAAAAAGAACTGATAGTATCTGAAAACAGATGGAAACACATTTAAATTTTTTTTCTTTTCCTCTTTGATAATTTCTTAATCTGAAGTTCTGGGGTTTTTTTGACTATTTTCTCTAACAACTAGCTAATATGGGAATTTTTCCATGACTACTTATCTATAACTTATTTTGAATTGCTTGAATTCTTGTGGGGGGGGTATGAATGGAGGGGGGGGAAGAGAAGTTGGAACACAAAGTTTTAAAAAAATCGATAAAATTTTGTTTTTACATATATTTTGAAAAATAAAATTCTATTAAAAAAAGAAAAAAATAGAATTAGTTTAGGGGGTCTGCAAGTATTTTGGTGATTCCAAGGTGGTATGATATATGACGAGGTCTGGTCATTATATTCCTGGTCAATGTCTTCTCTGGTCTTTACCCAGATAGGATTTCTACTGCCCTGCAGCCACAAGTGTTAGTGTTATCTTTGCCTTAGTAACATGACGACGTCATCTGTTCCCTTGTGGCCTACCCCAAGTGGTGCTATTCATACTGGAAATGTGACACAGAACTGCATATGAGCAATAAAGTTGCCCATCAGTTTCAGGTGTACTTTGTTCCAGAAAAGTGTCCCCTGTAATCTCTTTCTGACCAGTTGTCCAAATTTTTTATTATCTTTTGTCTGAAAGCTACCAAATGTGCTATTGCTATTGTGGACACCACATATGTGTACTCTGAACAGATCTCTACCTTACTGTCTCAAACTTCTCCTGATGACCTAACAAGTTTTCTTAGTCCAGAAAAATGTCTTATTCTGACTCTTTTTTCTCTGCTGCCCCAAAATTTAATTTGAGGTAGAATTTTAAAGTTATTCAGAGGGGAATATTGAGAGTTCAGATGGGTCATCTATAATCTGCCATGTAGCTAGGTTGAGTTTCCATGACATCAGAAACTGTTCAGTGACCTGCAATATGAGACATCATGCAAAGTAATTTCCTACAGCAACAGGAAGACTAAATATTTTTTAAAGACTCTTTTTCCCCCTCCAAATCTGGTACACAACAGCAGATCAAAGGATTATTTAAATATTCAGTTCTGGATCACATTTCCAAAACAGAAAAAAAATGAGCAGAAAACTATGCATCTTTATTTTAGATATAATTTGCTTTTCTTTAAATATATACAATATATTTAATATATAAACTTCAAAATTGTCATGTTTGTTTGATATTATTCCTGGCTTTTCTTCTGTTCTCTTTATGCATTTAAAATGTTTAAGTGAGCCAACTTTTTCCATATATTATTTTCCTTTATTTTTTTTATTTCATTTTCTTTTTTCGCCCACCTTTTCCCTACCATTTCTCCATCAATTGAAATGTAAAAAAAAGGAAAGAAATAAAATTGTGCTACATATATATTATCAAACAAAACAAATGCAAAGTCTAAAAATGTGTGCAATGTACCACACTTGAGGACCTCTCATGTCTGAAAAAAGTTGGAGGCGTTTTCTTAAGAATCTTCTTTGGAAGAATGCTTGTTCTTTCTAATTTTTCAACATTTTTCTTGTTTTATGTTTCTTCTTTATTTTTAAAATTGTTATATTGATCGTATTTTTCCATTGACCTGTTTACTTCATTCTGAATCAGTTCTTATTGTTCTTTCAATGCTTTTTATATTAATACATATTGGTCAATTCATTAGCTCAATAGTATTCTAATATCTTTCTCATCAACTAGATGGGGCAATGGATGGAAAGCTATACCTGGAGTCAGAAAGACTCATCTCCTTGAGTCTGAATATGGCCTTGGACACTTTTATTATCTGTATGACTCTAAGCAAGTCACTTAATCATGTTTGCCTTGGTTTTCTAATCTGTAAAGTGAGCTGGAGAATGGAATGACAAACCCCTCCATTATCTCTGTCAAGCAAACCCCAAATGGGGTCATGAAGAGTCAGACATGAGTGAAAAACAACTGAGCAACAACAACATTTCTGTACTGCCACTTATTTAACCATTCACTAACTGATCACCTGCTTTACTTCCAATTATTTGATATTGCAAAAGAAATTCTATTATAAATATTTTGATGACTTTATTTCAATGGCTTCTTTAGGGTATAATCCTAGTAGTGAGGCAGCTAGGTGGCACAATACATAGAGTGTATTGAGTGGATACACTAAGACATTATCTAGTAGTGGGGAGAGTGCCAAACGTAAAGTTATAAAATACTGTCTCCAAAGTATTACATAAGCAACTTTGTAGCTGTGTGACACTTGGATGTCACTTATTATCTTTGGTCCTCAGGTTTATAAAAATGTAGGAAAGGATTTGGCTTAACGGATCTAAAATCCCTTCCAGCTGTAAATCCATGATTGAAAGAATGAAAGTGACCATAATGGTGTCCACTTGGGTGATTTGTAATTCACATAACTGGTGGGGATATTATCATCAATGAGCTTAAGAATACATTCTATTCAGAAACATATTAGCCAAGATTATGTTATTCTATGTGATCCTTGAAATTAATCAAATTGTATTTTTCAAAAGTATATGATATTTCTAACATTTCCTGTTTCGTATTTTTATTTTTTCCTTTTCTTTCCAAATAGAAAAAAATTCTGAGCTTTTACTGTTAGATCATGTTCAGCTCCTACAATCATTCAGCTGAGCCATTCAATCAAGGACTGACTTCATCCCTGTCACATACCCTCTGGCTTCTCAGATCCTCTGGCCCCAGGTGACTCATTCATTTAATGAGGGAACTGATTAAGGTGTATGGCTTCTAAGGTCACTCTCTCCTCTGATTTCAATCCCTGGTACAGACTAGATGCCTTCATGGCTATGGGGCCCTGCTCAACCATAAATGACACCAAGGTGGAAATCTTGTATTCCCAGTGTCTCCAGACAGGAGGACAAGGCAATGGGAACAAAATCACACCACTACAAGTACTGACCTATCCTTGTTTGTTAATAGCCAGTTTTTATTTGTTATAACCTTGGCATGTGGCAGCTGTTTTCAAAACTGGCTTTGAAAAATTTGACCCAGCCCTTCAAATTGTTCATTCCATCTCTGTAATGGAACTCTTGTTTGGTGGTGGGGTCAGGGGAAAGAAGGAGGGTAACTCATTCTTGCAAATAAACTGATAAACATGTTTCCTTCTTGACCAAGAAAGACCCAATATCTGAATGAATAATTCTGTCAGTTTTTCTGCAACTTATCTCCATTATTGTGCAAGAGGTTTCTTCAAAGTCTCAGACTATTTTTCTTGTCATTTTCCTTCCAGGGCTGGCCTTGGCCAAAATCATGAAGTTGATTAAGTTCTCCTTTTCAAGTTTCCTCTTCTTCTTTCCTAAAACTGTCCCCACCACTGGCCCAAAACAACCTCATACACAAAGACAGTGGCAGCTTGATGATAAACAGTATCTGAAAGACAATGTTAGCAGTTAGTACTACTGGTGTTGTTGTTGTTGAGTCATTTTCAGTCATGTCCAATTCTCTATGACTCTGTTTGGAGCTTCCTTGGCAAAGACACTGGAATAGTTGCCATTTCCTTGCCCAACTTATTTAAGAGATAAGGAAATGAGACAAACAGGGTTAAGTGACTTGCTCAGAGTCACATAGCTAATAAGTGTCTGAGGCTAGATCTAAGCCCAAGTTTCCCTGACTCCAAGGCTGGCAGTTAATTCACTGTTCCACATATCTGCCCAGTTAGTCTTCCAGGTTACCTCAAATGACATGGGTGGGGGGAACAATATTTCAAGAAGGATAGGAAAAATTCAAGGATGAAATTCAGAAGACAGACACATAAATAAGCTTTATATGTTGGAGAATAAAAAAATAGATGGCAATAACTAGTTATTTACATGATTTCTCTCCCATTAAAATATGAGTTCCTTGAGAACAGGAACTTTTTTTTTGTTTGATTTATTTTTTTTGTTTTATTCCCAGACCTCAGGCAAGCATCTAGCACCAAGAAAGTACTTAATAATTCTTGTTGCCCAATATAAACAAAGAAATGAAAAGATGAAGAAATAAACAAATGAACTACTTAGGCATCAAACGGATGCATAAAGAAAGAGGCAAATAAATAAATTAACAACTAAACATATGAATTAATTAAATGGGTAGGTAAACAGATTAATTGATCAATAAATAGAATAATGATGTCAATGACAGCACTAAATGAAAAATCTGTTTGGGGGAAATAAAAGGATTAAAGAATTTATAAAACATTGCCTGCAATGGAGCAAAGAAAGATGATCAAACAACTTCAGTCTACTACTTTATTAAAGTGGGAGGTCCATAGTGTTATACATTGCAGATGCTTTTGAACTTTTTAAATGTACCAAACAGTTTTACTGATTTTTTTCCACTCTAAAATTTCTCTGTTATACAGAATGGTTCCTTGGGAGTGAGAGGGGGGAAGGTCAATTGGGATAACTACACTGAAATAAGAAACAGAAAATAACATTTTTAGAGGATGCTCCTTTGAATAGATTGGATGATATTATGAGTAGAGAGAACACAGAGATGCTCAATTCTTGTTTTGCTTCTTTTTTCTCTGACAAGTTTAATGGTCTTTACAATGAGAAGTAGGAGCAAACAATGACTAAAAGTAGTTGACCTATCTCTAAGGTAATTAAGGAGATAAAGAGAGCATCTAGGAATACTTGATATATTTAAGTCACCTGGCCTATAAGAGGCACATACTAAGGTACAGAAAGAATTAGCAAATGTGATTGAGTAGATGTTTAGAAAGCTATGTGCAAAGAAGAGAGGTACAAAAAGATTAGGCAATGAGGACCGTGAAGAAATCAAGAAATATTAAGTTTTATACCTTATGAATGCCAGGCATTGAATAGGGGACTATATATATAAAGATAGAAGCAAAGTAGCCCCTTTCCTTCAGGGAAATTACATTCTGATGAAAGAGACAACCAACACATTTAAATGGATATACAAAATGTCTAGAAAATGAATGTGAAATAATTTGGGAAGGAAATACCCTACCTCTGTGGGGACTTGAGTAAGGCTTCAGAGAGGATGGTGGTTGTTATCCAATTTGCAGTTGCAAAGATAATGGAGCCTTCAGCACATAGGCCTCACTGGAGGACTTCAGATGACAAGTACTTGACATTTCATAGTAGGGATCCTTCAGTCATGTATAATAATTATAGCTAACATCAGTGTCATGATTGAAGTATTGCAAAACATTCTCTGAATATGATCTGATTTTATTCTCACAATAACCCTTAGAAGTAGGTTCTATTATTATTCTAATTTTACTGATGAAGAGAGAAAGACAGGGAGAGTTTCAGTTACTTACCCAGGGTTATCTGGTCAGTGTCTGAGGCATGATATGAATTCCTGTCTTCCTGACTCCAGGCCCAGTATTCTAGTCAACCAACTGGGTGCCCCATGTATGGTTAGGATTAGATATCCTTTGAGCCATCTGTTATTCTGTTAAAGAGGAAGGAATAGTCTGGCTGCTACAGATCATCATCCTGTGGAGATAATGCATAATTTAGCTGCATTTGCTGCTTGTTTTTTTGTTGTTTTTTTAAGCATTTGACTAGGTAGAGTAAAATATATAGCTAAAGGCTTTCCTCCTACAGAATGTCCTCCATCCATATTTTGAGAATATGTTAAATGGTATAATCCTGATAGATTTACATATATATATTTTTTCCAAAGAGATAAAGAAAAAAGAATCAATCAATAAACAATTGCTCATTAAATTTCAAGGTACATGCTGGTCATTATGCTAGGTGGTGGGGATACATATATAAAGAATAAGATAATCCCTCCTCACAAGGAGTTTACATTCAAATAGAGCAGACAGCACTTATGTGCATATGTATTCATGTATGTATGTATGTATGTATGCATACATATATATACATACATTTATACATATATCCACATATGCATATATCCATATAATATGTATGGTAAATGTATATAAGGATTATTATGTCTGTATATGTATGAATATCTGTATATTTGCATTCATATACATACAGTGTACATATACACATATGCCTATACATAAACACAAATTTAAAATTAATAAAGCCATCTATTTATATTTGTACATGCATGGTGGCTAAATATTCATGGACAGCTAGGGTTTAGATAGTATTTTAAGATTTTAAGGTTCACATAATTATATTATTTCAGGTAGATTGGAAGATTTCCTTAACAACAACTCTTAAAAGAAACTAATATTAATAATTCAAAACTTCACAAATAGCTGATAACACAGAATCACATTCAATATGTAGGGAAAGCCACCCTATATATTACGTCAATGACCCCTTAAGAAACCACTGTGTTATTTGACTCTTTATAGCTTGAAACACATTTTCTTCAAAGTAATGGTAGGAAGTATGTACAAAAGGCACTATGAGAATTTTATCAATGAGGAAACTGAGGCAATCTGACTTACTCTGAGTAATACTGTTAGAAAGAGTGTCAAAGTTAGAAATCAGATCTCTCCTGATTCAAAGCCCATCCTCGTTTTCATGACACTGCACTCCTTCCTATAATCATGACTTTAATCCAACAACAGAAGTTGAAATTATCTTTGGTTTAAAGGTATGTGTGTGTGTGCACATGTGTATTTTCCTGCCATGTAGAGATAGAAAAAACATATAGATCTAAATAGATAGATATAAATATATTTCAATTCACTAAGCTATTATTAAGTGTTCACTAAGATAGGCATTGAGGATACAAATTTAAAAATTAAGACAGTGCTTCTTCTGAAAAGCTTATATTCTAATAGGGAAAAAATACACAGATAATGTATGAGTAAATACTATTTACAGAAAGGGAGTTGATATTTTGGGGGGTACAAGGAACTCTTAGACAAAACCAACAACTGCTTTTTACTAATGTAGCTTGGTATTTATACTCTTAGAGAATTAACCAGGCCAATGAGGTTACATGACTGTCCCAGGATAATGCTGTGAATATGTATCTGTGGTAAGATTATTGAAATTTGGCTGACTCATTGGAAGGGCCATACCTGGTCTGTCCTGAAGTGATGTTAGCAGGAGAAAACCTCTCTCCATAGGCAGTTTTTGAAGGACCTCCCTTTTGAGGGAGGAAGATTAAATGCTCTCTGAGGGGAGTCTGAGTCTCTTCCAGAGTTTCTTCCCTTTCTGGTGGTGCTAGCAGCAGGAGTAAACGCTCAGGTGGTGAGTTAACACAAAAGCCCTGCTTGCTTTTATATTAGCTTAGCTGGAAGCAAGTTGGGGATTGTATGGACTTAGGTTAGAGCTAGGAGCATTATCCATATTTCTTTTTTCCTATTCCCTTATCTTTGTTTTTTTATTAATTTCACCTTTGCTGTTTATTTTATTCCCAGTTAATAGAATCTGATCTGTTTCTGGAAAAGAGGCTGTAAGGCTCCTTTCTTATTGGCCTGTGAGAAATATCTAAAAAGGCAGTTCAGAGGGGAGGGAGGTTTGAACCAGAGGTCTCTCATTATTTCAAATATTTCTCAATATTTTACCGGGCCACCCAATTCACTCTCCATATATTAAATTTGGCCCATACATATCAAAGGCAGAGTTTGAACCCAAATCTTCCTGACACTGAATTTAGATCTCTAGAGAACATATCTTTTTTTTAATAATAAACATTTTTGTATAGTTTTGAGTTACAAATTTTATCCCTCCTTCCTTCCCTCACCTCCCTCCTCCCTGAGTCAGTAAGGAATCAGATATAGATTATTCATGTGCAATTTTGTAACACATTACCATATTAGTCATTTTGTACAAGAAAACTTGAATAAAAGAAAAAAATGAAAGTGAAAAAATAACATCCTTTAGTCTGTTCAATCAATATCATTTCTTTGGAATTGTTTCATCAATAGTCCTCTAGGATACTCTTGTAGCATTGTTTTGCTGAGAATAGTGAAGTAGTTCACAGTTCTTCATCAAACAATATTGCCATCTCTGTGCACAATGTTCTTCTGGTTCTGCTCACTTCACTATTCATCAGTTCATACAAGTCTTTCCAGGACTTTCTGAAATCATTCTACCTATCATTTCTTACAGTACAATAATATTCCACCACCATCATTTACCACAGCTTCTTTATCCATTCCCCAATTGATGGTCATGCACTTGATTTCTAATTTTTAGCCACTATAAAACAAGCTGCTAGAAATGTTTTTGTACAAATAGGTCTTTTTTTTTTCTCTTTTTGGGGATGTCTTTGGGATATAAACCTAGCAGTGGTATTGCTGTATCAAACAGTATGCACAGTTATGTAGCCCTTTGTACATAGTCTCCTGTAACGATTGGAATAACGCCACCTGCTGGATACTTACTGTAGAAGAGTTCTGCCCATGAAGCGAAGGTCTTTGAGGGCAAGACCAGGAGTCTTTTCTTTGGCATCAGGAAGTGACGCGGACTAGTGGGAGGAGGAAGGAAGAGACTGGCGCTCACTCTCGCGCTCTTTCCTCTGGACTCTGGCGGAGAAGGGAGCTAGAAATGTGCTCTCCCTTTAATAGATAGGAATCTAGGCCTTTCTCTCTCTCTTTACCAAATTCTTATTCTCCTTAATAAATGCTTAAAAATCTAACTCTTGCTAAAGCTTATAATTTATTGGCGACCACTCATTAGATATTTTAGACAGACTAGCTAGAATTTTAGCCCTAAACACTCCAGAATGGTTGGATCTTTTCAAAACTCTACCAACAGTACAGTGGATTAGAATCCCAGCTTTCCCACATCATCTCCAACATCCAATATTTCCTGTTTTGTAATATTTGCCAAACTGATAGGTTTAAGGTGATACCTCAGAGTTGTTTTAATTTTTTAATTCCTCTGATCAATAATGATCTAGAGCATTTTTCATATGATTATAGAGAGCTTTGATTTCTTTGTCTGAAAACTGCCTTTTCATATCCTTTGACCATTTATCAACTGAAGAATAACTTGTATTTTTTATGAATTTGGTAGTTCTTGACATAATCAAGGAATGAGGCCTTTATCATAGATGCTTATTTCAAAAAATATTTCCCAGTTTTCTGCTTCCTTTATAATCTTGGTTACATTAGTTTTGCTTGTGCAAAAACTTATTTTTAATTTTGTATGATCAAGATGCTCTGTTTTACATTTTACTTTGCTGTCTATCTAGAGAACATATCTAAAAAGAATACAGAATATTTTTACAGGTTTTGGGGTTAGTGACAGAAACATTAAAGTTGCAGTTATCTGGATAGTTACCATATTGGAGTTGGAGTTTTAATTCAGCCTTGGTTTCACAGAAGGACTCCAAAAGGTAGGGTTTAGGAGAGCAGGAATCCCATGCAAATGGAACAGTTTGTGCAAAAGTAAGGAGGCCTCAGATATAAAGCCATGTTTAGAGAAAAGTCAGTGTGACAGTTTGACTAGAATGTAGAGTGATTGAGGGGAATAACTTTTCAAAAACTCATAGAACACAAGTAGATACCAAAGATTATTGATTTTATTCTTCCTTTAATGATGAGAAGAAAGGTACCATACTGGAACACTGTAGCCCTAATGCATAAATTGTTGTCTCCATTATTGGAAGAAATAAGAATTGAAACCATTTCCATGAAAATGCAACGTATTGTTAATCATTGGATCATTAACCTCAACAATGTCAGTATGTTCTCCTCATCAAATACAGCTCAATGACTATTGGAGGAAATGGTTAAGAGAACATTCCCCATAGATGAACATATTAATGCTTTATTTGGTTCTAAATGCACTGTGAAGGAAGGATTTAGATGAAAGCTAATGTACATAAAGGAAGAAAGGCAGCCCTAAAAATGAAGACGGGGATTCTAGGAGGGGGAACTGGATGAGAGGAGAGGTAGCCTGCTCAGCTAATTTTTTCAAGTTTCTTGTATGCTATGTTGGATTGGATTGGGATATATGTTTGTTTTTGTTGTTGTTCTTGTTCTTGTTATTGTGGATTTTTTTTTAAATTTCTTATTCCCAAAAAGGGACCCACAACTTGGTGGAATATCCTGAAAAAAGTAGGAAAAATTGCCTCCTTTTTTTCTGCCAGAGTTAAGAGGAGCTAATGCCAACTAGAAAAGTGGAAATATTCCTCCATTTAGATGAATGCATTTTCCTTTAAATTTCAGTCTTAGGATAGAAAAATTCAGCATTTACTTTCAGGACCACAGTAAGTGATATAAATAGGATGAGGCTACAAAAGTCTTTCTTCAGGGTAATATCAGTGAAATGTTTCCTTCTCTCTGTGGTTCTCCATTTCATCATCTTGAATCTTCTAATCCAACTTTGTTTTCTCCATCGAAACCCAATCTTTATTGTTTTTCCTCTAGGGAAGCCACTGTCAGTGCATCAGACTGTTCTTTTGACTTCCCAACTTCACAAACCAAGTTTAGTCCTGGAATTTGAATTCCCCATTGTGGCTTGATCCAGTGACACATTTCATCCCTCCTTTAAAAGTGACCTTATGAGCAGGCAGATTTCAGAGAAACCTGGAATGACTTATATGAACTGATGCTGAGTGAGATGCACAGAACCAGGAGAACATTGTGCATAGTATCAAAAATATTGTGTGTGTAAGGTGTTAGTTAGTCTTTCTAAAATAGCTAATGAGTGGTCACCAATAAATTATAAGCTTTAGCAAGAGTTAGACTTTTAAGCATTTATTAAGGAGAATAAGAATTTGGTGAAGAGAGAGAAAAAGGCCTAGATTCATCTATCTATCAAAGGGAGAGTGGATTTTAGCTCCACTCTCCACGAGAGTCCTCACAAAAAAGCGTGAGAGAGCCAGCCTCGCCCCCTCTTCCTCCCACAAGCAAACATTACTTCCTGATGCCAAAGAAAAGCTGCATGGCTTGCCCTAAGAGGCCTTCTCCTCATGGCAGAGCTTCCTACAGTAAGTCTCCAGCAGGTAGCATCATTCCAATCATTACATGTGTTGATCAACTGTGATAGACTTGACTCTTCTCAGCAATACAATGGTCCAAGTTTCTTCCAAAGGACTCATGATGGAAAAGGTTCTCCAAATACAGAAAAAAAGAACTATGGAATCTACATGCAGATTGAACCGTACTATTTCTACTTTTTTTTGTTTTTCTTTTTTGCTCTGATTCTTCTTTCACAGCATGACTAATGCAGAAATATATTTAATGTGATTGTACATATATAAACCGTTATCAGATTGCTTGCTATCTTGGAGAAGGGGAAGGGAGGGGAAGGAAGGAGAAAAATTTGAAACTAGAAATCTTAGGAAAACCATTGTCTACATATAACTAGAAAATAATACAATACTTTTATGACATATAGAAAAATAAAATAAATAGTAACCTCCTTCAAATCAGGTCAGAGTTAAATTTTTGAGTGTTAAAAGCAATATATTTAAGGATGTTTTTGAAGAGGTATTCAGATTTTCTGACTTCTCTAGACAGTAGAAGTTATTTTGACACTTTGTACAGATAATCCAGGCTAAGAAATAATTGTACTAATGAATAATTACTGAATAGTATGCCAAGGTAGAAAATTTTCTGGACTTGCAGTCAAGAATTGTTTATTCAATTTTTTCCTTATGACCTTTCAGGTGTCTGATTTCTAGCTTTATATTCCAGACTATCAGTTTTCCCCTCTGTAAGATCGGGATAATAAATCTTACAACTTCTAGCTAATAAGTTTTGTATGAGAAGTGTTTTTTTTTCCCAATGTTAAAAATATATAGTTATATAAAGCATTATGTTTATTATTATCAATATCATTGTGGTTGTTGTTCTAAATTATATTTCAGACTCCAAGCTCTATAGAAATTTTGAGAAGTGTAAGATTTTTGGTGATGAATACAAGTCCATATATCAATGAAATAAATGTATATGTATTTACACATTTACAAATAGACATAAGTTTATACCTATCCCATAATTTCATAAGTGAAGGTAACTCCCAGTGGTAAAATCCCCCTCTCCTAATCCAGCACTATACTTGCTCTGTAATTTATAGTTATAGAGAATTGTTTGGGAAACTGAAAGCTCAGGTGACTAAATAGGATGAAGCTACAGGAGTCTTACTTCAGCATACAAGAAGTGCAACATTTCCTTCTCTGTTACTCATAATATCATCCTGAATCTTCTAATCCAACTTAACTAGGTTCACACAGGTTGTATGCATCAATGGCAAGAGCTGTACTGAGGTCTTCCCAACTCTCCAACAAGCTCTCTATTGACTATACAACTTTTAAAGAATATCTTATATTTGTTGTAGTACTTTATAATTATTAAAAAAATGTAATTTGGCAGCATCCCCTTTTTTTAATCCTGAAAGTAGCTGTGTGTACATTTGTAATGCACTAATTCTTATTTCCATTTTACAGTAAGAAATCTCCATTTTACAATTACAGAATACCTCTCAGATAGGTGAAACTAACTGAGCCAGGTTAGACATATGTTAAGTGATTGAATTAGGATGGCATCCCAAGTTTTCTAAGTCCAAGTTCAATGCTCTTTCTTCTACACTCCACTGCCTCTACTATCCAGAAAAGGAAGGCTTAAGAATGGAAAGGCATAGAAGATATAATTGTTTGTTTATTTGTTTTTTGTGAAGTTAGGCAAAATATTTTCACATTATCTATGTTGCAAAAGAAAAAAATCCAATAAAATGAAAGAAAACATGTTTCAATCTGTACTCAGACTTCACAACAATTCTTTCTCTGAAGGTTAAATGTCCTCGTTAAGGTCCAATGTATTAATGAGAGTAGGTAAATCACAGTTTGATTGTCATTGACAATATTGCTATTATTGTGTATAATGTTTTCTTAATTCTGCTCGGTTTACTCTTTATCAGTTCATATATTTCTTCCCAGGTTTTTCTGAAACTATCCATTTAATCATTTCTTATAGCACAAAATAGCACAGATTTTTCAGCAATTCCCCAATTGATTAATACCCCCTTTGTTTCTGATATTTTTGCTACTAAAAAAAAATTGTGATAAGTATATTTGTACATGTGGGTCCCTTAATTTTCCTTTGATGTGTTTGGGGTCCAGACTTAGTAATAGTATTGTTGGGTAAAAGGGTATTCACAGTTTTATAGCCTTTGAAGCATAGTTCCAAATTTTTCTCCAAAATGTTTGGACCAGTTCACAACTCTACCATCAGTACATTAGTGCACTTATTTTTTTTTTCATACCCTCCAACATTGGTCATTTTCCTTTTCTGATATCTTAGTGTTGAAAATTAATATAGTTTTTATCTGCTTGTCTCCTACAAAGAGAATTAATAAACAGGTCATGACACATAGTTTAAGAAGCTAGGATTTAGAGCATATTCTCATATGATTATTGATAGGTTTGATCTCTCCTTCTGAAACCTGCCTGTACATATTCTTTGGTCATTTATCAATTAGAAAATAGCTCTTTTAAAAATTTGTTTCCCATGTATTTGGAAAATGAGACCTTTATCAGAGAAACTTGCTGCAATTTCCTATCCCTTCCCAATTATCTGTTTTCCTTCTAATTTTGACTGCATTGGTTTAGTTCACCCAGAACTCTCAATACCTCTCCCTGATAAAATGTTATCTTAGAGGAAGAAATAATCAGCAAATGCACATTGAAATAGAAATTACTACTATGATTTATATGTAGTCAACTCACAACTCCCCTAGGCCCCCAGTCATCCCTACTAAATCATATGCAAGAAGTAGTTATACAGACTCTGATTGGAGACCTCCAATGAAAAGATGGATGCTATCTCTTGAGGAAACTCATTTCATATTTGGACAGTTCTAATTGGGAAGAAAGTTAGTGTTGTTATTTAATTATGTTGACACCAAGCCTAATTTTATAGATTGTCAATTTCCAACCATTGTTCTTTTAAATGGATTTTGAAGACAAAAATTGAATCTGATTCATATTCTACATGACAGGCCTGCAATGCTTCTATGTCCCCAATAGTTCTTTCTATTTTCAGGGTATCCTCAACAATTCCTTCAAGCATTCCTCAAATGGCAAGACCTACTACCATCCTGGTTTCCTCCTCTAGGAATCCTACACCTTATCAAAGTCTTACATAACTCTGATGTCCAAAATTAAATGATAACTAATACCTCTTTTCTCCCACACTTTCCTCTGTAGCCTCCCAAACACTGAGCTAGCTCCAGCAATGCATGAGTCAACCACATAATTGATGTTTGGCTCCCAGGAAAGTATACTGCCAAGGTAAATGAACTTATCCATAGTATTCCAAACTTCTCCATTTGCTGGAACTTATAGTTTCTCCTGTGCAAGGTGTGGGGCTGGCTGGTGGAGAACCTGTGTTTCCTTGCTGTTCATTGTTAGGCCAAAATTAGCACAAACAATGGAGAATCAATCCATATTTTGTTGCTTTTCAGCTTCAGAGGCTGCATTGAGTGTACAATCATGTTGGCTCAGAGAAAATTGGACTCAAGGGGACAGAAAAGAGTTCTGGGAAGCAGCACCTGTGCACTTCTGAATTCCTAGCATTCCCTGGGGCTCTGCAGTGGCTACAGGAGGAGGAGCCCAGACCAGTGACATCAAGTTGCAAGCACTCTGGGACATGGATGTCTCTTCCCCAACCCCTGTCCAGTATCTTTTAAAGATCATTAACAGTCTCTCAGAAATCCCATCTGTTGAATTATTCAGCTCCCCAGGATGCAATTTAACTATGCCAGGAGTCTTGAATTAATCAAGGCCAGCTAGAAGCTCTGTTACTAAATTATCTTTCTTATTAGTTATCAACAGTCTATTAGCAAAAGAGCATTTTTTGGTCCAAAAGCCATTCTCCTTGGCAATGAAAATTGAAATAACAATGGATCCTTTGTTAGAGAACATTGTCCCTTTAGCCAAGAGGAAATAGTTTGTCCCCCACCCCTTATTTTTTTTTTCTTTTACAAAACTTCCCCTGATACAACGCAAAGAAAGCCACAGACAAGAAAGAAAGCCTTTCTTATGGCCTTAGTTTTCTGAGCCAGCCTCAGTTCATTCTTAGATATGGCTCTATAGGATGGCACTGTTCTTATAGGAACACGCTATACTTTTATATTATTTCTCTTTTACCTGTCTTCTCTTTTTTTGAAGCCTATGTTTGAAAAATCTAAATTGACTGGTAAGTTCTCTGAACAGCCATATTGGTCTTTATGAAGGACTACTACTATTTTACTTCTTGATTTTTTTTTCTTTATGTTTTTGGAATCTGATTTTTGAGAGTCCCCCACCCTTTCCATGGTACTCACTTCTGCCTCAAAGATTCCAAATACTCCATGTCAGACTATTTCTACATTTCCATTGCTTCTTTTCCACCAATTCTCATAGGAAATGGTCAGTTTCCCTAGGGTTGGCTTCATTTCCACCACAGGAATGAACATGTTAAAAATACAATTACTCTTGTTGGTTACTCTTCCTTTTAAAGGAGTAATTCTGCTTTAAGACAAGTTGAAATGTATTTGGATACCCTGTTTGACGGAAAGTTCTTACAGATATATGTCTAATTAAAACCTCTCCTCCACACATTGTTTCATTGTTACCAAACTCTTCAGATATTTCCTGTCCTGATTGTCTGTGGTATATTTTGATGAACATATCTATATGTTACAATAAACAATGGAAATATCAATATGTGTTTATATATAGACACACACATAAACAGACATATCCATATGTGCACACACATATAAGCATACATAAATGCATACATAGATACATACATGCATTCACACACACATAGCACAATGGGGAAATGGGGGAATTTAATCATCCACATATGTGTGTACATGTTAGTATATGCATATATCCATATACATACTATTGAACATGCATATATACATTTCTGTAGGTATTTATTTTGTGTACATATATGCACATGCATACAGAAATGTATTTGCACATACATTTATGTATAAGCACATACACATAGATACATGTAAGCATTGTGCCGTTGTTGTTTATCGTCATCTAATTCATTCCTATCATGCTTTCCTTCCTTTCATTCTTGGAACTTGTCATGTGATTTTACCTTCTTAATACAAAAGCTATGCCATTCCTAACCCCCTTTTCTCCCATTCTGTTTATTTTTAATCAATTATAATTATTGAGTGTCATATTTGACTCATCATACCATAAAGAGTCAATGATGGGGCAGCTAGTTGCCGCAGTGGATAAAGCACCGGCCCTGGATTCAGGAGGACCTGAGTTCAAACCCGGCCTCAGACACTTGACACTTACTAACTGTGTGACCCTGGGCAAGTCACTTTACCCTCATTGCCTGGCCAAACCCCGTCACCCAAAACAAAAACAAAAACAAAAACGAGAGTCAATGACATGCCAAAAAATAAAAAAATAAACCACCAATGACAAAAAAAGACTAAATGACATGTATAAGGTAAAATCCATGACCTTGTGTTAATACCACTCATTCATTTTGTTATTTTGATTAGACTGTGCATTTATATATAGGCATTTCAAGTCTTAACTATTAGTACTTTTCATGTATTCTTATCTACTGTGAAAAATGACTGGGTACCTTTACTGAAAGGTCTTTTCTGAGAGTAGCTATTACCCTCAGGTATCTGGGTTTTCTTCCTCCTCATTTCTAAGGCAAACCTAAGATCTTCAGTATCATGTGAAGCTTCTCCATTAGAGTTGAAGGTTTGTTAACCATAGTAGAGTTTCAAGAGATTTATCACACCATTATGAAATTCTTAAAAAGGTTGATAACAATAGAATACTAGGATCAGCTGGCATAACCTTCATTACTTTTAAAGAAGGGGCATTTGGGGGCATCTAGGTGGTACGGTGGATAAAGCACTGGCCCTGGATTCAGGAGGACCTGAGTTCAAATCCAGACTTAGACACTTGAAGCTTACTAGCTGTGTGGTCTTAGGCAAGTCACTTAACCCTCATTGCCCTGCAAAAAAAAGAAAATGGCAATTGGGAAAAGAATATTCTAGAATGTATCCAATTGACCATTTTCTATTTTTTTTTTAACTATAGCCCAAGAATGCCTTATACCATAATCTATTTAAAAATGGGGCCAATCAGATTGTATATATTTCATAGGCCACCTGGCAACATAAGCAACAATGGATCTGGAGTAATATGAAGACAATTCAAAACCTTCTTATCCCTTTCTAATTATATCACCTTAGCAAGTCCATCATCAAACGTTATCACTCATATTTATATAGAACTTTATGAAAACTACTTCTGCTATGTAATACTTGGGTGACCTTAGGTGATTGACAAGTTTGGGTATCAGTTCCTTATTCCCTCCATATGAGAAGGTTAGAACAAAGGGTCTTTGAATCTCCTTCCATTTGTATGTCTATTTTCCTATTGGCATATTTATACCTTTGTACAGGCCAATTTCCAGATAACAAATGGAAACTTACTAATTCTTTTGAGCCTTATAACAGCATTATGATGTCTAAATAAGGTTCAAGAGACATAGTTTCTAGGTAATTTAATCGTTTTATTAATAAGGACAACAGTTTATTAATAAAAGGATGGAAATTTGGCTATCTTTCTTAGACCAAAGACAAAGATCATAATAGGTTCATAGTTTATAGACCCTATGTGTTCAATGAGGGGCTGAGAATGACCCTTGGACTGAGAAATTATCTCTTCTCAGATAATTACTTAAGCTACCTAGATAAAAGGATCTATCTCCACCCAAGCTTGAGTAGAACACAATGGGCTTCCCCACCTTAGATTAAATTTCTTTTAAGGTTGGGTGGGGTCTGAAGAAGATTGAAGAGGGTTAATGAAATGTCATTATCAATAATGTCCTTCAAAGAAAAACTGAACTTCAAGTCAGGACTTTGGAAGAAGTGGGTGGGGGCTGTGAATCCCCCAGAATATTGATTATTCATACATAATTGAGACTGGTAATTATGACAGAATTAGTCACATTTTAAAGATGAAGAAACAGACTCAGATTCAACAGTTTTTCCATGCTCACAAAGCTGGTGTGTATCAATGGGGGCTCAAACAACCCAGACCAAACCAGAACTCATTCGAGTATGTTGCCTTATTATTCAATTATTTCAGTTATGCCCAGCTCTTGGGTTTTTCACTGCAAAGATACTGAGGTGATTTGCCATTTGCTTCTCCAGCTCTTTTTACAGATGAGGAAACTATAATAAACAGGGTTAAATGACTTGTTCAAGTTCACATAGCTAGTTAGTGCCTGAGGCCAGATTTGAACCCTGAAAGACGAATCTTCTTTACTCCAGGTTGTGCATTCTACCCACAGTGTCACCTACCAACTTCAATTCATATGAAGCACTGTAACTTTATTCCCGTTATGGCTGTTCATTTTGTCTCCTATCACAAGACACACCAAGTTCATGGTCAAGGTTAGTAGCCATGTCCATTTAATCAGTCTCAGATATATAGCAGCTGACATTTTAGGTAAAAAAAAATAAAATTAAAAGTCTTACCTACCTGAGACATTATCATATGTATATTAAAAGTGATATTTGTGTAGTATTTTTTTTTAACTCTTAAGGTTCAACTCTTTTAGGTTGCTACTATTATTTTAAATTGAGAAAAAAATTCAATCAATCAACAAATTAATAAGCATTTCTCAAACATCTACTATGTTCTTTCTTTTTGCTTAACCTTTCCTCATATTATTTAGGAACATCATGTAAATGAACTTAGGGACGTGGGTTTATTAACTTGAATGAACATGTGAATAGGAAAATGAGACAATTCTCTGCTCCTCTTCTAATGAAATCTTACCTTCCTGTTCCTTTGATCTTGTGATTATCTCTGCTATAAACCATATGTTTTTAACCTGGGGTCCATGAATAAATAGAATTCAGTGGAACCATTTATCTAAGATAGGAAAAATAAAACCTATAGTTATTTTCAAACTATTTCACTTTCAACATCTAAGTAAATTTAAGTGTCTTCTTCTATATGTAAAACCATTATGCTGAGAACATTCCCATAGACTTAACGAGACTATCAAAGAGAATCATAAATAAACAAATAAATTAAAAAATAAGAATAAGAATAATAAATTCAGAACTCCAACCTAAGCATCCTTCTCTTCCATATGTTCCTGTTTGTTTCTAGGGAACTTGAATTCTTTAATTCAACAGTCTATGATCTTGCAATCATTCTTGACTCTTAACTTTCTCTTACCTTCAACTCTCTTATACAAACAATAGCAAATCTTTCTGATTGTAAATATTCAAAAATATCTCAAATCTACCTGTTTTCTCCACTCACAAAAAAACTTTCCTTAATTGAGGCCCTTATTTTTTTACGACATGATTTTATCCCAATTTCTTTATTGGTCTCCCAGAATCCAGATTCTCCCTTGTCCAATTTATCTTTGACAAAACTGCCAAATCAACCAGATGCTTCAGTGTATGACATTCTCTCTCCCAACTTCAGTTCTTTTCAAAAGTTATCTCCCATGCCTGGGGTACTCTCTTTAATTTGACTTATATAGTATAGCTCAATGCAGGGGAAATCTCCCTTAAAATGAGCTTCCCTAAACATCCCAGTTATTTTTAATTGCTAGTTTGCATGCATGCTTACATGTATGCATGTGCATGTGTGTACATGCAATATATTTGAGCACATGTATATGTTTACATGAATGTATGTTAATGAATATGCATTGTAGATTCAAAAGCACATGTTTGCATGACTAATGCATTTCCACATATATGCATGAGCACACATTTATACATAAATGCATTTGCATTAATGACTTCATTTTATATGTTTACATATGTTATATAAACATGCATATATGCATGAGTCCATGTGTATACACACATGTTTATAAAATAAAAATATATCTAGTAGGTTGTTTGTATGTAATGTATAAAATATGTTCATAATTTTTGAGGAATAAGACACATTGTGAGTCAAAGTTTATCCTTCTCATTCTTTGGATGAAGAAACTAAACTCTCCATAAAATGGAAGTGACTTATGTAGGATCACACAGCTAAAAGTCTCTGAGGCAGCATTTGAATCCAAATATTCCTGATACCAACCAACTGCAGAGAGATATCATTATAATATGTGAGATCTAGGGGAAGCACACACTCACGCACATTTACACATACACACACACACATTGAGAAAAATAACAGGACAGAAACATCGAGGAGTCAATAGGACTACATATCATATATTTAGAAGTAGAAATAAACTCTTAGGCCATCTAGACCAGCACTTCTTAAACGTTTACCACTTGCCACACCCTTTCACCTGACAAATTTTTATGCAACCCTGGGTATAGAGGTATATATACTAGGAATACGAATCAAACATTTTCTGCAAAAAATTTGGTGACTTTCACATTCAATTACCTGACCTCATATGGGGTCATGACCCACAGTTTAAGAAGATTTGATACAACCAACTCCATAATTTTAAAGAAGGTAAATTGACTTGCTAAAGGTGATATAGGTAGTGTATCAAATAGGTAGACCATCAGAGATTAGCTTCTAATCTCCTGGAGCCCCATATAACCCACTTCCTGAACCTCTCTCATATACTTAACAGTGACTGTCTTTTATCACCCTAGGATAATGTAAGTCAGTAGAAGTAAAGGACTGCATAAATTCTGTCTTTGTGTTACTTAAAAGGACTAGTTTTGTAAGAACTCATGTTAAGTATATGTTTACATAGAGGTAAGAAGTGATACAAGGACCTTCTCAAGGTCTCTCTGAAGAACTTTGGAATTGACTACATGACATGAGAGACATTGGCAAAGGACTGCTAAGCATGGCATTCCCACCTCACACAAAGAGCTGTGCTCTATGAGCTAAGAATTTCAGTAACACAAAAGATACATGAAATATGCAAATTTAGACATATCTTCACTACAAATAATCATATGGACTATATTTGCCAGACCTGTGGTAGAGCCTTCAAAGTTCATTTTGGTATGATAAGGCACAATATTACACACTGTACCTTTACCCCAACATAGTGATCTAATTTTGGTCCTCATTGGGAATGGACAATAATCAGGAACCAGCTTTCCATATACCTATCACAATGCCCATGCAACATGTGCCTAAGAAATCCTTATGGATAGATCTATTTGTTGTGATTCAGAATTGGTATCTGTTGAATCAAAAGCAAAAGGTTTTACTTGATTTGAGGGGAAAACAGAGGGGTTATTCCTGTTCTGGTAGGAAATATTTTTGATCAATATAAGAAAAGATTTCAACAAATGAGAAAAACTTAAAAATGGAATGGGCTCTTTGGGGAAGTAAAGGTTTTTTGGTTGTGGTTGTTGTTTTTTATTCTTAGCTTTACTCTAGTAATTGACCCTTTGTTGGGGCGTGGTCTATGCTTGGATTAGATGATGCCAGAAATTTCCTTGCAACCTTGAGTTTCTATTATTCTAATATAAATATAACAGAAATTTCATGAATTATGCTGAGTTAAGTGATTCATCCTGATCTAAATTTAAATCTTCATTCAAGCAGTCTATTGCCAATTATGAAAGTGCCCAGTAAATATGAGACATATAGGAAGAGTATGAAAAAGAAGAAAATTGTCATTTCATTAAGTGATGAATAAAATACCAAAGAAATTATTATACCACATTATACCAATTATTTTAATGGTGTTCATTTAATGAAAGTGAGGACAAGGAGTCTGGTGGAAGGAACCTCAATGAGAATAATAGCTAAGAGGTATATAACACTTTAAAGTTCCCAATGTACTTTACATCTAATTTATCATCTCTTCTGATCATCATAAGAGGCCTGCAATGTAGGTGCTATTATCGTGCCCATTTTACAGATAAAGGAATTGAGGCACAGGAAAGCTAAAGGTTATGCCCTTGGTTTTCTTGCTCCAAATCTGTTTTCCCCTTATACTACAGCTCTCTCTGACAGATGGTAAGTCTTTTAATAAACCACAGAGATGATAGCTCAAAAAAAATGATTGCAGTCTACAATAGATTCAGAATATGGCCAAAATGACTGAATGTACTTATAAACACAAATCCAAGTTCTCCACATAGCATGGATAGATCCCAAATTCATAGATTATATCCACTGTGTGGCACTCGACTATTATGAGGGATCCAAATCAGCAATTTGACTTGGAAATGGACCAACTGATGTACCATGCTGGCTCAATATATGATTTTCCTTATTTCCCCCATCTATTTGGAAGATTCATAAACAGTGGTCTAGGTCCCCATGGAGAGTAAAATACTTATTCAACAGAAGAAAAAAAAAAAGAATGAATAGGTAAAAAATAGTTGTTACAATGTTGGATGGGAACACTGGTTTTGAGTCTGAAAATATGACTTCAAAGTCCTCCATGGTACTTATTACCTTTGGAGCATTCAGGATAACTCCTGGCTCTCTTGAGAGACTTTATCAATATATAAAATAAGGTGGTTAAGATAAATGAATTAAAATCCCTGCTAGCTCTTAACCTTTTATCCTATGTTATATAGGACAGGAAAAATCTGCCTCCATACAATCATATAGCCCCAGGAGATGTCTCCTTTCACAGCAATAAGCATTGACTTCATTCTTCTCCCTTATTTGGATCTTACAAAGTTTTCCCCTTCTCTGAGCCCACTGTCCATCACCAGTTGATTGTGTATCAACACCAGCCATCATCTCCTTCTCCCTGGAGACTTATATTCCTCCCCTCCAATGCACTGAGAGGTGAACTTTCATCTTCTCTATACTGGAATAAGGCCTCTACAACAGTCCTTGGCCAAATACACATCATGCTTCCTCCCTTTCTCCTCTCATGTGTTGTCTTTTCCCATTAGTATATAATCTTCTGAAAGGCAAGGGTCTTCCCAAAACTTATCACCATGTCTGTCACATATTAAATCTTTCATAAATGTTCTATTTAGGGAGCAGATAGGTGGCACAGTGGGTAAAGCACCAGCCCTGGATTCAGGAAGATCTGAGTTCAAATCTGGCCTCAGACACTTGACACTTATTAGCTGTGTGACCCTGGGCAAGTCACTTAACCCACGTTGCCCCACAAAAAAAAATTCTATTTTATCTCCATGTACATGATAAATAAAACTTGAGAATATAGAAATAGAACAGAAGAAAAAGGTACCATGATTCTTTCATTTCTGGATTTTGTGATATTTTTCGAGAAAATATACAGGTCACCAGTGTTATCTTTCTTCTACAGAGGCAAGATAATGAGGTAGAAAAGGCCAGATTTGGAGTCAAAGAACCTGGGCTCAAAAAATGACTATGATACTTAGCTTTGTTAACTTAGATAAATTACTTAATCTCTCTGTGTTTCCATTTTTTCATCTGCAAATTAGAGATATATTTGAAAACCTTGAGGTGTTTCCTTTCTTGATCTAAAAAAGTAAGTTATAAAACACTATCAGGATCACAGGAAATGCTACCTTTAGAGGAATGTCAGGAATTTGAACCAGTAGAGAATACCTTCCCTCCAACTGACAACATCTGCATCTATGCAGCTACACATATCACTATCTACTTGCAATACCAAACTCTTATATTATGAAAAAAACCAACAATATAACAAAGAGTAAATAATATTGTATCCCTTGATGACATAACAATAGGAATTTTTAGAATTTTAAATGCTTTGAAATATATTATCTCATCCAGTCTTCATAATTACTCTGTAATTTTCAAGGTACATATTTTTGGGAGATGGCCAAGAGCAAACACCTAGTGTGGAAAGTGTATGCATTGATGCCTGAAGAGCATTCCTTTCTAATTTGTAGCCTTTAGAGAATTTCCCACAATGAGAGATTGTGACTCACTGAGGACCAAGAGATAAATTACTTTCAGAGGTAGCACTTCAATATGTGTGTGTGTCTATGTGTGTGGTTGCATGAATTTATATAAATCATCTCAGGTTTTTTTTTCCCTGAAATCACCCTGCTTCTCATTTCTTATTATATAATAATATTCTACCACAGTCATATACCACAACTTGTTCAGTCATTAATATGATGGACATCCCCTAAATTCATAATTTTATGTCATTACAAAGAGAGCTTCTATAAAGAAAAAATTTTCTGTACAATTAGGTCCTTTTTCTTTTCTTTGATCTCTTCCATGTATAGACATAGTAGCAGTATTGATTGGTCAAAGGGTATTCACAATTTTACAGCCCCTAAAGTGTAGTTCCAAATTGTTCTCAAGAATGGTTGGTCTAGATCAGAACCCCACCACCATGCAATTAGTGTCCCAATTTTTCACACCTCCACTCTAGCATTTGATTTTTTTTTTCCTTTTATGTCTTGTTAGCCAATCTGATAATTGTGAGGGAGTAACTGAGTTATTTTAATTTTCATTTTTGAGATCAGTAGTAATTTAGAACTCTTTTTATGTCACTATTAATACCTTTGATTTCTTCTTCTGAAAACTGCCTGAAAGCTATCCATTGACTATTTATCAACTAGGGAATGTCTTTTTCTTTTCTTTTTCTTTTCATTTTTTAATTTGACTCGGTTTCTTAACTCTTTGAGAAATGAGACATTTATTAGACCAAGTTTCTACAATTTTCCCCCAGTTTCCTGTTTCCCTTAAAGTTTTGGTTGAAGTAGATTTGTTCTTGCAAAATATTTTTAATTTCACATAATCAAAATCAAATGGCACTTCTTGTTATTCTCTCTATCTCTTGTTTAGTCATAAAATCATCCTTTATGAATTGATCTGACAGGAAAATTTCCTCATGCTACCCTAATTCAATTATGGTATTAGTAATGATATCTAAATAATTTATCCATTTTGACCTTATCTTGGCATATACTGTAAGATGTTGGTCTATGCCTAGTTTCTCTCAAACTGCTCTCCAGTTGCCCAGCAATTTTTGTATAATAATATGTATTGTGTATCTAATCTATTCCACTCATCTACAACTGTATTTCTTAGGTAGCACTACATTATTTTGATGGTTATTGCATTGTGATCTACTTTGGAATCTTAAATTACTAGGCTGCCTTCCTTGCCATTTTTTTCATTGATTTCCTGGATATTCTTGACCTTTTTGTTCTTACAGATACATTTTGTTACTATTTTTTAGCTATTTAAAATAATTATTTTGCAGTTTGATTGATAAATCATTGACTTAGTAAATTAACTTACACATAATTTTCATTTTTAGTATATTGGCTCAACCTTTTCATGAGCAAAGGAAAGCTAAGTGCTGCCCATAAGCAAAAGGTACAATGACAAGAGTGCCAGGCCTGTAGCCAGGAAGTCTCATCTTCCTGAGTTCAAATCTAGCCTCAGACACTTACTAGCTGTGTGACCCCCATCAAGTCATTTAACTCTCTTTGCTTCAGTTTCCTCATCTTTAAAATGAGCTGGAGAAGGAAATGGTAAACCACTAGAGTATCTTTACAAAGAAAATCTCAAATGGTTCATGAGGTCACAAATATGACTGAAACAATTGGGATAGACTCACAAGTATTCTATATTGTCTACAGTTATTTTAAATAAAATTTCTCCATCTACTGCTGCTATGTTTTGCTAGGATTCTATAGAAATGTCGATGATATATGTGTATTTGTTTTATATCTTTCAACTTTGATGAAATTGTTAATTGTTTCAATTAGCTTTTTTTCCTGGTTCTCTGAGGTTCTTTAAGTTTATGTATCCCTGATTCTTGGTAGGAACATGAAATCTATGTTCATGGAGCTTTAGGTCACTATTTTTAAATTCTCTTTTGGCTATGAGATAACTATGCACTTCTCTAGGCAAGCTGTAATGTAACCCTTCTACCAAATAAGTGGATAAAGCCCTAGCCTTGGATTCAGGAAGACCTGAGTTCAAATCTGGCCTCAAACTTTAAAGTAACAGTCCTATAGGATACATGTATCCAGATTTATAAGGCACATGCAGTGGTCATCTCAAAGTCTCAGATAAGGTTAAGTGATTTTCATAACATCACATAGCAAGTGGATTAAAAAGTAAAAATATAAACAATAAATCAAACATAACTAATGATTAACAGCAGGATTAGTGGTGGGTAGCAGTATTTACCATGACCTACTTAGTCCAAAATATAACAAAATTAATGAAAGTAGGAAGTGATTTAATGTTTCTTTTTATGGAGTTAAAGCAATCAAAATTCCAAGATTTTCAATTGTGTCCACTTGTGTATTCTGAAAGAAAAGAGGAAATCATAAGGTCGCCAAGCCTTCCAGTCATTCAGGAATTGAACATTTATGAATCCCAGATCTAAAAATAACACCTGTATCTTTTTATTTTTTTTTACTTGGAAATTGGACTGATAGGATTTTGGCTGATTTCAAATAAAACAGAAGGAGACTCTAGTTTCTGTGTTCACTGAATGTTTGGGGTGGGAAAGGATTCTCAATTCCCTTTGAAATCTAAAGGAAAATCCACACACAGGCTCTGAGAGGGATAATGGTAATTGATATACCAAGCCATAACTGTAGCTTACAAATGCACTTAATGCAATCCTCCTAAAGAAACCAGACATTTCTAAAAATTATTAGACTCAATATGTATCATAGTGGGTCAATTTCTGATCTAGTCAGACCTAGGTTTAAATCTTGAACCTGATATGACACATGCTAAATAAATGATCATGAGAAAGTCAATAAACTAAAATTTATATATATATATATATATATATATATATATATATATATATATATATATATATATATATATATATATATGCACCTATATATCTATAGATAGAGATACAGATAGATACAGATATAGAGATAGAGATAGATATAGAAATAGAGATAGAGATAGAGATAGAGATAGAGATAGAGATAGAGATAGAGATAGAGATAGAGATAGAGATAGAGATAGAGATAGAGTTAGAGATAGAGATAGAGATAGAGATAGAAGTTCTTCATTTGCATCAGTGAAGGTACATTTCACATTGGAAGTGAAAATGAGTTTCGGAGTATGCAAATTCAGTAGTATGATCAAATAATTTCCTATTTTAAAATGTTATCTTGAATGTCTCTCAGAAATTCATTTCACTTATTTTAGTATGAGTTTCTACATCTTAAAAAAAGGATAATAATAGGAAATGTCTTATATCACTGTTGAATTAACTGAGATAACATGTTAAAAGATTTACAATTGTTAAAGTGATATATAAATTTTAGTAATTAGCTCTTATTAATTTATCTTCAGTAAGCTCCCCAAAATCTCTGTTTTCTTTCATGGAGACTGATAAATATCTATTTTCTTTTACAGAGATTGATAATATATTTTCTTTTTATGTGATACAATGAATAAAGCATTAGACCTAGAGTCATGAAGACTAGAATTCAAATTCAGTCTCAGACACTTATTAACTCTTCAACTCTGGACAAGTCACCTCATCTCTGTCTATATTAAGTTCCTCAACTATAAAATGGGTGTATGTGTGTAAGACTTGGTTAAATATATGGTCTTTGTAAGGGGAACACTTAGATAACTGAATGGAAGACAGACTGTAGTGTGAGAGATTTAAGGCAGGGAGACAAACTGAAAGGCTATTGCAATGCTCAAATCATAAGGTCATGAGGGTCTGCAGTAGGTTGTTAGCATATCCAGAGAAGAGAACCTGCATATTTGAGTAATATTGCAAAGGTAGTAGGTATAAGACTTTGAAATAGATTGGATATGCTAGGGAGAATCACAGTGCCAAATAAAGTCACATCCTGGGTGACTAAGGAAATGCTTGTGTCTTCAACATTAATAAGGAAGTGTAAAGAAGATATGGTTTGGGGCAAAAGCTAATAAATTTAGTCTTAGAAATGTTGATTTTAAGATTTCTATTGGACTTCCAGTTCAAGATATTATCCAGTAGCTAGTCAGAAATGAATAATTGAATGTCAGAGATGTTAGGGCTGACTAAATAAATCTGAAAATCCTTTACAAAGAGATGAAAATTGAATCCAAGGGAGTTGCTGGATCAATAAGCAAAACAGTACAGGAGAAAAGAAGGATCCAGGCTGAATCTTGGGAAACACACAAAGTTAGCATGCACAAACTGGGGGCAGATCAAGCAAGGGAGAATAAGAGGGAATGGGTATGTAAGTAAAATAAGATGAAGGAGAGAACAGTGTCACTAAAACCCTTGGAGAAAAGAAAGGTCCAAAGGGAAGAGGGTGCTTGTCAGCATCAAGGAATAAAGAGAGCTCAAGAAGGATGAAGATTAAGAAGATTCCACTGAATTTATCAATGTAAATATTGAAGATAGCTTTTTTTTTCCATGAGTATGGAAGCCAGATTACAGAGAAATAAAGATCAAGTGAGAGGGAAGGAAACAATGATTTAGAAACTGATTATAGAAATTAATCATGAAGACAAGGAGAAAGGCTATCTCTTCACATGATCCAATGATGAAGGAGAAGACAGATGGGGAAGATGAATGACATGAAATAAGGATGAGGGGTAAACAGGGAGTTGTGAATAAATAGATTATTTGTTTCCAGTGAAATATGAGCCAGATGGGAAAGAATTTGTATTACCCACGTATTATAATATTTGGTACTTGAAGTAATAAGGAGTGAGTTCATTTAGCAGAGGCATGGTATAGTCTGATCTAAACTTCAGAAGCATCATCTTAGTAGGTGAATAGTGGGTGGATTGGAGTGGGTAATGAAGAAAATGGATAGCCAGGGAGATCCAGGAAGGCTTCATGCAAGTAGAAATTTGACAGAATTTTGAAAAAAAAATAAAGCATTCTTTAGTCTTAGTCACTAAAAAAAAGAAAAGAAAAGAAAAAAAGAAACAAAAAATAAAACCTAGAATGAAGTAAACTCAAATTTAGAGGTAGGAGGTCCAGAAGCCATGTAATCTAAACCCCTATTTTATAGAAGAAGAAATGAAGGCAGAGATAAGTGAATGGACCTGACAAACATTAACAGAGGCAGTGAATTTTAAAAGGTGGTATTTGAACCTAGGTCCTGAGATCTAATTAAGTGATTTCCTGCTCACTATTTCTACCATTTTTCTTCAGTCAGACCTCCCTAGAGGTGGGCGTACCCGACTCCATTTGGTTTATAGACAGTTAGAGTTAAAGATATGCTCATTTAGTTCAAAATATTTGGGGAGGTACAATACTGGAAAGAGCAAAATTTCAAACTAGGTCAAGATGTAAAAGAATCGAAGAGTTATCCAAGTTATCATCTTTGTGGGTTTTCAAGATAAAGTATCCCTTAGGAGAGTGATGATTTCCTAGATCAAGATTTTAGTTGAAAGCATACTACTCCATGTGATGACTAAAATCTAAATGTGGGTCCTAACTTGCCTCCCGCCCAGTTTTGGGGGGAAAACTGGCTAAAATCACTGATAAATTCAGCAAGGGTTTAGGCTTTTAAGGATTAATTAAAGTGTATTACAAGTTAGTGAAGAAGGGGCAGCTAGGTGGCACAGTAGAGAAAGGATTGGCCCTGGATTCAGGAGTACCTGAGTTCAATTCTGGCCTCACACACTTGACACTTACTAGCTGTGTGACCCTGGGCAAGTCACTTAACCCCCAATGCCCTGCAAAAATAAAATAAAATAAAAAGAAGTTAGTGAAGAGAGATTTGGTATAGCCAGAGAGAAACTCTTGCTTTTCCTAGCAGTCCATGTGAAGTCCCTCACCACATCTCTGTCTCCAGCCACCAAGCCAGTTCTGGATGAAAAGAGGCAGATTTAGCGAGTGAGCCTCACCTTCCTGCTTCCTGTATCCCCAAAAGGGGAGATCCTTCAAGCTGATTGGTTGAGGGTCTTCTGCTGATGTCAGTAGTCCACAGCCTCTGCGAACAACACCCCACTCAGGGCCAGCTAGACATGGTGGTGATTTAATAATTCTTATGTAGGTACTATGGGGACCAATTTCTAATTGGGGAGTGCTACCTAAGTGGATCGCTGCAATACTGGGGCAAGGAAGGAGACCAGCAGCCTCCCTCAAAACAGAACAAGATTTATTTT
Source organism: Dromiciops gliroides (assembly GCF_019393635.1). NCBI lineage: Eukaryota > Metazoa > Chordata > Mammalia > Microbiotheria > Microbiotheriidae > Dromiciops > Dromiciops gliroides. Next base: position 670,935,562 of record NC_057862.1, read on the forward strand.
AACAAGAATGAACTTAAAAAAAATGTAGACAGGATCAGGAGGATCAAGGGAAAGGAAATAAAATGGGGAAAGGGAAATTATAATACCTGAAAAAATACCACCACCAAGGAATCAGCTGAAAATATGCAGCAGAATGCCTGTCGCTTTTCAGCTTCCACCTAGAATGCCCAATTCTCCTCCTCCAAACCTAGAAAACACCCCACACAGCCCCAGCCAATGGGATGGCTGCTCTGACAGTCACATGACTGCCTTCACTAGGCTTCCAATCATTATAATTTTGCCAGGCCTATGTAGGCATCTGCGAGGTGATGACATGAGGTGCCAGAGCCCTGGCAACAGCTACAACCAGTGGGTGGAGCACCCTGGGGTTTGCGGAGCCCCAGGCCAGTGCGAGCCAAGGCATAAAAACCTCAAATAACAATTAATTCTTTACATAACTCAGTCAGTTTCTCAGTCTCGCCCAATTCAATCAATTCTATGATTATTTTTTTTGGGGGGGGAGCGGTGAGGCAATTGGCATTAAATGACTTGTCCAGAGTCACAAAGCCAGTAAGTGTTAAGTGTCTGAGGCTGGATTTGAACTCAGGTCCTCCTGACTCCAGGGTCAGTGCTCTAACCACTGTGCCCCTAGCTGCCCCCAATTCAATCAATTCGAAATCAATCTTTGGGTGGGGCCCCTGGGTGTTTGCCAAATCCCACTATTTTATCACACCCAGATATTGATGTCCCAGGACATATAGTAATCCACCCTATGCTAATTACAGCTATGATGTGGTCTCATTTTATTCATGAATCTACTTTGTCTGAAAAAATGGAATAATACTCTTTCCCTCATGCAATTGGATGGTTGCCTTGACTTCTCTACATGTCATAGAGGGCAATAATGGAAAATTGGACAGGGTACAAGGAGCTAGCTCAATATGAATGTATGTTTAATGTGAGTGTGTAAGAATATATTCATTATAACATATTATATATGTAATGTGATGAAAAATATTAATACTATACAGAAAACCTTTTTTTAACTGACTGGTAGAAATCTATTTCTATTCCTCATCACAGTGCATCTATTCTCACATTCTGTGCTTTGTAACTGCCCCTGGATTGTTGGAGTCAAAAGTGACGGAGGATGTATCCAACGGCAAAATCTCATGTAGGAAAGTATATGAGAACCACAGGATTTCCACCTAAAGTAATAGCTCTTTATTTCCCCTCCTACCAGTTGGGAAACAACATTTCAGGAACTGACAAAAATACATCAACAGTTTTCATTAAAAACACATTCATGTCAGCATTAAGTAAGTTCCCATCAATTGTAATGGGGTATTTATGTACAAGTGATGGAAGGAAATAAAAACAGAGAGATGAAGGGCACATCACAATCCATTTAGGGGAAGTTCATCATTTCCATAACAAAATCATAAAACATTGCAAAAGCATTATTCATCACAGAATGCTTGGGGATGGCTTCCCTTCTCTAGTTTCCCATCCCATCCTGCCACAGCCTTTGGCTTGCAAGGGGAACTTTTGTTCAAAGCTTAGAGGTAAAGGTCTTAGAAAGGAGCAATTCTGGTAAGGAGAACCTAGGACCTTGTTGGACTAGAGATTGATGAGGGAAGAATTTTTAAAAATATGGATTAGGATAGAGTGGATAGACACAGAAATCATAAAGCCCCAAGACATCTGAGGGAGATATATGTGTATATGTTTATATTTATCTATATGTACATTATACATATACTTATAAATGTATATATACACATACATATAAATACATATTTTTTGTATGTGTGTCTCTGGACAAGCATTTTTTAAGGGAGGGCTCAAGAATCTAAAGAAGATATTAGGAGTGTGAGATTTTAGGAGTTTTCAAGATATTCAAGTCACCTAACTACAATAATCCATGAATAGTTTCAGAAGGCCAACAACATAACAAAGGCTTATAGAAAATCAATTAATGCCAAAACATTAAGTTTATCATTCTTAGACCTTATGAAAAAGAAGGCTATCATCTAAAGTGACATTGTGTAGAAAAGATGTAATACCAGTCTAAGACAATTTAGAAGGATGGAAGATTGGTCAGAGAAAATAGGGCGGGGGCTGGTACAGAGGGTACATGACAGCAACATGTGCTGTGGGTCTTGGTGGTGGTGACAGCAGCAGAAGCAGCAACTTTGGGAGATCTCAATCCAGAGTCTGTAAGCTGATTGGGCAACTCTATAAAATTAGATAACAGGTACCTCTGTGCTGTTCAGAAACTCCATCAACCATATACACTTTTAGTTCCAGGGTGAAGAATAGTGCTTCCTATCACAATGGAGCAGGAGCCCTGAGGAACAATAGCACTTTGGGTTGCAGGGGATATAGGGCCTTTCCTAGTTATGGACCAGAGTGCAAACCAAAAGAACTGTGACCACACCTATTCCCAGATCACATTAACTTAGAAGCAATGAAAATTTCCAAAGCCCCAGAACTAGCTATAAAAACTGCGTTGAACACACAAAAAAGCCTAAAGCTTGGGGCAGTCTTTTCCCTCATCCTTCAGGTGAACAGATCCCAATATAAACATAAAGTTGAAAGAAATGATCTGGTAAAATGAACAAGCAACAAAGAACTTAAGTATTAAAAAGCTACTATGGTGACAGGTCAAACAAAAATTCAGAAGACAACAATATCAAAACAGCTACAAACAAATCCTCAGATGGTAATGCAAATGGTAGAGAAGCCAAAAATGAATTTCTGGAAGATATTAATAAATTATTTCAATAATCAAATAATAATGGTTTAGGGAAAATTGGGAAAAGAAATGAGAGTCAATTGATCTTGGTAGGGCTAATATTATGGAGAAGAGAAAACACTCAAATCAGGTCTTCTGTCCTTATATTGCAAACCATTTTAAAATAATACCTCAAATTGAATTGTTGAGAGACAGCACTAACAAAACATCAGGACCAATAAACATTTCTCAGACCCAAGACAACTTAAGAGGTCAAATGGAGAAATCTGTGATATGGGAGGTAGCAACTGGCCAAGAGCCTAAATAGATGAAACACCAGTGGTAGGAATAGATAGTGGTGACAGAAACATCAGTTTCAGTAGCTCTCAATCCAGAGATGGTAAGGGGATCTGGCAACTGGCCAGAAAGAGATTACATGGAACCATTATGTTAGCACTACCTACAGAACCAGATGCTGTTGGGCAGCTCTATTCCTTATAGCCATTGCTGGATCACAGTTCCTGTGTAGAGAGGAGACTTTATTGTCTTGACAATTCAGGGACCCTGAAAAGTGGTTCTGTTTTTAGTTACAAGAGATTAGGGGCCTGGAGAAACAATATTTCTTTTGGTCACAAGGGATCAGGGACACTGAGGGGAAGAATAACGCTTGCAATTCCAAGGAAGCAGTGGTTTGAGGAAGAGTATTACTTCCGGTCACAAGAGAGAGGAACCTCTATGAAGCAGTATTGATTGCAATCCCAGGGGATCAGGTGTTCTTCCCAGGTAAGGACCAGAATGATGTTGTTGTTGTTGTTTATCTTTCATCATCAAGGAGGACCATGACATAAAGGTGATGTCATGACTTGAACTGAATTGGATTTAACTGAAGGAGGGCTGTGCAAGGTCACCAACCTCACTCTCTGCTCAAGAGCCATCTGGTTCCAGTGATGACTGGAGTCCAGTGATGACAGGATGACTGGAGATGGCCCCAGATTTTTAAAGCAGTTGGGATTAAGTGACTTGCCCCGGGTCATATGACTAGTAAGTGACATTTGAACTCAGGTCCTCTTGACTCTAGGGCCAGTTCTCTATCCACTGTACCACCTACCTGCCCCAAGAACAAGAATGTAGACAGGAGAGAAATGAACACATCTTTCCTTAGATTATCAACACCTTGGAAGCACTGAAAATTCACCATGCCCCCAGAACTAGATCTGAAAGCAGCAATGAGAAAAAGCCTGAAGCTTGGGAGAGTTCACCTCCCTGCCCCATACAGGGAAAAGAGGCCAACTAAAAGTAAAGTTCAAAGTCAAGAAATATGTTAGAGAAATGAATAAATGGGGGGGGGAAGAAATTATATATGGAACAAACATTTTCATATATAATTTATTATATATTATATAATTTTAGGATATTGGTGGGGAAGGAATCTTCTTTGAACAGATTCTTTATGACCAATGATTCTTTGTGTTTCTCTCACCCGGGAAAAAAATAATTAAATAACATGCATCAGAGGATGTTAAATTATTCATAATTATTTCTCAGTTATGTGATTATGTGAACTTTGTCTAATGTAGAAAATTACCTGCAATAATGTATCTATTCTCTTATCTATTTTTTTACTTTAAAAATCGCCATTCTTTAATTAAATCATAAAGAACAATGATTCAAGGTAGATAAACTTTTAGGTTATTTTGTTTTTGTTTTTGTTTTTTTTTTAGGAGGGGAGTCAATGAGGGTTAAGTGACTTGTCCAAGGTCACACAGCTAGTAAGCTTCAAGTCTCTGAGGCTGGAGTTGAACTAAGGTCCTCCTGCATCCAGAGCCAGTACTTTATCCACTGTGCCACCTGGCTACCCCACTTTTTTTTTTAAAATAATAAACTTTTTTATTTATATTTTTGGGTTCCAATGTTTATCCCTCTCTCCCTCCCTTCCGTTACTGCTCCCTGAGGTGACCAACAACAAGATATGGGTTATACATGTATGATTATTTTAAACATTACCATATTTGTCATTTTGTATAAGCAAACTTGATTTAAAAAAATGAAAGTGAAAAATAGCAGGCTTCAGTCTGTTCCATCGATATCAGTTCTTTCTTTAAAGGTGGATAGTATGTTCCAGTCCTTTGGGATTGTCTTGAATTGTATTGTTGAGAATACTCAAGTATTTCAAAGTTCTTCATCAAACAATATTGCTGTCTGTGTGTACAATGTTTTCTTGGTTCTGCTCACTTCACAATACATCATTTCACAGAAGTCTTTACATGCCTTTTTGAAGTCATTCTGTTTGTCTTTTTTTTTAAGTTTTTTGTATTTTTTTAAATTTTCATTTTATTTAGAATGTTCCCCACGTTACAAGTAAAAAAAATTAAAAAAAACATTTTTTCACATTGACTTTTTAAAACTTTCTGTTTTAATTTTTCTTCTTCTCTCCCTCATCCCTCCCTATGAAATCCAGCAATTCAATATAAGTCATACATGTGTAGTTATGCAAAACATCTTCACATTGGTCAGGTTGTGAAAGAAAATAATCAAAATAACTTTACAAAGATAAACTAACAAATAAAACTATACTTCAATCTGTATTCATATATTATTATTTCTTCCTCTGTTGATGGTTTGCATTTTTCATATGCCCTTCTGATATTATCCTCATTAAGCTCATCATTTCTTTCAAAATTACTATTGCTGACTGTATTACCCTCCATCTTATTCCCTCTCCTTGATATTTACTCCATTTTCTATTTTCCTACACCCTATCCCTCCTCAAAGCCTTTTGAATTTTACTACCCCCTCTGCCAATCTACCCTTCCTTCCTTCCCCTCTCCCCCTCCTCCCCTTTCTCCTTTCCCTCCCACTTTCCCTCAGGGCAAATATGTGTTACTATATCCATTTGAGCATGTATGTTATTCTCTCTTTGAGTCAATTCTGATAAGACTAAGGTTCACTCACACCCCCCACTCTTTCCCCATCTTCCTCTCCATTCCATAAGCTTTTTCTTATTACATTTATGTGAGGTTTTTTTCACCAGTACACCACTCCCTTTCCCTTTCTTTCAGTGCATTCCTCTTATCCCTTAATTTTATTGCAAAGATGTCATCATGTGTCAGCTAAGTGCCATAGTAGATAAAGCACCAGCCCTGGACCCAGAAGGCACCAAGCCCAAATCTGGCCCTTGATGTAAGCCACCTCATCCTGCCTGCCCCACAAAAACAAGGATAAACAAAAAATAAATGCTTTACAAATATCATCCCTTCATATTCAATTCATACCTGTACTCTCTGTGCCCTAATACTGAGAAAATTCTTATGAATTAGAAGTTTTATGTTCCCATGTAGGAAAATAAACAGTTTAATCTTTTGATAACCCTCATGATATCTTTTTTTTTCATTTTAATGAGATATTTTATTTTTTCCGTTACATGTAAAGATAGTTCTCAACTTTTGTTTATACATGTTTTACAATTTCAGATTTTTCTCCCTCCCTCCCCTCCCTCCCCCCTCCCCTAGACAGCAGGTAATCTGATATAGGTTATATCTATATATCTCTATACATATACATATAGATATATATGTATATACACACACATATATATACACATAATAACATTAATCTTATTTCTGCATTAATCCTGTTACAAGAGAAAGAATCAGAGCAGTGATGCAAAACCTCAAAATAGAAAAAAAACCAACAGCACCCAAAACAAAAGAAATAATATGGTTCAATCAGCATCTATACTCCACAGTTCTTTCTTTCTTTTTTTTTTCTTGGATTTGGAGATCCTCTTCTATCATGAGTTCCCTGGAACTCTTCTGTACCATTGCATTGGTGAGAAGAATATAGTCCATCACAGTAGGTCAACACTCAATGTTGATGATACTGTGTACAATGTTCTTCTGGTTCTGCTCATCTCACTCATCATCAGCTCACATAAGACCCTCCAGGTTTCTCTGAACTCTTCCTGCTCATCATTTCTTACAGCACAATAGTATTCCATTGTATTCATATACCACAACTTGTCCAGCCATTCCCCAATTGATGGGCACCCCCTCAACTTCCAATTCCTTGCTACCACGTAAAGAGCAGCTATAAATATTTTTGTACATGTGGGTCCCTTTCCCCCTTCCATGATTTCTTTGGGCAAAAGACCTAAAAGTGGGATTGCTGGGTCAAAGGGTATGCACAGCTTTATCCCCCTTTGGGCATAATTCCAAATTGCTCTCCAGAATGGTTGGATCAGCTCACAGCTCCACCAACAATGCATTAGTGTTCCAATTTTCCCACAGCCTCTCCAACATTTATTATCTTCCTTTTTTGTCATTTTAGCCAATCTGATAGGTGTCAGGTGGTACCTCAGAGTTGTTTTAATTTGCATCTCTCTAATCATTAGAGATTTAGAGCATTTTTTTCATATGGGAATAGATAGCTTTGGTTTCTTCTTCAGAAAACTGCCTGTTCATATCCTTTGACCATTTCTCAATTGGGGAATGACTTGGATTCTTATAAATTTGATTTAATTCCCTATATATTTTAGAGATGAGGCCTTTATCAGAAGCACTGGCCTCAAAAATTGTTTCCCAGCTTTCTGCCTCCCTTCCAATTTTGGATGCATTGCTTCTGTTTGTACAAAAAATTTTTAATTTAATATAATCAAAATCATCCACTTTGCATTTTATAATATACTCTATCTCATGTTTGGTCAAAAACTGTTCTCCTTTCCAAAGATCTGATAGGTACACTATTCCTTTCTCTCCTAATTTACCTATGGTATCACCTCTTATGTCTAAATCATGTATCCATTTTGACCTTATTTTAGTATAAGGTGTAAGATGTTGGTCTAAGCCTAATTTCTGCCATACTATCTTCCAGTTTTCCCAGCAGTTTTTGTCAAATACTGAGTTCCTATCCCAGAAGCTGGAGTCTTTGGGTTTATCAAACACTACATTACTAGTGTCATTTACTACTGCATTTCCTGAGCCTAGCCTATTCCATTGATCTACCACTCTATTTTTTAGCCAGTATCAGATAGTTTTGATGACTGCCGCTTTATAGTGTGGTAAAATATGAAAGTTTTTAACAGTCGGTTAGGATAACTGAAAGACACCAGTTTTTCAAGGACCACCCTTTTGGGGAGGAGATGAACAGTCCGCCTGCTGCACATGTCAGACTGCCTGCCGGGTACAGTCCGCCTGCTGCGCATGTCAGACTGCCTGCTGGGTTTTTGACTTCCGGGGTGGAGAGAAGGAGAGTGAGGCCTTTTGCCTGCTTGGCGGGACTCCTGACGGCGCGGCACAGACTCTCTCTCCAAAGGTGGCCTTTTTCGGTTTGGTGAGTTTTTATAAGGAATATAGACTAAGCTTAGACTTAAGACGATTTGTATTGTGTTTCTACTTTCCTATCCTTCTAATCAACATCACCTTGTGACTATCATAACTATAAATAAAAAGGTCTATCTAGAAAACCAAAAGCTGCTTCCATTTACTAGTTTGGGAGATAAATTAAGGGAAAGGTTACGTAAGGGAGATTTATGATCTAATATCCAATTTTTAAATCTCACAGTTTGGCGACCCCGAAGGGACCTTAAGGACCCTCCCACCCTCCCTAGTTTGGCCATAAGCCGGCTAATTCGGTGGATTTTCCAAATACCCCCCCCCCCACGGACTTTCCCTTTGTCTAATCTCCCTTAAAGACTTTAAGCCTCTAAAAGCCTTGTTTTAAAGGAAAAAGCCAGCCCAGTTTAAAATATGATCGAATATGTCATTTTCCCTTTGGTTTTTTCGTTTTTTTGCATTGGAGCATTTTGGGGTACCATACTGTCCAAACTTAGACATCTAGTTTACTCGGTATTCCTTCATTGTGTTATAGGTCTCCTCCTCACTCACACAGCAAAATCTTTTTGGTATAATGGTATGAGTGTAACTGTCTCCACTGAAAATGTGTTTAATATTAGTAGGAATTTTATGCCTGCAGTTGAAATAAATTGTAATACCATACTCACGATAGTTCACATGACTATAACTCTCATTATGGGCATTACCATGGTTGTAATGTGGAAAGAGATTAAAGGTAAACCACGTGGCGAGGGAGACACTAAGATGGCTCCCTCTGCTGAAGGTAACCCAGCCTCAACACGTGGCGAGGGAGACGCTAAGATAGCTCCCCCTACTGGAGGTAACCCAGTTACAGAAACGGATATTGGCCAGTCTTTAGAATCAAATCAGCTGAAACTACTTCCTTTGCAGGAAGATATAGAATTTAATAAAAAGGGAGTATCAGTTCAGGTTAGAAAATATCACCCCTTTACAGCAACTGACTTGAGCTCATGGAAAACAATCTTCCCTAGTTTTGAGAAACATCCAAATGGTGTAGTTTCACAGTTAAGGACTATATTTAATATATATCAACCCACTTGGGCTGATGTTACTTGCCTTATGGAAACTTTACTGTCCCCAACTGAGATGACAGATATTATCTCGGCAGGAAATGCCCTTGTTGCGAAGGGTAAGGCCGATGAGGAATGGCCTCTAAAGGATCCAGAGTGGAATTATAATAATGACAGGGATTTTCAAAGATTAAAGGATGCTAGGGAAACACTTCTGAAGGGAATGGAATTATGCTCTAGAAAACCCGAAAACTGGACGAAATTTATGAGCACATTTCAGGAGGCTAATGAAAGACCAAGCAGATTTTATGATAGGCTTTGTGAGACCGCCAGGCAATACACCAGATTAGATCCAATTGATTCAAAAGATTCTTATATTGTTCTCAACATGTTTATTTGTAATTCACTGCCAGAAGTATGCAAATATTTTCTGACCCAATGTCCAGATTGGAGGAGCTTAACAGCTGATAGACTTAAGGAACTTGCAAATTATGTCTTTGACTCACGTGAGACAGGTCCAGATCACCCCAAACAGAGCATTCTGGCACCGGTGATTCCTAGTCAGCCATGTGAACACCAGAACAAGGGCACTAAGGTGTGTTGTTCCTGTCAGCCATGTGAACACCGGAACAAGGACACTAAGGTGTGTTGTTCCTGTCAGCCATGTGAACACCGGAACAAGGACACTAAGGTGTGTTGTTACTGTCATAAGGAGGGGCATGAATTGAGAGAATGTAGGACTTGGAGAAGAAATTCTAATTCTAATTACAGGCGAAATCAAAATAGGAATAGATCTTTTTGGAGGAATACAGAAAGGCAGTACCAGAATAATGGTGACCAAGGTCCCTCTCAGAGGAGGGCACAGGATTGACGGGGTCTTGGGGAGGAATGGAACATAGATAATGAAAGCCATATATTCCCAGATCCAGATTTTTTGAATGCCCTTGTACCAGTCCATTCACCTCCCCAGAGTAAAGAACCACATGTCACCCTAAAAGTGGGGGAGACTTATTATGATTGTCTGCTAGACACAGGAGCCTCTAAATCAGTATTAGTAAGCAAACCAGATGCTGGGTGTAGACCTGTAGGATTTTTGAATGTAGTGGGAGTCTCAGGAAAGAGCCAGAGAGTGGCAAAATTGAATCCTCGCATGGTATCTATGGGGCCCTTAACAGTAGAACATTCATTTTTACTCATGCCTGATGCCCCTGTAAATTTATTAGGTCGTGATCTCCTTTGTAAGCTTAGAGCAACCATATCTTGTGCTCCAGATGGGGCTGTCTCTCTACAATTGCCAGAGGATACTGTTCATTTATTACCAATTTTACTTACAGAAGCTCAAGGAACAGCAGGGGAGGTATCCAAAATCCCCTCTGACATTCCTGAGTCTTTATGGGCCTCATCCCCTAATGAGGTGGGGCTCCTTAAGTCTGCCATGCCTGTTACCTTTAAAGTTAAGGGGGGGCCACCCCCCTCCATTCCACAGTATCCATTGTCTAGGGAAGCAATAGAAGGGATCACCCCTATAATTGAGGCTTTGAAAAGCCAGGGTATTATTATTCCATGTCATCACTCTCCATGCAATACTCCCATTTTGCCAGTTAAAAAACCCAAGCCTGGGCCAGATGGTAAACCTGTTTATCGCTTTGTGCAAGATCTTAGAGCGATTAATAATTATGTTATTCCTAGACATTCTATAGTCACAAATCCGGCTATGATAATTTCATCAATTCCCTATGAATCTACATGTTTCACAGTGGTAGACCTTTGCTCTGCCTTTTTCTCCATACCAGTACATGAGGACTTCCAATATTTATTTGCTTTTACCTGGAAAAATAGACAGTGGACCTGGACTAGACTCCCACAGGGATTTGTAGACAGTCCCACATTATTTTCCCAAATTTTACAGCAGGATCTGGCCTCTATTACCTTTAAAGCCTCCACACTAGTACAATATGTTGATGACTTACTTTTGGCCTCTCCTAATGCTGAAATTTGTCAGGAAGATAGCCGTCACTTACTGCTGGAGCTGCACAAGAGAGGACACAAGGTTTCCAAGAAAAAGGTACAATGGTGTTTGCCCCAGGTAGAATATTTAGGATTTATTTTGGCTGCTGGAACTCGCTCTGTCTCTTCTAAGCGAGTCCAGGCCATTCAACAACTCTCTGCCCCCACTACTAAGAGGCAGTTGAGAGCCATTCTGGGAGCAGCTGGGTACTGTAGACAATGGATACCCTCTTTTGGTGAAATTACTAAACCCCTCATAGCTCTTACAAAAAGTTCTGTTCCAGACATTTTACAGTTGGATCCCCAGCATCTCTCAGCCATAAAAGAATTAAAACGGGCCTTGTTATCAGCACCTGCCCTAGGACTACCAGATTATAGTAAGCCTTTCACTCTCTTTGTGCATGAACAAAGGGGGGTGGCTTCTGGAGTCCTGACTCAGTCACTGGGGCCTAACCAACATCCTATAGCCTACTATTCAATTCAGCTGGACCCTGTAGCACCTGGAGCGCCACCTTGCCTTAGAGCAGTGGCGGCCACAGCGCTTTTGGTAGAAAAAGCCTCTGATTTGGTCCTAGGTAACCCTCTAACTGTGCAATGCCCTCACGAAGTGGAGGCTCTCTTACTACGTCACAGGACACAAGCCTTTTCAGATCAAAGGCTGGCTAAGTATGAAATAACCCTGTTAGGTAATGAGAATATCACTTTAAAACGCTGCACAGTTCTTAATCCAGCAACACTACTCCCTAATTTACCATTCTCGGAGGAACCGTTGCATGACTGTGCTTCTTTAGTTGATATGGCTGAAAAACCCCGTGATGATCTTTTTGATACACCTTTAGAAAATCCTGATCTTGTCCTCTATACAGATGGTTCCTCATTTATGAGAGAGGGAACCCGTTTTACTAGAGCTGCTGTAGTTTCTGATTATGACACCCTCTGGGCAGCTTCTCTGCCTTGCCATTTTAGTGCACAGGCTGCTGAACTTGTGGCTCTTACACAGGCCTGTAATATAGCTAAAGATAAGAGTGCCACCATTTTTACTGACTCGAAATATGGCTTTGGCATATGCCACTTTATTGGTATGATTTGGCGTCAACGAGGCTTCCTAACATCCTCAGGCAAGGCTATTGCCAATGGGGACCTTATCAAGGACCTCTTAGATGCCCTAAAACTGCCTTCTTCCCTAGCCGTTGTACATTGCCCTGCCCACACAGGGAATAGTGACCCTGTTTCAAAGAGAAATGCACGAGCCGATTCTGCAGCCAAGCTTGCTGCATTAGAAGCTCCTGAACATGTATTTAACCTTTCACCTTCTGAGGATATTCCTTCCAACCTAACCTATGACGATTCAGAAGTAGAAAAGTGGAAAAAGAAATTTAAGGCGAAACAGATCAATGGCATCTGGGTGTCTCCGGAAGGTAAGCCATTTCTTCCCCGGAAATTCTACCACCAGGTATGCCTCTCTGTTCACAGAAAAGGCCATTTTGGTACACAAGGCATTGTAGACTCTATTAAGAGAACCTGGATAGCACCAGGTGTGACTAATACAGCATCTCGAATCTGCTCGGGCTGCTCCACATGTCAGTCTTATAATCAGTATGCTTTTAAGGCCAAAGCTTATGGAGGGCGTCCTCTAGCATATACACCTTTTGAGCACTTACAAATTGATTATATTACTATGCCAAAAGCAGGACATTATAAATTTTGCCTTGTTATAGTTGATCAGCTCACTCGGTGGGTGGAGGCCTTTCCCAGCCCCCGAGCCACAGCTGCCTTTGTTGCCAAAATTCTTCTTAAAGAGATAGTACCTCGTTTTGGCCCACCAGCCCGCATCGATTCTGACAAAGGCACACATTTCACTGATTCGATTTTATCCCAAATCTACTCTTTCTTGGGAGTGACTCCAAAATTCCACACGCCCTACCATCCACAAAGTTCAGGCCAAGTCGAACGTATGAATAAAGAGCTTAAGAGTATGATTGGCAAATTATGTACTGAAACCCATTTGAAATGGCCTGATGTTCTACCATTGGCATTATTCTATCTACGAAGTAGACCAAGAGGAGAACTTCATATATCTCCTTATGAAATGCTTTTTGGTCACCCTCCTATCCAAGCTAAAACTTTTTCCCCAGTTTATACATCACTGGTGGGAGGTGATACTTCTGTTGCTTCCTATATACAGGAATTACAGACCAGGCTACGTGAACTCCATGAGGCAGGAGCTGTGGTCCAGGCAGGACCATTAGACTTTTCATTGCATAACTTCAACCCAGGAGATAAAATATATGTAAAGAATTTTCAGAGAACCAGTGGAACTCAACCTGCCTGGGAAGGACCTTTTCAGGTATTATTGACAACTCCTACTGCCATTAAAATTGGTGAAAAAGACTCATGGATTCATTGCTCTCATATAAAGCCTGCACCATTCATAGGTGAAGAGATTTCAGATAGACCTGAGGTAGACGCAAAAGAGGTAAAAACCCTAACGATAGCAACTGTTAAAGAGCAAAGAGAGTTCAGAGGAAACAGGCAGTTCCCATTTAATAATCCCACTGATCAGTTAAATGCTTTGGGACTCAGTCTTCCTAAAGTATCAGGAGACGGAAATTGCCTTTTTAGGGCTTTAGCAGACCAGCTAGAAGGTCACTGTAGAAATCATCTCAGACACAGACAAGAAGCTGCTTCTTATATGATTAGCCATAGACAAGAGTTTGAGTCTTTTAGAGTAAATGACTCCCCTTTTGAAGAATATGTTGATGAATTAAAGAAATTTGGAAAGTGGGGAGGAAATGATACAATTGTAGCATTTGCTAAGCAGCATCAGCTGAATGTTGTGGTTCATCAATTAAATCAGCCTTTATTGAAAATCAGTGGCACAGACAAAACTGATGCTAGAGAACTCCACATTTTCTACCATAAAGAACATTATGACAGCATTAGAAAGATCAATGACAATTCAGAAACCCCTGCCACTTTGGCATGCAGAGAATTGGGGAACCAGTTAAAACAATGTGGCATACCCCAAACTCTAGCAGCTTAAATACCTTATAATTTAACAAGCATTTCCTTCTACAGGCAAAAGCACTGAAGTACATGGCCTAGTTTTCTGGCCCACCTCAACTATTTTTTTTTATTAATTTTTGTTTTTTTTGTTTTTGTTTTGACTTTTGAAAGGCACTGAAAAGACCTGGAATTGACCGCACCTTTAAGTTCTTTAAGAGCACAAAAGGGTGCTTAGCGAATCTTTTGCTTTTTATTTTTTATTTTTGGTTTTGCTTTGTTTTTTTTTTTTACTTTTGTTTCTTTTGCTTTTCTTTAAAACTAAATTTTGTAAACTAAGTGATTATTCAAAGACATTTTAAGTATATGCTGTGGGTGAGGCTATCGGGCCTCAGAAGCTACCAGAATTCTTCTTTTTTTTTTTTTATTTACTCTTTCTTTTTGAGAGAACCATGAGTTCTAATGAGTTTTGTTTTATTTATTTATTTTTCTCCTTTCTCTTGTATGTTGTTCTGTTTAACTAAAAAGTACCAGAAATTGCTTGATACCTCACTGAAAACATTAAATATTGAATCTTGCTAATTGAAGTCTTCTTTTTGATAAATTAATCACCACTTTAAGTATCTGCTACTGTTATACTAGAGAATTCATGTATAAGATGATATGGTTTACTTGCTAAAAGAAGATTATGTGATAATGTCTAAAAGAAGATTATGTAATAATGTCTAATGTAATCAGCTATTTACATTTGTTTATTATTTATATGTCATTATACTCTGGGTATGGTTTGGAATTATTGTATATATCACTAATATATTCTCAGTTATGCAGCATAGCACGCAATTTTTACCATCATACTGTCTTTGGTGAAATTAATGAGATTTCAGAAATATGGAAACTTATCATTTCAGAGACTAACTTGCTGTGAACTCTGATGCAGGCCCTGGAGAGAATATATGTGCAACAAAAGGAGAGACAGGTATACGTAAGTCCATGGTTTGCTTATGATGGTGACTATGTAGAGCACAATTACTAGGCACAGTCCAGTATTCATCCTCTCTCCCTCCTAATTTAACCTAATTTAACTGAACTTATTTATCTTTTTATCTCACTCAGTTGAATTCACCTGTGGCCTAGCACAATCACTGGCTGTCTCAGAACCATGAGATATGGTATGATAACCTTTCCATAACATTTTCAGGTGTCATGAACACATACTAAATTTGGCTTTGATCCAGACACATGGTGGTAAAAAGTGTTACACATTGCATAACTACCTCAACCCTCTATTACAAGTCTAACCATATAAAGGAGGGAATATAATGGAATTTATTAATTTGATCATTGACAATGCTATGCTAAGGTTTTAAAAATACAGCAATTCAAACAGTTAAAGAAGATAATCCAGCTTTCCAGACCAGAGTCCAGAGTCCAGAATCCAGACCAGAATCCAGACCAGAGTCCAGAATCCAGTTTTCCAGACCAGAATCCAGTTTCCTCCTGATGACATCTTACCACTTCAAGAAGAGAAGAGAACTCAGAGACTTTATATGAACTGTTTTGATTTATTAGCTTTTACTATCTCCTTTCTGTTATATACTATCTGTAACATGTACTCTCTGCAGAGGCTCTCCCTTTGCAAGACTAATGTCAAAGCGTCGGTTCATGAGGAAAGAAAAAAAATCGCCCCTCTGGACAAAACTTTCCTCTCTTCCTTTTCTGTATTGTTGTTCACATATTATTAGTCAGCAAAAGTTATTATATTCTTTTTACTGTTCCATCAAGGAAACATTCCGTTTCTTGAGGAAGCAAAGGGGGGAAATGTGGTAAAATATGAAAGTTTTTAACAGTCGGTTAGGATAACTGAAAGACGCCAGTTTTTCAAGGACCACCCTTTTGGGGAGGAGATGAACAGTCCGCCTGCTGCGCATGTCAGACTGCCTGCTGGGTTTTTGACTTCCGGGGTGGAGAGAAGGAGAGTGAGGCCTTTTGCCTGCTTGGCGGGACTCCTGACGGCGTGGCACAGACTCTCTCTCCAAAGGTGGCCTTTTTCGGTTTGGTGAGTTTTTATAAGGAATATAGACTAAGCTTAGACTTAAGACGATTTGTATTGTGTTTCTACTTTCCTATCCTTCTAATCAACATCACCTTGTGACTATCATAACTATAAATAAAAAGGTCTATCTAGAAAACCAAAAGCTGCTTCCATTTACTAGTTTGGGAGATAAATTAAGGGAAAGGTTAAGTAAGGGAGATTTATGATCTAATATCCAATTTTTAAATCTCGCAATAGTAAAGCTCCAGGTTTGGTACCGCTAACCCACCTTCCTGTGAATTTTTTTTCATTATTTCCCTGGATATTCTTGATTTTTTGTTTTTCCAGATGAATTTTGTTATTATTTTTTCTAGCTGTATAAAATAATTTTTAGGTAGCCTGATTGGTATGGCACTGAATAAGTAAATTAATTTGGGCAGTATTGTCATTTTTACTATATTAGCTCTGCCTATCCATGAGCAATTGATATCTTTCCAATTATTTAGATCTGATTTGATTTGTGTGAAGAGTGTTTGGTAGTTGTGTTCATAGAGTTCCTGGGTTTGTCTTGGCAAGTACACTCCCAAGTATTTTATATTACCTACCGTTACTTTAAATGGAATTTCTCTTTCTATCTCTTGCTGCTGGACTTTGTTGGTCATGTATAGAAATGCTGATGATTTATGTGGATTTATTTTATATCCTGCTACTTTGCTAAAGTTCTTAATTGTTTCAAGTAATTTTTGACTTGATTCTCGAGGATTCCTTAAGTATACCATCATATCATCTGCAAAGAGTGATAGTTTTGTTTCCTCCTTGCCTATTCTAATTCCTTTAATTCCTTTCTCTTCTCTGATTGCTAAAGCTAACATTTCTAGGACAATATTAAATAATAGGGGTGATAATGGACATCCCTGTTTCACCCCTGATCTTATTGGGAAGGCCTCTAATTTATCTCCATTGCATATAATACTTGCTGATGACTTTAGGTAGATACTGTTTATTATTCTAAGGAAAGCTCCCCCTATTCCTAAACTCTCTAGTGTTTTTATTAGGAATGGGTGCTGTACTTTGTCAAAAGCTTTCTCTGCATCTATTGAGATAATCATATGATTTTGGTTGGTTTTCTTATTGATGTGGTTGATTATGTTAATAGTTTTCCTAATGTTGAACCAGCCCTGCATTCGTGGTATAAATCCCACCTGGTCATAGTGTATTATCCTGGTGATCACTTGCTGTAATCTCCTTGCTAATATCTTATTTAAGATTTTAGCATCAATATTCATTAGGGAAATTGGTCTATAATTTTCTTTCTCTGTTTTTGCTTTGCCTGGTTTTGGTATCACCACCATATTTGTGTCATAAAACGAATTTGGTAGAACTCCTTCTTCACCTATTTTTCCAAATAATTTGTATAATATTGGTATTAATTGTTCTTTAAATGTTTGGTAAAATTCACCCGTAAACCCATCTGGCCCTGGGGATTTTTTCTTAGGGAGTTCATTAATAGCTTGTTCAATTTCTTTTTCTAATATGGGTTTATTTAAGGATTTTATTTCCTCTTCAGTTAACCTGGGCAGTTTGTATTTTTGTAAATATTCATCCATTTCATTTAGATTGTCAAATTTATTGGCATACAGTTGGGCAAAATATTTCCTAATTATTGCTTTAATTTCCACTTCATTGGTGGTAACATCACCCTTTTCATTTTTGATACTGGTAATTTGGTTTTCTTCTTTCTTTTTTTTAATCAAATTAACCAATATTTTATCTATTTTATTGTTTTTTTCATAAAACCAGCTCTTAGTTTTATTGATTAATTCTATAGTTTTTTTGCTTTCAATCTTATTGATTTCTCCTTTAATTTTCAGGATCTCTAATTTAGTGTCTAATTGGGGATTTCTAATTTGTTCTTTTTCTAGCTTTTTAAGTTGTATGCCCAATTCATTAATCTCCTCTTTCTCTTTCTTATTCATGTAAGCATTTAGAGCTATAAATTTTCCCCTAAGCACTGCTTTGGCTGCATCCCATAGATTTTGGTATGTTGTCTCATTATTGTCATTCTGTTGGATAAAGTTATTGATTGTTTCTATGATTTCTTGTTTGGCCCATTCATTCTTTAGAATGAAATTATTTAGTTTCCAATTGATTTTCATTCTACTTTTCCCTGGCTCTTTCTTACATGTAATTTTTATTGCATCATGGTCTGAGAAGGATGGATTTACTATTTCTGCCTTTCTACATTTGACTATGATGTTTTTGTGCCCTAATACATGGTCAATTTTTGAAAATGTGCCATGTACTGCTGAGAAAAAGGTATATTCCTTTCTATCCCCATTCAATTTTCTCCAGACATCTATCATGTCTAACTTTTCTAGTAATCTATTCACCTCTTTCACTTCTTTCTTATTTATTTTTTGGCTAGATTTATCTAATTCTGAGAGGGGGAGATTCAGATCCCCCACTAGTATAGTATTACTATCTAATTCCTCTTGTAACTCATTTAACTTCTCCTCTAAGAACTTGGATGCTATACCACTTGGCGCATACATATTCAATATTGATATTACTTCATTATCTATAGTACCTTTAAGTAAAATGTAATTTCCTTCCTTATCTCTTTTAATGAGATCCATTTTTGCCTGCACTTTGTCTGAGATAAGGATTGCTACCCCTGCCTTTTTTACTTTAGCTGAGGCATAATATATTCTGCTCCAGCCTTTTACCTTTACTCTGTGTGTATCTCTCTGCTTCAAATGTGTTTCTTGTAAACAGCATATTGTAGGGTTCTGGTTTTTAATCCACTCTGCAATTCACTTCTGTTTTATAGCAGAGTTCATCCCATTCACATTCACAGTTATTATTACTGACTGTCTATTCCCCTCCATTCTATTTACCCCCTTTGTACTTTTCCCCCCTTCTTTCAACCTATTCCTCCTCACCGACGTTTTACTTCTTACCCCTGCCTCCCCCAATCTGTCCTCCCTTTTTATCACCCCCCTCTCTTTTCTTTACCCTTTTCTCCCTTGCTTTTGTCCTCCCTTCTATCAGTCCCCCCCTTTCCCTTCCCCTTTTGTTTCCCTAAAGAATGAGTTAAGTTTCTTTATCCCAATGAACGTATATGTTATTCCCTCTTTGAGTCAAATCTAATGAGAATAGGGTTGAAACCATGTTCCCCCCTCCTTTCTTTCCCTCTATTATAATAGTTTTTTTTTCCACCTCTTCATATGATATAATTCATCCCATTCCACCTCCCCTTTCCTTTCCTCCCCATAGACTCCCTTTTATCCCCTTAATTCTTTTGTATCATCACATCAAAGACAATTTATATTTATACCCTCTATATAAAGTCCTTCTCTCTGCCAAAATACATTTACAGTTCTTAAGAGTTATGAGTATTATCTTCCTGTGTAGGGATATAAACAGTTTAACCTAATAGGGTAACTTTTTTTTTCCCCTCTGTTTACCTTTTTAAACTTCTCTTGAGTCTTGTATGTTGAGATCAAATTTTCTATTCAGTTCTGGTCTTTTCACCAGGAAAGATTGAAAGTCCCCAATGTCATTAAATGTCCATCTTTTCCCCTGAAAGAAAATGCACATTTTTGCTGGGTAATAGATTATCGGCTGCAATCCAATCTCCTTTGCCTTCCGGAATATCATATTCCAAGCCTTGCGGTCCTTTAATGTTGAAGCTGCCAGGTCCTGAGCAATCCTGACTGTGGCTCCATGATATTTAAATTGCTTCTTTCTGGTTGCTTGGAGTATTTTCTCCTTCACCTGATAATTCTGGAATTTGGCTACAATATTCCTTGGAGTTTTCCTTTTGGGGTCTCTTTCAGGAGGTGATCGGTGGATTCTTTCAATGATGATTTTATCCTCTGATTCTATGATATCAGGGCAGTTCTCCTTAATAATTTCCTGGAATATGGTATCTAGATTCTTTTTCTGGTCATGGCTTTCAGGCAGTCCAATGATTCTCAAATTGTCTCTCCTCGATCTGTTTTCCAGATCAGTTGTCTTTCCAATGAGGTATTTCACATTTTCTTCTATTTTTTCATTTTTTTTATTCTGCTTGACTGATTCTTGGTGTCTCATGGATTCCTTATCTTCCAACTGTCCCACTTTAATTTTTTTTTTTTTTGAGATATTTTATTTTTTCCGTTACATGTAAAGATAGTTCTCAACTTTTGTTTATACATGCTTTATAATTTCAGATTTTTCTCCCTCCCTCCCTCCCCTCCCTCCCCCCTCCCCTAGACAGCAGGTAATCTGATATAGGTTATATCTATATATCTCTATACATATACATATAGATATATATATACACACACATATATATACACATAATAACATTAATCCTATTTCTGCATTAATCCTGTTACAAGAGAAAGAATCAGAGCAGTGATGCAAAACCTCAAAATAGAAAAAAAAACAACAGCACCCAAAACAAAAGAAATAATATGGTTCAATCAGCATCTATACTCCACAGTTCTTTCTTTCTTTTTTTTTCTTGGATTTGGAGATCCTCTTCTATCATGAGTTCCCTGGAACTCTTCTGTACCATTGCATTGGTGAGAAGAATATAGTCCATCACAGTAGGTCAACACTCAATGTTGATGATACTGTGTACAATGTTCTTCTGGTTCTGCTCATCTCACTCATCATCAGCTCACGTAAGACCCTCCAGGTTTCTCTGAACTCTTCCTGCTCATCATTTCGTACAGCACAATAGTATTCCATTGTATTCATATACCACAACTTGTCCAGCCATTCCCCAATTGATGGGCACCCCCTCAACTTCCAATTCCTTGCTACCACGTAAAGAGCAGCTATAAATATTTTTGTACACGTGGGTCCCTTTCCCCCTTCCATGATTTCTTTGGGCAAAAGACCTAAAAGTGGGATTGCTGGGTCAAAGGGTATGCACAGCTTTATCGCCCTTTGGGCATAATTCCAAATTGCTCTCCAGAATGGTTGGATCAGCTCACAGCTCCACCAACAATGCATTAGTGTTCCAATTTTCCCACAGCCTCTCCAACATTTATTATCTTCCTTTTTTGTCATTTTAGCCAATCTGATAGGTGTCAGGTGGTACCTCAGAGTTGTTTTAATTTGCATCTCTCTAATCATTAGAGATTTAGAGCATTTTTTCATATGGGAATAGATAGCTTTGGTTTCTTCATCAGAAAACTGCCTGTTCATATCCTTTGACCATTTCTCAATTGGGGAATGACTTGGATTCTTATAAATTTGATTTAATTCCCTATATATTTTAGAGATGAGGCCTTTATCAGAAGCACTGGCCTCAAAAATTGTTTCCCAGCTTTCTGCCTCCCTTCCAATTTTGGATGCATTGCTTCTGTTTGTACAAAAATTTTTTAATTTAATATAATCAAAATCATCCACTTTGCATTTTATAATATACTCTATCTCATGTTTGGTCAAAAACTGTTCTCCTTTCCAAAGATCTGATAGGTACACTATTCCTTTCTCTCCTAATTTACCTATGGTATCACCTCTTATGTCTAAATCATGTATCCATTTTGACCTTATTTTAGTATAAGGTGTAAGATGTTGGTCTAAGCCTAATTTCTGCCATACTATCTTCCAGTTTTCCCAGCAGTTTTTGTCAAATACTGAGTTCCTATCCCAGAAGCTGGAGTCTTTGGGTTTATCAAACACTACATTACTAGTGTCATTTACTACTGCATTTCCTGAGCCTAGCCTATTCCATTGATCTACCACTCTATTTTTTAGCCAGTACCAGATAGTTTTGATGACTGCCGCTTTATAGTAAAGCTCCAGGTTTGGTACCGCTAACCCACCTTCCTGTGAATTTTTTTTCATTATTTCCCTGGAGATTCTTGATTTTTTGTTTTTCCAGATGAATTTTGTTATTATTTTTTCTAGCTGTATAAAATAATTTTTAGGTAGCCTGATTGGTATGGCACTGAATAAGTAAATTAATTTAGGCAGTATTGTCATTTTTACTATATTAGCTCTGCCTATCCATGAGCAATTGATATCTTTCCAATTATTTAGATCTGATTTGATTTGTGTGAAGAGTGTTTGGTAGTTGTGTTCATAGAGTTCCTGGGTTTGTCTTGGCAAGTAGACTCCCAAGTATTTTATATTACCTACCGTTACTTTAAATGGAATTTCTCTTTCTATCTCTTGCTGCTGGACTTTGTTGGTCATGTATAGAAATGCTGATGATTTATGTGGATTTATTTTATATCCTGCTACTTTGCTAAAGTTGTTAATTGTTTCAAGTAATTTTTGACTTGATTCTCGAGGATTCCTTAAGTATACCATCATATCATCTGCAAAGAGTGATAGTTTTGTTTCCTCCTTGCCTATTCTAATTCCTTTAATTCCTTTCTCTTCTCTGATTGCTAAAGCTAACATTTCTAGGACAATATTAAATAATAGGGGTGATAATGGACATCCCTGTTTCACCCCTGATCTTATTGGGAAGGCCTCTAATTTATCTCCATTGCATATAATACTTGCTGATGGCTTTAGGTAGATACTGTTTATTATTCTAAGGAAAGCTCCCCCTATTCCTAAACTCTCTAGTGTTTTTATTAGGAATGGGTGCTGTACTTTGTCAAAAGCTTTCTCTGCATCTATTGAGATAATCATATGATTTTGGTTGGTTTTCTTATTGATGTGGTTGATTATGTTAATAGTTTTCCTAATGTTGAACCAGCCCTGCATTCCTGGTATAAATCCCACCTGGTCATAGTGTATTATCCTGGTGATCACTTGCTGTAATCTCCTTGCTAATATCTTATTTAAGATTTTAGCATCAATATTCATTAGGGAGATTGGTCTATAATTTTCTTTCTCTGTTTTTGCTTTGCCTGGTTTTGGTATCACCACCATATTTGTGTCATAAAACGAATTTGGTAGAACTCCTTCTTCAC
Source organism: Dromiciops gliroides (assembly GCF_019393635.1). Lineage (NCBI taxonomy): Eukaryota > Metazoa > Chordata > Mammalia > Microbiotheria > Microbiotheriidae > Dromiciops > Dromiciops gliroides. Next base: position 670,958,634 of record NC_057862.1, read on the forward strand.
CTATTTTTCCAAATAATTTGTATAATATTGGAATTAATTGTTCTTTAAATGTTTGGTAAAATTCACCCGTAAACCCATCTGGCCCTGGGGATTTTTTCTTAGGGAGTTCATTAATAGCTTGTTCAATTTCTTTTTCTAATATGGGTTTATTTAAGGATTTTATTTCCTCTTCAGTTAACCTGGGCAGTTTGTATTTTTGTAAATATTCATCCATTTCATTTAGATTGTCAAATTTATTGGCATACAGTTGGGCAAAATATTTCCTAATTATTGCTTTAATTTCCACTTCATTGGTGGTAACATCACCCTTTTCATTTTTCATACTGGTAATTTGGTTTTCTTCTTTCTTTTTTTTAATCAAATTAACCAGTATTTTATCTATTTTATTGGTTTTTTCATAAAACCAGCTCTTAGTTTTATTGATTAGTTCTATAGTTTTTTTGCTTTCAATCTTATTGATTTCTCCTTTAATTTTCAGGATCTCTAATTTAGTGTCTAATTGGGGATTTCTAATTTGTTCTTTTTCTAGCTTTTTAAGTTGCATGCCCAATTCATTAATCTCCTCTTTCTCTTTTTTATTCATGTAAGCATTTAGAGCTATAAATTTTCCCCTAAGCACTGCTTTGGCTGCATCCCATAGATTTTGGTATGTTGTCTCATTATTGTCATTCTCTTGGATAAAGTTATTGATTGTTTCTATGATTTCTTGTTTGGCCCATTCATTCTTTAGAATGAAATTATTTAGTTTCCAATTGATTTTCATTCTACTTTTCCCTGGCTCTTTCTTACATGTAATTTTTATTGCATCATGATCTGAGAAGGATGCATTTACTATTTCTGCCTTTCTACATTTGACTATGATGTTTTTGTGCCCTAATACATGGTCAATTTTTGAAAATGTGCCATGTACTGCTGAGAAAAAGGTATATTCCTTTCTATCCCCATTCAATTTTCTCCAGACATCTATCATGTCTAACTTTTCTAGTAATCTATTCACCTCTTTCACTTCTTTCTTATTTATTTTTTGGCTAGATTTATCTAATTCTGAGAGGGGGAGATTCAGATCCCCCACTAGTATAGTATTACTATCTAATTCCTCTTGTAACTCATTTAACTTCTCCTCTAAGAACTTGGATGCTATACCACTTGGCGCATACATATTCAATATTGATATTACTTCATTATCTATAGTACCTTTAAGTAAGATGTAATTTCCTTCCTTATCTCTTTTAATGAGATCTATTTTTGCCTGCACTTTGTCTGAGATAAGGATTGCTACCCCTGCCTTTTTTACTTTAGCTGAGGCATAATATATTCTGCTCCAGCCTTTTACCTTTACTCTGTGTGTATCTCTCTGCTTCAAATGTGTTTCTTGTAAACAGCATATTGTAGGGTTCTGGTTTTTAATCCACTCTGCAATTCGCTTCCGTTTTATAGCAGAGTTCATCCCATTCACATTCACAGTTATTATTACTGACTGTCTATTCCCCTCCATTCTATTTACCCCCTTTGTACTTTTCCCCCCTTCTTTCACCCTATTCCTCCTCACCGACGTTTTACTTCTTACCCCTGCCTCCCCCAATCTGCCCTCCCTTTTTATCACCCCCCTCTCTTTTCTTTACCCTTTTCTCCCTTGCTTTTGTCCTCCCTTCTCAGTCCCCCCCTTTCCCTTCCCCTTTTGTTTCCCTAAAGAGTGAGTTAAGTTTCTTTATCCCAATGAACGTATATGTTATTCCCTCTTTGAGTCAAATCTAATGAGAATAGGGTTGAAACCATGTTCCCCCCTCCTTTCTTTCCCTCTATTATAATAGGTTTTTTTCCACCTCTTCATATGATATAATTCATCCCATTCCACCTCCCCTTTCCTCTCCTCCCCATAGACTCCCTTTTTATCTCCTTAATTCTTTTGTATCATCACATCAAAGACAATTTATATTTATACCCTCTATATAAAGTCCTTCTCTCTGCCCAAATACATTTACAGTTCTTAAGAGTTATGAGTATTATCTTCCTGTGTAGGGATATAAACAGTTTAACCTAATAGGGTAACTTTTTTTTTTCCCCCTCTGTTTACCTTTTTAAACTTCTCTTGAGTCTTGTATGTTGAGATCAAATTTTCTATTCAGTTCTGGTCTTTTCACCAGGAAAGATTGAAAGTCCCCAATGTCATTAAATGTCCATCTTTTCCCCTGAAAGAAAATGCACATTTTTGCTGGGTAATAGATTCTCGGCTGCAATCCAATCTCCTTTGCCTTCCGGAATATCATATTCCAAGCCTTGCGGTCCTTTAATGTTGAAGCTGCCAGGTCCTGAGCAATCCTGACTGTGGCTCCATGATATTTAAATTGCTTCTTTCTGGCTGCTTGGAGTATTTTCTCCTTCACCTGATAATTCTGGAATTTGGCTACAATATTCCTTGGAGTTTTCCTTTTGGGGTCTCTTTCAGGAGGTGATCGATGGATTCTTTCAATGATGATTTTATCCTCTGATTCTATGATATCAGGGCAGTTCTCCTTAATAATTTCCTGGAATATGGTATCTAGATTCTTTTTCTGGTCATGGCTTTCAGGCAGTCCAATGATTCTCAAATTGTCTCTCCTCGATCTGTTTTCCAGATCAGTTGTCTTTCCAATGAGGTATTTCACATTTTCTTCTATTTTTTCATTTTTTTTATTCTGCTTGACCGATTCTTGGTGTCTCATGGATTCCTTTTCTTCCAACTGTCCCACTTTAATTTTTAAGGCATTGTTTTCTTCAGTGAGATTATGCACCTTTTTTTCCATTTGGCTAAGTGAATTTTTTAAGGTATTGTTTTCTTCAGTGAGATTATGTACCTTTTTTTCCGTTTGGCTAAGTGAATTTTTTAAGGTATTGTTTTCTTCAGTGAGATTATGCAGCTTTTTTTCCATTTGGCCAAGTGAATTTTTTAAGGCTTTGTTTTCTTCAGCTTCCTTTTCTAAGCTGCTGATTCTTTTTTCATAGTTTTTTTGTGTTGCTTTCATTTCTCTCCCCATTTTTTCTTCTACCTCTTGCAATTGATTTTTAAAATCCTTTTTGAGCTCTTCCAGGAAGGTTTTTTGTTCTTGCGACCAATTCACCTTCCCTTGTGAGGCTTCAGATGTAGACAATTTGAGGCTATTGTCCTCATCTGAGTTTGTGTTGGCTTCTTCCCTATTGATACAGAAGCTCTCAATGGAGAGGGCTCTTTTTTGCTTCTTACTCATTATTGCAGCTTATTTATTTATTCTTTAAGTTGAGGTCTGCTCTGGGGGCACCAGGGTCCCTGTTTTGGGCTTCTTGTGCAGGTGTATAGGTGCTGTGTGACCGGGCTTTTACTCTGAGGCCTTTATGGTGTGTGGAGATCCCCTGTCCTGCACTTCCTGTCTGATTGTGCTCGGCCAGCCAGGCGCCAGACCCCGGCGTCTGATCCCGCCGTTCGTGGCCCTCTCGGCCGGTGCAGGTAAGTTTTTCCACTGTCCTTCTTGGCCACCAGATTTTTGAACCAGGTTCCGGGAGCCTCAGTTGTTCGGCTGTGACCCGCAGCTCCTGCTGATTTGCCCCGACCCCCTCGGCGCTGGGTTGCTGCCCTGCGCTGGGCCTCCCTTTTGCCCGAGTCAGACCAACCTTTTCCTGAAGTCTTCTAAATTATCTCTGGTTGGAGGACTGTGTCTCTCTGTCTCTTTGCAGGTTCTGTAGTTTCAGAATCCGTCCAGAGGCTTGATTTAATGTTCGTTTTGAGGGAACAGAAGGAGAGCTCAGGCAGCTTGCTGCTTCCTCTCTGCCATCTTGGCTCCGCCCCCCCCACTTTAATTTTTAAGGCATTGTTTTCTTCAGTGAGATTATGCACCTTTTTTTTCCATTTGGTTAAGTGAATTTTTCAAGATATTGTTTTCTTCAGTGAGATTATGCACCTTTTTTTCCATTTGGCTAAGTGAATTTTTTAAGGTATTGTTTTCTTCAGTGAGATTATGCAGCTTTTTTTCCATTTGGCCAAATGAATTTTTTAAGGCTTTGTTTTCTTCAGCTTCCTTTTCCAAGCTGCTGATTCTTTTTTCATAGTTTTTTTGTTTTGCTTTCATTTCTCTCCCCATTTTTTCTTCTACCTCTTGCAATTGATTTTTAAAATCCTTTTTGAGCTCTTCCAGGAAGGCTTTTTGTTCTTGAGACCAATTCACCTTCCCTTGTGAGGCTTCAGATGTAGACAATTTGAGGCTATTGTCTGAGTTTGTGTTGGCTTCTTCCCTATTGATACAGAAGCTCTCAATGGAGAGGGCTCTTTTTTGCTTCTTACTCATTATTGCAGCTTATTTATTTATTCTTTAAGTTGAGGTCTGCTCTGGGGGCACCAGGGTCCCTGTTTTGGGCTTCTTTTGCAGGTGTATAGGTGCTGTGTGACCGGGCTTTTACTCTGAGGCCTTTATGGTGTGTGGAGATGCCCCGCCCTGCACTTCCTGTCTGATTGTGCTCGGCCAGCCAGGCGCCAGACCCCGGCGTCTGATCCCGCCGTTCGTGGCCCTCTCGGCCGGTGCAGGTAAGTTTTTCCACTGTCCTTCTTGGCCACCAGATTTTTGAACCAGGTTCCGGGAGCCTCAGTTGTTCGGCTGTGGCCCGCAGCTCCTGCTGACTTGCCCCGACCCCCTCGGCGCTGGGTTGCTGCCCTGCGCTGGGCCTCCCTTTTGCCTGAGTCAGACCGACCCTTTCCTGAAGTCTTCTAAATTATCTCTGGTTGGAGGACTGTGTCTCTCTGTCTCTTTGCAGGTTCTGTAGTTTCAGAATCTGTCCAGAGGCCTGATTTAATGTTCGTTTTGAGGGAACAGAAGGAGAGCTCAGGCAGCTTGCTGCTTCCTCTCCGCCATCTTGGCTCCGCCCCTATGTATGATATCTTTTTCCTGTTTACCTTTTTGTGCTTCTCTAGGGTCTTGTATTAGAAAGCCAAATTTTCTATTCAGTTCAGGTCTTTTCTTCACAAATGGCTGGAAGTCCTCTTTTTTTTCTTTGAAGTCCCATTATTTTCTCTGAAAGATTATACACAGTTTTGCTGGGTAGGTGATTCCTGGATGTAGTCCCAGTTCTTCTGCCCTCTGGAATATCATATTCCATTCCCTCCAATCCTTTAATGTAGTTGCTGCTAGATCTTGCATTATCTTTACTCTAGCTCCACAGTATTTTAATCCCATTTTTCTAGCTGCTTGCAATATTTTCTCCTTGACCTGGGATCTCTGGAATTGGGCTATAATATTCCTGGAGGTTTTCCTTTTGGGATCTTTTTCATGAGGTGATTGGTGGATTCTTTCAATTGCTATTTTCCCTTCTGCTTCTAGAATATCAGGACAATTTTCCCTGACAATCTCTTGGAGGATGATTTCTAAGTTCTTACTTTGATCCTGGTTTTCAGGTAGTCCAATGATTCTCAAATTATCTCTCCTGGATTTTTTTTCCAGGTCAGCTGTTTTTCCAAGTATATATTTCACATCACCCTCTAGTTTTTTTCATTCATTTGGATGTGCTTTATTGTGTCTTGGTTTCTCATAAAGTAACTGGCTTTGATTTGTTCCATCATAATTCTTAGGCAATAATTTTCTTCATAGAGTTTTTGTATCTCCTTTCCCATTTGGCTTTTCGAGCTGTTAACTTTTTTCTCATGATGCTCCTACATCACTCTCATTTCTCTTTCCATTCTTTCCTCCATCTCTCTAAATCTTCATTCTATCTCTCCTACTTTCTCTTCAAAGTTTATTTTGAGCGTTTCCATGGCCTGAGACCAATTCATATTTTTCTTGGAAGTTTTGGATGTTGGAGCTTTGACAGTTCTATCTGCTCCAGACTGGGTCTGCACTGCACATTGAGCTCCTCTCTCCCTTTGTGGGCTGAATTCCAGAAGCAACTGCTGGCACAGTTGAGTCAGAGATTCCCAAGGCTTAGTTCTCTGGGGCTGGGGATGGATCTGCTCAGCATGCTCCACTCTCACCCAGGCACAACAGACCTTTCCTGCCAATCCTCTACACTGCCTTTGGCTGGAAAATTATTTCAGCCTGTACTTTTTTTTTATTGTTGTTCTGCTGCTCCAACAATTGTCCTATGGCATTATTTGAAAGTATTTGGAGGGGTTTTAGGGAGAGATCAGAGAAGTCAATGTCTTTCCTCCTCCCTCTGCTTACCATTCCTTATAGCACAATAATATTTCATCACCATAACATACCATAGTTTGTTTAGCCATTCCTTAGTTGATGGTCATTCCTTTCATTTCCAATTCTTAGTCACCACAAAAAGAGCTGCTATGAATATTGTTATACAAATATGTCTTTTTCTCTTTTTGGGGATATCTTTGTTATATAAACCTAGAAGTTATATAAACCTGTATCAAATGGTATGCTCTTTGGGGATAGTTCCTATTTGCTTTCCAGAATTGTTAGATTTTTTCACAACTCCTCCTACAGTGGATTAGCATCACAGCTTTCCCACATCCCCTCCAACATCCAATATTTTCCATTTTTGTTATATTTACCACTCTGATAGGTGTGATGTAACACCTCAGAGTTGTTTTAATTTGCATTTTTCTAATCAATAACAATCTAGATAATTTTCATATGAATATAGATAGCTTTGATGTCTTTGTCTGAAACCTGCCTGTTCATATTCTTTGACCAGTTATCAACTGCAGAATGACTTGTATATTTTTTATAAAATTTTCAATATATTTTATTATTTTCTAGTTACATATAAGGATAGTTTTCAACATTTGTTTTCATAGGATTTTTAGTTCCAATTTTTTCTCCCACCTTCCCTTTGTCCTTCCTCCCCAGGATGGAAAGATGTCTGATATGTGTTATATATGTACAATCACTGTAAACATATTTTTTGAAAGAAGTAGCAGAGCACAAGGGAAAAACCTCAAAAAGGACGTAAAAAAAAGGAAACAATCCAAAAGTAGGAACAGAGTGGTTCAATCTGCATTCATAATTCACAGTTCTTTTTTTCTAGATGTTGAGAACATTTTCTATCATAAGTTCTTTGAAACTGTTTTTGAATTGTTGCACTGCTTATAAGAGGCAAATCTATCACCATTGTTCATCATACAATGTTGTTGTTACTGTGTACAATGTTCTCCTGGTTCTTCTTCTCTCAGTCAGCATCAGTTCATGTAAGTCCTTCCAGGTTTTTCTGAACTCCTCCTGCTCATTGTTTCTTACAGCACAATAGTATTCCATTACATTCATATACCACAACTTGTTTAGCCATTCCCCTTTTGATGGACATTCCCTCAATTTCCAATTCATTGCCACTACAAAGAGAGGTGCTATAAATATTTTTTGTACATTTTCCCTTTTCTATGGTCTCTTTGGGGTACAGATCTAGCAGTGGTACCACTGGGTCAAAAGGAATGAATAGTCTCATAACCCTTTGGGCATAGTTCCAAATTGTACAGAAATACTGATGATTTATATGGGTTTATTTTATATCCTGCAACTTTGCTAAAGTTGTTAATTGTTTCAAGCAGTTTTTTAGTTGATTCTTTAGGATTCTTTAAGTATACCATAATACCATCCGTAAAGAGTGAAAGTTTTGTTTCCTCCTTGCTTTTTTCTAATTCCTTTAATTCCTTTTTCTTCTCTTACTGCTATAGCTAACATTTCTAGTACAATATTAAATAATAGAAGTGATAATGGATATACCTGTTTCACCTCTGATCTTTTTATAAATTTGACTCAGTTCTCTATATATTTGAGAAATGAAGCCTTCATCAGAGATAATTATTTCAAAAATTCTTTCCCAATTTTCTACTTCCCTTGTAATCTTTGTTACATTAGTTTTTTTTTGTGCAAAAGCTTTATAATCAAAATTATCAATTTTATATTTAAATTTATTCTCCATATCTTCTTTGTTCTGAAATGCTTCCCCTCCCCATAAATCTGACAGATAAACAATTCCATGTTCCCTTAATTTGCTTATGATATTATCCTTTATGTGTAAATCATGTACCCATTTTGAATTTATTTTAGTATAGGGTATGAGATGTTGGTCTACACCTAGTTTCTGTCATTCTCTTTTGCAGTTTTCCCAGCAGTTTTTTTAAACAATTAATTTTTGTTCTAAAAGCTTGGATCTTTGGGTTTATCATATTTCAAGTGAAAAGTGGGTTTTTCATATATAAAATTATAATAGTAATTTATGATAGTGTAATTTCAATCTATTCTTTATCACTTATCTTTCTCTCTATTTCTTAGCCACTAGCAGATTGTTTTCACTAGTTTTATCAAGTATATGTTCAATGCATGCATTACACATTCTCAAAAAGATTTTTCAACGATAAAAGGCAAACATAAGAATTAATAACTGCTGATATCTTTCTGGTTTTCTTTAAGAAAAGTACCATTATTGTTATTCAACATTCTTCTGGAAATTCCTCTTGAAAAAGCTTAAAAATTCATGTCCAGGTGCCTTTAAAATTGTGTTCCTTAAAGTATTGATTTCTTAAATATGTTAGCTCCAGTTACTCTTACTGGATTCATCTTCTTAAATGTCAGTCCCATTTCCTTTTCATTAAAAAGCAGATCCATTTCATTTGGTGTTAATTTGGTCTCTCTATAATCACAGAATATATGATTTCTAAATAGTAAAAGGACTTTGGAGACAATTTAGGCCAACTCACAATAAAAACAGCACTTTCTCCACAAAGAACCCCATGTGTACTCATTCATCCTCTGTCAGAAAACCTCCAGGGTAGGAGAACCCAATGTTTTTTTTGAAGAATCCCCTCCCCTTTTGGGACAGCCGTAATTGTTAGAAATATTATTCAGGAAAAATCTAAATTTTCCACTTTTCTGCTCCAATATAGAGTGACACAGAATAAATCTATCATTTCATATACATGACTCTTCCTCAAATTCTCTCATTTGGGTATTTGAAGGCTATTATGTGGCAGCAGGAAATACAAGTTTTGTTTCCTCTTAGAAGGGAGAGCCACTAATAAGTATTCAAAGTTGTAAAGACATAATTTTAGTGGAGATATCATGGGACAATCAAATCAAAACCAACCAAACAAAACAAAACAAGGACAACTTCCTTATTACTGATAAATGGAATGGTCCTCAAGAGCTATGTTTCCTCTTCCTTAGACGTCTAAAAGCAAGAGTTGCATGATCATTTTTTTTTGTGGGGCAATGAGAGTTAAGTGACTTGCCCAGGGTCACACAGCTAGTAAGTATCAAGTGTCTGAGGCTGGATTTGAACTCAGGTACTCCTGAATCCAGGGCTGGTGCTTTATCCACTGTGCCACCTAGCTGCCCCATGATCATTTTTTAATAGGTTATGGTAAAAATTCCTTCCATGAATGTGCTGAAATGGATGCTAAGTGAGGTCCTCTCCAACTCTCTGTGATTCAATAATCTATAAAATATCTCAGAATTATATTTTCCCCTACATATCATTACAAGTTGTCAGACTCTCATTCTTTTCAAACTGTCTCCAATGCTTTCCGTGTGATATTACCATCATTTTTTCTCATGATCCAATGTAATATTTTAATGAATTTATATTTGTCAACAGTGTTGTATGTTATAGTCAAGATTGACATAATTTATTGAAGCATATTTCCCAATATAACTTTCAGTAACCTATTCTATGTCCCCTCTTTGAAGTCACAAATTACCAAAACATAGATCACGCTTATTTAGAGGGTCTTGCTAAATTCTTCACAGGATCTTTCCATTTTTTAATCCTGGCCAATAGATTTATAATGGCTTATAATCTGTGCTTATATGTCTTTGTTTTTTACTTGTTTACCCTGATCAAGTGTATAACCAGGCAAAATGACCAAGTGCCACATAAAGCAGATTTTCTTGTTACTATGGGACACCCAATGACAATGTTTTTGTTTCCTACTTAATTCTCCTCTGTAAGGCCATCTTATATACCCTCCTTTCATTCCACTGCACATTCATGCCACATTTGTATCTGCTGGTTTTACTTTTGGCAACGATTTAAAGACGGATTCAGTAAAGCTCTTCCAGTAGTTTGTGACCTTCTATGCCATTGGCCAAAGACTGTTCAATAAGAATAGCAGTAGTTAAATCTATGTTTGTACAAGGTCTTTGAAATGTGTGATTCATTGTATCCACTTGCCTCACTACATTGCTGTCACTGCCCAAATAGCTAGGGAAGAAAGTCAATACATAGGACTAAAGAATTTTCTCCCTTAAGTTTATTTTTTTATCAGCTGATATGCCTTAAAAATATTTTATGTCATCTGGTGACCAATTCTATGTAATGAGGATCTCTGTTTCTGCACTGCCACATTCTGTCATTGGGATTGTATTTCAGGTTTTCCAGCTCATTAAAACAACTTAAAATTTCTTCCCTGAAAACAACAGAAGTCTAGTTTCTCTCTGTGGAAACTGGAAATGACTGCCTTAGGTCAGAGGCATCTGGGAGGTACACATGCTTAAAAGTTTCATGAAAGGAAAAAAAATCACAAAGTAGATTTTCCTTGTAGAAATGATAACAATTTAGACACTGATAAATTCCATGAAAAAGTACATATTGGAGGAAGACAAATCTATGTCCAGGAAGGTAATTTATCATGCAACTTATATAAGCACTAGATTTCTTATCTGAACTCTGATTGGCAAGTGAATTTCTAAGAGGAATACTACATCAACTCTCCAGAGTTCAAGTGTAGTTCTGAGAAGTCAGAGTTACAAATGCTATCAACTTAATGCATCATTCCCATTATTTTTTTCTAAACAAATACAAGTTAATATTATTATTAATTATGCCATTTTATAACCCAGGAATTAGTGTCCCGATATCACTTAACTAAAATGATATTAAAATGATCTGGAGAAGGAAATGGCAAAATGCTCTAGTATTTTTGCCAAGAAAACCCCAAATGAGATAATGAAGAGTTGGACAGGACTGAAAAATGACTCAACAACAAAATCATTTAAGTAACATTAATTAACTTTTACCAAGGAATATTCACTGAGAAATATAGCTAGAAGAGAAGTATAGATGGCACACTCCAAGCCTGGGGAATACTGCAACTATTATTCTTTCTGCCCCTGGGAAGAATGGGCTCAACTTAAAATGGTTGACAAAAAAAAGCTTGCAACCCACCAAATTCATTGCTCAATGTGGCATATTCAATGGATGAATCACTCCCTCGCTTTCAGAAATTAGTGTTTCAGTGCTTATCTGTTTCTGGGCTGGATTAAGTAGCTTGCTAATGATTTCACATTAAAAAACAGAAAAAAAATTAAACTGGCATAGACTCCAATTCCTGGACTTCTGGGTAACTGCCAACCTTTCAACTCATAAAGTCACAACCCTAGTTGGTTCCAGCTCTACTGCACTTTTAACTAATGTAAGAAAGAATAGATATAGCAGGAACAGAAGCAAATGCAGGGGCATATGGTCATGGTTTCAAATGACCTCTATGGGAAGAGCAAATCACTGGTTTCCCACCCCAGAACTCAGAGACTTCTACCAGTAATTCTCACATCTTGAATTCAACTGTCTTGGAAGGAGAAAAGGTCTAGCCCTTGGGACCTCTTGAATGAATATTCATTTCCAGTCCAAGAATCAATAAAAAAAAATCTCTCCTCATCCCTCAATAAGTGGACCAGAAACAGACTCTTTTTGACTAGCCCTGATTTAAATTAGAGTAATACATAAAGAGATAAAAGATATGTAAGAGCAGGGGCAGCTAGGTGGTGCAGTGGATAAAGCACCAGCCCTAGATTCAAGAGTACCTGCGTTCCAATATGAGCTCAGACGTTTCACACTTACTAGCTGTGTGACCCTGGGCAAGTCATTTAACCCTCATTGCCCCACAAAAAAAAGAGAGAGAGAGAGATATGTAAGAGGTCATACATTCAATTCTCTGTTGTTTTTCAATGAGGAAATTGACTCCCAGAGTGTTTAAGTGACTTGACATAGCAGGTAAGTCATGTAGTAAATGACAGAGTCTGAACTCAAATATGTCATATGCCTGAAAATCTTACATCCTTTCTACAACATTGCACTACTTCTTTAGGAATCAGCCACCACTTCTGTTTTATTTTTTTTTTAAATTTCTCCATCATGTCCCTTTGGTGGTTATCTCCTTTCACTCCCTGTTTCCATCTTTTAGCAAGATTTTGTGTGTTGCATTCCTACCTTAGATTTTCAGCTTCTTGAGGGCAGACAATATCTTTTTTTATTTGTTTTTGTATTCTTAGTGGTTAGCATAGTGCTTGCTATGTGATAGGCACTTAACAAATGTCCATTTTCAGACTACATAGCATTTTTTATTAATGAGTACATGATTGTGCTCTTTGTCCCAGTTGAAAATCAATACTCTAGAGATTGGAATTTTTGATACCAAGAAGATTAAGAAATTTTTCAAAGAGGAAGATTTAGGAACAGACATAAATGAAAGGAACAAGCATTTATTTAGATCCTACTATAGGCTAGCCACTGTACTAAGCACTATTTTACAAATAATATCTCATTTAATCTTCACAACAACCCTGGGAGGGAGTGACCGCTATTATTCATATTTTACAAGGAAGTAAATAGCGTCAAAGTTAGGTGTTTTACCCAGAGCCACATAGCTAATAATTGTCTAAGACTGTATTTATCTCAGGCCCTCCTGATTCCTAGGACTCTATCTACTGTGCCACCACATACCTCTCAAAAAATAAAAAGCACCATCTCAAGACACAGTGCATGGCAGATTAGAATCCAGAAACCAAGGAGATATGGGTCAACAAAGAGAATGATTCAGGGATCTAGGCCTATATAATATACTGAAGTCAATGAAGTTGCAGGAGCTAACATGAGGGCTATCTGTTGATGACAGAAGAGATGTTAAGTGCCAAATAGTCAGAGAGCAGGCTGGGAGAGAAGCAATCAATGAAGGGCATTTGTCAGTCACTCCTAACCTTCTCTTTGATGCAACACCACTTTTGATGAATCTGCATGTATTTTGTGGTACTTAAATGGCCAGAAGAACGTGATAAGAAGTAGCTATGCAGTCAGAAAGAATGAATGGGGTGGCTGGGTAGTGCAGTGGATAAAGCTCCGGCCCTGGAGTCAGGAGTACCTGAGTTCAAATCTGGCCTCAGACACTTGACACTTACTAGCTGTGTGACCCTGGGCAAGTCACTTAACCCCCATTGCCCCGCAAAAGAAAAGAAAAGAAAAGAAAAGAATGAATTACAATCGCCCATTCCACTATGTGAGCCTGAACACATCATTTAACTTCCTCAAGCCTCAGTTTCCTAATCTGTAAAATAGCAAGTTAGACTAGATGTTTTCTGTGATCACTTCCAGCTCTGAATTTAAGGATATTGGAACCAATAACACACCAGGACTCAAAAAGATCAAGAGGCAAAAGGAAATGTAGCAGTAATTAATTTTGAATAAGTCATTAAAAATCCATGAATATTTTGTTTTCTGATTATCATCCCTTGCCCTACTCATGAATAACAATATTTTCCCATCCATAAACTTTCTGGCTTCATGAGGGGATTTCCTGACATTTCTTTCTTTTTTCTGAAAAGATGCCATGCAGCTTCCCAACAGCTCTGAGCTAATTTATGCCAGCTTTTACTCAGGTTCTCCATGCTGTCTCCTTGGCTGTGCCCTGCTACTCCCTTGGTGAGTTGCCATGACATTTGTGAAAATTAGAGACTGGTAAACTGAGTTAGTTACCCTTAAATCCATTGTGGTCTTAATCCTTTGTGGAACCTCTAGTGAAGAAAACAAACAAACAAACAAAAAAAAAAAACAAAGAGCAGGTCCTAGAGGCTGTAGGCAGGATTGGATGTGTTGTACAATTATGGCCTAGCTGAAGTTTTCTGCCAGAATCCTATCATGCTTCTGTCATCACCTCATCATCTCCATTCTTCAAGATATCATAATTATCATGTCCTCCCAGTTGGACATGGTTATCATTTTGTGCCCTTCCTTACTTATAGGTACCCTCTCAATCATACAAGGCCATCTATTCTAATAAGTTCTTATTAAGTTCCTACTTTGATCCACTCATCATGCTAAGCTTCAAAAAGAAAATACAAAACAGAAAATCAACACAAACGGAAAAATAAAAACATTGTTATCAATGAAGTTATATGCTAGGTCAACTGTACTTTTAGATCTAGAAAGGTATTCAGAGGTCATCTAGTCTAACCAAGTTTTTTTAATAAAGTAACTGAAACACAGAATGATTAAATCACTTGCCCAAGGTTGTATAGGCAATAAATATCAGTGATCCCTTATTCTCTGACACTAAGACCAGCTCTAAAAATTATGAAGATCAAAAAGTACTTTTCTTAAGAGGTTATGAAGCCTTGAAGGATAACATGGTTTCTAAGAATCTGAGGAAAGAAAGAAGAGGGTACATTCTAGGTAATGGGACATCCTTGCAAAACCAAACAAACAAACATATGTGGTCAATGAAATGTTAAAATAGGAAAACAGAAAGTAGGCTAGTTTGGCTGCAATTCTAATGGTATGAAGAAGAGAAATGTGACAATGCCCTGGAAAGGAAGCCCTGTGAAATGTCAATTTAAGAAGTTTAGATTGGATGCTAGAGGCAATAGCTTGCTGCTAGAACTTTTTGAGTAGGATTAAGACTGGGTTAGATATGTTTATTTGAAATAAAACTTTGTCAGCTTTGTTGAGGCTGATGTGGAGTCTGGAGAGGCTGATGGGTGGATGGGAAATCTAGGAAAATAGTCAAGTTGGGAGGCCATAAAAGCCTGAATTGAGGTGGTAATGCTGTGAGTACAGAGGAGATGAGGAATTCTTGTGGAAATAGGATTGGCATTACCTTTCTTAGTATTGTTCTATATTGTGAATGTTCCTTTCCCTATCCCCAGAACAGATGGGACAAACACTACTTTGACAGCCAGGGATGTGGAATGAACATTAAAATTCCTGAGAATAATTTTATCCCAGTTAAGTCTCCTACCTTCTCTCCAACCCCAACTTTATTCCCAGGAACTTAAATTCTTCTCTTAAATGATTTCATAGGAATATCAACAATTTTGGTGATTGGTGGAGAGGAGAAAGAAATAAACATCTACATAGTACCTATTATATACTTGGCAGTGTGCCAAGCAATTTAACAAATATTATCTCATTTGATCTTGATAATGACCCAGGCAAGATAGATGCTCTTATATTTTCCATTTTAAACTTGAGGGAATTTTGGAAAATAGAGGTTACCTGGACTACCCAAAGTTATACTGCTACTTAGTATCTGAATCTATCTTCAAACTCAGATCTATCTTCCTGAGTTCCAGCCCAGTAGTCTCTCCAGTGAGCCATACATCTCCCTAAGATCAGACAGAAAGCAGCACACTGAAATGGAAACAAGACTTAATTTGAGTGAAAGGACCTGAGCTTAAGTCCTGACTGCCCCATATCACCAATGAGAATATGGAGAAATCATTTCACCTCCATGAGTCTTAATGTTCTTAAGTGTAAAATAAATTAGGGAATTGGATTGGACAATTTCTGAGGTCCTTTCCAGTTCTAAGCTTCTTCTACACCATCCTATGATTCTTACCATAAGTGAACTTATTTGAGAGGTGTATAAATGCAGTGCTGGGTGGCATTCTATTTCTTCTCTTACAGTCACTGAGTGATAAAAGAGGAGAAACAGAATATAATGATCTTGTAGTTTTTAAGCTCTTTTAAAACATTGATTCTTGGTCCTTTAAGGTGATGTCCATGTTTATTGACCAATATGTAGACACTCCTGGATGAACCAAATCATATAAATATTGATTGAAATTCTTACCCTAAAAATATCAGTAGACACAAGGGAATTCCAGTCAAATTAAGTTTACAAAGTTCCTCGTTGGAGAAATTAATAAAGGATCTGATGAAGATGGTAATAACCTGATGGAGCTGGTAATAACAAGAATCCAAAAAACAATACAAAACAATTTCATGGAATTTGGCGTGAATGTATGTTGAGGTGATTATGGTAAATATTTTCAAAAAAAGATTACCATATAAACAATTTTTATCTTGTGGACCAAAATCTGTTGTAGAAGATGAAAAGAAAGAAGAATCCAATGAAATGAAAAGCTTGATAAGACCCTCCAAATTATGCCAAAATATGCCACCATACTTAGCAACTTCACTTCTAAAGTATGAAGGGGGTAAAAATGTGGAAAAATAGAAAACAAGATATTATGAACACTTTATTCTAACACAAGATTGACAAGAAAAAAATGGATATCATCTGTATCACCAAAGGAAAATGAAACTTATCAATGAGATTACTGATTAATTTGAATATTTGATATATAAGAACCTCTGTATCTTATAGATATGCAGAATTAGTCTTTTATGGTGAGGAAAATACAACAAATACAAAACAGAGCATGTTTTTTCTGAGAAAGTTGATAGTTTGTTAACAATGATGCATATAGATGTCAACAAGGTAGGCCACTCTAACCTCAGTTAATACAGGGACCTTTTATGAGAAGGAAAATACCATTTTCATTGAGACACAAAAAAGGAAAGTATTCAGAGTCATTGGCAAGTCTTATGATTGGCTGTACTGAGAAAGGTAGGCTCTCATTCAGGGAAAACTAATCAAAGACCTCTCTAACATTTAAGGAATGTTCTTTAATGGAGACCCATCTGTATCCTGTAGTTTTTGCTAGGGGAAAAAATTTAACTTCTTCCTTGGAAGAAATTGAAAACTCCCTTATCTATACAAAAACTGGAAAGGACAGGCCATATCTTTTGGGAATGGTAATTTTGTGCTGCTGAACAAAGGGATGCCCATTTAGTATCCTAGAGGAAACCAGTATGGAAGGAGAGATAAAAACCTTTCTTTTAAACTAAACTACCTTTGAGCTAGTTCAGCTGGATTCCTGAACTCAACTCGATCCAGTTAGATAGACTCACCTGGAATCCTGAGTTAAACACAAAGCAGGTGTATGCAGATGAAATTATAAAATTGATACAACAAGAAATCAGTTACATTGTTGGACCAATATAATATAAGTCCTTACAGACATAATATTAATTTTCAAAACTTTAAGTCTGAATCATATGAACCAGTTGAGGGTTTTTTTCAGGATTAATGGGAAAGTAATGTATACAGTTCTTTGGGGAATTTCAAATGTGTGGTGACTGACTTTAGATACCAGAGATATTAAATAATCTTTTTTGAAATCGAAGTTGTTCGAGCAAAACTCTTTAATGGGATTGTAAATATCTTAGTCTGATGTCTGGGTCCAATCTACCTAGCTCTGTGTACATAGAAAAATTAATATGGACCAATATCTACTTTAAAAAAATCTAGCTGATTTATCTGGGCAATTGTTTCTCTTTCTGAAGCATTTATCTAATTTATCTCAATATCTATATTTTTCTATCATCTATATCTATATACAACTATCTATCTCCATTTTGTATAGATATAGATCTTTTTTACTAACATATCTTTCCCTATATATTAGTTTTTGTTCTTCAAAACAATTGACTGAACCCTTAGTTGCATTGAGAAATATTAAATGAAACTGTAAAAATAATGTTTAGTAATTATCTTTAACAAATAAAAGCTTAAAATGTATAAGAAGTACAAACAATCTGTGATTACCTGGAGGAAAAAAAAAACACTAAAAAACTAAAAACCAGTTACATGGGGTCAGAATTAAATTAAATTTAATATGATATATAAGAATAGAAGTGTCCAGCAATGTGCGTGGCTTACCTGCAAAATGGTAATCTTGCCATTAGTGGTGACCTTAAATTGAAAGTCAATTGTATACACCTTAAAGATGCAGAAACAAGGATCCCTGAATTGGTTTGGAGTTTGGAATAAGTATTCTCTATGGTCCCTAAGATTCTGTGATAATCAAGGCAGTATAAGATCCTCAATACAATCCCACATGCTCTGAGTTCCTTATGTAAATTTATGAAATTACCTGATAATAGCCTGAACTCCATTTTGCATAAGGTTATGGACATAAAATATATAAGAAAATCCTTGTCTCCTCTCTAAAACAAAACAAAACAAAAAACAAAAAGAGGTCTTCACAGAGGAAGTGTACACTACCATCATCTACAATTCTGTTTGCTTATTTTGTTTTGTTTACCCTGAGCTTCTTTGAACTTGGCTTGTCTAAAGGGCATGTATCTCTGAATCAGTGCTTAATGTACTATGGCTTCCAAGCTCAGTCCAACTCAAAGCTTCTGTCAACCTTGGAAGGGAAGAAAATAAGAAACTAAAATTTTATTTTACTTACCTTTAGCAGCAACAGTCATTCTGTTTCTATGGAAACCTTTGCCACATAGAGGCAGACTGTAACTTGGCCTGGAAGAAAACATATTTTCGTCAACCTCACCTAAGTTTTACCCACACTTTTGGCAATGGTCCCAGGAGTTTAAGTGTACAGCCAGCCAGTCCAGGTGTTCTAGGAAATGTCAAAGTCTGTCTGGAAATTATAGAGTCATCAGAGTCTACCCTATTATTTCTTGATTTTGTTTTGTTTTGTTCCCCACACATAAACCCCTAGTTTTTTCACCTTCTCTAGGTTAATTGATATGAAAACCTGTGGTTGTGTTCTCAAACTTTTGCAGCTAAATTTCCTTATAAATGGAGTCTGATTAAGTGGCAGTGCAGTTATACACATATTTTTTACTGTTTGAAATAACCCTGGTATATTGTTGCTTCTACCTTTGTGATCAACTAGAAATCTGGTTCCATGATCTCTGGATTGTGGGTGAGAAGAGAATAAGAAATTAAATTCATTTTTAAATTGCTATATGAATAAATAGAACTATTGTTTTCAGATAGAAGAAAATAATTTTTCGTGATTTTTCTGACATGTTTGATGCCTAGGTCATCATGCCTAAGGAAGGACGTTGTAGCCCACAAGTCCGACATCCTTGGAGAATTGATGTTTTTAGCAAGGAAAGTGTTAGTCTTCACTAGAGAGAAGCACTTTATGTCAGGGAACCATGTGGGGGTAGAAAGAAAGGTTTGTTTTAGGTTTTTAAAAAAGATCCCCTTGAAAGCAAACTCTTAAGAAATAGGACCCTCCCCATTCTTTGGTAAGATCTGGGGGAATATCTTCCCCTCTGAGAATACCTCTAATCAACTCTACATGTTTCTTCTATTTAGCTATTCATATATGCACACTGTCCCTTTTATTATATGAGTTCATTTAAGGGAGGAAGTGTTTTTTTTTTTTTTGGATCATTTATACCATCTCTATACCTGTAATATAGTAAGTATTTAATGGATATTTGTTAATTGACTGCTGACTTTCCTAGTGACTATTTCTGGGTTGTCCTCATTTCATTAGTGATGTATAGTCTCCCTTTATAAAATAAAGAATAAATTAAGTCTTTAACTTATAATAGTAGTAGTAGGCAAAATACAGTAAAAATAATTTAAATAGAATAACTAAGTCACAGGCAATATTATGTCTCTAACTATACCCAAATAAATGAATTCCCATGTAATAGAATTAGAGTCTATTAATTGAGAATATAGTGATTGAAGGAACCCCAGAGACCATTTCATCTAAACTCCACATTTTATAATGAGATGAGATCCAGAGAGGTTCTCAAAAATAAAGATTTTCCTAGAGGCTTTGAATATATAATCCTAGGTATTACATGTAAATGTTTCTCCTCCAACATGCTACGAATGAAAGGTGCCAACATTTCCCAGTTCAATTTCACCATTGGATGGCCACACATTTCATATTTTCTATTACTAACATTGCTTGTTTCAAATTAAGGCGTGATTACCTAGAAGAAATAACGAAGTAACTTTTTTTTTTTCTCATTCGCCCATAACTACCCATTTCAATAAGTAGCTAGGTCAAGGAGTTTTGTTTGTTTTTCATTTATTTACATCTTTAAAATTTCAAACAATTTCAGAAATATATAATAGGTGTCCAATAAATCCATTGCGAAAAATCGCTTCTGTTTACTTTCTTATGTTAATTTACTTACATTTATTTAATCTTTGTCAGAGTTGACCATATAGTAAACCTGTTTTAAAAGAACAGAAAGTATTGCAGAAAGAGACATCCTAGGATATGTGTATTGCGTACCTTTTATTGGGGTGGGGGCAGGGCATTGGGGGTTATGTGACTTGCCCAGGGTCACACAGCTAGTAAGTGCCAAGTGTCTGAGATTGGATTTAACCTCAATTCCTCCTGAATCTAGGACTGGTGCTTTATCCACTGAACTACCTACCTGCTCCCTGCATACCTTTCTTGAGCTATAACTAAACTAGGTGGCACAGTAGATAGAGTGTTTGGCCTGGAGTCGGTAATATTCGTCTTCCTGAGTCCAAATCTAGCCACAGACACTTCTTAGTTATGTGATCTTGGGCAAGTCATTTAGCACTCTTTGCCTCAGTTTCCTTATCTGTGAAACAAGCTAGAGACACTACAGTATTTTTTCCAAGAAAATACCAAAAGGGGTCACAAAGATTCAGATATGACTAAAGATGACTGGCCACCAAAAATAATTTTGTGGTTATTGATTCTGATGCATTTTTGACAGTTTAAGTACTTTAAATTTTTCAAAGGTATCAGGATTCACAACTGTAAAATGGATACATCAAAATATCTATATCTAACCAACATATGTGTATATTTTCATATATTTGAACATGTAGACACAAGTGTATATGTATTATAAATGTGTGCCTATTACATTTGCATATGCATGTCTGTATACACATACATGCACACATATGCATTTACAAATATAAGTGTTTAAAACACTAGACCTGATTGCTTATGGCAACATACATAGGGGTTTCTCTAATCTGGATTCTCTGATAACTAGTAACATGAGCATTCTGTCCATTCATTGAAAAAGCCATGGCTATCAATAAAGCCCAGAAGCAAGATATAGAAAAATAATTCCATTTAAAACAATTGTGGACAATATATATAAAATATTTGGGAGTCTACCTACCAAGCCAAAGCAAGGGACTATGTGAACACAACTATAAAACATTTATCTTGCAGATAAAGTCAGAACTAATTAATTGGAAAACAATTGTTCCTAATATAACATAAGGCCAAATTAATATAATAAAAAATAAAATTCTACCCAAATTAATTTACTTATTCAGTGCTATTCAAATCAAGCTACCAAAAACCATTTTATAGTGCCAGGAATAAAATAACATTTTTTTTCTGGAAGAAGAAAAGATAAAGAATCTCAAAGGGATTAATGAAAAAAAAATGCAGAGGAAGGTAGCCTAAATATACCATATCTATAACTATATTATAAAGAAGAAACTATCAAGATTATTTGGTACTAGCTAAGAAATAGGGTGCTGGATTAGCGGAATAGGTTAAATACACATAAAACAGTAGTAAATGACTATAGCAAACTACTGTTTGATAAACCCAAAGACTCCAGTTTCTGAGATAAGAACTCACTATTTGACCAAAACAAAACAAAAAACAAACAAACAAAAATTTTCTGAGAAAAAAGGAAATTAGTATGGCAGAAACTACACATAGAACAAACTTTCACAGTGTATACAACCTTAAGGACAAAAGGTGTACATGATTTAGCCATAAAGCGTGATACCATAAGCAAAGGATAGCAAGGAATAGTTTACCTGTAAAATATATGGAAAGAGGAAGAATTTATGACCAAACAAGAAATAGAGAACATTATTCAATGCAAAATAGATAATTTTGATTAAATTAAATTAAAAAGGTTTTGCACAAATATAATCATTGCAACCAAGGTTAGAAGGAAAGCAGAAGCCTGGGAAACATTTTTTACAGTCATTTTTTCTGATGAAGGGCTCATTTTTCAAATACATATAAAATGATTTAAATCTAGAAAAATACAAATCATTCCCCAATTGAGAAATGGCCAAAGGATATAAACAGGCAGTTTTCAGATGAAGAAATCAAAGCTATCAATACCTGTATGAAAAAATGCTCTAAATGACTATTTATTACAGAAATGTAAATCAAAACAATTCTGAGGTACCACCTCCTACCTATCAGATTGGCTAACAGAAAAGGAAAATGATAAATGTTGGAGAAGATGCTGGACATCAGAACACTTATGCATTGTTGATAAAGTTGTAATCGATCCAACCATTCTGGAGAGCAATTTGGAACTATGCCCAAAGGTATAACTGCCCATAGCCTTTCCCCAGTAATACCATTACTAGGTCTGTATCACAAAGAGATCATAGAAGAGGGGAAAAGAGCCAGCTGTACAATAATATTTATAGGAGCTCTTTTTCTGATGTCACAGAATTGTAAATCAAGGGAATGCCCATCAAATGGGGAATGTCTGAATAAGTTGTGGTATATGAATGCAATGGAACACTATTGTGCTGATTTCATTAAAAACAAAACAAACCTTAAAACACATGAACTGATGCTGTATATATGCATATGTATGTAAGCATATATATTATATATTCAAACACAGAGGTGTATGCATATACATATATGCACACAAGTGTATGTATATACATATATACATGTGTGCATACATACACATACAAATACACATGCATATACATATGCATATACATCCATTCTTTATCATGAATCCATCACCTTTCTGTAATGGATAATATATTTTGTTTCACCATTTGGGATCCTGGATGGTAATTGTGTTGATCCTTCATCCAGCTTTCAATGGTGTTTGTTTATAATGCTGTTGTTCTTCTGTAGATTTTTATTTTGAATCTGATAATTTCATTCTTCAACAGTTTATACATGTATTTAAAATTATTAATTTTTTAAAATTTATGTTATAATATGAACTATTTTTTAAAAGCTGCATGGCTGCATCCTCATGAATGAATCTTCCATAATTTGTGAGTTTCTTTGGCCAAAAAAATAATTGTCATTGGGTAGTCAATCTTATATAGATAAAATTTTCTCTGTTTAGTTTGACTGCTACTCAGACAGTAGAAATAAAATGCATCGCTGGTTCCATAATCAAAGCGTTGACAGTTTAGTAGAATCTGGAGAACATTGTTTTAACCTTGAATAACATTGAAATATCTTTAGGTTACCCCCAAGCATAAGGATGGCTTTAGTTGACAGTGAAACTGCAAGCATTATTGATTGACCCTATATTATAATACAAATGAGTTATTGTAGAGCAGAAGAGATAGCTCATGCTAATCTATTGAAAATCAGTGTTTGACACAAGATGAGAAAGCATAGTAATTTGGTTAAGTAGCTACTGATCCATATGAGGAAAACATGTCAGCTCCTGGGTTTTGCTTATTATTTTTTTTTTTACAATTACTATAAAAATTCTGAGAATGTGGCAATATGTTAAGATCTAGAAAGACTAGATCTCCCACAACCACTCCAGTAAAGTTCTAAATCAATAAAGCTTTAAAATATTCACCAGAAGGGAGAGAGGGGGAGGGGAGGGAGAAAGAAAGAAGGGGGGAAGGAGGAAGGGGTGTTGAGGAGCAGGAGGGAGAGGGAGGAGCGGGAGGAGCAGAGGGAGAAAGAGAGGATGAGAAAAGAATGAAAGAGAAAGGAAGGAAGGAAGGAAGGAAGGAAGGAAGGAAGGAAGGAAGGAAGGAAGGAAGGAAGGAAGGAAGGAAGGAAGGAAGGGAAGGGAGGGAAGAAGGATGGAATAAGGAAATGAAAATAACAGAAATTAAAGAGTATTAATGAAGCTTAAAAATACAGAAAACAAGCAAAGACCAGAAAAGAAAAAAAAAAACATCAGACACAGCACAGTGCTAAAAATTGCTTTTTGGATAAATTACTGAATACACAAACAAGTTCTATACAATAGTTTGCCATTTTCAAATTTAATATCTCTTTTTATTTTCTATGATGTATGGGAAATGTCTAGAATTAAAATAATTATGATGATTATGATAATAATATTGTAAAAGGATTATAAATCCTAAAATTAATAGCCAATATTTGTTTAGAAAATGATTTAAGGTGTTCTAGGGATTTTTTCATATAAGTGGCTACAACTCTGCTGGTTAGATACTATTTTTCATGTTTAGAAAATTGGAAATGGAAGCTTAGAATAGGTGAGTGTTTTGCAGGGGAGGTGAGAGTATTTCATGACTGGTAGCTGTAGGAGACAAAATCTAAACTCAGCTATTCCTAACTCTGAATCTAGTTCTCTTCCAATTCTACTAGACTACTCTTCTAATATCCAATACCCAGCAAAAAGTCACTGAGCTTGATAATATTAAAGGAAGAATATGTCATTTCTTAGCAATTAGACGTGAAACAAGCCAACTGAACAATGGGATGTATGGTGGAATGCTGAGGAAAGTATGCTGTGTGAAGAGTCTTTTACTTACATGTAGAAAACTTGTGTTTGAGTCCAGTTTGTGCTATTTACTAGCTAAATGGCACAAATGTATGTATGTATGTATGTATGTACATGTGTGTATGTATATTCATGTATGTTTATGTTTATATTTTTGTTTGTATTCATTCAGGAGTGTAAATCTTTCACTTCTCTATCAAGAGTTAAAGAACATGTTTCGTCATAAGTCTTCTGGAATCATGGCTGGTCAATATAATGATGAGTTTTTATTGCCATCATATTTCTATATTTTAATTTATTTTTCCATAATTTATAGATACTCTTTCATATTTCCATACTTTTCTACCACAATAAGAGCTATCCATATTTCTATATATGCTTAGGTTTTGTTTTGTTTTGGACTGATCGTTGCTTTAATATATGCTTTGTCTAAACCCCTCTCCCTCTCCTTCATTTCATTCTCTCCTTTGTCTCCATTGACTGAAGTGTATTTTATACCTAACTTTGTATGTATATATGTGTATCTGTATACATGTGTGTGCTTTGACCAGGTCAAGTGAGAGTTAGGTTCTATGGT
The DNA here is from genome assembly GCF_019393635.1 of Dromiciops gliroides. Taxonomy (NCBI): domain Eukaryota; kingdom Metazoa; phylum Chordata; class Mammalia; order Microbiotheria; family Microbiotheriidae; genus Dromiciops; species Dromiciops gliroides. The sequence continues at coordinate 670,983,502 of NC_057862.1, forward strand.
CAGTTGTCCTACCCCTCACACTTTATTTGCATAGACATCTAGCTGCCCACACTAATTATGTGAGGAAAAATAATCCCCTTCCTTCCTCTCCCACTGTAATATATCTCTCATCGCCTTTCTTTAAATTGTTTCTTTTCTCTAAGACTATCGAGACATAAAAGAACCATTCCCAGGCCTGTTTTAATTGGACTCCCTCTGTGATCCCTGATAATGGTGGGGTTTGAAAAAGACACATGGGTCAGCTCTCATACTTAAATATATGAAATTTACCTGTGCTTAGCCCCTTATCATTTTTCATTAATGTCTCCTATTGTTCAGTTATTTTTTTTTCAGTTGTGCATTACTCTGTGTAACCCAATTTGGGGTTTTCTTGTCAAAAATACTGGAATGGTTTTCCATTTTCTTCTCCAGCTCATTTTACAGATGAGCAAATATGAGGGAAACAGGGCTAAGTGATTTGCCCAATGATACATAGAGAGTAAATATCTGAGGCCAGATTTGAATTTAGGAAGATGAATCTTCCCAATTCCAGGCCCAGGCCCCTATCTTCTCTTCCATCTAGCTACATTACTGTCCCTGATATGATATTTTAAAATTATTTCTCTTCATGCATGTTTGAACTTCAAAATTTCTCCACAACTCTTCTTTTTTCAGCAATTCTGGGAACGCATTTTTCATTAAAGGTCCATGTATTGTCTTGGCTGTAATCCCATATCAATTAACTGTGTGGAATATCATATTCCAAGATCTCCACACCTTTACAGTGATGGCTACAAAATAATGTGTGATATTAACTGTGTCTCCTAGGTATTTGATTTCTTTCTAGTTGCTTAATCAAATTTTTCTTTGACCTGGAAACTCAGAATTTGGCCTATAATATTACTGAGGCTTTTAATTTTATTGTTTGTCTCAGGGGATGACTAGTAGAATTCATATGTCCATTTGGCCCTCTGGTTCTAAGAGATCTGAGCAATGTGGTTTTGTTTAAATTTATTTAATTTACTTTATTCTGAACTTAAAACAATCATTTCCATTACATAGTAGAATAGATAGAGTATTGTATAGAAAACTGTAAATATATCATATACAATTTGCTATTCCTTTTTTTTTTTTTTTTTGGCAGGGCCATGGGGGTTAAGTGACTTGCCCAGGGTCACACAGCTAGTAAGTGTCAAGTGTCCGAAGCTGGATTTGAACTCAGGTCCTCCTGAATCCAAGCCCAGTGCTTTATCCACTGTGCCACCTAGGTGCCCCCAAAATTATTCATTCATTCATTCATGCATTATTTATTTATTTATTTATTTTTGTTGGGGCAATGAGGGTTAAGTGACTTGCCCAGGGTTACACAGCTAGTACATGTCAAGTGTCTGAGGTCAGATTTGAACTCAGGTCCTTGTGAGTCCAGGGCTGGTTTTTTTATCCACTGCGCTACCTAGCTGCCCCTATTCCTTTTAAATATATAATAAAGTTATCATGTAAAATTCTTTTTTTTTCTTTTTTTCCCTCCCCTCAACCTCACCCTAGAGATGGCTACAATTAGACAAAAATCTGTATTTACATGTAAAACCATTCTATACATATTTCTATTTACCAGTTATTTCTCTGGATAGAGCTAGTGTCTTACTTTGTATGTTTTTTGTAGTTTGATTGGGTATTTATATTAATCGAAATTACTGAGTCACAAAGTTTTTCTTAAAATATATTATTGTTACTGTATGCAGCATTATTTTGGTTCTCATTTCACTCATTATTTCATGCAAGTCTATCCTTTTTTTTTTTCTAAAATTATCAAGCTCATCATTTAAGATTAAGATTACTAGAAACAGATCAGCATAAAGACCACTAGAAACAGGTATCTAAACTTTTGTTTTAATCACAAAATTCAGATAATCCAATGACTTTCTTTCTTTCTTTCTTTTTTAATTTTAACCTCAATCTTTTGTTTTCCAGGTCAGGTTTGTTTTTCTTGTTGTTTTTCTTTGCAATACCTTCCATTTGTCCATATATTTTCAGTCTTTAGGTTTTAATATTTTTGTTTCCTCATGACAAAAAATATGCTCATTGTCTTCTACTTAGTCCATTCTAGTTTTCAAAGAGTATTTTACTTGGGTAAACTTTTTTCTCTTTTCAAATTTTTATCCTATAATCCTCTTTCCTCTTCCATATTTTCCCCTTAAGCACTGATATTTTGTTTATTTAAAATATTTTAGCTCTTTTCTTAATTTGTGTGTTATCTCTTCCAACAATTCTTGTTGAATTTATTTTGTCAATCTAAGCTGTGTCTTCCTTTGAAATTTTGCCTGTATATATTTTGGAATCATTCTCTTCTAATGGGTTTGCTTCTTGAGCATCACCAATACCATAATAGTTCATTATGGTGTTTGTAGTTGTTGTTGTTTCCCCCACTCTTCCAGCCTATTTCCTAACTTTTGATTTTATAACAGGTTTGGGCTCTGTTATACATTTGGAGGGAAGGTCCTGTGTGGTCTTGTTTAGGATTTCTTGCAGTATTGAGTACTGGGCTATGCCAGACCTCAGTGAGAGACTGGGCTTTCACACACGCATTTAGTTCTTCCAAAGTATTTTGATTCTGGAGAAAGTCTGATTTCTGCTCCTTTGTTCTTAGTTCTGCAAGTTCCTAACATGGCTTTGGATCTGATCATGAGGACACTGCTACTAGTCTCAATCTCATCAGTCAGAAGAAATGCTCTCTTGTTTCAGAGTGGCAGAACAGTATTCTCTACTCTAGTCAGGGATTCCTGAACTTCTTTTTTAGGGTGAGTTCTTTGTTAGACTTTGACCTGAATGTAAGTGTAAGTGCAGTAGCTGCTAAGCATTCAAACTCTGCTACAGAGAGCCTAATTCTGATGGACTAGTAACAATATTTGAATGCCAAATGTGTATTTGCCTCAAAGACTATTTTACAGAGAACTTATATAAGGCAAGTTCTAATGTGGAGGTCAGAACAAGCAATACAAGACACTTGCAAGGTCTCTCTAAAGAACTTTGGAATTGATTGTGTGACAATGGAAAAACTGGCAAAAGTCCACCTATCATGGCATGCTCACATCAAGGAAGGTGTTATGTTCTTTGAGCAAAGCAGAATTGTAGCAGCTCAAAAGAAATTGGGATGTGCAGATTCAGAGACATCTCCATTCCAAAGGTCCATGCACTTGTACCTGACCTGTGTTCAAGCTTCCAAGCTTGTAATGATCTGATTAGTCACAGTCAGACACACCATACCTTGACACCAACATAGTGATATCATTTTGGTCCTCTTTGAAAAGAAAGGACAACAACCAAGTATTTGTTGGAAATGAAACTCTGCTTTCAACTTGAAGTTTGTCTCTCACTATTGCTGCTACTGCTGCTGCTGGCTGTCTTCCTGCTTGATTTCTTGGATCTTTTCTAGAAACTCATGATCATCTTACACAAAATACAAAAGAAAACAAAACAAAAAAATAACCATTCTCAGTTCTATCCTGGATTTGAGACCCAGAACTACTTAGTGGTCAACAAAGATTTCCACCTCTCCCTCACAGTATGGGCCTTATGGTGATCATATGTGCATGGGACTTCTTCTTGTCCTGGAATACAGTTTCTCCTAGGGTGCTGGAATGTTCTCCAACACAATACATACACATGAGGCAAATGAAAAATCCAAGAGACATACTCTCTGGCTAATTATTAATAATTTTTAAAAATAGGCTGGTAAATAATAAATTGAGGTCCTGGTCTCCCTCTTAACCTAAGACCCTGCATGGAGGTTTCTGAATGTTTAAATACCTGTGTAAATGGGGGTATCCTTGAGAATGAAAATTCACTCTGATTGGTTAACAATCAGTGATAGAAAGAATATTACGATGAGAGGTAGACTTTTTCTAATGAGGGGCTGGGGGACATGACTTTGATCATGTCAGCACTCTTAGATCATTCTGCCTCCAGCTATCTATACAAAAGAATATATTCTGCACTCAGTCCTATTTGAACAATGGTGAGATTGAAATAAGAATTCCAACTAGATAAGATGGTCTGAATAGGGTGATTTTTTTGGGGGGGGAATGTCAGGAATGTCCTTAAGAGATGAGCTTTGAATGAGAAAGCAAAAATGAGGATCTTTGGGTACCATATATAAACTTGGTTATTAATATAATAAAAAATAATCATTTTCTCACATACAAACAGAAATATGCACATCACAATAATACCAGCAGCATCTCTGAATGTAATGCATCCCTATAATATAAAAAGCAACATATCATTCATCAAGACTATCCTACACTATACCACTTTTATAACATAGTCCATAATTCTCTGGGACAGCTAGGTTTTACAGTGGATAAAGTACAGGGCTTGGAATAAGGAAGACTCATTTTCCTGAGTTCAAATCTGGCCTTACACACTTTCTAGCTGTATGACCCTGGACAATACACTTAACCCTGTTTATCTCAATTTCTTATCTACAAAATGAGTCCAAGAAAGAAATGGGAAATGACTCATATCTTTGCTAAGAAAATTTCAAATGGGGTAATGAAGAGTCTGAAACAACTGAAAATAGAAAACAACAATAAGTTATGATCCTACTTAATAGAACCATATTCTTTAGTGGAAACAAAGGCCCCAATAACAAGTACAAGTTCTAGAAGAATTCTAAGTGGGGGAAATAAGATAATAGTGACTATCTTTCTGGTAAAGGTATCTAGGTTCTTTGAGATTCAAGAAATTACCTAGGCTTCAACAATCAGATAATAGGCTGTGATCTGCTTTGGTAGAAAAAGAACTGATGAATAGAAATATGTTGTAAGTATCCAAGACACTTTTCACCTCAAAGCTAAAGCCCAGCAAATGAGCTGTGTCCTGAGCTTGGCATAGCAACAATCCTTTGTGCTCTGGATGAACTTTGTCACAACTAAATCATGGAACTGATGGTTCCTGAGCTTGGGAAAGCACCAACAGGCCCATTCATGATGGCCTGCTATGAATGGACCTTTTGCCACTGTTGCCGTTGTGCATGCCCACTGTAGCTACACTGTATTGTTTGATTCTTCATTTAGCCATAAATATCTAAATCAAGGTTTAGCCCCACTGTCTTGTGCCTCCTACTAAAGGGGTACTGAAACATGTGTCTAATTTCTCTTCTCCCAGTGAAATAAAGACAAGTTTTTGCTTTTACTCTGTGTGAGTTCTTTGGTGGAGTTAACAGTGGTTGGAAAATTTCTGTGATTCTTTGATCAATTGTTACCAGAATTGACAGTTTGGTGGCAGCAGTGGGATCAGAAAGTGAATAATTACCTTCTTCTTAGTATGGTACCTTTGAGTTCCTCTCAATCTGCACTTGGAGAGTGCCAGTGGGTGATATCCCTTCTAATTACCCTCATAAAATTTTGTTTTGTTTTGTTTTGCAGGGCAAAGAGGGTTAAGTAACTTGCCCAGGGTCACACAGCTAGTAAGTGTCAAGTGTCTGAGACTGGATTTGCATTCAGGTCCTCCTGAATCCAGGGCCAGTGCTTTATCCATTGTGCTACCTAGTTGCGCACCCCCCCCCCCGCTAAAGTTTTAAAATATTTCTTATATCAGCTAAAGGGTTTAGATAAGGATAGAAATAGCAAATGGTATATAAATTGAAATTTTCTGAAGTTTCAAAATTGGAGAAACATTTTTTAAGTAATTGTACTAAATTATATTGTCAGAATTATCTAGGAACTTCTAGGTGTGGAACCAAAGAAGCATAGTGCCCTTCAGAGCTGTCCTGAGAATGAAAGCTATTGTCCAAGAGAAGATAGCTAGGGAGCAGATGACTACATGAGACATCTGAGACTCAAAGTGTGAATGGGTTACTAGGATATAAGGTGACTTGATATTAGCTAATATTGGTGATAATTATTGTATTGCTTTGGTCTTTTTTTAATAGCCTCAGTTTTTGATACTCTGGTTTCTGACCTTAGCCTTGAGATCCTGGTTTATGGTTATGTCTTCTTGATTACTCTGGTGACATATAAATCTTCCTTCTCAAAACTAGTCCATGGTGAGCCCTCTAAGTAGTTTGATCTATAGCCTGATATTGATGAAACCTGACAATGCAATTGCAATCATGAATTTTTGAAAAAACTCATTGCATTGTCTGAACCTAGCCCTGCATAGGCTCTCAAGGACCTATGTAATACTAATAAGAAACTCAGATCCAGATTGGCGCAAGGAGGTTTTTTTTCCTAATTGTACATTTCAAGCAATCCATGTCTTATCTGAAAATTGGTCCTGGACTGGTCAATCAATCATTCATTCTAAGGGGTTCTACCAGGTCCTTCTGGCTACTCATCCAAATGCCAAACTTGTGTGTGTGGACTCCTATTTCATCTGAAAAAAGCTCCACTTTTTTGAGTGAATTGCAAACCTTTCAAGTATCTCAAAGTTTGTTTAGTACAGATCCAGATGAGACAGTTATCCCAAGATACTGGATGAGGGCTGAGTATAGTTGTAGTTTTTTTGTTTTGTTTTTGTTTTGTTTTTCCCTCTTCTCCTTTGTTATATGCCCAACTACCAAGCCCTGATTCCCCATTGGGAATTTATTAATTATACTTGGAACACATTTCCCCAATAGGTCCTCTCAAGGAACAGATTTCCTTCAATAAAAATGTCATTCCATCATTGCTAAGGTTGGGGGGGGGAGAGCAAATTTCTAGGTGTGCCACCTTAAACACTAAGTTTCCACAAAAACAACTTTTTCTGCCCCAACTGGCCTCTGGTGATATCTTGTTTTTAACCTGCTTCTCCTTTATTGGCCAGAGAGGGAAGATTTCTTTGAAACGACCTCCTTTTGGCCAAAGGGGGGAAATCACACACACACACACACACACACACACACACACACACACACACACACACCTCTTCATGCCTAATGGTGGTCATCTCTGGGGTGGGGGGCAGGGAAGAAAAAGGGGGGGAAACATAACTTTTTGTATATATAAATGTAATAAGTTGTATATGGTAAATTTGCAAGTTCATGTGCAATCATCCTTTTTTATTATCCTGTTATGGAAGTGCTTCTTTTATTCCATAAATTAAAAAATAAAATATTTTAAAAATAAATTTCCCCAATTGGATTATGGAAAACTATGAGGCACAGTGGATAGAGTCAGGCCTAGAGTGAGGAATACCTCAATTCAAATCCAGCCTGAGATACTTACTAACTCTGTGACACTGAACAAATCATTTAAGCTTTTCCTCACTTTCCTAATCTGTTAAATGAGGATAATAATAATACTTTTGTCTCACTGTTTTGAGGATCCAATGAAATAACTGTTTAGCATTTTACACACTGTAAGAATTCTATAAATATTAGCTATTATCATCATTGTTGTTATTCTCCATATATAAATAACCACAAATTCACATATTATAAACATTCAGTTTTCCCATAGCAATATGAATCTCTGTCTTGAAGATTCTTTACAATTCAGATATCTCCAAATAAAAAATCTTATACATTTTAGATACAAATGTTACACAGAGGGTAGGAAGGGAAATGACTAATCATATAGTGTGTACTATGTTCTAGGTACTATACATTGCATTTTGTAAATATCTCCTTTGATCCTCAAAACACCAAAAAGTAAGTTCTTTTCTCATCCCCCATTTTCCAGTTGAAGAAACCAAGGCAAAGGCTAAGTGAGCTGCCCAAGGAAGTGTAGCTAGTATATTTGTGAGACTAGATTTGAGGTCAGGTCTTCCTGATTCCATATCCGATGTTCTATCCACAGCACTACCTATCTGGGCACTTGACTCACTTTATATAGAATAAATTTTAATAAATGTATTTTATTGTAATTACTTTCATATACCTGTCCATGGTCTTATTCCTTTAATCCTCAAATGTATCCATTTAATGCCCAGAGAGTTCTATATTTACCTACCAGTCAGTACAGTATAAAACATGCTAAACTGGGGATAAAATGGGTTCAAATCCCAGCTCTATTGCTTGCTAGCTTTATTACCTCAGGAGAGGGATTTGATCTTTTAGAATCTTAGCTTCCTCATTTGTAAGAGAAAACCTGACATCTCTCTCAGATCTAGTAGTATCAAAGAATACCAAAAAATAAAATAGAAAGCCTTATTCAAACTATGAGGGGGGGCAGCTAGGTGGCGCAGTGGATAAAGTACCAGCCTTGGATTCAGGAGGACCTGTGTTCAAATCCGACCTCAGACACTTGACACTTGATAGCTGTGTGACCCTGGGCAAGTCACTTAACCCCCACTGGCCCACAAAAAAACCCAAAAAGCACCAAAAAAACAACAAAAAAAACAAACTATGAGGTAGGAACTATATCATTTTATTCCTAGAGTAGGGGTACTGAACCAGAAATAATGGTGACTGAACTACAAATAACCACCTACTGTGATAGAAAAAGATTTAAAAGACCTAGCTTCCTTTGAAGTAACCAACACACGTGACTCTTTCCATGAATCTAAAATGGGCATACCTACTTCAAAGTGAAATGCCCCTCCAACACCAACAACACATATGAAGTATCACATAAGAGAGGCTTCATATCATTGATACGACATTGGTCTTAAGAGCAGAAAGAGTGGGAATAAATTCTGCCTCTGATAAAAATTGTCTTTGTGAAACTGGTGAAGTCAATAAATTTCCAAGAATATTAATTTCACAGTTGGTGCTGATTTCTGTTGTAAGGCATTTCTTGCCTCAGAGGCACCTGTAACAACAGAATTATTGGTCTAGTGGTAAAAAAAAAATAAGTCATATCTATGCATAGAGATAGACCAATCTAGATGATACACATTTTTATTAATTTGTGTATGCATATATATATTTGTGTGTGTATATATATATATATATGTGTGTGTGTGTGTGTGTGTGTGTGTGTGTGTGTGTGTGTTTGTATATGAGGTTATTCCAATTTTTTTAACAGTATGTGATAAGGGCCTGAATGAGGTCACTAGGTCTTTGGTGTGTACTATAAATAAGAATTTGAAGTAAGGTGGTAACGATATGAATGAGATAAGAAGAATACAGATAGCATATGTATTGTAGAAATAAAATTAACAGATATAGATAGCTATAGACAGAGATACAAAGGCACATTCATATATGTGGCTATATATATATATGCATACACACACACACACACATATATATATATATATAAATGCATAGACATAGGTATATATTTATGTACACACTCTATGGTTGAGAAAATGCATTGTGACAAACATTGTTTCAGCAAAGAACTGTCCCCAGCGAAGAATTATTTCAAATTGGACCCAAAAGTTAACTTTGTTGTATGATTTATAAGGAAGAAATGGACCAGGATGATCCAAAGTTAATCCATTGAGAAAAATTGACCCAGCAGCCATTCATTTAGTTCCTGTCATGTTCTACTGCTTAAATGGGAGGCTATTCTTCCTAGGAGGATACTATCAGACTGAACTGTCGATCCTGGCAATGGAGTTATAGTTCCACAAGTATGAACTCATTCTCAAGTAAAGAGATGCTATCAATGATGAATCTCCATTCCCGTCAATGATGCCGCACTTCCTAGTGCACTGGCCACCACACTTCAGTGAATTGCTATTGAAACATCTTCAGTGAAGAGGGGAAAAATCCATTCCCAAACACAATAACCATGTTTTAAGCTGTGTGTGACAACCAAGGAAATATTTCTATCTAAAAAATACCTTATTAACTTGCTCCTTAAGGCTCCTTCTTCAAACTTCCACTATTTCTATTGAAGTTATCATTATTCCTCTACTCTAGATTCTAGTTTAGATTGATTGATTGATTTCATTCATTGATTGATTTGGTACTTTAAAATATCCATGATTTCATCAGCAAAGTTTGCTTGCTCCTTGATTTAGTAGATGGCTTTCATGAGCTCCTGTAAACCAAAAATCTATCATCAGGCAAACACTCTGTACAATGAGGGTCTCCATTAACAGTCCACTCTAGCCATCGGCTGACAACAAGATCACAATTTATTGCAACATCTATACTTAGAGCCATTCTAGGTTTAAAAGACCTACAAGGATGCTATAGGCAGAGCCTTTGGGAACCTTTGCACCACACTATGTCATCAGATAGATATTTTAATAGAAAGCATCATTTGTCATTGATATTGTGTGTGTTGTAATATAAAAATATTTTCTTTACCAAATTTAATTGAGGGGAACTCCGTTATATAAATGTTTCATAATGCCCTACATGGCTTTGCCAAAAAACAAAAATAGGTGCCAAGTTAATCCTGTGTGACTGAATGAGTGATAGTATGATTGATTATACTGATTGCCATGGCCCAAAAATAGCATAGTGAAAGAATAAGGAATATATACATACATATACATATATATATATATATATATATACATATATATATATATATACACATATATATATATACATATATATATATACATACATATACATATATATATATATATACATATATACACATATACACACACACACACATATATATATATACTGTCCCCAAAGTCTTTTGCAATTTTAAGCTAATCAAGGATCAAACTCTTGTAAGATTTCTGGAATATGCTGTATAGACTCTTCTGCTAAGGGAAGGCAATGAGGTATACTGAAAAACAAACTGTGGGGACAGATCCCATCTGCTACTATTGGTTTCCCATGAGCATCTGGGCTCCTCCAAAGCTCAGTTTCTGAGACTATCACCCCAATTTGCCTCCCCACTGCCCAATTCAGATATGAATCTCTGGCCATTTTTCTAGACAGACTATGCTTAATTCATTCAAGAGAATGTCCCAAGCATCCAGTTTGGCTCCAGTTCTCCTGTGTAATCTACGGGCTGAGTTCCTGAAAATATCCTCATAGCTCACTAAGAACTTCACAAAATCAGTGCCAAGGACAAGATTTATTCTATCCTGAACCATACTTTCACAAATGAGATATGAAAGGATTCAAATGGCAGCCTTGCAGTTGTTTAAAACTGCTGCTTTTCCTGCCCAAGGCCTAAACAAATGGGTAATGATGCCAAGGCGGACATCTTGGTAGATAGTAGCCAAGTCAACCTTTGACAAGAGAGATGGAAGTCAACTTTGCTGATCAGAGTATTTCCAGAAGTATTTCAGAGGACAAATCAAGAGAATGAAGCCTCCATAACCCCAATCCACTGTTTTCAATTGCCACTTCTGGGGACAAATAACTAAACAACTGAGTTATATGACTGCAGAAGTAAATGCCCATAGAGGACATATACAGTAGTAGTGAAGAGACAGATTTATATCCGAGCTAGAGGTTTATTTATTCTATCCATTTTTTATGGAACTAGTTTTTATGTCCTGGAGTAGAGCTAGGTAAAAAAGATAGTAAGTTTTAGTGGGATGAGTACTTGATTAAGAATCACATAATCAGGTTTAATTACTGGATCTCTTTTTCTTTCTTTACTTCAGTGGTCATTTTACTGCTCAGCACTCAATACATACAATCATTCATCAGCATATTTTTGCATTAATTGTTTACTATGCCTAGAATGTCCCTCTCCTCACCTTCATATTGTAGGGTTTCTTTAAAGTTCAAGTCAAACACTACCATCTTCAATGAAATATTCACTGCCCTCTATTCCTCCTACTATAGTGCCCCCAGTTCCAAAGTCATACACACACACACACACACACACAAAATTATTCAAATGTTTGTGTCCATTGTATCCATCAGTAAATTTTAATCACCTTAAGTGTAAGTAATATTTCATTTGTGTCTTTGTATTGCCATTACTTAGAATAGTGTCTGACATATAGTAAGTGATTAATAAATGTTTGTTGACTGATCAGTTAATCTTACTCAGCCTTCCTTTAGTCATCAGCAAAATAAAGGTATCAGACAGAAGATGTCATCATAATTCTAAATCCTATGATTCCATAAGACCCACATTTCCATAAGAATCAATTACAAGGGAATTCTCTTTACCCACGTCTTGGGAAGAGAACCATAGATAAGACATACTCATTTCTTTATAACTTTTGGCATCATAGAAAATTGTAGACAAGATCTTAGGTATGTCTACATTTAAAATTCACCTTCCTTCTCTTTCCAGAGATGCCTATGACAATTTTGGGTGATATTAAATATTTTACTCAATAATTTGATAATTTTGTTTTTGTTGATGTTCTCTTTCCTTTTTATTGATTGGACATTTCCTATAAGGCCAGATTTTTTCCCCAATAATCCTTTTGCTTGATCCAACAATATCCTATGCACTCAGGATCCAATGGATATATAAACATATGATATTAGTTCCTTCTGTGATTTTCTCTTATTTAGCCTGTACATATTGGGGCAAGGGAGTGTATAGTTGTATTACAAGTTTTCTCCTGAATTTGACTGTGGGAACTTTTAGAGTAGTTTTTTTTTTGTTTTGTTTTGTTATGTTTTCTTTGTTTGCTTGCTTGATTTTCCTTTTCTTTTGTTCCTTGTACCTAGCACAGTACCTGGCACAGAGTGTTACTCTACTATCCTATGATGCAGATTTTAAACTCTCCCTGGGTATCCCACATGAATGATTATTTTCCATATCCAGTCTTACCTTCACAATGTGAGGATATATATAGATATATAGATATAGATATATAGATATATGACACAGTAGAAAGAACTCTGAATTGGAAACCAAATGGCATTAATTCAAATAATACATCTTACATTGTTACCTTACAGTCTTGGATTCAAATAGTTGCCTTCTGTGGTGCATTTAAGTTCAAGATCAGTCATCCTATGATCATATACTTCTCTTGCTTGTGACTTTATCTGTAATGCCTTGTAGACTGGCAATGTGTCTTCCAAGCCCTATAGGAGATCAATTTCAATCCATTGTGTACTATAGTCTTCAGTGACCTATAGTCATAGAACATGTCAGCCTTTATCAAAAGAATTTCACCTTTCAAACAAAATTATCAATTATTTTAATGGGCTTCAGTCTATAAAAATGTACATTGCCTAGTGCTGAAAAGTTCCCATCCAAAAAAATTCATTGGATATTAATAATTGCAGAGCGGTGGAAATGTAAACTATAATTGAAAATAGATTTTTAAATTATGTATACAAAAAGTGTTTTGAGAAGTCACAGAAGTTGGAGATTACTTTAATTCCAAAGAATTGAAGAGTCTTTCATGGAAGTGATGAAAGTAAATTTGATTGATAGTTGAATGGAAAAAGTGAGGAAAAAATTCCAGGTAGATGGAGAGAGATTAATAAATGTAAGGATATAGGAGAGTGAAGGATGCATGTGGCACTTAGGTCTCCCTACCAGTGACTTGAACCATTTCCAAGGAGGATTTTGTGTAATTGTAAGACTAATTTTGGAGGAAGAAAGATGATTCAGTGGGTAGAGCACTGAGCCTGGAGTCAGGAAGACCTTAGTTTAAATTTGGCCCCAAACATTTACTAGTGGTGCAACACTAGACGAGTCCCTCATCCTCTGTTTCCCTCAATCCACTGGAGAAGTAAATGGCAAAACACTGAAGTATCCTTGCCAAGAAACCTCATAGATTAAGAGCTGGGCATGACTAAATGGAACAACAGCAACAACAATTTATTGCATACCTATATCTTATATTTCACAGCATCAAGCAATTAGGGAATGTGATGATTTCACAACTACTGGGGAAAATGCTGAGAAAAAGAATTAAAATTTTTGTTGTTGTTTTTGTTGTTGTTGTTCTGAGATGGTCAGCTTGATAGAAAATCTGGTGAAGTTTTATTTCTGTGACAAAAAATAATCACTAACGGGTTGTCATCTATCTTGTTGTGAAAATGGCATTTTTACAGAGCTGAAGCATTTCAGACATACAAGAAGTGGGACTTCCATACTAATTAAATATGGATTTAAATAATAAGAATGGGTATATTTAAATGATCATGATATATTTCCCTTTGACTTCTTGGAATTTCTTTTCTCTGATATTTTTGTATCAAATAATTTCTCTCCATAAGCTTAAGTGACAGAAGATCTACTCAATAAGAAACCATTACATACAAGAAAAGAATTCCTTGCCTAGAATCATAATTGAAAATTAATTGACATTTTATATTTTATAGGAACTTTGAAATTTTCTTTCTTTTATTTTTTCCCTTTTTTCTTTTCCCAGAAGTAAAAGCCAATACAGCAAATTTTGGGGCCAGGGGCTGGGGGCTTCCATTTAATTTTCCTCTTCTTCATCCCCAATGCCAGCCCCTCCCTGGCCCTTCTTGGCATTCTTCCTCTTGACCCTGCCCTCCTGGCACAGTGCAGAGAGAAGTCAATGTGCTTCTGGGAGTCCAGTGGAACTATGAAGGAGGGAATGTTCACCACCTGCTTTCAGACAATGATGTGCCTCTGGCAGATCAACACCTGAGCATGGTGGATGGACTTGGCCAGGCCCAGCCTGAAGACCTGCCTTTGCAGGCACCTGTTCCAGGAGGTCCTAGATCTTCAGGGCCAGGATATAATCCAGGTTCTTCTTGGCCTCTTCCAGGATGCCCATGAGCACAAGTCTCTGGAGCAGGGCATTGTCTTCCAACAGAAGCCCGGTTTCCTTCTTATCCAGGTTAAGCAGCTCCCACGGGGCCCTGCAGATTTTGGCCAGAGTGAATGTGACCCACCACACCTCGCGCTTGTTGCAGAGTGGGTAGTTGCTGATCAGTGAGTCCTGGTCTGACTTCTCCAAGAGCTGTCACAGTGTCCCATAGGTCTTGCAATACACACAGCTCCTGGCTACTAGCATCTTGGCCTAGCTAGGCAGTCTGGCTTGTGCCTCCCGCAAGCTTCAGAACTAATGAGGAAAAGCCCTTGTTTTTGTCTTCCTTCCTTTCTTGCTCCTTTCTTTTTTCTTTCTTCATTCATTCATTTATTCATTCATTCATTGGTCTGTCAGTCATGGGCTTCTTTGGAAGAATGATAAAGTCCTTATTAGAACATTGTTGCAATATGCATAAAATGCAGCACGGTCAAGTAGCTTCTTCAATGTCACCCAACTAAATATGAAAGGAAGAATTAGAACACTGTTTTCCTGACTCCATGTAATTTACCCCTTTATCCCTCTTTGAGCTCTCTTCCGTACTCTCTAGCCTTCTTTGTCCAATAATCTCTAACAGCCTTTTCACCTGAGAATATGCCTTCATCTCTGTACTTTTCTCAACCTAGAAGATCTTTCTATCCCTTTGATATTTCTTGTTCTTCCCAGAATGTCCATTTGAAGGAAGGGTTTGTGTCAACTAACTTCAATTCATTCTTATGCAGGCTCCTCCCAGACTCTAGACATTTTTTTTTAATATTACTACTCCTCCCATGTACTCTATTTATTTATTTCTTTGTTTGTTTGTTGGGAAATGAAGGTTAAGTGACTTTCCCAGGATCACATAGCTAGTAAGTGTCAAGCGTCTGAGCCACATTTGAACTCGGGTCCTCTTGGCCAGTGCTTTATCCACTACGCCACCTAAATGCCCCCATGTTCTCTCTTTATAGGAACTTCTGTTCCCCTACTTGCTTTTCAGCATCCCCTTATATATTTTTCCCCACTAGAAAAGATACTCCTTCAGTGCAGGATTTTTTTAAGCTTGTATTTGCATTTGCAGCACTTAGAACAGCACCTGGCACACAGTATTTAATAAATGCTTGTTGACTTGAATGAATTTTATTATACTCTATCCATGATTCCTTGGCATCTATAATTAAAGCCCTCTATCTTGAAACTAATGCAGTTTTAAAAATCTCCGTCTGTCCTCAGTGTATAGATAACAAGCATCAAGGACATCGGTTTTCCCCTCCAGTTCATCATCTCTGTTATGCATCCTTCTACTCTAGTATCTCGCCTTTGAAAAAAGGCACAAGGTGCTATGTGTTGTGAGAGAAAAAAAATTGCTTTACAACATTAATCTCAAAGGATTAGCCACCCATCACAAATACCTTAAAGTGTTCCTGTATATGCATTAGCATATGATTCTTTCATTTATTTTTAGCTAAATCACTTTAATTGTGGTTATTAATATACAATACTTCTGAGATTAAAAGATCCTAGTTCCAACTAAGATAATACTTCCTTTCATATACCGTAAAACTACTTGGTTCAAAGACTGGACAATTTGTCTAAGGATAATATTATAGAATTGGAGTTGTCCAAAAGGAGTGTCATATTTTGGGGGTTTGAACTCGTCAATACATGGAACTTTCACTCTGGAGCTCCTGCTGGCCTTAGGCTGATAGCTATTGCATCTATCACCACACAAATTCCCCAAGCTGCCTCTGCTTTCCAGTTCTAAAAATGTGACCATTTCTACAATACTATTTTTTCTTGGAAGGCCTGTGTCAGGATACTCCAATCACAAGAATTTTAGCCCCCTGTCACTTTCAAAAACAAAATGTTCCTCCCTTCCTACCACTCCCATGTATGTGTTGTTTCCTTGATTAGAATATATGCTATTTGGTGGCAGGGACAATATTTGTTTCTTTATTTATATCCATAGTATTTAGCATAGTATTTATATGATACTATATTCCTAATATCTGATATTTAATTCATGCATTCACTCTCACCTACCAATTTATTACTTTTTTTTTTAAATTGGGGGGGGCACCTAGATGGTGCAGTGGATAAAGCACCAGACCTGGAGTCAGGAGGACCTGAGTTCAAATCCAGCATCAGACACTTGACACTTACTAGCCATGTGACTCTGGGCTAGTCACTTAACCCTAATTGCCTCACCAAAAAAATCGTGATGGCTTAGTTTCTTTTGCAAATGTCCTCTGGCTCTAAATTCATGATTATTTCTACTATACCCCATTCTTCCAGATTATGAGTTTTATACTACAATTCCAGGATTTCTTGAATGAGTACTTATTCCAAAATCCATTAGGCCAAACCATCATAACCTTAGATGATAGCATTAAATACTTGGCTAGCTAATATTTTCCTCTCACTGTTTTATCTGCTTTAATGTTTAAACAGAATCACAATTTCAGGATTGGAAGAGCCATTATTGACCATCAGTCTGACCTTTTTTGGAAGAAGAATACTCTCTTTTGATCAAGAAATCAATAAGCATTGATTATGTATCTACCATGTAACTGTAACAGGATATACAAATACAAAGAAAAAATAATAATCCCTATTCCCAAGAAGCAAACATTCTAACAAGTACATGTAGAAATGCATACATTTAAGAGTGAGGTATTGTTTTGTTAATCAAATTATTTATTTACACACACACACACCTAAAGTAAGTGATAAGATGATCTGATACCTTAACCAGATGAAGGGGGACATTTAATCACACTCAATAGTCATCTAACAACTTAGTTAAATATAAAAGTTATTCAAGACATTGGAGGGAGTATGGTGTAATATCAAACCCCTAAAGAGGAATTGCTTATGGAGGAAAGATAGGCTTTTCCATAGATCTTCTTCCCCATTCTTTTGGCTAGAGGAGGGTTTTAAACTTCAAATTATCAGAGTGATTGGACTTCCCAAATTCCCATTTCCCAACTACTGGCATCCTTAGATGAGCTGCATTTGAAACAAATGGACAATGGGATGATTCATGGCTCCAAATGGAGCCCAACAAGAAAAGTTCAACATGCCTTGAACAAGTCCTTGAATTATCTGTTTGTCACATGTACTCTCTTATCTTAAGCCCATTTTCTCCTGAATTCTGTATGGATTGATATTAGAAGGTATCACATACTCTTTTTCTGTTTTGTACTAACTGTTCTTACTTGACTGCTTTAGTTAATATCTCTAAAAACTAATTATATCAGACAGACTGAAGGTTAATATCCTCAAACTTAGAGGGAAAAGACATCAGAATGGGGGCTCAAACTGCTAGGATTAGAATGAGATAGCCATTAAATCTGGAATATCTTTAAAACCAAGTGGAATAAATGTAGACTCACTCATGGAGCCAGCCTCCTTCTGAGAAAGGGAACCTAGAACATCATTATAAGAAGTATACATATAAATTGAATACATTTCAATAAATACAAATCAGTCAAATACAACCTGTGTTTAATAAGCCCTAAGGAATTGATTCTGAGAATTGTATTTCACCAGGGTAAATTAGTAATGATAATAATGATATTGATAATAATAATTAGCACTTATATAGCTCTTTATAATATGTAAACTATTAAACATGCTATTTCATTTGGTCCTTACATGAACTTTGTGATTTAGGTTTTATAATTATCCCTATTTCATAGATAAAGAAACTGAGACTGAGAATGGGTCATACAGTGAAAATTAAAATTCAAAGTGAAGCTTTTCTCCAAGCACTAGAGGTTTCTATCACCAAAACCAACTTTTAAGTATTCTACGTGCAATGACTTAGAAGGCAGCAAATCTCACTTTGAATTTTACTTCAGTCACTCATCAGCTGATGACCCTATAATAAGAAAATTAAATTCTAATCACTGTACATAGGATACTTAAAGATGAGTTTTGATGGTAGAAAGCATTGATGTTTGGAGAAGAGACAATGTTGTATGATGACTGGGCAGAATATAGTGCCAGTGAAAGAAAAAAAAAATGAGGGGAATCATTATACTATTGGTAGAATTAATTTCTTTCTGTCCTTGCGGCCCCTTGCAGAGATTTTGGCTTAAAAGATCATCCAGGGAGTTTAACTCATATTCCTAGACAAAATGGTTCATAAATCCTACTTTTCAGTATAAGGTTGTATCCAAAAGCATATAACAGACAAGAGACAATCAAATATCAGAAATGTTGGTCAGTAACAAGTAACCTTCCAACTAATGGTCACATAAGGTAAAGAAAGCTGCAAATGGAATCTAGGTCCTCTGACTCCATTTCCCCATTCTGGTTTTTCATGTCTTTCTGTCCAATATAGTTTTCAGATCATTTTATTGTTTGTTTTGTTTTGTTTTTAAAAAAGGGATACTTAGTCATATTATCCCACCTGGTACATGTGTTGTTAATCTATGGAGCCCACAGGTAAGCCTTGACATTTATCACCATTCCTCTCAGTTTAGCTCAGCTCCCACAAAGTGCAGGTCCCATTCCAGGTCCTGCTCTGGCTTAAGTAGCAGGAGCCTTTACTCTTCAGAGCTGTGTGCTGGGTGGCCCCCTGCTGGAAAGTTTGGGTAATAAAGTGGTAGGACTTGAAATTAGACTCGCTCTCTAACTTTAGGGCTCTGAAAAGAGTCCAAATAGGTTTTCTCTCATTAGGATAATAGAAGTAGATATGAATGGACTTCAGAATGCTACTCTCCTGCCCCTATATTTGTAGATGAGGAATATTGGGTCCAGGTTGGTTAAGTTTCCAAGGACACAAGGTTAGTTTGAGTAGCAAAATTTATTCACAGCGCCTCTAACCCCAGAGCCATTAGAATTTTCATCATGACACAAATGTTAAACACCTATTATATACTGGAAATACCAAAAAGAATCTGTACCCTCAATCAAAAAACATTTTTCTGAGAGGGGAGGACATAGCATGCAAACAAATAAATGAATGTCATGTAATTTGGGGAGGGAATAAACATTTATAATTCAATATAATGTTAGAGGACACATATTAGGCAAGACATGTAATATGAGACATGAAAGAGATAATCATCCAGAGTCCAGGACATGAAGAGTGAGTGCAGTTCAGGCTGCATACCTGTGCTGAGTTGGAAAAAAATCACATTTGTGGTATGGACAAAATATAGGTCAAGAGAGAAAAAGTAGATCCTGGCTAAGGATACCAAGAGACATATAAGCAGCAGAAAAGAACCAAGTGACTAGGGAAAATATCTGAACTCAAACACTCAAATCAACTCATGGAATGTGGAAGGTCAGGAGGCATGGAAATTCAAGTTGGTGAGATTAGTAATCAGAATGGAAATTTAACCAATGTTGAAAAAAAGATGGGCTGAATTTAAAATCCCTCTATGTAAGCTCTAAAGAAATGCCTTCAGAGGAACCAGGTTAATTAACTGCCAAGACCCAAGGCATTATCCTTCACAAAGGGTGCACACTTTTTATTGAGGGAGAGATTAACAATTCTCCCAAATTGGAGATCATTAGAAACAATGGCATGTTAGAAAGAGATTAGCCTCTGTCACTGATATAATCAGTCATATTTATATAATGCTTCAGTCTTTGCGAACTGTGTCTACAGTGATTATCTCATTGAATCCTCACAAGAAATGATTGAGTCAAGTAATACATATGTTATTATTGCCATTTCTCTGCTGACGAAACTAATGGTCAGAAATTGTTACTGAGTTAGCCATGGTCAAACAATTACTGAGGTTGAGATATGAGATATCTAGCTAGGTGTCACTTAACTCCAATATTAGTTTTTTTTTTTTCCTAATGCAGCATACTGTTTATGAGAAGGATAAATAGAAGACAAACATGTAGATATAGATATTTTTATATGTTTATATCCACAGTTATATCTCTCTGTATCTCCATCTCTCTCTACCTCTCTATTTAGATAGATCTATCTACATCTATTTATATGTAAATAAATAGAGATAGATTGAAATAGATATGGACAGATATACATATATAAATGTGGATCTCTCTCTCTCACTATATATATGGATATATCTCTCTATATGACAGGCAACAGAGAGCACAGTTTTCGAATGTCCTCATTGAGGCAGGAGCTGCGGCTCCTGTATGAGACTGCAGAGTCACACTGTGGCCTGTGGCTCTTCAAGGCACTGATCCATGGTTGTCCACAACTGGTAGAAGCCTACTATCTTTCTATATGTGTTCATACACACATCCCGTATATCTAGAAAAATACTTTCTGTGCAGGCAAATGACTTGAAACAACCACCACCACCAAAAACCATTCCCATAGACTGAGAAATGAAAAAAAAAAATGGTTTGTGGACTTTATCATGCCAAAAGAAGTGACAAACATTAAAAATTGAGAGAAATAAGAGAATATTAATTAGGGAAAACCAGGACTTTCCTTGAGGCTACTACATGGTGCTAAATATTGTCTGAGCTGTTTTATTTGAAGATCTTTCCTTACCACATTAATGCTGTCTAATTAGCACGTCAAGATCTGAAACTCATGTTCATTTATTAATGACGATTGGTCCTTCTTCCTAGGAACACTTCTGCCTGAGTTGAGATTTGTTCATTTCAAATCCCAGGCATGACTAAACCCATGAAAAAAGGGTTGGCAAAAGAGAGGAATACTACCCTGACCCATTGTTGCTTCTATATAATGTTACCCTATTTATCCAAATCTCTGACACAAATCCTGACTTAAGGATGACACATCCTGATCTTCTGATAGGATCCATTTGCATGCTCAATGTCTTCATGGTCATGCATATAATCTTCATATTTTCTTTGCTTTACCCATATTTCCCCTCCATAGTTTACCACTGACAGCTCAGTAGCCTCTTAGAGAGAACCTACTTGACATGCTGGAGTTCTAGTATTATATAATAGGATTCTAATTTTATCAGTCCTAGTCTGAAATTCACATCTGCTACACCTATCTCTCAAGAATAATTTTAGGGAACATATTAGGACTCTGCCCTTGTACATACATCTGGCTCTGCCACTTGTAGGTATGTGATTAAGTTACTTCAATTCTCTAGACTTAATTTTCTTCACCCACAATTGAGGGAAATGGATTAGATGACCTCAAGATGCCTTCTATTTGTAAACATGTGTGAGAAATAATTATTAATAACCAATATCTTGGGGAATATGAGGTACCTCTCACTGGCCTTTTCTAGTAAGGTGTTGAATGAAAGTGATTGGAGTACGATCAAACCCAATAAAGTCAAAGAACACATCATCTTCTTCCACTACCCTGCATTCTTCATGAATTGAGAGTTCTAAGAAGTGAATCATCACAAAATAAGATAAGAAATTAAAGACAAATTAAGTAACAAACCAAAAACAAAATGCACAAAGAAAGGAATTCTTATGATTTGTAATTGTACTAACAGAAAAAAATTTAAAAAGAGGGGGAAAATATATCTCAAATTTCTAACATGAATGAGCATCATAAGGAGAATGAGAAAGTATGGCTAAATGCATGTCCTGAATGGATTTAAGAACATAACATAAAGGAGAGTATAAACAATTAAAGAAACAAATTAACAAATTATAGGACAGAATGGTATATATGAATATGGCTCAGATTAAAAAGATGTATACTTAGAAGGAAAAGGAGAATTAAGAACCCTATACTATACATGTGCCTTAAGTAAAGATAGAGTCAGACATGACTGAAACAATTGAATAACAACTCTATACCTATCTTGTCTGGGAGCTTATAAAGTAAAAAGATAAAAATATGTAATAAAGAAATTTAAAATACATGAAAACAAGAAAAAAATAAGAGAAACAAAATCTATTTGAAATAAAATATGAAAATTGCAACATCTCAAACTTTGACAGTTCTACTAAAGCAATCCTTACAAGAAAAAAAATGTTACATCATTATATATATTATATATATATATATATACATTTGTGTATATATTTACATACTTCTGTACATGAAAGAAAATAATACCAATATAGATATAAATTATATATAATAGATATATAAATAGATAAAATATATATAAATAGATGAAAAATGAAAATGCAATTTTAAAATTTTAGAAATAAGAAATTATCAGATCTAAAAATTTTAAAACTCAATTTGCAAATCAGAGGAGAAATTGATCAATTTTAAAACCCCAAATTTTGAGATATTAAACGAATATATTTTCTGCTTAAAACTAATAAAAACTTTAAAAATAGCTAACTTAATTAAAAAAAAGATTGATAATGGAAATACAGCAAAATATAAAGATTCACATTAGAACGAATAATGAACCATCATATCAGAGACCAAATCAAAAACAAAACAGAATTATAGAAGTCAAAATAAATACAAATGCCAAATTGTATCAGGAGAAGGAAACCTTTATGATCTGTAACATTTAAATTTTAATTAAAAGAACCGAGATTGTTGAATTTGTACAAGAGAAAGTTTAAGTGTATTGTGGAGGGACATGATAACAGTTGTTATGAAGTTCAGTTAGACTTTTCGACTCGGTCATAAAAAGCAAAAATAGTAATAATTAAAGAAAGGAGAAAACCAACAAATGTAAACTTGATGTAACTTTTTTTTTTAATAATGAGAACTATCACGATGAAAGATTTACTTAATCAAAACATATTGGAGATTTTTACCTTAATGGAGATTCAAGTGGTGAGAGGTTGGTGGATTTTTTTCTGCCCATGTATGAGATAAAGTGAATGTTCACACAGGTCCCTTTATCATCTAAAGTTTTGTTACTCTGCATCTGAAGGTAGTCCCTTCCAACAAATTTGCACATATATCCTTCTCCTTCATTATATAATTCATACGATTTGAATCATATTCATTGTCCCACTTTGTTTTAAGGTTATGCTGGCCATTAGAGCCTCAGTTTGTCAACATGTGACTGTCTTCAATTTAAACTACCTGCAAGTACTTGTCAAGATATAGTGTATACTTCAAGTAAATGGTCTGCATTTACCATGACAGCTAGTTTCCAATTAATTGTCACATTTCACTGAAATTACACTGATCTTGAAGTGAGAAAGTCCTAAGCAATGCCCTTGTCTCCTGGCATCCTGCCCCATGCACTGTCTCATGGACTGATTACACAGTGTATGCTTGACACTATCACATAGACAACAGAAAAAAAGTGTCACTCAGCCAGAATCTAACTTTCCTCTCTTCCTGATGACCTTTTCCATGAAGACAAGTGCCTTTATGGGCTGTGGCATTTGGAAGGAAATTCGAAAACCAAAATACTCTTAAAAGGTTAAAAGTTATCCAAAATCATGTTAAGTAAAATGTTTAGATCTTCCTAAGTGACAGTGAGAAGGACTAAGGGGATAGTTAAATGAAAATATTCTTCTACTCTTGCCCCATGCCTTAATGTGATGCTAAGGTGCTGTTCAAATTAAAATAAAAGTATGGGAGGACCAGAAATGTGTTTCCATGGCAGCATTCCCTTCCTTATATTATAGAAGAAGTAGGTAGGATTGCTACCATGTCTGCTAAAAATAAAACTATAAATGCACTAGAGTATGGAGATAAAATTATTGTGAGCATTATGGAGTAAAGCACATATACTGGAAAGATAGAATGGCACATGTATAGTATAGGGTTCTTAATTCTTCTTTTCCTTCTAAGTATACATCTTTTTAATCTGAGCCATATTCATGTGTACCATTCTGTCCTATAATTTGTTAATTTGTTTCTTTAATCGTATATATTCTCCTTTATGTTATGTTCTTAAATCCATTCAGGACATGCATTCAGCCATACTTTCTTGTTCTCCTTATGATGCTCATTCATGTTAGAAATTTGAGATATATTTTCCCCCTCTTTTTAATTTTTTTTCTGTTAGTACAATTACAAATCATAAGAATTCCTTTCTTTGTGCATTTTGTTTTTGGTTTGTTACTTAATTAGCATTCATTAAGTACCTATAGGAGGCAACAATACATCGCAGTAGATACAGCACTGAGCCTTGAGTTAGGAAGACCTGAGTTCTAATTTGGCTTCTGACCCATACTAGCTATGTTACCCTGAGCAAGTCACTTAAACTTTGTTTGTGTTAATCTCGTGAAGAAGGAAAGCATTCCTTTATCTTTGATAAGAAAATCCCATGGATGATATTGGATGGCTATCTATGGTTTTGGAGTCATGAAGAGTCAGACATGAGAGAATGACTGAACAACAACAAGATACTTACTATGTGGAATCTACTAAACTCTGGAGTTACAAAGAAGCAAAAACTTTCCCTGCCCTCAAAAACCTTACATTCTAAGTGGTTAGAGCAAAGCAAAATGGGAAACAATAATGTGAATGAGGAAAATGAGACTGAGAGGAGAAATACTTTGTCCAATATTGTACGTCTCTTTAAACACATAACTGAGGTAGATCCCAGATTTCCTGATTCTAGTTCCATTGAAATTTCTCATAAAGTAAAAAGGACAGAAATAGGAAGAAAACACAGAAAATAGGTGCAGCTAGGTGGCACAGTAAATAAAGTGCCTGCCTTGAATTCAGGAGGACCTCAGTTCAAATCTGGCCTCAGACACTTGATGCTTACTAGCTGTGTGACCCTGGGCAAGTCACTTAACCCTCATTGCCCTGAAACAAAAAGGTAGATAATAAACCAGAAAGTCAGAAGTTCAGGTGGAAAGAAAATCATATAATTATTTTTTTTTACTTTATTTTTTGCAGGGCAATGAGGGTTAAGTGACTTGCCCAGGGTCACACAGTGAGTGTCAAGTGTCTGAGGCCACATTTGAACTCAGGTCCTCCTGAATCCGGGGCCAGTGTTTTATCTACTGTGCCACCTAGCTGCCCCAAAATCATATAATTCTAAATAAGTAAATGATTATCTCATCTAGTCCTCTCAACCTAAAGTCAGTAGTAGAACCTAAAACAATAGAGCAAAGCAAGGAAGTAGAAATTTGAATGAATGAAGAAGAGATACGTTTCAAATAAATAAATAAATAAACAAATGAATGAATGAATAAACAAATGCATACATGAATAAATAAATAAATGTTCTTAGATTGCTTGCTGTCTCTTCCATACTCTGCTGAATTCTGAGCAAGATTCTCAGAAACAAAAAGGCAGGTTTCCTACCCTGAATGAGCTTATACCCTATGAGGGAAATAGGACATAGAAATAAATAAGCAAAAAATAAATGAGAAATCTCAAAGAGAAAAGAAATTCCACTTGCTATGAGTTTATAGAAATCTTTAAGTGGAACGTGGATGAGCACTTGTCAGAGCTTCATAGGCACACCTGGTACTTGGCCTATTTTTGATCCAGGATTATGAAGGGATGTTTAAAAGTGGATGCTTACTCAGGTATGATTGGTTCTAAATGGTTTCTGAGGTTCCTTCCAACTCTCAAATCTGACATTTTCACATGGACTTCCTAGACAACATAGCACCATAGGTATTCACAGGGCTGGGAAAAAATTCATCAGGCAGGGAATAATCACCTCATTTTACAGGAAGTGATCAGGAATGAAATGAAAAGATTATCTAGACTGCTCCAGGACTGAGAAGAAACATGAGGAAGACTAGAGATTGGAAAGTTGGGGGCACTCTTAAGCTGTGTCCACTGATGTTTTTCATTCAATTTAGAATTGCATTTCTTCTTTCTCCTCTGAGCTAAAAAGAAAAACATGGTCATGGTAATCAAATGAAGCATAGAAGAGGAAAGGAACATTACCTTGAAATGAAACCCTTTTTGGACATTCCATGATGCTCTGTTTTACATGGCCCTTAATGACTTGTATTGTCAGAATGTATATTTGTCAGTGACCTGTGTATTCTACTAATGCAGTTCTGCAAATACATAAAGACTTGACTGTATCTGGCATGAGAGCTTCAATTTTTTTGTGTAGAAATATCCAGATAAAATGGAGATATTCATGCAGCGTTACCACTGTAAACATTCAGATTAAGATCAGTAAGTAATCAGATATGACAGATAACACACATACACACACACACACACACACACACACACACTTTCACACACTTTGGAACTGAACAGTTACTTGACTGAAACTTAGTCAATTTGACCAAAAAATCATTGAGAAAGATAAACAGACAGATATATTTGGGAAGTAACTAATAGTTTTGGGTTTTTGTTTTATAGTTAGAGTACAAGGGCCCTGGTAAGTGTTACAGAGCAGGAAAAAAGTGCTTGTGGTAGCTCACAGACTAGAGCACAGACCAGTAGATAAGTGACCACATCTCTCTTTAGATCATGCCACCTCAGAAGCAATGAGGGCTTGCAGAACCCCCAGAACTAGTTCTGAAAAAGACACCTTATTGGGAATGAAAGTCTCTCTGGGAAAAGATGAGGCTAGGGACATATGTTATGCCTCCTTTGCAGACACACATAATAATAGTTTCTCACGATAAGTTGTCCCCTTCTCCACTTAGGTCACCCATGTGGATGCACTGTCCATAGGAATATAATTTTTGATTGCTTATATTTTGTAAGATAGTTTAAAGTTTCAGAGTTAGATTTTTTTTTTTAAAGTTGGGATAACTAAATTTTTGTCCAGTGTAGTTTTCATTGTGATTGCTTGAAACAGAGCTCTAGAAAAGTAGGCTTTAAATTATACATATATATATATATGTATATGGTTTCAAATGTATTCACATAGATATAGATATAGATATAGATATAGTTTCAAAAGAGTACAATGATTATCTGGATCAAACCATTGTGTTTCACCTGGAGTTATTTCCTGTGTCATTTCAGTTGTTTCTGATTCTCAGAGTCACTGTTTGGAGTGTTCCTGGCAAAGGTACTGGAGTTGTTTGCAATTTTCTTCTCTAACTCAAATTACAGATGAGGAAACTGAGGCAAGCAAGGTGAAGTGACTTGCCTAGGGTCACACTACTAGTAAGTGTCTAAGTTCAGATTTGAACTGAGGTCATCCTGCCTCCAGAGCCAGGGCTCTATCCACTGTTACTTGGCTGCCAGAGATAATTGATTATGCCTTTAAGTTCAAATCACTCTGACTTTTATTGAATGGACAAGAATATGCCTCAGCCCAAGTCTCTGTGGATCATTGTTTAGGTTTTTGATGGTTTAGAATGAGTATAAATAACAATTGTTTTCTGTTGTGGCCAGACATTTTGAGCATCTTCTCCTACCAGATTGATTGTGTTTGTGTGTGTTTCTGTGTGTGTGTGTGTATGTGTGTATGTGTGTGTGATGGTAAATTAGGCCACCTTTTTTGTCAATTCTTATGTTGCCCTTAGTTATTAAAGAGGCATTATGTCAGACAAACTGAGACCTAGTTAAGACCTTAATTTTAAAAATCCAAGATCATGCACTGCATCCCAGGCCATCGCCAATCATCTTGACTTTTGTCTTACCACTGGAGTTCAATGACTCTGAAGGAGAGAGTGAGGCTTGAGACTTTGGGTCGTTCTGCCTCACTTAAATCCAATTCATATGTGTCAAGCTATCACCCTTGCAATGTCATTGGTCCTCTTCTAGAACAAAGGATGAACAAGAAAAACAACCACTGGGTTACTGGTAACGAAGTCCCCCAACCATTCATTTTCAGCCATGTTAGAAACTGGACTTTTCATAGCTCTGTGCTACTTAACATTTTTACGATAGATTTTTATAAATATATAATTAGCCTCAGAATCAAATTTGCATTTGCCATAAAGCTTAGGATAGGTATATACACAATATATGAAAGAGGCAAAATCCTAAAAGAATTTAGCCAACTAGAGTCCTGACCTTATTTTAACACGATAAAATTCACAAAAGATAAATGTTATATCTTGAAGGGTGGTGATAGTGATGGTGGTGGTGGTGGTGATAGTGGTGATGATAGTGGTGGTGGTGGTGGTGGTGATAGTGGTGATGATAGTGGTGGTGGTTTAGGTGTTGGTAAGTATTATTGCGGTAAATGTACATTTGACTTTACAAATATGGAAAGGGTTAAATATTATTAGGCAGGAGACTTTCTGAAAATACCTGGGAGGCCTACAAATTCAAAACACACAATCATTTCAATATGGTGGCCAAGAAAGCAAAAACTCTTAGACTTAACTAAAAATGCCATAGAATTTAGGAGTTATGGAGGTAATTGTGGCACCATCTTCTACTCTGGTTAGAAATCAACAGTGCTGTGTTCATGTTAAGGCTAAAATTCTAGCTAGTCTGTCTAAAATCTCTAATAAGTGGTCGCCAATAAATCATAAGCTCTAGCAAAAGTTAGACTTTTAAGCATTTATTAAGGAGAATAAGAATTTTGTAAAGAGAGAAGAAAAGGCCTACATTAATCTATTAAAGTGAGAGTGCATTTCTAGCTCCCTTCTCCACCAGAGTCCTCAGGAAAGAGAGCAAGTCAGAGCACCAGGCTCCCCCTTCTTCCTCTCACAAGCAAACATCACTTCCTGATGCCAAAGAAAAGACGCGTGGTCTTGCCCTCAAAGACCTTCACCTCATGGCGGAGCTTTTCTACAGTACGTCTCCAGCAGGTGGCATCCTTCCAATCGTTACATTCATTTCTGGCCACCACATTCAAGGAATATCTTTCGAAAATTAGAAATTCAAGAGGAGGACAACTGGATCATACAATGATCAGATGAAGGAAATAAGGAAAGAGAAGCATGGTAAATGTAAAAGTTATTAAACCTGGAATTAAAGAAGAGAATGAGAACAAGCTGGATTACTTACAGAAAATTGTAAAGCACTTCTAATGAATGGAATCTTCTCCCAGAAATATGAAATAAAGACCTATGTTTTAAATATTCACATTATTCTGGTTTTGATATATTTTTCTTGTTATAGAATACCAAAGTACTAACAAATAGAAACCCATAATATTATGCTTTCCACTAACGGTTTGCTCACATTTGGAAGCAAAGACATTTACTAAGTATATTAAGAACAGTTGGTACAACATAGAGAGTGTCCCAAAAGTCTTAGTGCACTTAAAAACTTTGATATACTTAAAACGGCATCACACTTTAGATGACATCCTGTATTTGCCTGAAACTAAGGTGACCTCTTCTCTGGAAAACACAAGCACTTGGGAATCAATGGACTTAAACTGAGAGAGAAATGTTAGGCACAGTTCTAAAAAATACATGTGACAAAGCCACATGATAACACTCAGTTTCTGGAAGTCTTTTTTTTTTTTCCTTTTGGAGCGCTTTCATATAATTTCCAGTAAGTGCAACTATCTGTTGGTATGGGAGAGTTTGCTTTTATAATGCCCATTGATGGTAATCTTTTCCATCACATAGAGCCACTATCCTTGAAGCCTCATTCATCCTCAGTGACTTGTCTTTCTCCTTCCATCCACTGGAGCAACTTCTATTGGTGGTGACAGGTAATGATGCTAATGTACTTGTGTACTGAATTTCACTAATATTGATAATTGATGCATCTCTCAAATTCACGTGGACACCTGAGGATGTGAGGGAGAAGAGAGAGAAAATAATATCTTTCCTCCATGTAGCAATTTGCTGATAAAGGCCACAGTTTAGCAAAATGTTGGCTCCTAAATATGTTTTCCCTTTCATTTAATTTTTTTTTTGGCGGGGCAATTGGGGTTAAGTGACTTGCCCAGGGTCACACAGCTAGTAAGTGTTAAAGTGTCTGAGGCCGGATTTGAACTCAGATACTCCTGACTCCAGGGCCAGTGCTCTATCCACTGCGCCACCTAGCTGCCCCCTGTTTTCCCTTTTAAAAGCTTATGATGATTGAAAATGGGTTGTTCAAAAAAGTGTTGTTGTAAATATGTCACTATAATAGGAAGCTGAGCATCTGAAATCAAATAATTTTCTCCAAGCATGAGCCTTCCAGTGTTTGATGGATAAACACACCAAACATCTTCATAACTAGGCTATGAGCATAAGTATGTAGTTCTGGAATTTAAAATGAACTGCCCAATGATGACTGTGGGTCTTTGGACTTATGAGAGGTGGCATCCCAAGGGATAGAGAATCTTGATTGATTGTAGTCCTAAACTGTGCAACAGGCTTATCTCTTGGATCCAGCTTTCTGGAAATACAAGACTAATTACAGCAGATAGTACCAAGGACTGAACTCCTACTGTGAAAGTAGACAGAATTTTTGATGTTTCCTCATTTTCTATATTTCCAGTGGCCCCAGTAATTGAATATCATGCTGAGATTTCCAACACATGAAACAAAGTCTGGCAAAAGTTTAGAGCAGAAATTGTCAGGGCCCTGTAAAACTGTATCCACAGTAGACAATCTCCCTGACTGAGTTGATTATTTTTATAGTATCAGAATTAGAGCTGGAAGGGACCTTAGAGGACAGGAAGTCCAACTTTGAATAGATAAAGGATCTGAGGCTCAGAGCCTTTAAATAACTTTCCCACAGTTACATGAGTGCAAAATTCAAGGGTGCCATATTCGAAATTAACTCTTCCTGACATCAAGTCCAACAAATAATTTGCTCCATCATACTGCTTGGATTAGGTAGCTATGATATGGAAAAATTCAATGCAACTTGATCCTCTTTCATCCCAAGTTGCTTTTTTGTCTTAAAACTGGATTATTTACTTATTTGTTTGTTTATTGAGTTATTTGTTCTTCCATTCATTACTTCATCTACTTGTTTATCTTGTTATTAATTTTTCATTTCTCTTTTTATTTGTTTCCTTATTTGTTTATTTCTTTTTGATAGCTTTTTATACATACGTCTGATTTTAGCAGTGGGGGAAATTCGTGATTTATCAAATCCTTCCATCAAATCAGAAGGGAAAACTAATGGAAACTTATAGTCCTTTTAGTTTCAGGAAAGTTGCATGGGGGGCAGCTAGGTGGCACAGTGGATAAAGCACTGGCCTTTGATTCAGGAGGACCTGAGTTCAAATTCAGCCTCAGACACTTGACACTAGCTGTGTGACCCTGGGCAAGTCACTTAACACTCATTGCCCTGCAAAACAAAACTAAACTAAACAAAACAAAACAAAACCGAAAACAAACAAAACAAACAAACAAACAAAAAACACAGAAAAGTTGCATGGTCCAATCAGAGCTAAATTGATTTGCCCAGGGTCATACAGACTAACAGGTGTCAGAGGCGTGCCTTCAACTCAGGCCTTCTCCTCTCCTATAACAAATAGGATCATAGATCTTGATTTGGAATTTCCCCCCAAAGCCATATAGTCCAATGCCTTTATTTTAGAGATCAAAAAAATGTGGACCATAAACGTGAAGAGATTATTTGTCCAAAGTTAGAAAGGGAATAGGCATCAGAAGTGGAATAGGAGCCTGTATGCTTTGAATCCTGAATAACTATGCAGCTCCCTCATTCATCTTAAGTGAATTTTATCAATCCAGATTGAGCTTGAATAATGAGCCAAAGGATAGACTGTCTACCAGAGGAGTTCCTCCCAGAAAGGCTAAACCCTTATTAAACTATCAACCCTGTGAGTCTGTCCCATGTCTGAAATTTCCACCATTAAGGCTATTTCTTTGAGTCTATAAAAGTTGCCTGTGAAAATGCAAATAGCTTAGAGGGTTAATACAGTAATCCATTTGAAGTAATAACATGTATTAGTTTACAAAATTGGCTACCACTGAGCTCACAGCAACACATTTACCTGATCTAGCAAAGCAATTAGGAGCCCTGTATTTTCACTTCCTTCCATTATTACTAGATATATGCTGAGTAAAATAATAACTATAATAATTGTAATCATAATGATGATGATAACCATGACTCACATGTGTACAAGACCAGAAACTCCAACAAGACCTCTCACACAGCATAATCCAGTACTAGAACTTCTGACACTTAAAGCCCAGCTGCCAGCATCCACTGCATCAAGGTCCTCCAAATGCATGTCCAACAAAAAGACAAACTGAGACTCCATGTGCAGGGTACATTCTCATTGTAAAACCTGCTTGTGATGCTCCTCCCCACCAGCGGCTATCCTGGGATGAGGAAAAGGAATTGAAACTGAAAACCTATTTAGCAAATATCCTAAGGAACAAGATGCTAAAGTGAATATGGAATAGTGAATGGTCTCCTGGACTTGGTGGCAAAATCTGGTTTCAACTCTTATCTCAGAAATCTATTAGCTTTGTTACTCTGGGCAACTTGCTTGATTTCTCTGTTCCTGTTTTCTCGTCTGTAAAATGAGGGAGCTGGACAGTTAGAAGGTTGCATCTAGCTATAGACCTCAGATCCTCTGATCCTTCTTACAGCCCCATTGGTGTGACCTAATTACCCTTTTCCCCTGGTGCTTGAGTGGGAATAAATAACTCCTTTTCTGTTACAACAGGATCTTAGATGGTTAGAGCTACAGTTAAGGCTTATGACTTTCCCCTCCAGCATTCCCTAATCTCACTATTTCAAAGATGACAAATACAGAGCTGGAAAGGATCATAGAATCATTTAAGTCAGCCAACCCTCCCCCCAATTTTATAGAAGGACATTGAGGCATAGAGATTTTAGGGAACAAATACAAGGTACTTGTATCAAAGTCAGAATTTGAACATTTATCTAACAACAAACAGCTTTTATCATGATAATACATTCTTTATTTTATTGTTTTCTTCTTCCAAATATATTATTTTTATCTTCTTTGTTGTCTTCTGTTTTTCTACCATCCCTAACCCCCAAAGACTCTAAGCTCTTTTGAAGATAGTTACTATTTTTCTCACCCTCTTTTAATCTACAATGCCTTTCACAATGCTTTGAAAATATTAGACACCTAATAAATACATGCTTAATTAATTACTGCAGAATTTTAATTTTTGCAAAGCTCTGTCCCTGTAAAGCAGTTAAGATCCCACATGTATTAAAGAGAAGCACTAGAACTGTGATTTCATTGGTATTGAGAAATGCCAAATGACGATGCTCCCTCTATCAATACAGATTAGTACCTTCTCTGAAATTCATAGTGGTAGACTTCATAAATTGTGGTCCATTTATTTGGGTTTTTTGTTTTTTTTAAAGTGTGTTGACTATAATCCAATGTAAATTGTTTCCATAGTAATACCATGTATTTTATTTTATGCATTTCACAACATTATTCTGAAAATGGTTCTGCAGATTTAATCATATTGCCAAAAAGGTTCATGGTACACAAAGGATTAAGAACCTATAAACTAGAGGTCCATATAGATCATTTAGAGATTATATGATTTTCCCAGGGTCATCCATAACCACTTTGTGCCAAAGCACGAACTTGAACCTGGTATAGATCTAGTTCCATCATACAATATTTCCTGCTTTGCATATGTGGAAACTGTGACTCAGAGAATCTGTTTGTTTTTTTTCTTTATGGTTGCACAACTCTTAAGGGTCAGAAGTAGATTAGAGCCCAAATATTTGAATTCTGAGACCAGTCTTCTGTCTGTTATGATAGAAATCTCCTCATTCTTCTCTGATATAGTTTCAACATAGGAAGAGAAATTAGTATTGGATGGCCTATTTTTATTCTTCCATTTGATGTGTGTTGTATTTGCCAACAAAATCATCTAGCTCTGTGGCTCCCTTCATATAAAATGGTTCAAAATTAAGGCCCCAAATGCTCAAAGTGAAAGCAACTGTCAGTCTCCTCCCACTCACTCCTTTCCTACTAAAACCACAAAAATAGTTCTGCAGGTAATGCCAGAAATGCAGAAAGCTTGACTAGCCAGACATAGGAAGCCATTGTGGTCAGGGAAAAGAAAGCAGTCAAATGAGAAATCCCTCATCCAGAGGATTAAGGAAAGAGGATTAAAGCTGAATTGGGGAATATTTATTGGGTTGTTCTTTGAGAATAAAGGAGATGGACCTAAGACTTTGTTTTGGTGGCTTGTCCTTCTGAACTTGAATTTCCCATGTATTAAAGCCCAATAAAAGCTGGTAACTGGTTTTATCAGCCAAGGAGAGATATTTGTTACAGACTAGAAATGATACAATGAGATGAAGGCACTATGTAATTGGATCTTCTTTAGCCATATCTGGATGATAAAAAGATACATTTTCCTTCATGATAGTTATTTTTATGTATCTGAAAGACTATCACATGGAGGTAGAATTAGATTTTCTGTTTGTCTCTAGTGAATAGAATGAGGAACAACTAGCAAAAATTGAGGAAAAAGGGATACTTATGTTTAAAATAATGAAATGTTTCCTAACTAGAATTATACAAAAGTGGAATGGGCTGCCCTGGGAGGTGGGCATCATCAGGAAACTCCAAGCAATGGCTGAGTAAAAATTTATCAAGCATATAATGGATGTGGTTACAGCCAAATGACTGACACTTTTGTAACAATTGCAGATGATCTCCCTCTTAGTTGAGAGAAAGGGACTTGAAGATCACTTTTCCTCATATTTGGTTATTAGGGAAAATATTATGTTTCTAAAGGAAAAATAAGGGAAATTTCAATTGGAAAAGTAGAAGAGGAAGAACATCAAGAAGAAAAATGTGAGATGACCTTACAAACATTTTTTCAATCAACACCCTCATGTGTTGAGCCTCTCCTATGTCCATAGCACTGTACTATTGTGCTAGATGCTAGAAATACAGATTCAGTAAACTGAAAAGAAAATACTTACCTCCTAACAGAGGAAAAAATAAACAATTGTTGAAAGTTACATTGACTCAGCTACCCATTGTTCCCAGCACTGTTTATTAAATAGTGCTGGGGGGAGCTCTGGTAGAGAAGCAGACATGAAGTCTGCAGTTTTTCTATCATGTGCTCTTTGTTTTCCACCCCCATATGCAAATTGTCACTTTCTTGCTACCTTGGGGAGGAACTGAGATTCAAGGGTGACACCTCTTTTTCTGAGGTGGATCTATCTGGATTGTCTTAAAACTAACTATAAAGGCTGTCTCCACCTTGATGCCTTTGATGATCTTCAATGGTAAGCTCCTCAATGTCACACTGAGGAACTAGTAATAAAATCCTTCTAATTCTCTTTGAGTTGTGCCTCATTAAACAGGGTGAAAGTCCAAATTATTTTTTTCTTTCAATAAAATCAATCAATTAAAATTTATTAGGTGCTTACTATGTGCCATGTACTGTGCTAAGCTCTAGAGATATGAACAGGCAAAAGACAGTCCTTCCATCAAAGAGCTTAAAGTCTAATGGGGGAAACTGCATGAAAACAAATATATACAAAGTGAGCTGTATACAAGATGAATAGGGATTAATTAAAAGAGGAAAGGAATTGAAATTAAGAAGGGTTGGGGAAGGATTCCTGTAAAAGGCAGGCTTTTAATTGGGATATAAATGTAGCCAAGGAGTTCAGCAGTCAACATGGAGAAGGGGGACATTCCAGGCATGGGTGACAGCCAGAGAAAGTGCCTGGAGCGAAAAGATGGAGTGTTTCCTTCAGGGAACAGTCAAGAGGCCAATTTGATGGGATCAAAGAGTCCTTGTTGGAAGGGGGGGCGTATAAGAAGACTGGAAATGTAGGAGGGGGATAGCTTATATTTATATACATATGACTATGTCAGATGTGTACCTATATGTGTGTGAGATATATATATATATATATATATGTATATATATGTATGCATATGCACATATACATATATTCAAATGCGCATACACACATATAAACAATGAGAGAGAGACAGAGAGAAATACAGAGATGGACATTCAGAGAATGAATAATAAGGATAAGAAATGACAAATAGTTTGATATGAGGAAGTTTGAGAGAAAAGCTAAGTTAGACTGCAGAAGAATGTGAGGCAGAAGAAAAAAGTAAGTGAAAGATATTTGAAAATTTAAAATGTAAAAAACAATCAAATTTTACTCTTTCCCTGAAGAAGATATATTTAGATTCTTTGAGCCAGAAGAAGGAAATTGTTCTTCAAGGAAGGTTATGATGGAACCACAAAAGCTATCCAATGAGAGAAAGAACAAAAAAAAAAAAAAGGAGCCAGTAAGAGTCAAAAGAAGAAGAGGTTGGTGATTTTATGTTGATTTGATTTCCAAATGTTTGTTCCTTGGGTACTTGATGGGCCTTTTGATACACAAAGAGATACACAATGGGGAAAATATCAAGCTCCATGGGGAAACAAAGGGAAACATCACAAGAAAACAATCACAAAAGAAGGTTGTGAAAGTAAAATGACAAAATGAGGCCCCAAAAGAAGAGATCTGAAAAGACACAGCCAATCTCGTCTTTGCAGAAATAGAAGACCATGGGAGGGAAACATATGGAGTATAGAGTGTTTCTGGCTGTTAGTTTTGATGAAAAGTATTTTTTTAATTTGTTTGTTTACTTGTCATTGTTTTTATTTTTGTTGTTTTCTCCCTATGATATAAGTAAGAGCTCTCATAGTAAGTTACAATTGGAAACATAGGTGATGTCAAAACAAATGATGTCAATAACATCATCTAAAAAGAAAAGTTGAAGCCAGCAGTTTTCCATATATGCTCAAATCCCTAGAGTGTTATGTTTTCAAGAATTATTGGTTGCTGATCTGGCAGAGCCAGAGGTTATGCTTGTGATTTGTTCTTAATTTGACTGCTTTCCTCCACAAGACAATTTTCCCTTCAGACTAGTGATTGTACTCATCACCTTCACACATCATCTCATTTTAGGGGAACTGACAGTATTGTCCAATGTCCTTGAAAACTCCCTCCTTTCTGTCCCAACATAATAAATTCAACAAATGTTTATAAATCACTTCTATCAGACAAAGCAATGAAAGACAGTTCTTGCCTTCAAGAAGATTACATTCTAGTAGAAAGAAAGGCCTATATATTTCCAAAACAAAAATAAATAGAGAGCATTTACAAAGTATGTAAATTTATTTCCAGATGTGAGGAGCATGATGTGGTAATTCAGGAAAGTCCCCTGTATAAACAAAAAAATACTAACAATCTGACAATCCCATTCTGGTTGAGGATGTTCCTATATTTCCTGAGATGTAGTAGAATATTTGGATTATGAAACCATTGCTCTTTCTATTGTTGCCCTGAGTTATTAGAGGAGAGAAGAAAGCTATAAACAAAACAAAGAGAGACAGAAGGACAGACAGAGAGAAATAATTGGTTTGGCTATTCTATCAATTGGATTTTTTATCATTGTATATATATGTGTGTGTGTGTGTGTGTGTGTGTGTATGCCTATGTCTCTACACACATATATGTGTTTGGTTTGTATCCAGGTGTGTGTGTGTGTGTGTACACACACACACACCACACATACAACATGCATATTTCATACTGTATCATATAGCCCATATACATGTGTATATATTTGTGTGCATGCATTATGTTTGTATACATATGCATAAATGTACATGTACATGCAAATGTGAATGCACATATGTCTGTGCTCACACAAGTGTGTGTACATGTTTATCTATAACTATCAAAGATTCACATCTTAAGATATTTAAGATTAGGGCCAGTCCTCTCCCTTCCTTGTTATTTTTTCTACCGTTCTGAAAGCATCACGGATTTCAATCTAGAAGGGACTTTAAAAAACATGTAATTTAATTACTTTATTTCACAGATGAAAAAACTGGCACATGTCAAGGTTATATGACTTGCTAAAGGTCACAGAGAAATTATCACAGGAATATTTGAAATTTGGTTCCTATTACTCCAAAACTAATTCTTCATTTGTATGTATGTTGTGTCACCTCATTATAATTTAAAATCCCTGATAAGAAGGACTACTATGGTTCTATCTTTGAATTCCCAATAAAAATATTCCCCTATAAAGTTATCTTCTTTGTAAACTATATGTTTCTTTCATGTCCGTTTTAATTTGAATATTTTCTCCTCCATTAGAATTAAGGTTCCCTTAGGAAAAAGACTGTTTCTGTCTTTCTATCCATGCAGCATTTAACACTGTGCTTGGAACATGGAAAGAACTTAAATGCTTGCTTATTAATTATCATAATATCTAGAATTACACTGGAAAGGAAAAGGGAACAAGTATTTATTAAGGACCTATTTAGTGTCAAGTGCTGTAATTAGTACTTTATAAATATTATATCATATATGTATTTAATAAATAGACTACTATACTTTAATATACCCAGTGTTTTGCAGAGATCCTAGTACTTAGATAGGTTTAATAAATATGTAACAATGAATACTCTGGCTACCATTTTCTGAAGGCCAAGTATGTTACATTTCACCCTCCCTTAGGTATCTCTGGTACTCTCAACAGATTTAGGGAAATCTCTTTTCTCTACGCCTGGCTCCAACAGTCACTGGTTTTATTCCTTCAATTTTAAGTGTCCAAACACTTCAGTACTATTTAACCACTCAACAATCAGATTATCTTTTTCAAATATTTACTCTAGAGGTATAGCAAGAACAAACACTAAACATTGCATCCAACATCTAAGAGACATATTCCCTTATTGCTCCATTTCAGCCTCTGGGGTAAAATAGGTAATCATATAGGAAGCTTAACTCAGTTATCAGTTCCAAGTTCAAGTTCATGCCCCAGTCTTGTGGCATTGGACCCTAGCTCCTCAGCATTATTCTGTCAGGTGACAGAAACATCTGAGCTGGAATTCTAGGATTTAAGTTCCCCTTTACCAAAGTTCCCAGATCTGAGATACTACCTTTAAGGTTGAAAATTAAATAAAACCAAAACCTTAAGCAACAGAGTCTAAGGGAAGGGATGGTGGCTCTTCCTTCCACATAGATTACTGCATGGTGCCCATGCAATAAATGAGCATGAACTTTGCTCCTGGATAGCAAAATGAAAAGAAAATAACTCTTGCATCTAGTAAATTTAAGGCCAGTTCCTGCTATGAAGCTAAAAAAAAAAAAGAATAAGGTGATCTGGGATTGTTTCAAAGACTAGTTACAAACAATTTTTCATTGATTGATTGACTGATTGAGTCTATGGAATACACAGAACCATGCTTTTTCACATAGTAGGAAGTTAACAAACTGAGCTAAATGTGCATGAATTTTTAATGCTCCTTAATTAATCATGTGGCAGTAAAATTTGTGCACTCAGCTAGTCACCAGTGATTACAAAAGACCCATAAGGCAAATCACATCTACATTTTCCCTTTAACAAAATATGCAAACAATAAAAACTATTCAGTGACTACAACATCAAGAATATTCCATTATTTTGTTTCCTTTAGTCTTTGGAAGGATATTAAAAGGCCACTAGTCTAAACTGTAGCTAACTATAACTACCATATCTAGCAGACGTGTCAAATGTTGGCCTGTGGACATCATGAAGCCAACAATACTCCCAAATCCTGCCCAAATCAAATTATGATATAATTGGGAAATATTTTAAAAATTAAACTAAAATATAACAAAACATATATTTTTTAAAATTGTCAATATGTGACCTAATGGAACCCTTATTTACAAATTCATGGCTCCCATTTCTCTTTGAATTTGATATCACTGTTCTATAATATATCAGACACATGAACTTCAAGACTACATGCAATCTTCCATTGAAGGGAAGTTTCCCATGTCTTAACAACAGCTGAATCAAAACATTTGTATATCTTTATGGTTTTTATGAAGAATTCCTCATTCTCCTAAATATGACTCCCTGCAATTTAAATACACTGTTCCTAGCTTAAACCTCTGAGACTAAGCAATACAGTCTGATTCCACTCTAAATGAAAGTACTTCACTTATATAAAGACAGTAATTATGCCTCTGCTCTTTCATTTTTCCAGGTTAAACATACCAAGTTCTTGGATGTCATAAACATGTGGTATGCTCCCTAGCCCTTTCACCATCCTGTCTATTCTCCTCTCAATACAACTTGTCAATCACTCTTAAAAAGTGGCCCCCCACCCTGGGGGAGCAGCTAGGTGGCACAATGGATAAATCAGGGGCCCTGGATTCAGGAGGACCTGAGTTCAAATCCATCCTCAGAAATTTGACACATACTAGCTATGTGACCCTGGGCAAGTCACTTAACCCTCATTGGCCCAGAAAATAAACAACCAACAAAAAAGTGGCTCTCCAAACTTGCCAGAAGTAATTTGAGTAAAACAGTAATGAGTAGATCTCCTATTACTTCTCCCCTACCATGGTCACCATGTGTCCTTCTAATATGGAGATACATGTCAGTAATAGCAGCCAGAACATGGAATTTGGATGGAAAAATGTAGATTCAAGATGTACCTCGTTTTTCTTAAATATGAAATAGCATGATTTTTTAAGCATTGACTATATGTCAATGTAACAATTGGAATGACGCCACCTGCTGGAGAGCTACCATCAGAAAGCTCCGCCATGAGGAGAAGGCATCTGAGGTCAAGCCATGCAGTTTTCCTTGGTGGCAAGAAATGAAGTTTGCTTGTGGGTACTATCTATAAAAGAAGCGAGGCTTGCTCTCTTTGGCTCTTTCTGGAGGACCTCAGCGGGTAGAGAAAATGGAGACATTGGCTCTGAGATAGACAGCTGAATCTAGGCCTTTCTCTGTCTCTTCATCAAATTCTTATTATCCTTAATAAATGCTTAAAAGTCTAACTCTTGCTAAAACTTATAATTTATTGCTGACCACTCATTAGATATTTTAGACAGACTAGCTAGAATTTTAGCCCCTTACACCAAGCATCCTAGTAAACACTGCTGATATGAATCTAATTGTTAGATGGTCTCTCCCATATTCTAGTAGAGAGATGTATTACATATAGAGAATACACAGCCATGGAAGTTATTTTTTTTTTTTGCAAGGTCATCACAGAAGTGGTGAATGAAATTAGACAGCCAACTGATGTGGTACTATGGATTTTATTAGAATTATCAAAGAAAGGAGGGGACAGAGGGCGAGTAAGGGAAAAGTTACAAAAGTAACAACAAAAGAGACAAAATAACTGGGATGAATGGTCTCATTGGATAGATGGATACCTAGATAAAATGAGGTCCCGTATTCCTTGGCCCCCTCACAATGCTTTTGAGGAAACCAATGGAAAATACAAGTGCTTTGTAACTTTAATGCTTCATGTAAACATGTATAATAAAGGAAGATCTAATTTTACTTGGCCCTTTCTAAATTTAAGGATAGAACAATGGAAGAATATATGACATAGGGGAAGGAGAGGGTACTATTAATACATTGAATAGAAATGTGAGAATTCAAAAACTTTGACAGGCTGTAACTTTGAAATGAATCTAATAAGATTAAATTTAGTAGATGAAATATAAAAGCATACAAGTTCAAAAATTTTGAGATAAGTATGACATGACCAGAGAGTTCAGTTGAAAGCAAATGCCACCAGTGTGATATGGTTATCCAATAAGTTAATTTGATCTTAAGCTACACTGAGAATCTTTTTTTGGGGGGTGATGGGGGCATTAGGGGAGGCAGAGAGAGTAAAAGAGAGATACCAATGCAGATTCCTAACTTCTTACATATTAAAATTTAGGAGAGTTGTCTGTGGGCACTGAAAAGCTAAGTGATTTATCAGATGTAAAGATATTTGCCATTATATGGTAGAAATGGTAGAATTCAAATATCCCTGACCCCGCTATCCACTACCCCACGTTGTTAACATTAAGAAAGTCATTGTAACCAGAAGTGACAAGGTCCTAATGTAGTTTTTACTAGTCACATCACATATAGGGTATTTTTTTTCACTTATGGTTTTGGTTTAAGGACATTTTTTAAATTCTGTAGAGCATCCAGAGGAAGATAATCAGGATTGTAAAAGCCCATGAGTACATAACAAAAGAGAACAAGTTTGAAGAGCTGGGATTAGAAGTCAGGAGAGAAGGGTTTTTTTTTTGTTTGTTTGTTTGTTTGTTTGTTTTTGGTGGGGAGGAAGAGTCATGATTGTTGTTTTCAAATAATTGAAAAGCTGCCAAGTGGAAGAAGTATTAGTCATGATCGGCTTGGTCTATGACAATAGAATTAGGACCAATGGATGGAAATAGGAAAAAGGCAATTTTGGCTTGATGCAAGGAAATGTTGTAATACTCAGAGTCCAACAAATTAGACTACACTACCACAGGAGGTAACGTGTTATTCCTCATTTTAGTTCTTCAAGTAAATGATGGGGTACAAATTATCAGAATCATTGTAAAAGTAACAATTTATTCAGGTATGGTTTGGATTAGATGGCCAGTAACATCCCTTCCAATTCTTAAATCCTGTGACTATGTAAAATTATGGTTTATCAAGCTTCTGGGATGGCAAATTGTTGGGATCATGGAATGCAAAACAAAAGCTCCTACATCATTTAACTAAAAGTTATCAACTATGAAAGGCATACCTGTCATCAGAAAAAGAATGGATCTTAAAGCCATCAGAGGCTTTTAAAAGTAATCAAAAGGGGAAAAAAATAATTAATTAAATATATGTACTGCAACTCAGGGTGAAATGATGTATGTGATGGAGAAAACAATTGAACTTTATAAGACCCCTGGTGATGAGTTGGATGAGACATTGCACCACACATTTAAAGCAAAATTAATGGGAAAGGGATGAACAAAGAACTATGAACCACTCCTTCCCCTCTGTTTTTTGTGGCCCTATTCCCAATGATG
This sequence comes from Dromiciops gliroides, assembly GCF_019393635.1. Lineage (NCBI taxonomy): Eukaryota > Metazoa > Chordata > Mammalia > Microbiotheria > Microbiotheriidae > Dromiciops > Dromiciops gliroides. The sequence continues at coordinate 671,026,502 of NC_057862.1, forward strand.
CCAGAAGTGAGCTACCATTAATATGTCACAAGAGATGCCTTTCCAATGGGCCAGTAAAAAATAATTATCATTTCTCTCAACTGATCAACCAATAGGTAAACTAGCATTCACTATACACAAACTGTGTGCCAGGAATTTTACTAAGATACCCGGATACAAAGTAAGTCCAGAAACAAACAAACAAACAAGTAAATAAATGAAATAAGTACTCCCTACTTTCATGGACTTCAGAGTCTAATGAGAGAATTACATGCAAACAACTCTATAAACAAAATATATACAGAACATATTGGACGTAATCACAGAGGGAAAGCACTAAGACTGAGGAGAAAAGATAAAGTCTTCTTATAGAAAATCTTCTTATAGAAGGTTAGTGGAGAATTGAAGGAAGCCATAGAATATAGAACACTGAAATGAGGAGAAAGAGAATATATAGATATATCTATAGATATAGATATATAATCATGATAAATGGAGATAGCCTGGATCTTTTTTTAAGGCAGTAGGGTTAAGTGACTTGCCCAGGGTCACATAGCTAGTAAGTGTCATGTATCTGAGCCCAGATTTGAACTTATCTTCTCCTGACTCCAGGGCCAGTGCTCTATCCATCACATCACCTAGCTGCCCCACTCTGATATAATAGCTAATTTAGAAAGAGAAAGAGGGCTGGGGCAAAGATAAAGAGTTCAGATTTTAGGTCACACATGATATACTCTCTTCTTTAGTTCATCTCTGTTTGTCAACCATGATTGATATAGATACACTCTTACTGCTCACAAGGCATATACTTGTTGACTTTGTTGTTATCCAAGTTAGATTAGAAAACTAACATTAGTCATATGGTCTCTATTGCCACTCTCAGTGTCATATACTTCTTTAGCAGGGTTTAACAATGTTTAATAACTAAGTAAACAGGGACAGCTAGGTGGCACAGTGGTTGGAGCACTGGCCCTGGATTCAGGAGGACCTAAGTTCAAATCCTGCCTCAGACACTTAACACTTATTAACTGTGTGACCCTGAGCAAGTCACTTGACCCCAGTTGCCTCACACCAAAAACAAAAAACAAAAAAAAACAAACAAAATAACTAGGTAAACATCCTTCCAAAGTGATGTCAGTTTTATACTTGGACAAAGGACAATAACATTCACCACGCCTCTATTAAAAGAAAAGCTGGAACAAACTCATTGGTATGAGCGTATATATGCAGAGAAGACCAGAAAGCCAAACAAACAAACAAACAAACAAAGAAACAAAAACTATTCAGGAAATGAAGTTCATATGGTTGAAGAAACTAGGTTAAGGTATAATTATTAATTGCTCTCCAGAATGGCAGAGGCTTTTCATAGCTCCTCCCACAAATGCAGGAAAAAAATGTCACACTAAAGCACTGTGGGTGAACCTCTCATTTTTAAAAGAAATACTATGATGAATAAAACTGACCACAAAGTCTTGTCAACTTCATTTTTTTCCTTAAAGGTTAAAAAAGTTTAAGGTGTCAGAGTGTTTTGTATTTATTATAAACATCAATAATCTTGGTAAAGTGTCAGGCTACCCTCTAATATTCACACCAGAGAGTATATTCTCATATTAGATAATTCATTTAATTATTTTTCAAGTATTTATTAATAAACTTCCCAAGTATCTTTGTCAAGAAAACCCCAAATGGGGTCACAAAGAGTTTGATGTCACTGAAAAATTAGTGAACAACAAATTAATAAATAAAACCTACTTCTTCCCTTAGAGACATTACAATTGAGTTTCATAAGGATACAGACTAGATAATGCTTTTATTGATAGCTCCCAAATGAGTAAACTCCCTGTAATGCAAATTGTCCCCTTTGTTTAGTTTTAGAAAACTGGCTGGATCATTGAGAGCATGAGTGACTTGTCTAAGGTCACATGGTCATTACATATCAGAAGAATTAGTATAATGAAGATCTTTTTGGTTTCAAAGGCAGTGCTATACTATTTCTAAACCCACCCAAACCCCACAATCTAGTATGATCTGACACAGTTAAGTACAATGTAAATTAGGATATAAAAAATGCTTTTGAAAAGTACAAAGAAAGTTTTATGAGCCCAGAGGAGGGAGAGGTTATCACTATCTGCTATTATCCATGGAGGGATTCCTGAGGAAATGGTATTTGAACTGGGATTTAAAGGAAGGTTAGTATTTTAATAGGAAAAAAATGAAGGGATATGTCATACTGAATCTTTCAAAATACCACAAATGACAAAGGATAAGTAATGGAGAAAAGATCTGTAATCCTCTAATTCTATCACATGATTTTATCCATTCTAATCAAATTATTTCTTCTACTTTGTTTTCCTATTGAGGGTCTAACCTAATAAATGAGAAAATTATATCCCTCACTGAACATCTGAGACTGAAAAAAAATTTCCACTATTACTGCTGCTGCTACTACTACTACTACTACTACTACTACTACTACTACTACTACTTCTGCTACTATTGCTGCTGCTATCACTACAACTACCTACTACTTACTACTTACTACTACTATTACTACTAATTACTACTACTACTACTACTACTACTGCTAGTACTACTATGACTAGTACTACTACCCCTACTACTAGCTACCATGTAGATAGTGCTTGCTATCTACCAGAAACTGTGCTAAGTGCTTTACAATTGTTATATCATTTGATCTTTACAACAACCCTAGAAGATAGGTGCTATTATTAACCCCATTTCAGAGATGAGGAAGCTGTGAGGTAAATACAGGTTAAGTGACTTATATAGGGTTATATAGCTAGCCTATGCTTAGCGCTGGAATTGAACATCAGTTTAAATGGAGTTTGGACTGGGGTGGGAGGGACTTGAAGCAGGGAGACCAACCAGAAGGCCTTTGCAAAAAGGCAAGTGTGAAGAGATCAGGGTCTGCACCAGTGGTAGCAGTGACAGAGTAGAGGAGGGATTACATATGAAAATAGAAGTAACAGGATTTCACAACTGATTGAAAATGGGGAATGAGAATGAAGAGTTGAGGATGACATGCAGATCAAGAACCTGATTGACTAGGAAGCTGGCGATATACTGGATGGTTATAGGGAAATTAAGAAAAGTAGAAGTTTTTTGGAAAAGAAACTGGATGCAGTTTTGATCATGATGAATTCAAAACATCATTTCAATCTTTGCCATTTTCAGAAGATTTTTATGTAAATATTGCCATTTGGGGAAATATTCTTATTAAGACTATCCCAATCACTTCATTGCATTCCAGTATAATCCCCAGAAAATTAAATGTATATAGAGGAATGGCTATATACCATCTTTCTCAATGAATTATCAAATATCAATGTTCCATGGATTGTGTAATTGCTAATTATATGGTGACAAATATAAATTAATTCCTGCCTTCAAGAAGGTTATTATTTTACTCAAAAAATGACATATTCGGGCAGCTAGGTGGTGCAGTGGGTAAAGTACTGGTCCTGGATTTGGGAGGACCTGAGTTCAAATCCAGCCTCAGACAATTGACAAATACTAGCTGTGTGATGCTGGGCAAGTCACTTAACCCTCATTGCCCTGCAAAAAACAAACAAACAACAAAATGACACATACATGCATGAGAATTAAGTTGTAGAATTCTTTTTATTGTTGTTGTTCAGTCATTCAGTCCTATTCAACCCTTCATCGCACAACAGGACCTTTTATCCCTCACTATTTCTTTAAGTCTGTCCATGTCCATGTCCGTTGTTCTCATGATACTATCTATCCATTTCATCCTCCGACGTCCCATTTTCCTTTTGACTTCAATTTTCCCCAACATCAGGACCTTCCATAAGTATTTAAGCTTCAGTAAAAATAGAAAGTATAGAGAAGTTCAAGTGGTGAGGGAGAGAAGTACTAATTGATCAGAATAGGTTTCATCTTGAGTTGTGCTTTGGAAAAAAAAATGGTTTCCAAAACATGAAAGACCAAAAGGAGTGAATTTCAGGCAAGGGGACAGCCATACAACATCTGAAAAACATTATAATTTATCTTAATTCTTGTCTTCTCCAGGTTAAATATGCTAGTTCTTACAGTTGGTTCTCATAAGACATGGTTGTCGGTCTCTTCATTATCCTAATCAAACACTTGTGAACCTGTTCCAATTCATTAATGGGATAAGTGACTGGAGATAGGATTTTATTGTATTAAGGAGCTGTCATTGAAGGACATTTCCTTTATCAAAGGTTGTACCTCCTCCAACTCCATACTCTTATAGAGTATATAAGTGAGAGGTTAAAGGATTTGCTGCAGTCCTATATCCACAATGTATCAGGGGCAGCTAGGTGGTGCAGTGGATAGAGCACCAGCCCTGGATTTAGAAGAACTTGCATTCAAATCCAGCCTCAGACATTTAACACATACTAGCTGTGTGACCCTGGGCAAGTCACTTAACCACAATTACCTCACCAAAAAAGAACAAACAAACACAATATATCAAATACAGAATTTGCAACTCAGTTTTCCTAGTTTCCAGGCAAACACTCTATCTACTGAAATATTTATATAAAATAGGATACAATATTTTATATGTATCACTGACATTGTATAATATATCATGTGATCAGCTCCCTCATTATAGAAAAAAAATAAATCCACTGCTTTCTTTAAATTAAGGCTTTGGGGGGGCGGGAGTTGGTGACGCAGTGGATAGAGCACTGGCCCCGGAGTCAGGAGTACCTGAGTTCAAATCCTACCTCAGACACTTAACACTTAGTAGCTGTGTGACCCTGGGCAAGTCACTTAACCCCAATTGCCTCACTAAGAAAAAATTAAATACATAAATTAATTAAAGCTTTAGGGACCTAAAACATCACTCTTCTTAAAAGTTAAAATTCCAGGCAGCTAAGTGGCCCTAGATTCAGGAAGACCTGAGTTCAAATCTGGCCTCAGACACTTGACCCTTACTAGCCGTGTGACAATGGGCAAGTAACTTAACCCTCATTGTCCCACAAAAAGAAATGGTAAAATTCCGTCATCTATCTCAGGTATTGTCACCATCAATGAGTGAAGTATTTCAGAGAAAAGTCAAAGGGACTTTGTGTAATATAGTTTTAATCTCCTTATTAGTTAATACTAAAAACAAAATCCTAATATCAATATTGGCTCCTCAATTTTCATATCAAGTAATAAATTACCTATAATTAAACACTGAGAAAGGGTAGAAAAAAGAGTGTATGCATGTATGCATTTATGTATGTACATGTCTATATAGATATAAATGCATACATATATGATACATTTATTCTATATATATATATAATCAAATATGCATATAATAAATGTCAGTAAATGTAAATGGATAAGTGATTATGGAGATTTGTGCATATGTACATATATTATGAATATAAACTATAGTCATATAAATAAATGACTAGGCTAAATAGCTACAATGAGATACTGGGCCTCTTATTGTCATTGACTGAAGTTATAGAGGACAGTGCTCTAAAGCCTCTATAAGGATGTAATCCTCTCTTCTGTTCTTTCTGTAAGATTGAACATTGTGTCTCTTTTGTAAGGCATTGGTTGAATCTGCTCCATCAATCAATCAATAGGTTTATATTGAAAATTCAACATTATGCTGTGCACAGTGGAGAATACAAAATAGATTGAAGTCACAGCCCCCACAGGTAAGGAATACATAATATTGTAAGTGCTGTGTATATTAATGAAATAAATAGAAGCTACCACTAGAAGGGGATAAAATCATTTAGCCTGAAAAAGAGAATAGAGACATCACAGATGTGAGCTTATTAAGGATAGGTTCTATTATTTTGCTTTGTTATTGTTGTTGTTGTATCCAATTACTCTTGTGAATATGACTACCTCCATACAAGGGAAAGGAAGAAAAGGGAAGAAGAGTGGAAGGGAGGGAAGAAGGGGAGAGAAAAAAGAGAGGGGTCAAGAGAAAAAAGAAATAACGGAACAGTAAAAGATAAAGGAAGGAGGCAGCTAGGTGGCGCAGTGGATAAAGCACCAGCCCTGGATTCAGGAGGACCTGAGTTCAAATGCGATCTCAGACACTTGACACTTACTAGCTGTGTGACCCTGGGCAAGTCACTTAACCCTCATTGCCCTGCCCAAAAAAAATAAATAAATAAATAAATATTTTAAAAATTTTAAAAAAGATAAAGGAAGGGAAATTGGAAAGAGGGAAGAAAGTGTGGTGAGTACAACTACAGGTGGTCTCCCTATAACTGTCCCAAGTGTAGGGAAATTTAGCTGGGGTTTATCATATATTTGTTACTTAGAAATTAGAGACTACTGCACTAGTTTTAGTGCATTAAGCATTTATTAAAGTATATTAAATATAAGTAAAGATGGCTCTGAAAGATAAGAAAGCCTAGAGAAGAGAGAAAATTGGGAACTTGAGAGGGCTGCATCTGCTCTCATCAAGTTCCCAGGCCACAAGAGAGCGAGTGTGCAAGCTTGCTAAGGGCAGGAGTAGAGCCCACTCATACATATTGTTCAAAGCTAATTGACTAGCATCACTCAAATTTATTGGTTTACTGGATTTGAGGATTGTCCACCAGTAGAACTTGCTGAGGAAAGAGCATACCCCTGATGGGAGGCTTTCAGGTAGGTGTGGTTTTGAATAAGGTAACTTCCTGACTCTCAGATAACCTTAAGAAAGGTCAGGCCAGGCTCAGCAGGGCCTCTGGGGAGTCCCAAAAGCCCATCATTTTCTCACAGAAGGACGGAGGGAGAAGAGGAGGCCAAAGGAAATGGGAGGGAGAGAAAGAAAACAAGAATAGAAAAGATCAAAACAACAGATTATTATATAGAAAAGAATTTTTGTTATATACCTTGATCTTCCCTCAAAGATTCCATTTTCTGAAAAATTTCCAGAGGAAGTGTCTTCCCATCCTTTCCTTGGGTCCAAGCTTGGTGTTCTTAATTTTGTGACAATTTGATTATTTAGTGGGTATTCTTTCCATTTATATTTTGTAGTCATTAGTTATATATACTGCTATTCATTATTCTCTGTTAATTTTTGTGTGTATGTGTGTATGTATATATTTATATGTATGTATGTATGTGTATATGTATATTGTGAGAGTTGATATGCCACCCCCTGCTGGGAGGAGCACTGTGGGCTTTGGCCTGAGAAAACGCCATGTGGCTTGAGCATCCTAGAACTGACCTTTTCTGGGATTTCAAAGGTCAGCCTGGCATCAGGAAGTTACATCTGTAGAGCTGCCTGTTAGACTTGTCAATCAGAGCTACCAGTGAATTAGTTTGGAGCTGTGTGTGTGTGTGTGTGTGTGTGTGTGTGTGTGTGTGTGTGTGTGTGTGTGTGGACAGACCTGCTCCCTGTTTCACAGGAGGCTTCTGGGAGGAAGAAGGGGCAAGGGACACTCTCTTTTGACAGGACCTCATGTGGAGTGGAGCAGAGACACTGGCTCCCTTAAATAGTTAGATGAAGGCCTCTTGGCCTCTTTCTCTCTCCTCACCAAATTCTTATGGTCCTTCATAAATATGTAAAAGTCTAAACTCTTGCTAAAGCTTCTAACTTATTGGTGACCACTCATTAGATTTTTAGACAGTCTAGCTAGAATTTTAGCCACCTCACAGATAGCAACTATTCAATATATGTACATATGTATATGTGTGTATGTATATATATATATATATACATATATATATATATATATATATATACATATATATACACACACATGATTAGTATAATGAAGAGAATAACAAACATGTCTCATGTGAGAACCAATTGTTCATGTTCTTTGTGGTTACTTTACATAAATTCATATAAGTTTATGCTTCCCTCTCTTCAATATATTAATTTCTTAGTGACATTTTTCATAAATTGCTCATGGTAAGGATAAAAACATCATGGTTGTTTTGATCTGAGAATTCTTTTTATTAATCATGTGGAACATTCTTTTAATTTTGCTCTTTACTGTATGGAATTCTTGAGAGACATATTGTTTAAATCTTTTGATCACTCATTGATTTGGAAATGGTTTCTTCCCTAATTTATTTCACTTAGTTCCCTAAATACCTTAGATTTTTAACCTTTTTCAGAAATAGCTGGTGGCAAGGTTTTGTAGTAGTTAATGATAAAATAATTTGTCATGAATTCCTGATAGATCTTTAAAGCTTTTTTCTCTGTTTTCTAAATTCTTCCATTTCATTCTCAGGATGCCTTTGTTTATTTCAGTTGTTCATAATCCTTATTTTTTTTTTCATTGCTTTTAGCTCTTTTATGACATGATGCTCCTCATAATCTTCTATTTTTTCTTCTCTATAAGACTTAGCAAAATGAGTTTGTATTGCAAAGTGGCATTGCCCTTGAGTGATAAATCTTTCCACTCAGAAAATGGATAAAATTTTTGATGACTTAGGTCTTTTGCTCACCCAATTCTCATGGGTAATATAATTGTAGAAAATTGGTACTAATGTTCTTCCTTCTCACTACTTCTGATGTTTTCAGCATCAGTAACAATTAAATATATCATTTTGGAATTTTCTATGGCTGCACACCTTCCTTTTATTCTATTTTTTTCTTCTGGTTTTGTATCCATTTTGACCTTTTGTTCTAACAATTCAGTGATTTGAGGAAAACTTAATTTGGTGAGAATGATTTCCACCCTAGCAACAGATATTTCTCTCCTTTTAAACATAACCATTTAAATATTCTTTTTGCTTGCCTTGCCCATTATTCCCTGTTGTTTTGCTCAAATATAGTGTACAGGATGTATTGGTGCCACTCTTTTATGGAGTAGTAATTGATAATAATCATAGCTAGCATTTTAAAAAGAACTTGAAAGTTTACAAAGCATCTTTAAAATATTACCACATTTTGTTCTACACACCCGTAGATATTTTTTCCACTTAATTTTGTAAATAAAGTAACTGGGATAGTTTTGTTTTTGTTTTTTTGTAAGGCAATGAGGGTTCAGTGACTTGCCCAGGGTCACACAGCTAGTGTCAAGTGTCTGAGGCTAGATTTGAACTCAGGTCCTCCTGACTCCAGGGCTGGTGCTTTATCCACTGCACCATCTAGCGGCCCCCATAATTGGGATAGTTGAGACCAAAGTATTTGATGAAGGTAACACTGCTAATAAGTGACTGAAACTGGATTTGACATCCTACTGCACCTCAAGTCCTCACTCCATTACATTTCCAATAGATATTTTTGACCATACTTATTTCTTACTAATGAAAGAATGTCCAAAATATTTCTTACTATCCTTGGTTATCCCCACACTTTCACTGAAGTCACTGTTCAGTTATTTTCACAGATCTCAATCGTTGTAGCTTTAAAGACGCCTCAGAAGCTTAATTGTAAGCTTTTTTCTACTGAAAATAAATTCATGAGCTATAGTAATTTAAGTAATCATGTTCTTAAAGGGAAGCTTGAATCTATTATTCATAATTGCTTAAATAGAAGTAAAAAAGGAGAGGACATCACTAAATATTTACTAAATTCAATGAATATTTGGGCTGACTTTTTGAACTGCTTTCTTTTCCTGATGTCCTTTCCTTTTTTGGTTTCTAGTGTAGAAACTTGAAAAGGTGTATTTCAAGGCAAAGACAGGCAATAAATTCAATTGCTCACCAATGTTTAACCTTAGACTTTACTCTTCTTCCCCAAAGCAACTTGAAACAATGGTCCTGAATGTAACATTTTTTTCTTCAATTAAGATTATTCTTTGGAAAGTTTCCATGCTTTGGGAACCTCTGCCAACAAATACTGTTCCATAAGATGCAATGATTATTTTTTTGGGGGGTATATTCTTTCTTCAAGTGTTAGTCAGGAGAAATGCAATGTGAAATGAATAAATGCCACATGAAATAATGTTTTTGGTTGTCTTTGAACTCATGACAAAAACATTTCAGCTAACTGAATTATTTGTCACATGAAAAAGGGTCTACAAGTCATTCTTCCATTAAACAGTGGTTTTCCATTGTCTTCCAGCTTCATTTATAATGAGAATGTCAAGACTGGTAAGATTCCATTTCCCCAAAAGTATAACTGCTTGTTGGTTCCTAGACAAGGACGTAAAATTGCAGGTTCTCAAAGGTAATTTCATGTTTCTATATTCTTCAGATTGACATTTGAAGCTCTTCACAGTCTGGTTCTAGTCAATCTTTCCAATACTTGTTCACATTCCTTTTCCTCATCCACTGTCTTTTCAAGGCAAATTTGATTACTTGTTCTTCCTGAGCCTAGGATTCCAGCATCCTTGCATAGGCTTTCCCTCATTCCTAGAAAGCACTCCTCATCTTTCCCCACATAGAACTCTTTTGTTTCTGTCCGTGATAAGATCATCTAAGATAGAGAGACCTGCTTCTGCTGGAAGACATTATGGTTCCCTATTTCATTGTTCGGTACAAACCCTTCCATTAGCTGTGAATCTAGAACAAGATATGTCTTTAAAGTTATCAGACTGGGGGCAGCTATATGGCACAGTGGATAAAGCACTAGCCTCGAATTCAGGAGGACCTGAGTTCAAATCCAGCCTCAGACACTTGACACTTAACTAGCTGTGTGACCCTGGGCAAGTCACTTAACCCTAATTGCCCTGAAAAAAAAATCTAGTAAAAAAGCTATCAGACTGGAGTAGAGTCACACTCTTTCCAGCTGCATCAAGAAGGAGTTAAGGTTAAATCCATCACCAACCCAGGCTACCTGGAACTGAGTTGTTTCTGGGGATAACTACCTTCACTTCTTTTAGGGGAAGAAAAAGAGACCTCATGGCTCCTTGAGGCCATAGTTCCCCAAGTTCATTTTTCAGTAGTCTGTGACCCCAAGAAGTACAATTTGGACTATTTTGTTTTTATTTTTCAATGTGAGGTGCTGGCAACAGAGTCCTTGGACCCAGGACCTTAAAGTCTGGCAGCCAGTGAGGTAGGATTCCAGGCCATATGTTGCTGCCAGGCCAGCAGAGAAGGCCTAAGAAGCAAGTGAACCAGAACCCAAGTCCAAGTGGGCTTTGGGTTTAGAACTTAGTGAATCCATTCTATTTAGAATGTAAATTAAGCTGTGAGCCAAGTCCCACTAACCTCTCAAGAAACTGAACTATTTTAAGATAGAGTATTATGGCAGCCAAATGTTGGATGGGGATTATTGTATATTTGATTTCTATTATACATTTAAAATAAAAATTCCTTCTTAATAACTAATCTGACTGTTAGGTAGCTGAATGGTACTGGGGGTGAAGTTAATTCATACAATTAAGGAAACACCATCAGTAGGGGCTAGTTTCAATGTCAGAGAGACTAAAAACCCCAAATCCCTTTAAGGCTACCAAAGAACCCTAGGGGAAAGATAGCTTGTATCACTTCTGGTCTCCAGATTGTAGTGGCTAGGGTCATCACTCTTGTACGTATCTTACTCCAGTCTTTAATTCAGTGCTACCTCCTAGAGTCAGGTTCTTTTCATACTTTTATTTGGTAACATTTTCATATTCAGATTATAATTTATGTCTTTACCTCATTAAATATTAGTCACTCTGGTAAAACAACAACAACAAAATAGTTGCTCAGGAACTGCTCTTTATGTCTTCATTCCTTTCTTCCTTCCTTCTTTCCTTCCTTCCTTCATTTTTTCCTTGCCATGAATATTACATATATTTAATAATTTCACACATATATACATTCATATATACATACATTAGTTGGAAGGTAATTTAAAAAGAGAAGGGATTAGTGTCTGTGGGGTAGGGAAAGTTCTACCCAAGAAAGTGAGATTTGACTTGAATATTGAAGGAATCTAAGGAATCTCTTTTATTGACTGCCAAGGAATCCCCCAGCAATTAGCAGACCCACGTTTTTGGTTATGTATCTTTCAAATTAATTAGGGTGATTCTCAAAGACTAGACACAATCTGTTCCAAGGACTATCCTCAAAGTCTATTATTTTCTAGCATATGCTTTAAAAATTCAGAGTCTTCTAAATGCAAAGGAGAGCTGGAGCCAACTCAGACTCGTAAGCCTATCTTTAAATTTTCAATGTGAGCATTTAGGCATTGGAAATTGGCTAATTCTACAGGTCAGAGAGAGATTTATCATTGTGTTTAATGCCTAGAGTTAAGAATGTGATGAAGAAAATGGTAACAGTGGAGATTAATTTTAAAATTATGGAATGATTTTGTTTCTAGTTTTTGAATATTTACCAATGGATGCCTGCCGACCTACAACAATGAGGTCTCAGAGGAAGACTTCGTGGTCAACTCATTTTAATGTCACAAATATCATCAAACTTCATTCAGTAGTATTTGTAGATGGAGTTAAGAAAGTCAACAATTCTAGAAAAGAAAATGGGGTAAATAATACAGTCGTTAAATGCATACTACTTTATTGACTGAAACTAAAGTGAATCAATAAGAGTGTAAGCATTTCTACCTCTCCACACAGACTAGCAGATTTGTGGTATAAAGTGGCAAAAAAGAAATTAGTTAATAAAAGTTCAGATTTTGATTAGGTTTTATAGTCCATAAAGTGTTCAACTCACCATAAATACAAGGTTATGCAGGTAAGACCATTCCCATTCAGCAAAAAGTGAAAGAATTTGAGTGACTTGACCAAGGGCAAGTAGCTCACAACTCATACAGATGCTTTGATGCCACTCATTTCCTGCTTCCATTGTCCCTTTTATTTCTGTACTTTAAAATCTATGCTTCTTCCTATGTGGGACCTGTTTGGATCATTGCCAGATATGACATCTCTTGTGCCTTATTAGCCAGATATGTCATCTCTGTGCCTTATTAGGAAGACTGGGAGGTTCTATGGCTGAAGAAAAATACCATCCATTGGACAATTTGATGATTACATATTTTAAGCTAATCCGGAGGAGTTCTTCAATGACACATGTACATACAGGCCACTGCTGTGGCCTAATGTGAACACATTCGTATTCAACAGTTCTTGGCAAAGTCTGTTCCCCAATGGCAGAGACTTTGTAATAATCTTACCTCTACTCCATGCTGATAATGATGTTAACAGGCCTTCCCTCTCCCACTTCAATAACATGTTGCTTTAAAATAAAATGGGTATTTTGATACAATGGTAAGAATTTTAAATTTGAATAGCTTGGTTCAAATTGTACCTTCCTCACATATTTGTTGTTATTTACTCTTTCTATTTTCAGTTGTGCCCCAATTCTTTGTAACCTCTTTTGTACTTTTCTTAGCAAAGATATTGAAGTGTTATCCCATTTTCTTCTCCAGCTCATTTTATAAATAAGGGAACTGAAACAAGTAGGGTTAAGTGACTTGCCTAGCATCAAATAGATAATAAGTGTCTCAGGCTGGATTTGAACTAAGGGCTTCCTGACTACACAGTCCATATTCTACCCACTGTGCCATGCAGCTGCCCACCTGGCTACCCACTTATTGTCTTTGGGCAAATCATTTTAAAATCTCTGAATTTCAGGTTCTTCATCTTTATAATGAACAAAGTGGCATCAAACAATGGAAATAGTTCTGAATATGGAATCAGAGAATCCAGATCCTTGCTGTTGTTCACTCTTTTCAATTGTGCCTGACTCTTTGTGACCCCATTTGTGGTTTTCTGAGTGAAGATACAGGAGTGCTTTGCCGTTTCCTTCTCAGTTCATTTAACAGATAAGTAATTGAATCAAGTAGGGTCAATTAACTTCCTCAGAGGGCAGCTAGGTGGCTCAGTGGATAAAGCACCGGCGCTGGATTCAGGAGTACCTGAGGTCAAATCCGGCCTCAGGCATTTGACACATACTAGCTGTATGACCCTGGGCAAGTCACTTAATCTCTATTGCCCCACAAAAACCAAAAACCAAAAAAACAGAAAACAAAAAATTAACTTCCTGAGAGTCACACAGTAGTAAGTATCTGAGAATGAATTTGAACTCAAGAAGATGAGTCTTGAAGAGACCTCCAGAGCTTCTGAATCTGCTGCAAAACAGCGACTTCTGGGACTCAGCTCACAGTCTGGTGACAAGTTTGAGTGGTTGGTCGGGGGAGATTGCAGATGTCTCTGTTGGCACCAAGGTAGAATTCTGTGATTTTCCCTGTGCTCAGAACCAAGAACCAGTCTTGAGTGACAGCTGTCCAGGTTGGGGAGGGGAGAAGGCATATGTAAAGCTAGTGTAAGGAATTAATTGTGATTTGGGGTTTCCATGACACCATCTTTGCTTCATTATGGTCAGACAGAAAGGATGTAATCTTGAAAAGCCTAAGATGGGTGTGTACTTGAAGAGATTATAGAACAAACAAAAGGAACTCTGATCAGATTTGTCATGTATATTATGTGGGACTGAATAACACAAATAATATTTATAGGGTCAAAGTATCCAATAAAGTACATAAGCCCCACCTAGGAGATCCCCCACACCCTCATGGGCTTGGCCAAATTATAATGCGGACATCCCTGGAGGTATGTGGAACCAATTGGAGACTCAGCATGGCTAAGAACATCCCATCCTGTGGGAGAAGCAGGAAGGGGAAGAGAGAAATCTGAGAGGAATGGGGAAGAAAGGGAGAAAGAGAGAGAGAAAGAGAGAGAGACAGAGAGACAGAGAGACAGAGAGACAGAGAGAGACAGAGACAGAGACAGAGAGAGAGACAGAGAGAGGAGCTGTTGGTGATTGACGTTCAGACCAAACCAGGAGACACTGCACAGGTGATTCTCCTTAGAACTACAGATTCCAGGTGGTGGTGAGTTTGTGTTGTTGAAGCTCTTTAGGCCAGCTGAGCTGGAAGGAAGTTTAGGGTTTGAGTCAGTTTTTGTATGAGCCAAACTGTTCTGAGTAGCTGAGGAAGCAGAGCTTATTTGAGGCACCTGGAGGCCTTTTTAACCTAGAGAGTTAGATTCTAACCATCTGGGAAGTGGGACATATTTTTCCCTTTTGCTATCACCTTTATCATTGTCCCTGGCTCTATTAATTTCGCTTATGTTGTAAATGTGTTCCCATTAATAAAACCTTATTTGTTTGTGGAAAAGAGGCTGTTAATCTCCTTTCTTATCAGTCTGAGAAAAATAACTAAAGAAAAGGCAGTTTGGAAGAGAATAGATTACTAGAAAAGTTAGGCATGATAGATGTCTGGAGAAAATTGAATGGGGATAGAAAGGAATATACCTTTTTCTCAGCAGTTCATGGCACATTTTCAAAAATTGACCACGTATTAGGGCACTAAAACATCATAGTCAAATGTAGAAAGGCAGAAATAGTAAATGCATACTTCTCAGATCATGATGCAATAAAAATTACATGTAAGAAAGAGCCAGGGAAAAGTAGAATGAAAATCAATTAGAAACTAAATAATTTCATTCTAAAGAATGAATGGGCCAAACACCAAATCATAGAAACAATCAATAACTATATCCAAGAGAATGACAATAATGAGACAACATACCAAAATATATGGGATGCAGCCAAAGCAGTACTTAGGGGAAAATTTATAGCTCTAAAAAAAATAAAATAAAAGCTTACGTGAGTAAAAAAGGGAAAGAGGAAATTAATGAATTGGGCATGCAACTTAAAAAGCTAGAAAAAGAACAAATTAGAAATCCCCAATTAGATACTAAACTAGAGATCCTGAAAGTTAAAGGAGAAATTAATAAGATTGAAAGCAAAAAAACTATAGAATTAATCAATAAAACTAAGAGCTGGTTTTATGAAAAAAAACAATAAAATAGATAAAATATTGGTTAATTTGATTTAAAAAAAGAAAGAAGAAAACCAAATTACCAGTATCAAAAATGAAAGGGGTGATGTTACCACCAATGAAGTGGAAATTAAATCAATGATTAGGAATTATTTTGCCCAACTGTATGCCAATAAATTTGACAATCTAAATGAAATGGATGAATATTTACAAAAATACAAACTGCCCAGGTTAACTGAAGAGGAAATAAAATCCTTAAATAAACCCATATTAGAATAAGAAATTGAAGAAGCCATTAATGAACTCCCTAAGAAAAAATCCCCAGGGCCAGATGGGTATACAGGTGAATTTTACCAAACATTTAAAGAACAATTAATTCCAATATTATACAAATTATTTGGAAAAATAGGTGAAGAAGTTCTACCAAATCTGTTTTATGACACAAATGTGGTGGTGATACCAAAACCAGGCAAAGCAAAAACAGAGAAAGAAAATTATTGATCAATTTCCCTAATGAATATTGATGCTAAAATCTTAAATAAGATATTAGCAAGGAGATTACAGCAAGTGATCACCAGGATAATACACTATGACCAGGTGGGATTTATACCAGGAATGCAGGGCTGGTTCAACATTTAGAAAACTATTAACATAATCAACCACATCAATAAGAAAACCAACCAGAATCATGATTATCTCAATAGATGCACAGAAAGCTTTTGACAAAATGCAGCACCCATTCCTAATAAAAACACTAGAGAGTTTAGGAATAGGTGGAGCTTTCCTTACAATAATGAACACTATCTACCGAAAACCATCAACAAGCATTGGATGCAATGGAGATAAATTAGAATAATTCCCAACAAGATCAGGGGTGAAACAGGGATGTCCATTATCACCCCTATTTTTTAATCTTGTAATAGAAATGTTAGCTTTAGCAATCAGAGAAGAAAATGGAATTACAGGAATTAGAATAGGCAAGGAGGAAACAAAGCTATCACTCTTTGCAGATGATATGATGGTATACTTAAAGAATCCTAGAGAATCAACTCAAAAATTACTTGAAACAATTAACAACTTTAGCAAAGTAGCAGGATATAAAATAAATCCACATAAATCATCAGCATTTCTATACATGACCAACAAACTCCAGCAGCAAGAGATAGAAAGATAAATTCCATTTAAAGTAACGGTTGATAATGTAAAATATTTGGGAGTCTACTTGCCAAGACAAACCCAGGAACTCTATGAACACAACTACCAAACACTCTTCACACAAATTAAATCAGACCTAAATAACTGGAAAGATATCATTTGCTCATGGATAGGCAGAGCTAATATAGTAAAAATGACAATACTGCCTGAATTAATTTACTTATTCAGTGCCATACCAATCAGACTACCTAAAAATTAATTTATAGAGCTAGAAAAAATAATAACAAAATTCATCTGAAAAAAACAAAAAATCAATAATATCCAGGGAAATAATGAAAAAAAAAATCACAGGAAGGTGGGTTAGAGGTACCAAACCTGGAGCTCTACTATAAAGTGGCAGTCATCAAAACTATCTGTTACTGGCCAAAAAATAGAGTGGTAGATCAATGGAATAGGCTAGGCAAAGGAAATGCAGTAGTAAATGACACTAGTAATGTGGTGTTTGATAAACTCAAAGACTCCAGCTTCTGGGATAGGAACTCAGTATTTGACAAAAACTGCTGGGAAAACTGGAAGATAGTATGGCAGAAATTAGGCATAGACCAACATCTGACACCTTATACTAAAATAAGGTCAAAATGGATACACAATTTAGACAGAAGAGGTGATACCATAAGTCAATTAGGAGAGAAAGGAATAGTCTACCTATCAGATCTTTGGAAAGGAAAACAGTTTATGACCAAACAAGAGATAGAGTATATTATCAAATGCAAAAATGGATGATTTTGATTACATTAAATTAAAACTTTTTTGTACAAACAGAAGCAATGCATCCAAAATTAGAAGGGAGGCAGAAAGCTGGGAAACAATTTTTGTGGCCAGTACTTCTGATAAAGGCCTCATCTCTAAAATATATATGGAACTGAATCAAATTCATAAGAATCCAAGTCATTCCCCAATTGAGAAATGGTCAAAGGATATGAACAGGCAGTTTTCTGATGAAGAAACCAAAGCTATCTATTCCCATATGAAAAAATGCTCTAAATCTCTAATGATTAGAGAGATGCAAATAAAAACAACTCTGAGTTACCACCTGACACCTATCAGATTGGCTAAAATGATGAAAAAGGAAAATAATAAATGTTGGAGAAGGTGTGGAAAAATTAAACACTAATGCATTGTTGGTGGAACTGTGAACTGATCCAACCATTATGGAGAGCAATTTGGAACTATGCCCAAGGGGCAATAAAGCTGTCCCTACCCTTTGACCCAGCAATACCACTTTTGGGTCTTTTTCCCAAAGAAATCATGGAAAGGGAAAAGGGACCCATATGTACAAAAATATTCATAGCTGCTCTTTATGTGGTGGCAAGGAATTGAAAGTTGAGGGGAAGCCCATCAATTGGGGAATAGCTGGACTAGTTGTGGTATATGAATATAATGCAATATTATTGTGCTGTTAGAAATGATGAGCAGGAGGAGTTCAGAGAAACCTGGAGGGTCTTGCATGCGCTGATGATGAGTGAGATGAGCAGAACCAGAACATTGTACACAGTATCATCAACATTGAGTGTTGATCTACTGTGATGGACTATATTCTTCTCACCAATGCAATGGTACAGAAGAGTTCCAGGGAACTCATGATAGAAGAGGATCTCCAAATCCAAGAAGAAAAAAAAAACAAAATAAACTGTGGAGTATAGATGCTGAATGAACCATACTATTTCTTTTGTTTTTGGTGCTATTTTTTTTTTCTATTTTGAGGTTTTCCATCATTGCTCTGATTTTTCTCTTATAATATGACTAATGCAGAAATAGGATTAATTTTATTATGTGTATGTATATATATATATATATATATATATAAAACTTATATCAGATTACCTGCTGTCTAGGGGAGGGGGGGAGGGAGGGGAGCAAGGGAGAAAAATCTGAAATTGGAAAGCTTGTATAAACAAAAGATGAGATCTTTACATGTAACGGGGAAAAAATTAAATACTTTATTAATAAAAAAAAGAATTAAGATTGAGCAAATGGAAGCTAATGACTTTTTCATAAATCAAGACACAATAAAGCAAAACCAAAAGAATGAAAAAAAATAAAGGGCAATGTGAAATATCTCTTTAGAAAAATAGCTGACCTGAAAAATAGATCCAGGAGAGATAACTTCAACATTATTGGACTACCTGAAAACCATGATCAAAACGAAAGCTTAGATATCATCTTCCAAGAGATTGTCAGAGGAAATTGTCCTCATATTCTAGAAGCAGATGGTAAAATATACAATTAAAGAATCCACTGATCACCTCCTGAAACAGATCCCAAAATGAAAGCTTTCAGGAATATTATAGGCAAATTCCAGAAATCCCAGGACAAGGGGAAAATATTGCAAGCAGTTAGAAAGAAACAATTCAAAGACTGTGAAGCCACAGTAAGAATAACAGAAGATTTAGCAGCTTCTACACTTAAAGATGTGAGGGTTTGGAGTATGATATTTTGGAGGGGAAAGGAACTGGGATTACAACCAAGAATCACCTACCCAGCAAAACTGAGTTCAATCTTTCAGGGGCAAAAATGGGACTTTAATGCATCAAGAATGCATTCTTGATGAAAAGATATGAACTGAATAGAAAAGTTGACTTTCAAATAAAGTCCCTAGAGAAGCATAAAAAGGTGAACAGGAAAAAGAAATCATGAGGGATTTTAAAAGGTTAAACTCTTTACATTCCTACATGGGAAGATGATAATTCTAACTCACAAGAAATTTTTCAGTATTCAAACAGCTGAAAGGAATAGGTTTAGTCACAGGGGTGAATTGAATATGAAGGGATGAAATTTGTAAAGCAGTTTTTTTTGTTTATTGTTTTTTTGTGGATCATTCAGGATTGAGTGACTTGCCCAGGATCAAATAGCTAATGAGTGTTTTATGTCTGAAGCCAGATTTGGGCTCTGATCCTCCTGGGTCTCAAGCTGTTGCTTTGTCTACTATGTCACCTAGCTGCCCCCAATGACATCTTTAAAATAAAATTAAGGAGTTAGAGGATTGCACTGGGAGCAAGAGAAAGGGAGAGGTGGAATGAGGCCAAATATATCCCATAAATAAAGGAAGAAAAAGTTTATGGAGTGGTGGGGAAGATGGGGGAGGAGTGGGGAAGTGACTGAGCCTTAATCTCATCCTAACTTGCTCAAAGAGCAAATAACATACACACTCAAGTGGGTATAATAATATATCTTGTCCTGTTGGAAAGTGGGAGGGAAAGAGGATAAGTGGGGAGAGGCAGTCAGAATTGTAACACTTTTGAGGAGGGATAGGGTAAAAGAAGATAGAAAGTAGTGTAAATATGAAGGGAAACACAGTTAGGAATAGTAACTGGGAAAACATTTGAAGCAGAGGCAAGAGCTGTATAAGACGAGGAGGAGGAGGAGGGGGAGGATACTTACTTTGCTGGGTTATTGTGAAGAAAATTCTTTGTCAGGTATAAGGTACTATTGAAATGTTATCTATTATTGTTGTTGTAATAATCATCCTCATGGGTTGATTGTAAGGCAATATTTCTTTAAAATACTATATAAATGTAGTTTACTATAAAAAATAATAAATGATGAGCAGGATGTTATCAGAAAAACCTGGGAAGTCTTACATGAGATAATACAAAGTGAAATGTATTGAATACAAAATAATAGAAATATTGTAAGATGATCTGCTGCAAATGACTTAGTTATTTTCAGCAATGCAATGATCTAAGACAACTCTAAAGGACATCTAGACATATGGTCAATACTTTATTAGTATCTAATATTAATTAATAATAAATAATTACTGCCCAAACAGGTGCAATACGCATTCATATATAAGTAGCTCTAATTTTAGAAACTACAGCAGCCAGAAATACTTTTAAAAACCAAGACATTTACTGATTATGTGACCCTTGATAAATAACAATCTCTATTAGCCTCAGTTTCCTCAACTGCAAAATGGTGAGAATAAGAACCTATTTTGTAGGGTTGTTATGAGGATTAAGTAAGATAATATCTATACAGCAGAGTGCCTGTCACACAGTAGGCACTATATGCAAGCTAATTTCTCTTCCTTCATTTCTTTTCCCCCTCTAGACTCTTATAAACAAGAAAGATGTTTCACTCTATGAATATTAAGTATTTCTATAGGGGACAAGTTTGTTGAATTAGGAACTTTTCTGAAAGGTAGATTATTGTTCTCTTTTTATTTCAATTTATAGAATTAAGAAAAATTCAATTAAGAAAATCTTTATTAAACATTTTCTATGTGTCTGACATTTTGCAATGCACTATATGTATATATATATATGTATATATATATATGTATATATATATATATATGTATATATATATATATATATATATATATATTTAAGAACCTGCCATCAAAGTGCTTATTTTGTTTGAGGGCAATAGGAATATGCATGGAGAAGGAAATAAAATGTGTTTCACTGGATCCATGACTTCACTGGTACTGAGAACCTCCTGGGAAAAAAAGCGAATCATGCTACTCCCTTTAGCAATGAAGAGTAAAACCTGTTCTGTAGATTTTCATCTTGGTAAGAAACCTGGGACACTGAGTGGTTCAGTAACTTACCTAGAGTCATATTGCTAATCTTTGTCATAGAGAGGACTTTTCTTCCAGATGGCAAGATTGGCTTTCTACCTCTGATACCACATGTGAAATGAAATTTATAGAAAGCAAATACAAAGTTATTTCCAGAGATATGGTACAAGGGGAAGCTGACTTAGTATGAAATTAGAGAACCTATGTCTGACATTTATTAGCAATGTAAGTATAGGGGAATACTTTCCTTTCTTGGGCCTCATATAACTCATCTGTGAAATGGGAGATTTGAATTAGATAGATTCTAATTTCCTTTCCATCACCAGATTGAACATCCATTATCTTCTGAATGCTATGGTGAAGAATGTTAATTACTGTAATAATCAACAAATGTTCAGAGTGATTCCCATTAGATCTGTACTTAAAAGAATGCTAGGGATTATGAGAGAAAGATTTGAGGTAGGGATATATTCAAATAAGGGAACTTTCTTTTTTAAGTGAAAAGAGGTGGGAGATGAGATTTCACTTTGAAAGAATAGGAATTAAATAGTTTTAAAGGGGATAGACAGAACAATGGATACACTACGGGATTTGGAAGCTAAGACCTGATTTCAAATTCTTCCATATATACCACACGACTTTGGCCAAACCTCTTATAAGAAAATCAGCCTCACTTTCTTCATCTGTAAAGTGGAAAAAATGAAAAGTATTTCTCAGGACTTTTGTTTGAATCTAAGGCTATAGCATATGCAAAATGAAAAGCAACACTTGCATGCCATCTTCACTATTTATAATAATAATAATAATTATAATTATTATTTATTGCTACTACTATTATCATCATCCTTATTATTATTATTATCATATTATTGTTAGCTTTAGATGTAACAATTTATTCCAGTGCCAAAAACTTGATGGAAAGAAAGCAGTAAACAGTGAGGAAATAATGGTATTAAATGCAGATGGCTCTTCCTATAGTCATTTTGATTGTGAAAAATTTAAGGTTTTCAAATTGTTTTCCTCACAACAAAGATGATGAAACTGAGTCTATGAATAGTCATTTGACTTGCCTGAATCCCAAAGTTCTTGCTGCCTAAGTGGTAGTTTAAACAGTTTAATTTCCTTGCAGATGATCATATAGTTGATGTCTTTGAGGGGATTGGAATCCAGATATCCTCACCCCAGGCCCACACTTCTGTCTTCTAAACCTCCACTGTCTCTTATAATATAGAAAAGCTTCATAGAACTTGTTTTCTTGATTGTCCCAAGAATGTAAAATTCACCAAAATTATATAATGTCATAGAGTTTGTTTTCTTTTAAGTCTACATGTGTATGGGGGCGGGGGCGGGGGGTTAGTATCAGAATGGTATATGTGGAGGAAAGTGAGGCTATCCAACTGACTGTAGAAGTGGGGTCAGAGTAAAAGAAAATTAGAAGAAAAATTTTGGAAAAATAGCCCGGGTTCAGTTTTTGGAGGGCTTTCAATTATAAGAACGTTGTAGTTAATAGGTTGCTATCATTGGTCCTGCTGCAAGAAAACAAAAATCAAAAGTATTGTTTGAGGTTTCTCAGTTAAGTTTTGGTACTTAGTGAGTAATATATCTGGGCATCTAGGTGGTGAAGGGGATAGAACATTCAGTGGGCCTGGAGTCAGGAAGACACATCTTCCTGAGTTCAAATCCAGGCTCACTTAGTAGCTATGTGACCCTGGACAAATCACTTAAATTAACTTGTTAATCTGTAAATTAAGCTGGAGGGGCAGCTGGTGGTGCAGTGGATAGAGCACCGGCCCTGGAGTCAGGAGGACCTGAGTTCAAATCCAGCCTCAGACACTTAATACTTACTAGGTCTGTGACCCTAGGCAAGTCACTTAACCTGAATTGCCTCACTAAAAAACAAACAAACAAACAAAATAAACTGGAGAAAGAAATAGAAAATTATGCCAGTATCTTTGCCAGGAAAACCCCCAATGGGGTGATGAAGAGTTAGAAACAACTGAAAAAAAACTGAACAACAGGAACAAAAAGGGTTGTATTGGAGAAAAGAAAGGAGATTGTTTTAGGAGCCAGAAGGAACCTCACAATCCATCTAGTCCAATGCCATTGTTTTAGAGAGTAGAGATCTGAGATTCATGGAGGCTAAGTTATCAATACTGACCAGTATTACACAGATGGACTTTGTATCAAGGATGGACTTTGAACCTGCGTCCTCTGACTCCACATTTGGTGCTCTTTACTTCTACCAACCTGTCTCCTGGAAATATTTCATTTGAATGGTCTTACAATTTTGAGTCCCTGTCCCATCTAAGCCTATGTATAATATTAGTCTATTATTAATCTTCTGATTTTTTCTGTGCATAGCTTTCTTTGAATATATTTGTTTGCATTTTGTCTTCCCATTAGATTGTAAGTTCTTTGATGGCAGGAAATTTATTTTGTCTCTTTGTATATTTTCTACACTTAATATAGTGCCTTACATACAAGAGGCAGTAAATAAATGATTGGTGATTGATTCTACATCTGGAGACCACAAGCAAAGGAGCTCAGAATTTTCATAAAGACTTCAGTAATGAAGGAAGAACGGGCTCTTGCTAGAGATGAAGGAAAAACTGTAAGTCCAGAAGAAATATCTGGTGGGTCAAAATAAAAAAAATGACCATCTTGCGAAAGACTCTATGGAGGAAAAAAAACTGAGTTTTCACCTGAGGGACTGATACACTTAAAGATACTGGATAAATGTGATCACATCTTTGGGATAATTCAGTGGCATAAACTGTTGGTTGTACAGAGAAAATGGGAGAGGAAAAGGATAGAGTCCCCATTTGATCCCTTGTCTGGGAAGCAAGTTACTAATGGAAAACTCAAGGTCCAGCATTGAAAGAAATTAAGCATAAACAAATCAATACCTTGTGCCTTCCTTTCTCAGAAATTGCTGGGAGCTTTAAGAAATAAAGGGAAATGATTTAGTAAAATGTATTTGATATTTTATAGAGATGACAATGTGCCTTGCAGTTGATAAATCTGAGATACTTTCCATCCTTTCTCTGTCCAGCAGAGTCCCTGAAATGCTTTAAATCATGGGGAAATTAAAGCAGATGTTTGGTGTTTTTTCAACTACTGTAAATGCCATATAGATGACAGCATGGGTAAAAGGCAAAAGATACAATTAAAAAAGGAAGCTAGCCAGTCTGCCAATCTTTTTAAGGGCTCTTTGATATTACAACCCACTAATGATACCATGTATTTTAATTCCAGCTGCTATTTTATCCTGCTACTCATGCCCAAACCAGAATGACTGGTAGTGTAAAAAGAGATGCAATTTAATTGAGTAACTCATTCAGTTGGGAAGTAGATGTAAATAGAGATGTATTTCTTGTACCCCAAACACTGCTGGGTATAGACTAGAGGCATTTAATAAATGTCTATTTAATTGTGGATCCAAATAAGTCTTGAGCTGTTTTTACTGAAGAATTTATTTCCCCTCAAGAACATAATACTTTTGGATTATGTTGTACTTTGCACATAGTAGACATCTTACAATTTTATTCAATGCTGTAGTAGAAATTTACAATATTACAAACTTGTGTGAAGTACCTACTTTGTGCTAGAAAAGAAATGTGACAAAAACAAAACTGCTTCTTGCCACAAGGAGTTTCAATGGTGCTTGAGGAATATAATATGTACATGAGTAAATACAAAATATTTATAGAGAAGGAATAATTAACTCAATGAGGGAAGGAGGGTAAATAACTGAAAATGTCAGAAAGTACCTCTAATAGGAATTGACATCTTAGTTGCACCATGAAGGAAGATAGTGATGGCAGGAGACAGTGATCCAAAAGGACACTATTCCAGGTATGTGGAATAGGGGGCAGGGAGTAGTGATGACTTATAGAGTCATTTTACTTAAATGGTTGACAATATTCTCAAGAAACATCTAAATGTTTTTTGTGCCTGGTATAATCCCTGGAGATATTCAAAAAAACTGTAAGATAGTCTCTGTCCTCAGGGAATTTATATCCTAAAAGGGAAAAGGTAATGATCAGGAAAGGATGTTTGGTTTGGAAAATCAAACTAAAAGGGGAATGAAAGGTAATTTCTACATAGGTGACTTTGAATAGAATTCTGGTGAGACCTGAGTTCTAATTTGGCAGACACTTACCAGCAGTGTTATTCTGGGTAAATTATTTTTTCTCTCTCTGTCTCAGTTTCCCAAACTATAAAATGGGGATAATAATAGCACTTACCTACCAGAGTGATCATAATGATCAAATGATATATTTCTAATTACCTGGAAGGTGCTTAATAAACATGTTTCCTTCATTCCTTCCTTCCAGACAAAAATCTTGAATTCTGTGTTTTAGTGATAAATAATGGTTGACGGGGGCAGCTAGGTGGCGCAGTGGATAAAGCACCAGCCCTGGATTCAGGAGTTCCTGAGTTCAAATCCAGCCTCAGACACTTGACACTTATTAGCTGTGTGACCCTGGGCAAGTCACAACCCCCATTGCCCTGCAAAAAAAAAAATAATAATAATGGTTGACATCATTGAGGTGGAGAAGGAAATACCACAGTAAACTAGGGCACTGGCTCTTTGATTTCTGTCTTGATGAAAACAATTAGATACAGGAAATTCAAACTGCATCTGCACAAAGGCAGGTAACTACAATGTACATATAAAATAATTCAAAACAATTTCAAGAAGTAGAAGTACCAGAAGACTTTTTTTTTTTTTTTTGCAGGGCAATGAGGGTTAAGTGACTTGCCCAGGGATACACAGCTAGTAAGTGTCAAGTGTTCGAGGCCGGATTTGAACTCAGGTCCTCCTGAATCCAGGGCCAGTGCTTTACCACTGTGCCATCTAGCTGCCTCAAGAAGTAGAAGTACCAACAGCTAGGAGAAGCAGGAAAAGCTGTATATAGCTGATGACATCTGACTGTGCTTTGAATGAAGGAGACTAAGAATTCAACCAAGTAGAGATAATAAGTGAGTAGATTCCAAAAATGGAATTTCTTTTGTGCAAAGGAATGAAGGTGAGAGATGATGTACAATTGTGTACAGATAGTGAGTGGGCCAGTTTGACTAAAATGGAGAGTGCATGAAGGATATGTGAGAATTGAAGTGGCTCCCGAGTGTTGGAGGCATGTTGCAGGGGGGGAGGGTCCACCATGAAGGGAGAGCATGTGATGGGAGACATGTGATGGTAGTGTCTGTAACTGACCTTTATGAGGATACTGAAGGTCAGCCTGGCGTCCAGAAGCTACTTCTGTAGAACCACCTGTGGGGCTTGTCAACCAGAGCTATCAGCCAATTACCTTGGAGCGGTGTTTGTGGATGGCCCTGTTTCCTGTTGTAGAGGAGACTTCCGGGAGGAGGAAGGGGTGAGGGGGCTGTCTTTTGCCCAGGACCTCGTTTTGAGTGGAGTTGAGATGCTGGTTCCCTGAGATAGATAGATGAAGGAATCTTGGCCTCTTTCTCTCTGATCACTTGATCCTAATGCACCTTAATAAATGATTAAAAGTCTAAACTCTTGCTAAAGCTTCTAATTTATGGTGACCACTCACTAGATTTTTAGACAGTTTAGCTAGAATTTTTAGCACCATACAGTTAGAAATTTGAAATGATATAAGAAAGGTAGAGAGGTACCAAATTACAGAGAAATTTTAAAACTAGCCTTAGATTTCATATTTTATCCTAGAGGTAAGTTATTTTTTATTTGAGATGGTGACATTAATCAACCAATTATCAATCAATAAGTATCTATTAAATGTCTACTATATTACAAGAACTGTGATAAACACAGGATCCAAAGACAAAAGTGGCCCATTCTTGCCCTCAAGGAACTTATATTCTATTGATAGAGTCATCAGGCAGACAGATAAGTATATACATAATTAATGTAAGGTAATTTAGCAAGCATAAATCTGGATCTCTTCCTTGGGCTTCAGCACCCCTCAATGCTTATTGGCAGTTGGGAATACCAAATACGATGTACCAAGACACAGAAACTTAAAATTTCCCCCAACAGAAATTATCTTTCCTGCCACAAACTCAATCTTCTTCCAAACTTCCCTTTTGTCCATCAATGACAACACAACGTTAGTCTCCTGAGTCCTAACTTCATAACTATGGTGATATCCTTAATTACTCACTTTCTCTCACACCACAGACACAGCCAGATGCCAAATCTTTCCATTTCTAACTCCACAACATCACTTGCATCTAACTTCCTCTCTCTGTGGTGACACAGCCACCACCTTACTATAAACTCTCATGATTCAAATAAGGGGGTGCCATTTAGCTATATGTCAACTAGGTGGCACGATCTTTAGAGCTCTGAACCTGGAGTCAGAAAGACCTTAGTTAAAATCAGGCCTCAAATATTTATTAGTTGTGTGACCCTGGATAAGTCATTTAACCCTGTTTGTCTCAGTTTCCTCCTCTATAAAATGGGCTTGAGAAAGAAATGGCAAATCACTCCAGTATCTTTGCCAAAAAACAAAACAAAACAAAATGAAACAAAACAAAAACCTCCAAATAGGTTCATGAAATGTTTTACATGACTGAACTGATTAAACAACAACTCAGCTACATATAAGAATCCCTGTGAACTGCATGCCAACTTGTTTTTAAAGTGTAATATTATTTATCTTCCATTCTATTTTGATTTTGTTAAATATTTCCCAATTATATTTTAATTTGTTTCAAGCACCATTTAAGAGTATTGTAGGCTACATCCTCTCCTGGAGTACTGTGAGCCAGGTTCTGCCTATCTGCCATCTGTCAAACACCTCTACTCTAGATTATTATAAAAGACTGCTAATTTGTATCCTTGCCTCAAGTCTTTCCCTGATCTACTGCAGCCTGGATATTTCTGACAAAGTAATATTCCTTAAGGGCAGAGCTGAGCATGCCTCTCTCCTCTCCCCTTACGTAATAAAGTTGAATGACTGGCTAATGATAAATCTTAGTGTAAGTTTATCTTTGGTAGATCTTCATAACTTGAACCCATCCATTTCTTCCCTAGACTCATTGTTCATTATCTCCCTTCTGGTAAGTCAGCAATCCCACTAAATTGATCATCTTATTATTTGTTATACCATGTTTCCTCGTGTCTTTGCTTTGACCATTACCCTATATTTCACTGTCTCCCAACCTCTGCGTCAAAGAATTTCTTCCATGAAAATGTAACTCAAAGACTACCTTCTATATGAATTATTTCATCATCTCCCCTTCCAACTTCAAATACCCTCCCATGCAAACTATCCCGTGCTTAACTATTTTAACAAATAGTTTAACAAGGAAGTTAAATATGACCATTTGGAAGAGGAAGATATTTTGAAAGGGATGATAATGAATTCTATTTGAGGCATGTTAATTTGACATTGTTTCTGGTAAATTGTTTGACATTTTCTAATATAGAATATTTATTTGTGCTTGTTTGCTTTAAATTTATTTAGTATAAACTTACATTTTGACCTGTAATTTCCTTCTTCAAATATAAGTTCCTTCAAAATATGGATTGTTTTATTCATTGTAGTGTATCTTCAGACATTAGCACAGTGATGGTCACAAAGGAGGTGGTTAAACAGTACTTGATTGATGTATTAATTTGAGATCTCATGCCTAGAATGCATTCTCTTCTTATCTCTACCTGATAGAATCTCCCTCTTCTATCAACATATAGTTAAAGGATGAAATTCTACATGAATATTGTTCTTATCCTACGTCCTATAAAAAATTGAAACATCTAATAGACAGCAAAAATGGTCAATTTTGATTGGTTTTGCTTAAAATATCAATTTCTACAAAGATTTTATGGAAATTGACTTGAACAGTCACAAATATGTGCACTCTCCACATGGATTGCCCATTCTCCCTATACTAGAAAATTTTAGACCACATTGTTTAGTCTTACAGACCCCAAATTTCCATATTCAGTTACTTTAGTGAATAAAATAACTTAATGTTTTTCATTTGTCAGTTTCAAACTCCTGCTTCATTTCCAATAGCATACCCATGTTTTCAGAACACTACACCCAACTATATTCTAAACTATTTTCATATTGTGATTATTTTATATTTATTACTTTCTACCTTATATTTATTACTTCTACCTCTTTCCCCTATTTTGACAACTTCTTTACTTTTCTACCTGGTTTTCTTTTTTAATTCCTTCATATAATGATCTAGATTTATACCTGGGTAAGACCTTCTTGGTTTCCCCTGCTTCTCTTTCTAAGTCTTATAGGGTTCAAAGGGCTGCATAGATCCCAATTGTAACCCTTGGTCTTTTCATGTGGCAAACTAGAGCATTAACTAGAGTAGGGCCAAGCAGAATTTCAAACTAATATAATAACCCTTGAGGTGGCCACTTCTGACAATATCATCATTCATATGACAGAAATACATAGATACTCTATGCATCTGTTCAGGCACAAAAAGATGCTCAGAAAAAGAACGTCTGATTTCCCACTGATCAACTATCACTTCATTGCTACACTTAAATTCTACCATTGTCATAAGGGTAATTCCTCTCCAGAGAAATATAATCCTCTTATTCATCCCTTCAACTCTTAAGTCCTGACAGATCCATTTGGTTGTGACACAACGAGACAATTGATGCAAATCAGCATGCTAGTTTAGTAGGGATATAAATACCCCATAAAACCAAGCATAATTTTTGCCCAGAACAGCTCTCACACTAACATCACTTCTAATTGTTTAAAATAGCTGTTTTCTTAACAGTACAACAAAAAATGCTAACATGATATGAGAGATACTCATATAGTAAAGTATATGTTTAAATGATAAAATATAACTTGGGGTTATAATCTTCCACCACCAAATTCAGTATTTATTGTAAAGAATAAGTGCATATTGTAATCTTCTATGGAAGCATATGGAGAATAAATATCTATGTCCTTATGGTAACTCAGAAATCTAGACTACATACTTTGATTTAATTCATCTATTCAGTAACATTAATGGCAATGATTCCCTGCTAATTGCTTCTCTGTTGGTCCTTTCCCTTTCCACCTTGGCAAATTCTCTTCTCCTCTGTACTCACATGTGGCATTAACTAATGGCATTATATTACAATCCCTTAAGTAATATTTAGAAATAATTTCTTCTTAATGTTAATAAACATTCCTTTTGAAGAAAAACATTACAGGGATCATCAGGATACCCACATCTGAACCATATAGACAAAACAAGCCAGTCATTCACTAATCTGGGTACTGTAGCTTTCATTTGCCATGGAAATGATAGATAATATCTCACATTATTTCTAAGCAAGTCAAACAACCCTGATAAATAACTAGAATTCAAAATATCTACAAAACTTGCCTTTCCCTTCCCTTTTCTTCCTTCAAATATAAGATTCAGTAGTTAGCTGAGTCACTTAAGAGAAACTTTCCCTATGCCCACTTCTAGGTGGTACCAAGTGTTGACACTACAGATTAATAATAAGCATCTATATAGCATTGTAAAGACTGCAATGCACTTTACAAAAATCTTAACAACCCTGTGATAAAGGTGCTATGGCTATCCCATTTTATGGATAAGGTAACTGAACCTAAGATAAGTAATTTGCCAACCATTACACAACTAGGAGTTATCTGAGGTAGGATTTGAACTTGGGTCTTCCCAACTGTGTCTAGCACTCTATCCATTGAGACACAACTAAACTGGACAATAAAATCAATTACTTCTCACATCAATCATGAATCACTTGGGTGACGTCTTTTAGCTGACTCCTAACTGCCAACAGTTGAAGAACACAAATTTCTAAATGATGTAAACTCTTAAGTCTTCAGCATAGATTCTGTTTATCCCCAAAATCCTGTGTCAGCTTCCTATCACAGGATCTTTTTTAGTTGATACCTTAAATGATTTTAGTGACTGATTTTTTTCACTTAAAAGGTAAACACTAGCTTCAACCTATGCAAAGTTCTATTTAATTGTTGTTTAGTTTCACAATATTTATTATTCCTCATTTTTGAAGTGTGATTCTACTTAGTTATAAAACATTTAAATGTCAGTCATGTAAGGTGCCCTAATTCTGTCAAGTTCTATAGTCTTCAAAACCAGTTTTCAATACTCGACTGTGTCCAAGCAATTGCTTATTTTGACCTGTGCTGCATTTACTCTCATTTTCTGTTTAATAAATAAAATATATAAGTATACCAAATTGTTCCTATTTAAGGAAAAAATATTTCTACATCATTCATCAAGTGATTTGTTTAATTATATTTCTATCACTGATTATTTTCTTTCCAAAACTGACCAAATCTCTTCTGTGAGCCATGTTTCTTGATTAGCACACAAGTAGCAAAATAAATAAATTAACAAATAAGCACATATGTAAATAAAATAATTAATGAATGACTGGATAAAATGAATGTATCAATGAATGATTGAATGGATGAATGTTTTCCTTCCTTTTAGGAATTTAAATATTCACTTACAATTAGCAATATCTTCAATTAATTGATAGGTTTATTTTTCTTTTTACAGAAATATATACATCTTTTTCAGTACTGAACTGCTTCATTTCAATAGAGTAGCTCATAGAAAATATACCTTAGAGTAACAGATGATTATCCTTTGTGTTCTATTATATGCAGTATAAGTAGCAGAGAGATGCTTAAATTTAGTCAAAAAAACCCAGAACAATAAAAAAGACCTGGATTGAAATCTTGTATCTCACACTAACTAGTTGTGGTGCCATAAGCCAGTAATTTAACCTCCATGAAAATTGAGCAACATTCTAAAACCATTAGTTTCAGTTCTTTTGTTCCAAGTCACTAGTCCTTGATTAATTGTTGTAACCTGTTCCTGCCCTACTCACTTACTGATTATGCTTTCTTTCTAGAGACACTAGTTGGTTTGAAGGCTCTTTATCTGCATACACACCCTCACAACTGAAACTCATTAGCAACTCTAGTTAAAATCCAGTATGCCAAGCTTCATTTAATAATTTAGAGTCTACGTGGAGCACTGAACTATGTTTTATTTATAGTAGCAAATGTTCAGGGACATAACAATGCAACATATATTTCTCAAGTTCCCATTCTTGTCTCTCAGGTCACTTCAAAGTAAAAAGTTCCTGAATGGCCACTTAGACATGTCACTTTTCAAAACAGCAGAAGGAAGCACTATTGAACAACAATAACCTTGAGAATAAGTCAAAGAGTGTGATGAGTATAAAACCGTTGGTTAACATAATTTTCCTCCCTTATGAGTCCTTTATATTTGGAATTTTCTATCGGAATTCTATAAATAGACAACTTCCTATGCAATATGGACTCTGGGGTTTCAAGAAGTATGCCCTTCATCTCAAATA
Organism: Dromiciops gliroides; assembly: GCF_019393635.1. Lineage (NCBI taxonomy): Eukaryota > Metazoa > Chordata > Mammalia > Microbiotheria > Microbiotheriidae > Dromiciops > Dromiciops gliroides. The sequence goes on from NC_057862.1 coordinate 671,059,217, forward strand.
ATTCCTTCATCTAATGTTAATTCTTGAAAGTTAGCAAGTACAATTTTATTCCTTTGGTTTAGGGTTTGAAGAATCAACATGTTTCCCATACTAGAATATTATTTTCTTTAGGATAGGCATGATTTTATGACCTTTATATCCCCAATTTCTTGCAAATAATAAATGCTCAGTAAATGCTTGTTGACCAACTGACTCAACACATGACTATTATACTTACCAAGTTGTTTTTTGTTTGTTTGTTTTTTTAAAACATGAGTGTATACAGAATGCATTTTTGGAATACAAATGCTATGGGGGTAGATCTATGGATATGTATGTACTGATATATAAGTATATCCACAATTATTTCTGAAAAGCTGATAACTAGTAATAAAGGAGTTTAAGTAAATTATGTTAATTGCAAGTAATATACATCTATATCTAGATATCTAGGAGAATAATTAGTGGGCATTCCAATTATTAAGGGGCTTTATCCCTTTAATACTTGTAATTACCTTAATTCACTTAAACTTTCTGATTGTTGGTTTCCTCACAGTGTTATTTAGCACACATATACACATAGGTAGATAGATAGATGATAGATAGATAGAAAGTTAGACAGATAGATAGATAGATATACAAATATATATACACACACATAGATATTTGTATATGCACATATATACACATATAGATAGAGATAGCGATAGAGATAGAGAGATAGGGATATATATTTAGAAATAGAACTATAGATGTATATATATGTTTATCTTCCAACAGCTGTACTTTTTTTAAAAATCATATTATAAGAGAGACATAACATTCCTTTAGGGAGTCATTCATATAACAACAGCAACAACAACATAAGTGGTTTTAGTTAAGGACAAGGGCAACATAAGTTAACAGTATAACATAGCAGCTAACAACCTATGATTATAAAAGATATTAAAAGTCACAGGTTCTAAAACTAAGGAAATGTTAATCCCAATATATTCTCTCTAGGTCAGAGTACTTTCAAGCTATTGTGTACAATTCTCTGTGCCAATATCTGTGAAAGATATATAGATATCTTTGCTTATATAGAGAGTGCTAGAATGGGGATTTCTAAAGGCCTTCAGTTTACACCATGAAAGCATAAGAGTTGTCCTTCTATATTCAAAGTCCTGACATATAGAAAATTCATTACACATATAGTGTTAATGGAAAAAATGCTAGTAAAAATTGATAGGGGTTGCAGGTTTAATTTAGGATTGATGTAAAGTGAAAAAACAAACAAGAAATAACAATTTTTATATCAGTGTTATTTATTAAAAATGAAATGCAGAAGTTGCCTTAAAAGGCAATGAGTAGGGGCAGCTAGGTGGCACAGTGGATAGAGCACTGGCCCTGGATTCAGAAGTACCAGACTTCAAATCCGGTCTCAGACACTTAACATTTATTAGCTGTGTGACCCTGGGCAAGTCACTTAACCCCAATTTCCTCACCAAAAAAAAGGCAATGAGTATTTTTCCCTGATGGTCTTTAAGTAAAGACTAAAAATTTTGGACATGTTCTGAAGGGGAATTTTTTGTTTTTTTGTTTGTTGGTTGGTTTTTGGAGTACCATTTCAAGAATTATTTTGCAGGCCCTTATGTATTGAAAATGCTTTACTTCTGGATGAGAGGAAAAAGTCATTCATCTCCAAATTGTCTCAGGGACAGTATAACTAGCATGGATGGCCTTGTGTGGGTAATAATGAAAACAATAAATTAATTCTGCATTTATACAACCAGGCTTCCAAATGCTATTTTTTTCTCCTTGTAAATGATAATTTAAAGATTAGAAACAGGGGCAGCTAGGTGGCATAGTGGATAGAACACCGGCCCTGGAGTCAGGACGACCTGAGTTCAAATCCAGCCTCAGACATTTAACACTTACTAGCTGTGTGACCCTGGGCTAGTCACTTAACCCCAGTTGCCTCAAAAAAAAAGTTTAAAAAAATGTTAAAAAAAAAAAAAAGATTAGAAATAGGTAAGAAAAGTAGAAAGTAATGCTTAATACCAGGACCAAGCATAAATGGACAACTGGGTCAAAAGAGTGAGTGTAGGGGGAAGCATCTGGAATTTTTTTTTTTATTTGCAACAAATTTTTCTCCCTCCTTCCCTTTACTCCCCTCTACACAAGACATCAACCAAGTTATATATGTACAATCCAGAAGAACTCTTTTTATCAGTTCTTTCTACAGTGGTGGATAGTATGCTTCATTAGTCCCTTGGGAATGTCTTAGACTATTGTATTGCTGAGAGTAGTTAAGTCATTCACAATTCCTCATCGAAAAATACTGCTGTCACTATGGACAGTGTCCTCCCAGTTCTGCTCACTTCAATGTACATCAGTTCATATGAGTCTTTCCAGGTTTTTCTGGTATCATCCTGTTTGTCATTTCCTATAGCACAATACCATTCCACTACAATAATATACCACAGTTTCTTCAGTCATTCCTCAATTAATGGACATTCCCTTGATTCCCAGTTCTTAGCCACCACAAAGAGTTGCTATAAATATTTTTTGTACAATTTCCCCCCTTTTCTCTTTTTTCATGATTATTATTGTTAACTTTTTTCCCTCCATCCCTTCCCCATGGTATTTAGTCTATTATCTATCTTCTTTCACCCTATCCCTCTTTAAAAGGGATTTGCTTCTGTCTGGTCCTCTCCCCAATCTACCATCCCTTCTTTTGACCATCTCTCTTTATCCCCTTCCCCTCCTATTTTCCTGCAGGGTTAGATAGATTACTCCACCCAATTGATTGTATATGTTATTGCCTCCTTGAGTCAATTCTGATGAGATTGAGATCTTTGAGCCTATTCTGGTGAGTGTTATGATCATTTACTGCCCAGATTAGATAGATTACTCCACCCAATTGGGTACTTATGTATTAATACCACCTTGAGGCAACTCTGATGAGTTTAAGGTCTTCGAGCCTATTCTGATTAGTGTAAAATTCATTTACTTCACTGGTCCTTCCCCATCTCTTCCCCCACTCTATAAGCCCCTTCCTGTTTTGTTGTTTTTTCAAGTGGGATTTCACCCCATGATAACTCTACCCTTCCCCTTCCCCAGTGCATTCCCCTCACCACTAAATTTAACCCTAAAGATGTCATCATGGGGCAGCCAGGTGACACAGTGGACAAAGCATCCACACTGGACCCAGGGGGATCCCAGCCAAAACCCAGCTTCAGACACAAGATAGTCACCCATTGCTCAACTCCAGGTATGTCCTCCACCTACAATTTTTTATGGTTCTCTAGGGTCTTGTATTTGAAAATCAAATTTGTCATTCGGTTCAGGTCTTTTCATCATGAATACCTGAAAGTCCTCTTTTTCATTGAAGTCCCATTTTTTTTTCCTCTGAGAGATTATAATCAGTTTTGCTGGGTAGCTGGTTCTTGGTTGTAATCCCAATCCCTTTGCCCTCTGGAATATCAAATTCCATACGCTCTGGTCCATTAATGTAAAAGCTGTTAGATCTTGTGCTATCCTGACTGGGGCTCCACAGTACTTGAATTCTTTCTTTTTGGCAGCTTGCAATATTTTCTCCTTGACCTGAGAGCTCTGAAATTTGGCTATAATATTCCTAGGAGTTTTCCTTTTGGGATCTCTTTCAGGAGGAGATTAGTGAATTCTTTTAATTTCTATTTTACATTCTGCTTCTAGAATATCAGGACAATTTTCCCTGATAATTTCTCAGAAGATGATGTCTAAGCTCTTTCCTTGATCATGGTTTTCAGCTAGACCAATAATTTTCAAATTATCTCTCCTTGATCTATTTTCCAGGTCAGCAGTTTTTCCAAGAAGATAGTTCACATTGCCCTCTCTTTTTTTTTATTCATTTGGATTTGCTTTATTGTATCTTGGTTTCTTATAAAGTCACTGGATTCCATTTGTTCAATCCTAATTCTTAGGAAATTGTTTTCATCAGAGAGCTTTTCCATTTGCCAGTTTGGCTTTTCAAACTGTTGACTTTTTTCTCATGTCTTTCCTGCATCACCCTCATTTCTCTTTCCATTTTTCTCCTACCTCTCTAACTTTATCTTCAAAGTCCTTTTTGAGCACCTCTATGGCCAGAGACCAATTCATATTGTTCTTGGAAGCTTTAGATATAGGGACCCTGACATTGACATCTTCCTCTGAGGGTGCAGCTTGATCTTCCTTGTCACAAAAGAAACTTCCTATGGTCCTCACCTTTTTATGTCTGCTCATCTTGCTTTCCTTTTACTTGACTTTTAGCTCCTTAAAATCGGGTACTGTTTCTAGGCTGCAGTATCCCAAGCTTCAGAAAGTCCCAGGTTGTATGATTTAGGGAGGAGCAGATTCTTCACTCACCTGGACTGTTTGCTGATCCATAGATGACTCCAGACCAACTTGCCAATCAACCAGCTTTGTATGTTTTGGTTATCAGCTCTGAGGAGCCTATGCCCCTCCCTGACATGGGCCACTACTACTCAAGCCTACTTCCCGGTTCCCAGCAGGGGTGAAAAACCCAAGTTCTGTATCAACACCAGCATAGACCACTGTAATCTTCCCCCTGCCAAAGGCTCAGCCCTTTCTCCAGACTATGAGCTTAGTTCCAGGTGTCACTGGTGCTGCAGGTGATTCAGAGTCTCTGGGGGGGTCTCTTTCCTTGGCGAGGCTTTCCTGGGACTAGATCTGTGTCAGGGTGACTGTGGGGTTGAGCTTCACTCCTGTCTCAGCATAGCAGCTCCCTCCTTCTGACCTTCCAAGATGTCCTTGGTTAGAAGATAATTTCAGCACATTCTTCTGTGGGTTTTGCTGCTGCTGGAATTGTCCTATGGCATTATTTGGATGTTTTTTGGAGCAATCATGTTATGAGTTTGAGCGCTCACTGGCTTTCCTCTGCCATCTTCGCTCTGCCCCTGAGGGAAGCATTTGGAATCTGGAAGAAGAGTTTTTAAATACAAAATTTTGTGCAGGCAAGCTTTGTGACCACGGAAAATTCATTTAAACTCTGTGGTTCTTGATATTCTGATCTTTCAATGGCTATTATAATGCTTGTATTCCCTATTTCAGAGAGTTCAGGAAGTCATCATATAAATTTCATAGTACCCTATAAATGTGGATAGGCAGCAAGTAGTAGTTAATAACGAGGAATCCTTAAATAAGAAAAAGCACTGGGTTTTTATCTTCCCTCCAGCAAGGTACTGGAAGCATGCAATTAAGTAAACTATTCAGTGGTCCCATGTAATTTCTTAAGACCATACATCACAGTATCATTGATGAGCTTCATTACTAGAAAGAGTTTGGTTCCATCGAGTTACCTATGTAAATAAAATTATAATTATGCCCTTTCCCCAAGTAACATGAAATAATTATTCACATAATTCTGTTTTTATCCAAGTTTTTGATACTTTTAGTGGGTGAAATTCCAGTGTGGAAACTCCCTTTTCTGGTGAAAATCAGCATCTGTTCTCCAATATATAGTCTTAAAGAGTTGTACTAAAGGTCACAGGGTCTCTCAGCAAGTATGTTTCAGAGGCAAAACTAGAACCTCTCCGCATGAATATAAGGTTGATACTTTACACACTAACCTTTTGCTTTCTCTCTCTCTCTCTCTCTCTCTCTCTCTCCACAGACACATATAGACACATGCACACATATATGCATATATGTAGGGTGTATGTATAAATGTATATGTATACTCATATGTGTGTGGATGAATATATACAGACAGATATCATACACACATTTCTATAAATTTTATCCTATTTGTCAACAGCTTATCATTAGTCCTTGTTTTTATTTTTGTTTTCTGCATCTACAGAAAGTTTTATGGGCTCTTAAAATATTTTGTTGAAACAGTAAATGTCATCTAATTGTAAGGCAAATATTATTTTACCCTTGTTATTGATGAGGATCATGCAAGTGAAATGACTATTCATGATGTTAGAGATAATGAATGAGAATAGAGATTAAAATGCAGCATCCCAATTCCCATAAAAAAGTACTTTATTCTTGAATACAATAAGTTGAACAAGTTGATTTGCCATTCTCCATGTGTGTCCTACCTCCTAGACTGTCTTCCTCTCATTGACTGTTTGGAAGGCATGCAGTAAACTTTAGAAAGCCTAACATGATCCTTTGCAGAGAATTTCAAGATTTGACTGCTTAAAATTATATTTTTGACTGAGAAACTGTGATCCAGGACAACCTTTTCATTTTTAATAGATGAAGAAACTAAGGCCCAGAGAGAGTAAGTTACTTCTCCACAATTACATACCTAGTAAATGATGATGAGTTTCTAACTCCTAGTTCAATACTCATTTTATTAGCCTGAACTGTGTCCTTAAATAGCTAAGTGACTCAAAAGTTCATGATTGTTCTATCATGCCTGTTTCAATGTGTAAATTAAACCTTTCTTGGGGGGATAAATATATGAGTGTTGCTTTCTATAATTTATTTACTTTTATTCTTTTTTTCCATGATAGCATTGTCCTTAAACTCCTCTTAGTGTGTCTAATGCTTATATTTGTTACTACTGATCAAGATAGTGTTTGTCTTTAAAAGCCACATAAATTAACTTTATGTGCATTTACAAAAACTGATTTAATAAAAGTTGCAACCCCATATGGGGTCACATAACTGAATGTGGGCATCATGAAAAATTTGGCAGCAGTAAAAGTTTATAAATGTCTATTTTGTGCATCTATATGCCCTGGGGTCACATGAAAATTTCACAGGCAAAAAGGTGTTTGGAGTGCAAAAATTTTTAAAAGCTCTGGTTTAGGGCAGCTGGATGGGACAGTAGATAGAGTGTCAGGCTTGGAGTCAGAAAGACTCATCTTTGAGAGTTCAGATCTGTGACCAGCCACTTACTAGCTGTGACATCCTGGGCAAGTAACTTAACCATGTCTGTCTCAGTTTATTCACCTATAAAAGAAGCAAGAGAAGGGAAAAACACTTTAATATTTTTGCTAAGAAGATCCCAAATTAGGTCATGAAGAATCAAAAAATGACCAAAATGAAGGGTAAGAAAAATGACTGAATAACAAGAAATTTCAGTTTTGTGTACAATAAATGTTTGCCCCTCTTCATAAGGAGCAATGTTCATAATTGTTAATGATTTAATCATTCATAAGAAAAAGAAAGTTTTTCTTACAGAAAAAAATACAAAAATATTAGTAGTTGTCATGTAAGACTTCATAGAAGAGCTTCCATCTAACTCCTTTAAACTGTAAATATATCCAGAAAGCTGATATGTAACTCATTTCTGTAACAGGTTTATTTGTTCAGTTTTATAGGAATGTATTTTCCAAACCATTACAAAGGGACTATATTCTTTGGATGCACTGATATTTTATTGTCTATTTACATAGCCATACAGCAAAAACGTCACCAGTGGTAATATATTCCAAAACACTATAAACAACACAGCAGAGTTGTAGCCACATGCCACTATCTGAAATGGAGATGAAGTTGCTATGTTTCTCAGATGGGAGAACACCACATGATTTTTTTCCCCTTTAAAAACATCAAAGTCTTCTTCTAAAAATTGAGAATGAATAACCCTTCTGTGAAAAATTGCATTGCATGACTAATTTGGTAACTGATACTGAGAGCACAAATGAAAAACCTAATTCAGTAAACCATAGAATGAAAGATTTTTAATGCCAGAAAGAATTTTAGAGGGCATTTATGCCCAAGTCACTCCAAATGCAACAATTGCCTCGAGCATTCCCAGAGAAAGGTCACAGGGTCATGGATTTGCATCTAGAAGGGACTCTTGTGATCACCTATTCTGTATTTGTACATCCCAGGAAAAGGAAATTTGTTTGGTTTTTGTCCTTGAGTTTTTGAAGAGGATAAATATGACATCAGTATGTTAGAGTCAAGTTACAGTGTGACTAACTCTGGCTGATCAAACAAATGTGAGTTTGGAATGCTCTACCACATCTCAGTCACAAATAATCAATGTGAACCCCAGGAAAAAGGAACTTAGTACCTCATGTGATGACCTCTTCTGTTGCTGAACAAATCATTCTGTTGGAAATTTTTATCTTCTCCTTCCATTTGTCCATCATTTCCTTTCCTTCATCTTTCCCTTCTCTCTTCCTCCTTTCCTCCCTCTCTCTTTTCCATCATTTCTTTCTTTCCTTCCCTTCCTCCCTTCCTCCTTCCTTTTCTTCTCTTCCCTCATTCCCTCTATCATCCCTCCTTACTTTCCCTTCTTTCCCCCTTCCCTAGTCCCTTCCCTATTTTCTTCTTTCCTCACTCCTTCTCTCCTTCCTTGTTCCTCCTTTGTTCCTTCATTACTTTCTACCTTCCTTCTACCATTTGTCTGTCTCTTCCTCCCTCCTTTCCTTCTTTTCCAAATTAACCCCTTTATAATATAGACTCTCGGGGAAGAAGGCACCATCAAGGACCATGCAGTCCAAACTGCAACATATTCAAACACACTGATCATCATCATCTGCTCTCTTACTATTCCTTCCCCATTGTGTACATTGTGAACTTATTTTGGTTTGGTTTTTTGGTACCTAAGTGTGTGAATTTATATTTATCCCTATTGAATTTCTTCTTGTATTCACAAAAAAAGTTCTAGGCTAATTTTTTTTTTAATCTTGAAAAGGTCATCCAGTATGTTTACTTGTCTTCTCATCTTTCTTTTATCAGCAAATTCTATATGCATTTTTCATGTCATTGATTAAAAATATATAGAGATCACAAGGTCAAGCACAGATGCCTGGGGTACTGTAAATAATTAATTGTGATTTGAGGTTTTTATGACCCCATCTTTTGGCTAAAATTAAAAGCCCCAGTGCATACACTGGCTGATGCTCAGGTGCCTCCCTTCCATACCTGCACAGTGATCCACCAGTCACTGGCTGTAGCTGTTGCCATGGTGCTTGCAGCTCACATCATCACCACATGCTGATGCCTACATGGGCCTGGCAAAATTATACTGAATGGAAGCCCAGTGAGGGCAGTCATGTGACTGTCAATCAGGTCTGCCAGGCAATTGGCTTGGGGCAGTGTGTGGATGGCCCAGGATTTGCTGGGAAGGAGAAGGAAGGAGATTCAACATTCTGGCATGTGAGCTGGAGAGATCTGTGTGGTCTGCTGAGCCCCAGGTGGCGGTGTGATCCCAGGTCATATAGTTTTTCTTCCCCCATTCCCTTTTTCCTTTGTCCCTAGTTGTATTAATTTCATTTTTGTTTTGAATTTGTTTTCCTATTAATAAATCCTGTTCTGTTTTTTGAAAGAGGCTGTTAGTCTCCTTCCTTACCCCAATATTATAGTAAGCCACCTAACTAACACGCCCCAATTAAAATTTGGCCCCTACAGTACTATATACCATACAGTCAGAAACACAGATAAAAATTTGGTATCACAGATAATATATATATGTATATATATATATATATATATATATATATATATATATATATATATATATATATATATAAATTAAAATTTAGAAGACTAGAGTTCAAAATCTTGGATAGATGAACCACAGTTCTTAGTCAGAAAAACTGTTATATAAAATACTTTATATTTTACATTATATTTAGTAATATTCATATTATATATGCATATGAAATACATATATGTAATCACATTTATACATATGTGCATAAATGTGAAATGTATAAATATATATTATATAGAGAGATAGATTAGATAGATAGATAGAAAGATACATAGATACATAGATAAATAGATACATAGGTAGATACATAAGTACATAGATATATAGATACATAGATAGATACATAAATACATAGATAGATACACAGATAGATAGATGGGTGAGAAGGAGGAGATGGGATGAAAATGAGGACAGAGTAGTCTCATAAAATCCTAAAGAGAAGAATGTATCAAGGAGATGAGATTGATGAATACTGTCAAAGGCTTAACAGAAGTCAAAAATGATGAGGATTGAGAAATGTCTCTAAGTTTTGGAAAATAAAGATCATTGCTACATTTTTTTTAAATGGGGCAATGGGGGTTAAGTGACTTGCCCAGGGTCACACAACTAGTAAGTGTAAAGTGTCTGAGGTCAAATTTGAACTCAGGTCCTCCTGAATCCAGGGTTGGTGCTTTATCCACTGGACTACCTAGCTGCCCCAATTGCTACATTTTGAGAAAGTAATTTCCTTTAAATGTTGAGCTAAGAATTAAGACAAGAAAACTGAAAAAAAAAAAGTGAGAGAAAGGGATGTAGGAGTCCTGAGTAGGTTCCCACAAGGAGTTTAACAAAAAAAAGGAAGAACAGGTGTAGGAATGTGTTAGAGGGATTAAATTGATCCAGTGAGAGATTGTTTGCTTGTTTGTTCCTTTTCTTTTTTTGGAGGGGTGGGGGGTGGGGGGGCAATGGGGGTTAAGTGACTTGCCCAGGGTCGCACAGCTAGTAAGTGTCAAGTGTCTAAGGCCGGATTTGAACTCTGGTACACCTGAATCCAGGGCTGGTGCTTTATCCACTGCACCACCTAGCCTCCCCATGTTCCTTTTCTTTTGAGGTTGAGGGAGGTGATGGTAAGCAGGAGGAATCAAGAAAGATCATAGGATGGTGGGGGAGATATGAATATGCTAGTAGCAGTAAGACATTAGCTGGGAGATAAAGCACCGACCCTGGATTCAGGAGTACCTGAGTTCAAATCCGGCCTCAGACACTTGATACTTACTAGTTGTGTGACCCTGGGCAAGTCACTTAACCCCCATTGCCCTGCAAAAAAACAAAACAAACAAACAAAAAAGACATTAACTGGGAAGCTGGGAGAACTCAAAACTTAATGAGAGAATGATAATGATAATGATAACCTTAAAAATATATACTGTAGACTTCAGAAATAATTACATAAGTTGCATTTACAGGGGTGTTTGCTACTTCTTTATGTGAAACAGGAATGAAGGAAGAACCCTCATTGCCCTGAAAAAAAAAAAAGCGGGGTGAGGGAATGAAGGAAGAGATAGAGGTTATAGGCATCAGAATAACATTGAGATAAAAAGGAGAGAAGAGAGAGCTTTTCTCTGCCCCAACTCATTGAAATATAAGGCAGGGCTCTCAGATAACAGGGTAGGGAGAGAGAAATCCATGTGATTTTTGAAGTATGTTGCAAAAAAAAATTAGAAGAACTGCATTGATGATTAGAATAGTATATTAGTTTTTCAGTTATTCAGTTGTGTCCAATTCTTTGTGATCCTCCTGAACCATAATTTTCATTGGTTTTGTTAGGGTTTTTTTGGAGAAAATACTGCAGTGGTTTGCCATTTCCACCTCCAGTCAATTAAGGCAAGCAAGGGTTAAGTGACTTGCCCAAGGTGACACAGTTGGTAAGCATCTGAGATCAGATTTTAAAGCAGGTCTCCCTGACTCCAGGTCCAGAGCTCTGCCAAATGAACCACTTATCTGCCTCTCGTACTTTAATTACACAAGTAAAAAACTATTCCCTTGCCACAGTGAAAGCCCAGTTTAGATTACATAACATAAATTGTTGTTGATCCAGTGTTGAATATTAATTATATTTTAATCTACCTGTCTCCCACAAACAGAATTAATAAAGAGATCAGAGAAACTATATCTCCTACAATTTCTTTCCAAACCTGTCCTCCTACAAAAATTATAAACAGACCAGAGAACATGGCTAAAATCAGGTCAGAGACAGACAGAAAACAAAACAAAACAAACAAAAGAAATAATACTAATTGAATTTTGTCGATAATCATGTGGAGACCCTTCCAAATGGGCTCAGAGACCCCTTGTTTTCAAAGTGTTTTTAAGATTTCTTTGCTTACAGGTAACAGAATAACTACATTACCATGACACAAATCAACCCAAAGCAAATACTACAAAGGTAAATCAATATAAATCAGTTTAGAGCTCAACGTAAATCAGATGCTATTGTAAGATTATGTGGAGACAGGAAGAGTATTATCAAAGACAAGGAGCACTAGATAGTTGATTGGGCAAACAATAAGATCTATTAACTTTCTGGGGAAAGAAGATAGTGAATAAGAATTTCAAAGGGGTATTCAAAATTGTTTATTCACCTGTGGAAAGTAAATAGGGACTGTGTGGTTTCGGTTTGAAGTCTTTGAGCAAAAGGGTATTTTGCTCCTATTAATCCAGGGCCTCATAAAATCTATTTGGATAATAAGCCACCTCCATCAAATGCAGGTGATCCATATATTCATATTAACACCAATCTGCTCATTTCAGGAAAGAAAAATAAATTTCACTCAAAACAAGATATACAGAATACCTAGTTGTCCACCTAATAAAATATTTTTTAAAATAATCATATAAAGAAAACTACACACACACACACACACACATACATATATATATATATATATATATATATATATGTGTGTGTGTGTATATATTTGTGTGTGTATAGAGAGAGGAAAATTTTAATTAGAAAGATTAAGATTCATCTCTGAAAATTTAATCAGCATTACAATATTTGAGAAATGGTTTTTAATAACCAATAGCTTGGGAAAATTCAGAGATTCTCCTTCTAAATTCTTAATTTTTAAAAATTTCAGTTTTTCTTGAAGGACATTAGTGTTATTGAAATTGCACTAACTCTCCTAGATCTTGGTCAGATCTCACCCAACCTTACAAGATATTTAATCTTAGGTAGAGAAGCCAATTGGGTTCTACTAAAGCTTGTGTGGTGACAGATCCTTTTGTTTAGATAGCCCAAGGCTAGGAGTGGTCTGTTATAGCTGGGGGAGGGGTCTGGTATAGAGATAATTTGTCTGTCAAAGGGTGAAATGATGATGGGGAGATATCCCTGCTTCATTGGGAAGGTATAAATAAAAACTGTGAGCCTCTTGCCATGATTGTCTTTAGTCTAAGAGAGATAGCTAAATGGCCATCCTTTTATTAATATCCTATCAGCCCTATTAAAAATTATTAAACTACCCAGAAACTGTGCCTCTTATACTTTTTTTTTTTTGCAGGGCAATGAGGGTTAAGTGACTTGTCCAGGGTCACACAGCTAGTAAGTGTCAAGTGTGTGAGGCTGGATTTGAACTCAGGTACTTCTGAATCCAGGGCCGGTGCTTTATCCACTGCACCACCTAGCTGCCCCCTCTCATACCTTTTTAAACATCATAAAATTTCAAATTCAAATTCATTTCTAACAAATTGATAATGCTTTCTTGAAAATCAGGAAGGATCTGGGTGACACAGTTTCTGGAACCCTGGATCTGGATTCAGGAAGACCTGAATTCAAGTCCAGAATAAGACACATGCTAGTTATATGATCCTGGGTAAATCATTTAACATCTATCTTCTCCAGTTTTCTCATCTATAAAATGGATAATAATAACACTAACTTATAGGGGTTGTTTTCAGGAAAAGTGAAATGATATTTGTAAAGCTCTAGGCAAACCTTAAGGTGATACATATTTATGCTAGTTATTAATATTGTTTTTAAAATGAATCCCTTTTTCTGATTCAAATGTAATCCCCTTGAGGTTAGGTATTTATTTTGTGCTTTATCAATATATTCCCAGTGGTGCCCATTTTGGGGCACATACTAGGTCCTTTACTTAAGAAAAAAAAATGCTTGTTGATTGATTGACATAAATTCTCCTGGGAATAACTATCAATGTAAATACTCATTATGTCATTTACACTTTTGAATTGCCTGTAGCACTCCATAATTAAGTGACTTTTCCAGGGTCACACAGCCAATATGGGCGAGATGTTGGAATTGAACCCAGGTTTTCTTGACTCTTGTTTGGCCTTCCAAAAACTATATCATATTGACTCTCATTATTCAATTAAAATAATACTAATTTATTTGAGGATAGGGAGAATCAGGGATTTCCAAATGCCTTTTTTTTCCCATCTCTGTTTCTGGAAAATTACTGTCTTCTTCATCTCAGCATTTTGCCTGGTAAAAATTCTTAAGTCACACTTGAATGATGGCATTCCTTTCCCCACTTAAATCCTACTAAAGGAAATTCTATAAACTCCCAAAAAGAAATGCAATTGAAGAGAGACCTGAAACCTTTATATGTTTTGTCGTGCTTTCTCTCCTTGTTTCATTTACCCAGCTATAGGCTAGAAAATCAGAAAATGTAACTCAAAAAAAAAAAAAAAAAGGCCTGCCTTTCCCTGCTAACCTACAGCTGGAAGAGAGAACATAGCAATTATTTGATGACTCAAATGTCGTAAGCATAATAGTAATGTTTTGAACAATTCAAACCATTAAGAATTCAGGTAAAGAACAAAGGAAATACTTTTCAACATATGGTTCTGATAAAAGTTGGACTGGTAAACATTTTAATGTAAGATGATGTTTTGAGTCACTTTCCCTCCTACATCCAAGAGTTTTCTTTCTGAAAACACAATGAGAAATCTTCTACTTTAAGTGCTTTTATTCACAAGTCAAGGTTCAAGTTCAATTTTCAAGGTACTCAACAATTTATTCCATCCTTGCCTATTTGGTTTTCTATCCTCCCAACCAATTCTGATATGGATCTCTGCTTTCCTTAGATCTCCTTGAAATGATGTCATGTCCATCTTCATGGAAAAAAGCACTGGGTGTGGATTAGGGGATTCGGTACTGATTCCCTGATCTTCTGCTCCCTATTGAATGGCTTTGGTTGGGTTATGAGATGTCTTTGTTCTTCGGTTCCCTCTTCTCTTAAATGTAAAGGCTCTGAGTTCCCTTTTTGCACTAGATTCTATGATTTGATGATTCTTCTCTAAACCTCTCCCCATTCTGAATAGGCCCTCATTTCTCCTTTCTGCCTATATAAAACCTATGGCTCACATCGCATCCAGTATCAGATTCATCTTCTGTAGGAAGTCTCCTTTAATCACTCTGGCCCTAATCAGATCCCTTCCATTATGATGGAGGCCTAGAAAACCAGTGTTTCATCCCACAGAGAGCAGTAGTCAATCATGAACTAATCTATTATCTTTTTTTTTTTTATTTTGATCTTTTCTTCCCCATGAAGTATGGCATATGTCAGAGAAAGAAATCTGAATAGTGAAGTGCACTGATATTAAATCTTACCTTTGTCACTTACTAGAGCTCTATAATATATTTTTCTAGAGTTGTAGTTCCCTTATCTGAGTCATCTCTGAGTTTTGGTGTGAGGAAAGCTTTGTAAACCTGAAAGTATCATATAAATAGTAACTTAAATATATGTAGTTAGCATTTACAAATAACTTTAAGGCTAGCAAAGAAATATGTTTATATATATATATATATTAGAAATATATATGCTAATGTAAATTTTGATCCTTACAATAATCCTGTGAGGTAAGTGTTATACCATTTTACAGAGTACCTGAATCTAAGAACAGTTAAGTGATGCTCAGGACCAGGAAGCTAGTAAGGCCTGTGTGCCAGGTTTCAACTAGGGTTTTCCTGACTCCAAGACTCATGCTATCTATCTGTATGCCATATGAATTCTTTTTTACTTTGTCATTTTAATAATATAACTAACAACCATAGTAGTCATTATCTTATAGTATATAAACTGTATTCACAACCTTTATTTAATATGATTTTGTAATGATTGGAATGACGCCACCTGCTGGAGACTTACTGTAGGAAAGCTTCAACATGAGGAGAGGGCCTCTGAGGGCAGGACCATGAGTCTTTTCTTTGGCATCAGGAAGTGACGTTTGCTTGTGGGAGGAAGAAGGGGGAGGCTGGTGTGCTGGCTCACTCTCTTTACCGACGACTCTGGTGGAGAAGGGAGCTAGAAATGCGCTCTCCCTTTAATAGATAGATGAATCTAGGCCTTTCTTGCTTTCTTTACCAAACTCTTATTCTCCTTAAAAAATGCTTAAAAGTCTAACTCTTGCTAAAGCTTATAATTTCTTGGCAACCACTCATTAGATATTTTAGACAGTATAGCTAGAATTTTAGCCCCTTCCAATTTCCAGAATAAATCATAAGCTTGTACAGTTAGGCACCCATTATGTAGTTTTTCTCTGCTGCATAGTATGCTACATAGTGGTGGTGGTGGTAGTAGCATTAGGAGCAGCAGCAACAGTAGCAGCAGCAGGAGGATGAGGATGAGGAAGAAGACGATGTATGTTGTAGTTAGAGATCAGGTTTCAGAGTTGAAAAAAGCAGTTTGGTAGAAGTCCCACATCTGACAAATACTGGTTGTGTGACCCTGAACCAATTTTCCAGGCAACTCTCAGACTGTGAGTTGGAGAATAATTATTTATCTACATTTGTAGGAGTTTCCCCACCAGGAGTTTCCTATCCCAAAGAAATCACAAATCTAGAGAAAAAAATAGCATCACAATCACTTCCAGATGTGACACTGATCAGAATAATAACAATCTGAATACTTTTTGCTATGGTGTATAAAACATGCCTAGATATGACAATTCATTTGATTTTTATAATTATAAATATTGGGATGATTGATAAGTCAACAGAAATTCCCACATGAGACTAAACTGTAAGTCTCTCCCTTGTGGTATGATGTTTGGAAGGGCAGGAAGCACAACTATGCATATAAATAATACTTCTGGGGCAGCTAGATGGCGCAGTGGATAGAGCACCGGCCCTGGAGTCAGGAGTACCTGAGTTCAAATCCGGCCTCGGACACTTCACACTTACTAGCTGTGTGACCCTGGGCAAGTCACTTAGTCCCAATTGCCTCACTAAAAAAAACAAACAAACAAATAATACTTCTTGCAGATGACTTAAGGGGTATCCAGTGTGGATAAACAGTCTCTGGGCAATTGGAGTCTAAACCAAAAACTATCATTGCTTTCCCTGTCCTAACCCGAAGCTATAAATAGGCTAAAATAAGTAAAGTTTAGGGTGACTATCTCAACCCAGAATTTCATTCGTAGAGATAAAACATTTTCAAATACTTAGAAGAATACTCCCCATATTTTAGATCATGTAGAATGAGACCATGTTGTAGTGAAAAGAACACTGGAGGGGCAGCTAGGTGGCACGGTAGATAAAGCACTGGCCCTGGAGTCAGTAGTACCTGAGTTCAAATCCAGCCTCAGACACTTGACACTTACTAGCTGTGTGACTCTGGGCAAGTCACTTAACCCCAATTGCCTCACCGAAAAAAAAAAAAAAAGAAAGAAAGAAAAGAACACTGGAGATGGAGAGAGGAAACCATTATTCAGGTTATGTCTAATTTACTAATTGTGTGACCTTAAACAAATCATATAACTGATCAGTGCCTCACTTTACCCATCCAGTAGAATGTTTGTTTCTTGAGGTAAAGGAATTATTTCTTTTCTTTGGCTTCCCAGTGTCCAGCAAATTATTGCATTTATTAAGTTAATTAAGCATGCTAAGAAGAAGATTAAGAAATTCTTACTAAATAAGGTTAGTGTGTAAATAAGAGAGAGTAAAATGAGAATTCTGGAGATAAGCCTAAAAGCATCTTAGATGCATTTTAACAATAATTTCACTATCACTAAACTTGCTAAAGAAGCTGAAGATTATGGTACATAATGGTAAAATTATTTTTAAAGCTATCTTAGGAGCAAAAAATATGACCTACTACTTACGGTAGATGGAAAGAGAGCAGAACTACTAACTGTCATAAGATATAAGAATTACATAGGACCTCATGATCTTTTTAGCAAAATACATAACAAATGGGTTTTTCAACTAAAATATGCCTGAACAGTAGCTACCTCGACTTTTATCAATGTTCCCAAAGAAGGGTAACTCAGCATCTCTTGAGATAATCCATTTCATGCTTGGATAGCTCTAAAAGTTATGAGCTCCTCCCCCTAAAATCATGCCTAAATTTGCATCTTTGGCACTTCTACCCATTTATCTTAGTTCTGTCATCTTATATCAAACATAAGTAAAAAGTGTTATATAAAGGCCCTTCAAACACTTGAAGGAAGCCATTATCCTCCATGGGTCACAGAAGAAATAGGATGAGTCCTATGATTCTCCTTTCTCTACTTGTTAGATAATGATTTTCAAACAGAGAACAATTGAATAAAAATGTTTAACACATAATTGCAGGGCTCAGTGAATAAGAAAGTGATTAGGTAACAACCAGCTGAATTTGATGAGCTCATTTTAGGAAAACTGAACTGACCATATCCCAGGACACTATAAGAATTTGAAGATATGACTAAATTAGTTTTGGGGAATTTTTTACCAAAAACAATGTAGAAAAATAAAGGGATGATTTGAAAGAATTTATAAAAGAAGGATGTGTTCACTACAAGTAAATGTAAATTGATCAAAGACAAATCATGGCAGTTCTAATTCATTCATTTTGTGGGGAGAGGGGGACAGGGGAGGTGGGGGGACTGGGGAAGATAAGCAGACTATCTTGGATATCATATATATGTTACATCAAAACATTAAAGTGCTTCAAGTTATCCTTAAAGGAAAAGTAGAGATAAATGTGTAAGATGATAGTATATTTATACGAATTTGGAGCCAGTTAAATGACTGGACAAAAAGAGTAGTTTCTAAACAATGTATGTCAACTTGAAGGGATGCTTCAAATGCTACAGCCCAATTCTTTCATATACCCTATTCGCTTTATTTTATTATTATTATTCATCAAATTACTTCCATTCAGGTACAAGATGGCATTTTCAAAAACTTTGAAAATCTTGTCCTTCTAGGTAGGATAGCTGATATATTCAATGGTGGAAGACTCAAGGATTTTAATTAAACCTTAGCCCTCAAAATAAGCTGTTAGAGTGATGGGGTAGTTATCAAAGATCACCTGTATTTTATTATTGCAGTCCAAACAACCCAAAGGTTAAAAGATCTAACTACCCAACTGATTTTACTAGCCCCCATGGAAAGTATGCACACACACACACTAACACACACACACACACACAATCACACATACAAACAAAAAAGTAATGACACACATTTGTGGATATAGCAGATTTGTCTGTCACCTCAGTGCAGCATCAGCCAGCTAAATAAGGCTTTGACATAACTGTTGTTTAGAATGCTGACCACTTCTCTAATAATATGGCAATACTCTGTTTACCTCTATCCCTCCAAAAAAAATCAGAAAAAAAAGGAAAAAATTGCACCTGCCTAAATAATATAGCAAATCTACAATGAATTTCGGAGCTATACAGTCCTAAATTTGGGTATCAACTGTAAAGTATTTTATAAAGGAGCCATGGGTAGCCAATAAGTCATATGAAAAAATTTTGCAATTTTAGTGGTTTAACCTAAATTGAACAAACTGTGCCAATATCATGAAAATACATTTTTAAAAGCTGCCACAACTATCACCACAGCCACCAAAATCAAGAACAAAACTATTTTTTAAGATGAAAAAAGAAACAGAGAGAGAGAGAGAAAGAAAGAAGGAAGGAAGGAAGGAAGGAAGGAAGGAAGGAAGGAAGGAAGGAAGAAAGAAAGAAAGAAAGAAAGAAAGAAAGAAAGAAAGAAAGAAAGAAAGAAAGAAAGAAAGAAAGAAAGAGAAGAAGGAAGAAAGGAAGGAATGAGGGAAGGAAGAAAGAAAGGAAGAAAGAAAAAGAAGGAAAGTGTTTATAATGAGAGAAAAAATGAGACTATTTACTGAAGGGAAGATTATTTTTTCGGGGTGTTGGGTATACTATAGAGGGAGTGATATCTGTCTTCATGTATTTAAAGGTTTGTCACATTGAAAAGGCATGTTTTGTTTTAATTTGGTTCAAAGTATTCACAATAAAGAAGCAGTCATATATACATATAGGTGACTTCTATATTATGTGTATCCACACATATATGTATATATGTGTACATGCATATATGTGTGTATACATATACACATAAACATACATGAACACACATATGAGCGTAGAAAAAAAAGAGCTATCCAAAAATCGCATCTATGTAATGGTGGAATGGGATGTCTCAGGGTTACTGAGTTTTCTATCACAACATCTTTGAGAGGAAATCAAGTAGCCATTTGCTAGCATTTCTGTTTGCAATACAAGTAGTTATAGATTACTATATGAGAAATCATGTACAACAAAGGAAAATAATTACATAAAAATAACAAGGCAATGACCTCATCTGAAAGTATATTTATTATTACAGATAATCAAAAAGGACTTATTAAATAATTCTATAGACATTAAATATTAAAATTATTAAATTAGTTAAATTAAATTATCAAATATTCCCTATACTGTGGTAGCACTGAGGATTAAAAAATAAAATAAAAGTGATTTTAAAATTAAAAAAAATATGAAATGAAAGTTAGTCTCTACTTTCAAAGACATCACAATCTAATGGGAAGATGAAATGAAAACAACTATGTACAAATAAGATATGTAAGGAGTAAATTAAATATTATCAATACAGGGAAGTGACTAGCTTTAAATGGGAATCCAGAAAACCTTCTCATAGAGTTTGAGAGTTTCACTGCACCTTAAATGAATCCAAGGAAGCCAAAAAGTGGAAAGTAGAGGTTTTCTTTTTATGTTTTGACTACCCCTAGTTTGGATATCATGATCATATCTGCGTCATAGAGAGAATTTAGTGCTTTCATTTTTTTGTGATTTTGGGGAAAAATGTTTATGTAATTTTTAAATTAAATCTCTGAATTTTTATAATTCATTTCTTAATTTACTTGGGACTGGATTTCCCCCATCCTCTTGGATTATTTATAATTTATGTTATGTGTATATTCTTAGATGCATGTATAGACCCTGTGGATTGGAAAACTTTTAAAGTTTCTTCCAACTTTGTAATTCTAGCATTTTATTACTCCCTTGATCTATAGTCTTATGATTTTGTGAGTCTTTCAAGGCCAACAAAAATGCCATAGCCCTTTGTAAAGAGGCTAGATGCAATGACAATGTTGAGTGTGACTCAAAACAGTCCAAATAGGCAATCTGAGAAATGCAACATGTACATAAAAAAAATCTAAGTATGTGGAGGTAAGAAGGCATTAAATGGAATGTTCAACTAGGTTAAATTATGAAATGGAATCAGGAAATTTAACCTAAGGGAGCAGATGTGATCACTATAAGATGGTCCAAATTGAGAAAAGAGGGATGAGTATCAAATTTCCCTACTATGTAGAGTACACAACCATCCTAGTAGTCACCCAGACTCCCAATCTAGGTGTCATCATTAACTCTTCATTGTCTCATATCCCCTCCCCCAACATCCAATATGTTGTCAAGACCTGTTGATTTCACATTTGCATCATTTCTCAAATATATCCCCTTCTCACCCCTGATTTTTGACCACCTGGATGTAGATCCTCAAAACATATTTGGATTATTGAAATAGACTAATTGACTAAAAGACCCATCATCAGATGGGTCTCCTTGACTTATATCTCTCCCCACTACAATACACATGCCATTCAGCCACAATAGTGAGTTTTCTAAAGTGCAAGTCTGACCCTTTCACTCTTTACTCAATAAACTTCAGTGGCTCCTTTTTTTACCTCAGTGATCAAGCACATAATTCTCTACTTCTTCAAAGCCCTTCATAACCTAATATAGACCCACCCTCTCTCCAATCTTCTTGTACCTTATTCTCCAACATACATTCTTAGAAAAAGTGAATCTGGCCTCCTTGATTTTTGTTGAAAAACACATTCCATCTCTGGTCTCAAACTTTTCACCATCCTGGATTTCTCTCACTCATCTTTACCTCCTGATTTCTCTTGCTTCTGTCAAGGCCCAATTAAATCTCTGTATTCTATAGAAAGTCTTTCCCAAACACATTTAATTCTAATGCTTTCCCTCCCTTAATTATTTCTTATTTCTCCTGTATATAGCTTGTTTGTACATCTTTGCTTGTTGTTTCTCACATTAAATTTTGAGCTCCTGTCTTTTGCTCCTGTATCCCTAATGCTTAGCACAACTACTGGCCCATGGTAAGGGGTTAATAAATGTTTATTGACTAACTAAATTTGGAGTAAATCCATGACTAGATGGCAGTACCTGGATAATAATTTAGAAAGAAAGATAAAGAATATGTAAGTTAACCTGAAAAGAAGAGAAAAGAGAAAGTAATGTTACAAAATCTAGTATGAAAAATAGAGAAAACAGTCAACAATATCATAAGCTGCTATGGTCAAGAAGTGTGAGAACTGAGGAAATGCCACATGATTTATCAATTAAGAGTCTTGTTCCTTGGAGCAGCTAGGTGGCGCAGTGAATAGAGCACCAGCCCTGGAGTCAGCAGGACCTGAATTCAAATCCAACTTCAGACACTTAACACTTACTAGCTGTGTGACCCTGGGCAAGTCACTTAACCCCAATCGCCTCACCAATAAATAAATAAATAAATAAACAAATAAACAAACAAACAAATAAATAAATAGATGAATAGATAAATAAATAGATAGATAGATAGATAAATAAATAAATGAATGAATGAATGAATGGATGGATAAATAAATAAATAAATAAATAAACAAACAAACAAATAAATCAATAAATAAATAAACAAACAAATAAATAAATAAATAAACAAATAAGAGTCTGTTATTTCCTTGAATTCAGATCTCCTACTGTTAAACATATACACCAAAAGAGGTCAAAGGTTAACCACTAGTTTCTGGATGTTAAATATTAAGAAAATTCCTAAATATAAGGAAATATAATAACCAAAGAGGAAGGTAAACAGTCATACATTTGGAAACCCTGTCTGGTCCAATCCCATTGCAAGTTTGTACTCTTCTTGTCTCTTTTGTATAAAGGTATTTTTGTCACATTCAAATAATAGGTCTAATGCCAAGTCTCAAGGATAACAATTGAATGAAATTTGTCCCTTCATGGTAATAACTCTAACTGGGCCATTTTTGTTTTGTTTTTGTTTTGCCAGGCAATGGGGGTTAAGTGACTTGCCCAGGGTCACACAGCTAGTAATTGTCAAGTGTCTTCGGCCGGATTTGAACTCGGGTATTCATGAGTCCACGGCCAGTGCTTTATCCACTGCACCACCTAGCTACCCCTCCAACTGGGTCATTGTTGATACCCATGCTTTAAACATATCTGAGGCCAAAGATTGTACTAATAGGTCATGTCTTTGATTAGATCTCAGGCTTATTTTTAGGACACCTGTTTTATGATCTCTGCAATAAGGTATAGATTTTTCCTTTTGATGTAATAACATTCAGGAGAGATGCTAGGGATAGTTTTCTAGAGCACTGGAATAATTTTCTTAGATGTCTATATAACTTTTCTCCCACCTTCACTTTTCTTTTTTATATTTTTTTTTGTGGGGCAATGGGGGTTAAGTGACGTGCCCAGGGTCACACAGCTAGTAAGTGTCAAGCGTCTGAGGTCAAATTTGTACTCAGGTACTCCTGAATCCAGGGCAGGTGCTTTATCCATTGTGCCACCTAGTTGCCCCTCTTTTTTCTATTAAAGTCATTTTTATTAGGTTTCTAAGACTCTGGGAAAATACTTTCTTCCCAAGCCTTGGTAAGTATACTATCATGTCATTATTTTTAGTAATGAACTAGAAATACAAATCCAATACTTAGATGTCATATTCTTCTTTTTTTTTTTATGGCAAGGCAATGAGGGTTAAGTGAATTGCCCAGAGTCACACAGCTAGTTAAGTGTCAAGTGTCTGAGGCCAGATTTGAACTCAGGTACTCCTGAATCCAGGGCCGGTGCTTTATCCACTGCGCCACCTTGCTGCCCAGATGTCATATTTTAA
Source organism: Dromiciops gliroides (assembly GCF_019393635.1). NCBI lineage: Eukaryota > Metazoa > Chordata > Mammalia > Microbiotheria > Microbiotheriidae > Dromiciops > Dromiciops gliroides. The sequence goes on from NC_057862.1 coordinate 671,082,838, forward strand.
ATCAGCTGTTCACTTTCCAAATCATCCTTTCCCTTTGGAAGCTTTTGATTTCAACCAGAAAAAAAAAAAAGGAAAAAGGATCATCTGTTTCATTAAGGTCTTCAGTTTCTTGTTCAAGACCACAATGCTCTAATAATTCTGTTGGACTTCTTTTAAGAAGGGCCACTTGTGCCCATGGGAATGAATCTCCAGAAGTGATCCTCTATTTTGTACTGAATTCCTATACTGGATGATAGTGGACCACAATCTTACTTTTATCAAAGCTGCAAATTATACTTCAGTATCAGGAAGCAACCTACTGATACTATCCATTTGTGCTCCTGACCACTACTCATGATCTCTTACATAACAGCATCTGATTATGTACCACTTCATTTATTGGAGGGCAGAGGAAAGGCTTCTTCAGAAGATGCTGCTCAGTCCTCTTCAGGATGAACTTTATATCTCATATTTAGCACTGTGTCATTGGTCCTTGTTTTTTTTTTTTAATTCTCATGTGTTAAAAGCCTTCCACCTATGAACCTTCAGATACATGTCAAGATTCCCTAATACCTCTTCATATATTTCTTTTTATCCCTTTTTTCACACTAAAAATCTTCTTCCATTTCTTTAAATAGGACCCTTCCTTCTCTTTGTTATCCTGGAGACCACAGAGGCATAAATTATGTGCCTAGAGTTTCTTTAGGAGGGTACCCAGTTTCATTGAAGCTGCTCCTTTTGCTTTTATTGTATCTTTGTCCTCATCCTTTAATGCTGTTAGTCTCTGAGTGTTTCTTACCAGCTCTGCAGTCCCCTTTCTGTTTTTATATCCTCTTCCTTGGCATTTCCCTGAGGGCAGAAATTGTATAAAACTCTTGATATCCTCAGTTTTTAACAGAACTACTGCCACAGAATAAGTTTTTAATCAATTCATCTTTATTGGCTTATTATTATTTATTAATTACAACACAGTTAAGCCTTTAGCTTAAAATACTTTTTAGTTCATGTCTTTTAGATACCTCCATAATCATTTTTTCCTGTTCTTTTTTATTTTACTCTTTCTCATATGATCATAGTCATTGTATAATCCTTTTAGGCCTGTTTTTCTTCCTATTTCATACGGGTTCACTATGGTCTTTCCAGCTTTCTTTGCAGTTCTCATTATTTTTAGCTTCATTTACTTTTTTTGTATTCCATTACAATATTTTTCTAAAATCTAACTATATCTGTATTTCTCAATAGTTATATCACCTCCCATTTATTGCAATTATATGTAATGATGCTATAAATTTTTTGAACCATTATATCTTTAAAATAAAAGATTTAGAGCGTTAGAACAATGGAATCTCTGTGTCAAAGGGTAGATTTATTTTTATTTTTACCACAAACCACCAGATTATTCTTCAAAGAGATTCTACAAGTTTGCAATTCAACTAGCAATGAAAGATTATATCTATCTCTAAAATGTTTCACTAGTGAATGAGCTCATTATCTTCCAGCAAACCAGCTCCTATTTCTGGTTAGCATTTGCTAGGGGAACTTCCATTTTCCCCAAGATCACAATATTTGTATTAATTTTAACTGTCATTCATGACCACCCCCAATGTCTAAACATGTAACATGTGCCACGAGCTCTTAGTTTTATTGCTATGGTGTGTGTGTATATATATCTATATCAATATATCTATAGATATATAGATCTATAGATATATGTGGATATATATATATAAAGATAGATATAGATCAATATCGATATCTATATGGATATATATAAAGATAAATATATATGGATATATGTATAAAGAGAGATATAGAGATATAGAGATACAGATAGATACAAATACAGATACAGATACAGATATAGAAAAAGATATAGATATAGGTGATATAGATATAGATGATAAAGATAAAGATAAAGATATAGATGATATAGATATAGATATAGATATAGATATAGATATAGATATAGATATAGATATAGATATAGATATAGATATAGATATAGATATAGATATAGATATAGATATAGATATAGATATAGATATAGATATAGATATAGATATAGATATAGATATAGATATAGATATAGATATAGATATAGATATAGGTATAGGTATAGGTATAGGTATAGGTATAGGTATAGATATAGATATAGATATAGATATAGATATAGATATAGATATAGATATAGATACAGATACAGATACAGATACAGATACAGATACAGATACAGATACAGATACAGATACAGATACAGATACAGATACAGATACAGGTATCGGTATCGGTATAGGTATAGGTATAGGTATAGATATAGGTATAGATATAGATATAGATATAGGTATAGGTATAGGTATAGGTATAGGTATAGATATAGGTATAGATATAGATACCATAGCAATAAAATTAATAGGTTGTAGCACATGTTACATGATAAGAATTTATATATTATACAAACTGCTTCTTTTCTATTTCCACTACAATTTCTCTAGAAAGGGTCTTATAAATACCCATGAGTCCAGCAGGACTATAACAGCAAAGTTTTTAACAGTAGTACTTCCCAAATCTATTTTCTCTTCACATTTCCTTTAAATCCATCCTTGAAATTACAGATTAATCCTGTTGATTTTATCACTTATCTACTCAAAATTCTCCTATGGATTCTGATCATTTAAAAAAGTAAGTTTCACTTAGCATCCACAATCTTTCACAATTTGGAAACTCTATTTGGTGCCACTCCTCTTTGCATGACTTTTAGGTTATTTTATTTGTCTTCTGTGCGTGTATATGTGATGTGAAGAGGAAGGACAATAGGATGACAACCAAACGTCCCCTTTTCATTTCAAAATCTTAATGAACCTTTTGATTTTTATATCTGAATCATTCTGGATATATACCCTTTTCCTCATCATTGAATGATTGTTACACAGAAAAACAGGCAAGCATGAGAAATAAGTATTTATCTCTTATGTTAATAACTAATTATTGTATTAGGATCAATGTTTTTCATCTTTTCTACTTCCTCATCAGGAAATCAACCAGTGTGGTAAATTTCTCTTAGAATGTTACCCAGGCCAAAATCGAATCAGACCATAAAGGAAATTCTAAGTTTGGGTTAATGGGTGTTTTCCTGCTCATTGTATTTCTTCAGACACACATGGAAAAAGTTCCTTCTCCCTATTATCAAGAGAAGTGATATGGAAATTAATGTATCCTTGACCAACATTTGAGTGACCTAAGTCATATACGCAAAGATAGCTCACCTCCTATTTGATTAACCTATAAGAGGTGATTAGGCATCTTTAAGAACATCTCTTTGAAAGGCCTATGAACTGTGACCCCACTCCTACTAGCAGTCTTTAGTCTAAGAGAGATGGCCAATTGCCCATACTTTTATTAATAACCTGCTGGCCTTATTGATAAACTAATTAAATTACTCAGAAACTTTCTCTTTCTTTAATCATCACACTAGGAAACTTAACTAAGGAAGTGACAATGTCTGCCAACACATGGAAATTTCAACACCTCTCCTCCTCCACCCCTCTACTTAGAGGACTGTGTGTTTCATTATCTGTTCTTCACAAACAAGATTATCCATTGTCATTTCTCTGCCATTTTAGGATTCTTTTCATTTAATTTATTGTAATCATTGTGCTTATTTTGCTCTTATTTCCTAGACACCATCTCATCCAAGACTTTCCTTATTCCTTTGCATTTGTTGTACTCATCATTCATTAGAGCCCAATGATATTCCATTATGCTCATATACCACATTTTAATCAATTTAATGGGTGTGTGATCACTTTATTTCCAATTTTGCAAATGTTCCTCCCTATATACTTTGTTTAGGTAATTCCTTATGCCTCAGGTACCCTACATTTCCCTCTCCCCTTTATCCTTTAAATTCAAATAAAATACCATCATTTCCAAGGAAGTCTTCCTTGATATTCCTACTTGTGGATATTTTTCCTGCAAAGTATAACAATGAATTCTCTATCTCTTTTAACAACCCACTCTGTATTATTTTGCATAGCAATTATTTTAATGTACCATATAAGTAACCAAACAAAAAGCATTTATTAAATATCTACTATGTGCTAGGATTTTTACCAAAATATAAGGATAAAAATAACCCTAAATAAGCTTACTTTCTCTCTAGATATTAGGTATTCTATAAATTTTATATTTTGCCCAGTGCTTAGCAAAGTATTTCCCACACTATAAGTATCAAAAAATAGGTTTAATGAATTGAAATGCTGTCAATCACAGAAGTAGTTTAGCTGCATATTGAGCCTTTTTCTTATTTAAACATTCACATTTCCCATGAATGTTGTGGATCTAAGCATTTTTAATGACAGGTTTTCCTCTCATTATTATTGTAGATTAAAAAGAAAGAAAGAAAGAAAGAAAGAAAGAAAGAAAGAAAGAAAGAAAGAAAGAAAGAAAGAAAGAAAGAAAGAAAGGAAGGAAGGAAGAAAGAAAGAAAGAAAGAACCCTCAAAATAAATGATGAAATGGTTCTAAAAGAAGAGAATTTCAAAATCTATTGATTTTAATTGGTGTCGGGTATGATTTTTTTAAAGGATATATTTTGGACCATCATCACCTCATAAATGCTCTCTCATAATCCCCTCTTTTCACCTCTTCAATGCATCCTGCATCTGGGTATTCAGTCAATTTTACCAATAGATCAATTTTCTTGAGTCATTTTCTTACCCAAGAATTAGCATGATGACTCTGACATTTAGTATTACTTTTTAGCTTTGCATTTTAAACTGTCCATTTCTTCTCTGTAGTTATGATTCTAATTCAGGTACCCCCTCCTGCCTTAGGTGGTGCTTTGGATTATAGATCATAATATATGTAGGTATGTATGCAAGTGTCTATGTATGTATGTGGGAAATACATATAATTATCCATATATGTATATATGTATGTGTAGAAAACATATTACATGCGTATATGTGTATGTGTGTGAAGCTATTTTTGTCTAAATCTCTATAGAAAAAGATATAAAAAATGAAATAATATTTTTCTCTCAAAGAGATTGTATTCTCCCCTTCTGTGAAGAGAGATATCCTTCACATTGAAGAATTCTGTATAAAATTAGTTGAACAAAACAAACACATAAACTAAATCTAATGATAGATATATGCATATATCTATATAGATACAATTGTTTATCATCACTCTATGTCTATATCTATCTAACTTCACCAATAAACCCCCCCCACCTCTTTGAGGATAAGAAAGAGGCATGTTTTCTTATCTCTTATTTAGTGTCTTTCTTATATTACATTTACATGTATTTAAGGATTGTTTTTTTTTCTTTACCATTCACATCATTGTAATCAATGTCTAGATTGTTTTCCTAGTTCTATTTATACCACTCTAAGTTCATATTATTCATTCCATGCTTCTCTAAACTTTTCATGTGCATTGTTTCTAATGGTGCAATAATACTGCATTATAATAATCCACCACAATAGTCTAGCTTTTCGTCTAATTAATGGGAATCATTGAGTTGCTTTTTCTTAGTTCATTTCTTTTCTTTCCAAAAATATATCACTATCTTTTTGGGAGGATATATCTTTCTTTTTTTTTTTCAAATGCTTGAGAAATATATTTAGCAATGGCATGCTAATAATTATTTCTTAAGTGTGTACTACATGCAAGTCACTATGCTAAGCACAAAGACAAAAAAAATCCTTATTCATGGGAAAATTTTATTCTAATGAAATGGACAATAATTAACAATGTCCCAGCTCTTTTCAAACCAAAAATTTCCTTACAATTGACATTTTTTTTTCATTTAATCAGTCAACAAACACTTATTAAATGATAGGTTATGGGAAAGTGATATTCTTTACAAAACTAAAAAATGACATAGAAAAACAGAAAGTTTCCATTGGTAGAAAAGGGATCCTTCCCCCTCCAAAGGAACAACTAAATGGCACAGTATATAGATTATTGGATTTAGAGTCTGCAAGACCCAAGTTCAAATCCAGCCTCAGACACTTACTGGCAGAGTGAACCTGGGCAAATCAATTAACATCTGTTGGTATTAGTTTCCCTAATAGTAAAACAGATAATAATAATAGCCACCTCTCAGTATTCTGAGGAATAAATGAGATAATATGTATAAAGTTCTCAGTATGTAGTAGATGATTAATAAATGCTTATTTCCTTCCTTGTGGCTTGAAAATTTAACTAAATTTGATATGTACTTGCCATATATAAGGAGATGTATTGTAATTAGAATAACACATTGGATGTGTGATTTTATTGGCATAGGGAAATCCCAAGTGAAGAAATTCTTCCACCAATGCAGACTGATATCTTTGTTGCAATTTATATTCTTGGAGAATGACAAACACAATTGACTAAAAACCATCTGATCTGGTTCCAAGGCCCATGCGTTACATGGGGCTGACCAGAAATTATCATGTTTAATTATTTTGTAAAACACCCAAACTCTCCCTCCCTGAGATTTCCAAGCTTTCTTCATGCACTTTAGCTCGCTATGAAAAAGAACTTTTCTGGTGAAACTGTGAGATACTTCACCTCACCACCCCCAAAAAAGCACTCACATCGTTATGTCTTATTATTCTATATAAATCCTGTTCCCAGCCCCCCCCCATTTGGGGTTCAAAGGCTTTTTGTGCAGTACCTCAACCTGAAACTACTATGCCCCAATTAAAGACCTCAATTTTGTTGTATTGATTCTTTTCATTAAATTTTCAGGTTGACAAGATTTGCCTAAGAACGTTGAGAAATAATAGCTGAAATAATCAACCATGAATTCAGGGAACATCCCATAAATAAGCATGCTGCCAACTCCTGACAGAGACATCCTGCACTCAGGGTACAAAACATGACACATATTTTTGATTACGGACAACATGAAATACAGATATCAATCTCTAACATACACAACAACACATACATACACGTGTGTGTATTTATTTGAAATGTTTATTACAATGGATTTCTCCCATGTGAATAAAGAAAAGATTGGTAAGAAAAAAAACACATAAATGACAGATAAGTGAAAAATAAAAATAAATAATAACATAACTTTATATAGTCCTCAAAGTCAGCAAAATATTATCATTTTCACTTACTTAAACCTCACAGCCATCTTACAATGTGGATACTTTATGGATTATTGCATCTATTTTACAAATGAGAAAACTAAACTCAGAGAAAATAAGTGATCTACCCAAGGTCATGCAGCTAGTAAGAGCCAGAGACAAGATTTGAAGCCAGGTCTTCCTATCTTCAAGACCAATACTCTTAGCACTGTATTGTTCAACAAACTAAGAATTCTCCCCAGGTAGATTACTGAAAAACAGAATAGGAATAACATATATCATGCTTTCCCTATTTAACAAACAATTCTTTATTCAACTAACTTGTAAAAATATTTAACCAATAACTAATTGCTTTTGTTATTGTGCCTGCTATTATGATTTCATGGATATAGTGAACTATTGAGAAGGTCCCTCCATTTATGCAGGATGACAAATTCTTCAAGTTATAGACTTAGAGAATTATCTGGGTCCCAGGAACACCACTCAGTAAGATGCTCAAGGCAGCTAATATCATAAATTAATAAAAAAATTATATACATACCTATGCATGCATTATGTATAAGCATATTATATATATTATACATGTATGCATATATTTAATGCTATATTTCAAGTATATTTTAAGATTGCATAAATAGATACATATAAAATCAGTAAGCACACCAAACTGCCATGGTTATCTTTATTCTTTTACCTACTATCGCCCTGCCACCTTCTTCTTTCAGTAAATGCTTTCTCTTCCTCCTGCCTCATGGTGTTTCAGATGTTAGCAAGCCCCAGACTTTGTTCCACGATGTAAAAGGCTTGCTCTTTGCTACTCTCCACTACCTGGGGTGGAAGGTGGGGTGAGAGGGAATATCTATTTGCTTTTACAAATTCCTTTATTCAGCTTTAGGTGTGTCTGTTAAGTGTTTAATCCTTTAGCTGCCTCTGGAGCAGTCTTTTAAGGGAAGACTTTTCTGCCCTCCAGAGTTCTACATTATCTACTCTCCTTTTTTCCTAAGAATAAGCAAGATCAATAAATTGAGAAAGGAAGATTATAATTTAAGTCAATAAGCACTGTCTGAGCACCTACTAAATTGAGGGCACTTTGCTTGGTGCTGAGGATACAGAGAGAAATGTTCAACTTTCCCTATCTTCACCAAGGTTATATTCAACTGAACAGGGAATATGTACTGAAATCCTGTGATACTCCAATTAATTTGTTACCTCCTTATTATAGGCTACCTCTTCAAAGATACAGATAGTAACCCACCCCTACTTCTTGACACTGTACATCTCTTGTCTGCTCCTCAAAAGTTATTGTGGTGGTCATAGAGAGTTGTCTACCTAATATGTTAAGGCCTTTCATATTGGGAGTATACCAGTGGAGTATGGGAGCTGTCTAATGGTTTTCTCTCACCGCTTGTCCAGACAATCTTCTCTTTGTTCTTATATATCCTGGATATCCATTACTTTGCTTCATGGCCCTTGTTTGCAATATGTTTCAGTGTGCTTCTTCATGTAAACTGCCCATATGCAGGGCAGCTAGGTAGCACAATGGATAGAGCATTGGCCCTGGAGTCAGAAGGACTTGAGTTCAAATCCGGTGTCAGAAACTTGACACTTACTAGCTGTGTGACCCTGGGCAAGTCACTTAACCCCAACTGACTCACAAAATAAATAAATAGATAGATAGATAAACAAATAAATAAATAAGCAAACAAACAAACAAATGAATGAATAAATAAATAAATGAATAAATAAAATGCCTATATGCAAAGCCAAGATGATTTAAAATATAAGAGATGTAATTTCTAGGTAATTTAATAATTTTGTTAATAGTCTGGAAGTTTATTAAAGAGAGGATGGTCATTGACCATAAACTGTGGGGGTCCTTCTAACTGAAGGAGGTCCATTATATAGCAATCAAATATAATTAGTTGGTATGATTTGGAGTTGTGCTATATGAAAATGAAGTCTGGGTGAAATCTACATGATTTAAGTCACTCAAATCTTGGTAGTAAGACATCAGAGACAGAATCTAAAACCCCACCTAATCTTCTCAGAGCACAATAGTTTCCACCTAGGTGTGATTCTGGCAGGCCAAATCTCATCTGTAAGGTCCTTCAGCTATCTAGACAAACAAATCTATTTCCACCCAAGACTCCTTTGACCTATATGGATCCTACTTTCAAGGAGAACATTGGCCTTGGAGAAAGGACCAAGAAAGAAAGGGAGATCACTGAGTTTCTCAATATCAATTATTATTCATTGTTTGTCACATCATTAATGAACAACATACACAAATAAACAAACCCAAAGGCAGTTTAAAAGAAAAAGCATTACCATCTGATTTCCTGTTTCACTCTAAGGACCATGGGACCTTTCTCTCTGACCTACAATTGAAACTTTCATAATGTTGTTTCCCCCATCAGAATGCGTGCTCCTTGGGAGCAGGATCCATGTTACTTGTCATAATTTTCTACTTGTAGCCCTAGGCACTTTTCTAGTATTTTCCCTATAATAAACTCTTGGTATATGGTTTATTTTCACTCATTCATACATTCACTCACTCATTCACTCACTGGTAAATAACTATTGTTTTTCATTGTGTCTGAAAGAAGTGAGCATTCTGAATGAGTAGGGTCCACAGTGCTAAATTTTCTCTTTTTTAGTCTTTAGAATCTTCACTGTTCCCAAACACTTTACCAGAAATAGTTTCCTTCTCCAATTCCAAAATAAATGAATCAGCCTGGAACTATGCCATGGAAATTAAAGTACAGTCTGTTGCAAAAGCTCTGAAGTAAAGGGCATAGTAATTGCTCAATTGTAAAACAAGCCTCAGGGCAGGACTTGCTTAAAGGGGGCTGCCCACTGGCCATGCCTAGAGCTACACAAGTTAAGAAAGTGGGCTCTTTGGGTTTACTTCAGGAGGGCTGGTGGCCATCACAGGGAAGTAGGAAAGATACTGATTTGCCTGCTGGCTTCTTCTTTCCCAAAAGTGCTCATCCCTGGATGGTGGTAATGGAAAATTTTCAACTTGACTAGTCCATGGCCCCCTATCCTGTAATAACAGGCTACTCTGTGCAACCTTCCAGCTGTTGCTACCATCTGGGATAGGAGTGTTAATGAGTGCATCAGTAAGCCTGAGTTTCTTTATCACAGGACTTTATGAAATGGCTTTGTCTAGCTCTGACTGATGGAATATTCTTTGCATAATAGCAGATTGTTGATTCTGTTACTTCATAACTTTCCCTCAGTTTCTTCTCTTACACATGATTCTAAGGGATTAGGAACCAACTTTGTGTTTCCCTTTTCTGTTGTAATGTTTGAACACACAGTTTTCTTTTCTTTTCTTTTTTCTTTTCTTTTAAGCAAAGCAACAATAACTGAAAAGCAGCACAGTATGATGGGGATAGACTTGGCCTAAAAGTCAGGAATATTTGGGTTTTGCATACTGAATTGGCCACTTATTAGCTGTGACCCTGGAGAAATCATATAATCTCTCTGGAAATCATTATCTTTATTTGTAAAAGGAGGATGGTGGACTGGCAATATTCTTCCAGCTCTAACTCTATGATCCTGCAAATATAACATAATAGGATCCCATAATTAACCAGGAATGTGGTAAACTTTATTATTTGGAGCATAAGACCATAGCTGAAGCATCTTCTAACTGATAGAAGATGAGCCAAACTGAAGGTCAAACATATGCAAGCTTAAGAAGACCTATTATTTAAAGGCAGAGTTTAAATACGCTAGTATCTTAGCCATCCACAAATCTGTCCAACATTAGAAATGTATGCATGTGTGTATGCATGCATACCTATATTATATATAAAACACATCTGTGTCTGAATTGCATTGTGCATACATGCAACAGAGAAGGTTTGTCTGATGTGCATTGGAAAAAGAGACTGCCTCACCAAGGAGTTCACATTGCAGTGAAAGTGCAGGTATCTTTAACTCTTCATATTTTGGCCACTAGGTGGTACAATGACTAGTGTGGGACTTAAAGTCTTCAGGACATGAGTTTGAATGTGACTTCAAACACCAATAGCTGTGACCTTGAGCAATGTAGGTAACTTTTTTCAGCCACAGCTTCCTCATCTATAAAACAGGGAGAGTAATATCACCTACCTTCCCAGTGTGTTATGGGTATAAAATGAGATCACTTATGCAAACTGCTTTGTAAACCCTAAAACACCATTTAAATGCTAGCTATTAGTATAATTACACTATTTGTCTGTATTAGGACAATGTCCATGAATCTCATTGACCAATATACAGTTGATATAAGTATAGTTGCATCAATTCAGAACTAGGTAAGGAAAGTTATTCAAAGATTGTTTTATAATAGTATGATAGAAACATGAATGAAATTATCCAATAGAGTTACCCAGGGATATATGCTGAATCCCAGGGCATATATAGTTGACATCAAGGGTATGGATAAAGGTAGATGTCACATTTTTATAAAATTAGTAAGTAGTTCAGAGCTGGGAATGATAGCTGAAAATTTGGGCAATGGAGACAGGATGTAAAAATACTCTGACACAAGAATGTTACACAAAAGTAACACAACATTTAAAGAGGATAAATATAAAATTATATATAATTGTTTCAGTAAATGGATATTACAAGTACAACTTAGAGTAATTATGACTATAACAGTTGATTTGAAAATTATTTGAGTGGCCTGGAAGCTTAATATGAACCACAAGTGCAATATGGACACCAAGGAAGCTAATGAGATGATGGGCCATTTTAAGAAAGGAATTGGTTCCAGTAATAACCTGAACTACTTTGTTTGGTTCCAGGCACCACATTTTAGGGAGGATATAGATAAATTCAAAACCATCAAGAGGAGGGCAACCAGAATGATGAAAGACTTTAAATTCAATGCACATATGGCTTAACCTAGAGAAGAAAAAGCTCTGGAGAATATGATACCCATCTTCAAAATATTGAAAGACTGTCATGTGGAAGAAAAATCTGACTTAAGTGCCTAGATTATCAGCCCTGATGAATTAATTTATGGGTTGTCAATTTAACTTCATATTAATCAAAAAGCATTTGGTAAGTACCTATTGAGGGCCAAACACCTCCCATAGTCTGGATGATATTTATCCTGCTTATCTGTTTTTGATTATTTGTTTGTTTTCTTCTTTTTAGTACGTTTAGACCTAGAATATTTTGAGTGATTATACACAGAGTTGTACTAAAAATGTCTCTCAAACATCTGTATCTTATCCTTCCTTAGTAGACAAACTAATGAACAAATTGGAATCCTGGTTGGATTTTACAGATCTTATTTATGATTCTTTAAATTCCCCAAATAAATTGAAATCCTATTAAAATCAGCATGAAATTCATTATGGTTATTTATTCTTACACTGCTAAGATAAGGAATTTGAAGTGGAGAAAGAATAATCATGCCCTGGGAATAAACTTCTTTTTTTCTTTTCTTTTCTCTTCTTTTCTTTTTTTCTTTCTTTTACTTTTTTTTTAATTTTAATTTTAATTTGGGGGGGGCACTGAGGGTTAAGTGACTTTCCCAGGGTCACACAGCTATTAAGTGTCAAGTGTCTGAGGCTGGATTTGAACTCAGGTCTTCCTGAATCCAGGCCCTGTACTTTATCCACTGCACTCTCCCCTCTTCTTTTCTTTTTAAAAACTAATTCATCAATATGATTCTTTCCCCCTCCTCTTCATTTTACTTTTCCCTTCTGCAAGTAGAAATCATAGACGTATATGGAAAGAGAGTCCTAATTTAAAAAAAAAAATGCAACTTAGACAAGATGGAGTACCAGCTAGGGACTTCCCTTATACCATAAATGTGTCTAAGTAGGCTTATTTTGGTAAGCATAAACTGCTCAATTTCTTCCTTGCCCTGATGAAAAGCCCATCTCTCTAAATTTAGATGAGAGCTAATTCTGACTGAAAAAAAAAAAAATCTGGTGGATGACAGGAAAATGTTATCAATCTAGCCTTACTCCAAAGCATTCTTGTTCCTATACACTATTTTGGAATTAATGGTACTATTTCCTTAGCTCATCTACCCCTCTTCCATCTTTTGATTTTTACTCATATCACTTTCCATATCTGATATGTCTCCTCACATTCATTGACCTGAATACCCATTAATCTCTACTAGATAAAATCTTTTCATCATCAAAGGGTCATTTAATTTCATTTTCTCAACTTGAAGAAGAAACTATGCTAAAATTTGGGGATATATGCCTTCTAACAGTTTGGACACATTGAAAATATTAATATGATTAAATTAAATTCTATAATATTAAATATAAAGAACTCATAGTAATCCGAGCATGTCATTCAAAAAGGGGGAGAATGCCTATAAAACAATTTCTGTGAAAAATACTTATGAATGTTTTAGATATCACAATATCAATGTGAGCTATAAATGTGACAAATAAAAAAAAATGGTATCAGTGACTAAGAAATTCCTCTGTTAGCCGTATGTACAAAGAAGGTCTAACAAAATCATTATAGCAAAACTTTTTGTTAATAGATTATAATTAATTGGAGAATGGCTAAAAATTAAATGTATTTCCATGACTATAATAAACTGTTATATATAGTAAGACATAAAGGTCTATGAATAATAGAGAAAAGCAGGGTAAGAATTATATGAATTTATGGAAAATTACATAAGCATAGCCCAGGAAAACAATAAACCCTGTTTTTTAAAGTATGCCATGCCAGGCATCCCAGAACTCTCCCTAATTTGGATTCATTGAAAAGTCATCTGTAAGAGAAGAATGGTCAGTAATTTAGTTATTTAAATATAATATGAAGGCCAGTAAGAATGGTTTACTGGTTTCCAGCTACTGAAAAGAATGCTGAGGATCATTTTCTAAAGTGATCTGTTAACAGGAACCATGGGCGAAGCTACCTGAAAAAAAAAAATTAAATCATGAGATCTCTAACTCTAAAAGTGTTCAATCAAATAGGGGATGATCAAGATTTATTGAGATCATAAATATAACCCTGGAAAAGTCTCTATAAAATATGTTGTAAAAAATATTCACCATTGGATAAGATGTTGTATTAGATGATTTCTAGGGTATCTTATGGATCAATGATACTTTGAATCATTTAGGATAATTGTTTTGCATTTCAATCAAAATGGGTTTGCTATAGATAGACCCCCATTTCACACTTCTTTAAATTATTTACTATAATTGAATAAGTGAACAATTATTTCAATATAATCCATCGTCACTGATACTTTCAGATTGACTTATTAGTTTATGATACTTGCTTCTTTCACAATAGTTTGGAAGCAAAGAAGAGTTCATCAAAAGAAATGATTGATTTATTTGAAATAATTCTGTCATAGCTCATGACTGGGTGAATGTACTAAAATCTACCAAAATAGACACATTTAAAGTAAAAATTATATGGAAGTGTAAATATTACCAAAATTTTTTAGAGAATAAAACAGTTTAAGGTTTTGACCCAGATATCAATTTTGATAGATGTTTCAAGTTTTGTTTCTTTAATCAATTGAACAGATTGTTAAGCCTCCTAGGTGATAGCTATATTTGATCTTTGCCTAAGTGTATAATTCAGATTTATCAAAAGCATAATAAACTTCTAATCCAAACTAGACAGTTCTAGCAGAGAACAGCCAGGAAAGGAATTAAATTCAAGATCAAAATACCTAATATGCAAAATAAATTTATGGAATAAGGGAGCAGCTAGGTGGTACAGTGGATAAAGCACCAGCCCTGCATTCAGGAGGACCTGAGTTCAAATTTGTCCTCAGACACTTGACCCTTACCCAGCTGTGTGACCCTGGGCAAGTCACTTAACCCTCATTGCACTACCCCCCCAAAAAAGAAAATAAACAGAAAAAAATTTTATGGAATTAAATGTGCAAAGGAAATAAAAAAAAGTATGATGCATATTCAAATATTTGTTCTTATGCAGAATTTAATAATGAATATTGACTCAGCAGCCTAATCCTTAATGAAAGGGCAGGCCTTGATTATTGACACTAAACCAGTTGAAGCCTTATTTTCATAGATCTCAGGTTCACTATTTTAGACACATTCTACTGGATTTTTTTTTTCTAAGTTTCCTTTGAGTTTTCAAAACCTGTACTGCTTGCAAGAACAAGGACATGCTATCCCCAAAGTTCTCTGGTAAATCCATTACAGGAATAATATGTTCAGTTATTAGTGTCACCACTCGCGAAGGATATTGATAAACTGGAGAGCATACAGAAGCTGACTCCAAGAATAATGAAGGTTTTTGAATCCTCTTCATATCAGGATTATTTGAAAGAACTATAGATGTTTAACTTTGAGAGGATAAGGGGGAAGGGGGCAATAATAACTATCTTCAAGTATTTTCAAGGCTATTATGGGGGAAAATTACAGTAGTTCTTGGTTCCAGAGGGCAGAACTAAGTCTAGGTAATGGGGGGAAATTTTAAAAGAGGCTGTCAAAAGTGAAATGGGCTGCCTGGAAAAGTGGTTGCTCCCCCCCCCCGCCCCCTCCACTGCTGTGTTTGGATGATTTTTATTGACTATGTTACAAAGTGTTTTGTTTTTTCTCCCCATATAGTTTGGGCTTCATAGCCTCTCAGGTCCTTAAAAATTCTGAAATTTTGTGATCCTATAAAAACATGGGTCATTTGTATAACTTTAATTCAACTTAAATAGAAAAGCTTTGGGAAACACCTAATATGTGTAAGGCACTATTCTAGGAGCTATTTTGTATATAAAGATAAATAATAAGAAAAAGAAATTCCTATTATACTTTAAGTTATACACATATACATGCACACACACACACATATATATATATATATATATATATATGATTATATTTGAGCCCCACAAGAAGCCATTCAATGAAGCCTCTAAGGATATTATCATGCCCATGTTTAAAACAAGGAAACTAAGGTTCAAAGAGCATTGTGCATTTTATATTCTCTATCTAGCAAGGGTTAGAGGCAAGATTTATATTCATATCTACATTGAATTTATATCCAGAAAATTTTTTTTTCTGTTACATCATGATATTTTCCCTTTATAATATAGCCCTAATGTCTATCATCCTGCTACATGTCTGCAATGCTGACTACTGTGGAGGCTAAGGTTAATTGATTTCTTGAGTTTGGAAATTCAGAGCTATGGTAGGTTACCCACATATGTACCTAGACTAAATCCAGAAGGAGGAAATTGAATCTCTGGGAACAGAGGGACATCTGTCTGGCAAAAAAGGGATGAAATGGCCCTCAACAAAAATGGAACAGGTCAGAACTCATATGCTAATCGATAGTGGAATTAGGCCTGTTAATAGGCCCTGTAAATTCATCCTATCAGGCAGCAAGCTTTGATTAAACACATATTGTAGTAAGTCCTGGGAGCTGGGAGGGGGAAGGGGGGAGAGACAAAGGAATAGGACCATCCCTTCACCTAATATAATTACACTAAAAAATGCAAAAGTATAAGATTGCAGTTTCAAATTCAATCTTATATTTGTTCTTTGCATAAAAATGTTTGTTAATTCATGATTATTATTTTTTTAATTTTTGGTAAGTGAGGCAATTGGGGTTAAGTGACTTGCCCAGGGTCACACAGCTAGTAAGTGTTAAGTGTCTGAGGCCAGACTCGAACTCAGGTACTCCTGACTCCAGGACTGGTGCTCTATCCACTGCACCACCTAGCTGCCCCATGATTATTAATCTATAAAATAAATCATTAAAATATTTCATGGGAGAGTTAATATTTGTGTGTAGACATGAAGAAAATCTAAGATTTTGAAACATAAGACATAAGAACATTAAACATAAGAACAGTGTTTTTCAGGAAGAGGGGATGGTTTGTACAAATTCACGTAGGCACATGATGGAGTAGGAAGGTTGAAAAACATCAAAAAATGGATTGCAAGGTGGTAAAGAAAAGATTGAAGAATGAATAGTTTAGATTGCTTTTGTTTTATGATAGTGTTCTGGCATTCATAACTTCCAATTTTCTAACATCATCTGAACAATAAATTGACCAGTCAATTGGCAACTAACAAAAGCTATGGAGGCTGCCACAGAAAACTTCAAGGTCTTGGATTTGATGAATGTTAATCAGAATAGTTACTGGGTTGGGATCCCAAAAGCTTGGAGTCTGTTGCTTACTCAATAGCTATGTAACTTTGGGTTTGCCAGTTTGCTTCTTTGTCCCTCAGTGTTCTTATCTGTCAAATGAGAAAGCTGGATGCTAGGTTCACTTAAGGTTTCTAAGAAAAGAAATTATATTATTCTAAAAGTTTCAGGTAACCTTCAGTTGCCCAAAAGCAGTGAGTAAAAATAGATAGACTTTCACAGATGGGAATTCTTCTAGCCCTTGTAGTCAACAATTCAATATCTAGTGTGGACTTGCATTTGTTTTGACAATTGCATCTTTCTGCTGCCAGGCTTTTTCTCTCATGGGTTTCTATTCCAGCCAAGGAATTTCCAATGTGTTCTAGGGATCCGTTATATTTTTGTTAAAAAAAAGAAAAAGAAAGAAACAAACTAACAACAACAACAACAAAATTTGAAACCATTCAATTGCGTAGGAATAAATATCAAGCATTGCATAGAAGCTTCTTAATTTTCAAATAGTCTTTCCTTTTAATGGTAAACAATTCCCTGGAATCCATGGCTCTCACCATAGTTTCTAGTCAAATTGTTCCGGCTTGTCCTTTTCTGCTTCCCTCAGCTGGGGATCTCGTTTATTAATCTGAAACATAATTTGAGCTGCCTATTTTTCCTCACTTTGCCACAGATGATCAAAACTGTGGACCATCTCTAATTTATATTCCTATTAATGTAATTGAGCTAAAGCAGTGGTAACAAATTAGTATATTTCATGATCTCTTGGGTAATTTTACTCCTATATGTAACCCAGTAGGAGGTGTGTGTGTGTGTGTGTGTGTGTGTGTGTGTGTGTGTATACACTGAAAGATAGAGAGAGAGAGAAACAGAGATAGAGACAGAGACAGACAGACAGATGGAAAGAAACTGTACTAAGAGAAAGAAAAATTGGGTGCAAGTCCTGGCTTGGCTTCTAGCTTTGTATGATCCATTTAACCTTCCTGTATCCTTATTAGCTCATTTTAAGATACTGAGATTAGACCACATGATTTCTAAGGTACTTACAGGCTAAGATTGAGACATTTAGATAAATACCTGTGTAGAATGAGAAAGTCACCAAAATGGGAATTTAAAGGACTGGATCTGAATTCCATCTTTAGTAAGCCTCAAATATAGGTTAGTCACCTTAAATTTCTGAGTCACAGTTTCCTCCCTTTTCTAGTCTGTTGGCTCTTTTTAATTTGGTGATGATGATATTTGCTCTATCTACCTCACAAAGCTTTTAAGTAGGAAAATGGGTTTCAAAAAGTGTTGTGTTGAGGGGGGGGGGGAAGGGAGAGGGAGAGAGAGAGATTTTAATGTATTATCTTCTGCTTCATATTATATTGTATTCTGGGAAGCTATGGCATTGGATTTTTAATCCTGGTATATTTTATCAAACTGAAATGGCATCAAATGTAGTATTTTCATCAAACCATGCCTACTTTCCAAATACCTACCTAGATAAGTCTGGAGAGTGTCCTTTCTAGTAGGTTATTCTTGAAACGATGAATAGAGAAAAAGGGATCCATAAAAAAACATTTTTAAAAATTGCAAAATGGCTCTCATGATTCTATTTATACTTCCACAGAGTTGGCAGGATAGGAACAGGTTAAGTGAACACAGGATGTTAAGAATAATACAGTGTTCAAGCCATTTATAAAAATCAATTTCAATGTTGCTACTCTAAATGTGACATTTTGTCTAACAATAAATGAGTTAATTGTCTCATGGAACAACTCAACATCATCAATCAACACCATTTGCTTGAAATGAAAGAAAATGTAAAAAAGGGTGAAATCAAATGGAAAGGCATATTTCAGGTCTTCATTTGAGATGTGACTGAAGAACTTCATCAGATTATAGATTTATGATGAGACAGACCTAAAGAAGAATCTAGACCAACTCCCTCATTTTATCATATCAGGAAAGTGAGGTCTAGAAATGTTAAGAAACTTAAGCTTTTGCGTCCATAGCAAATGGTATAGATAGGCGTGAAATTCAGTGCACATTCCACTATAACAAAAGTTGGTGTCATCGTGTTCCCTATGCAAAGAAGAAACATTATTGCATGAGGTTCTTCATGTTTCATCCTTAATGAACAAAATTAGGAAATAAACTACCATGAAGGGAATTAAAGATTACACATCAAAGGCTATTGGAGAGGATGAAGAAACTAAATGGTATAATTGATAAATTGCTTGACTTGGAGTTCAGAAAATCTAATTTCATATCCTTCCTCAGACCCTCATTAACTATGTGACTTTGAACAAACCTCTTAAGCTCTTAGACACAGTTTCCTCACCTATAAAATGGGGAAGTTAGACTCAGGAACTCTGATGTCACATCTAGCAGTAAATAAGATATTTGTATAGTAGTAGGAAATAATTTAAAGTGTTATACAAATGATATTATTGTTGTTTAATCATTTCAGTGCCATCTGAATTTTTGTGACCCCATTTGGAGTTTTCTTGGCAAAGATACTAGAGTGGTCTGCTATTTCCTTCTCCAGCTCATTTTAGAGATGAGAAAACTGAAGTAAACAGGGTTAAGTGACTTGCCCAGGGTCACATGCCTAGTAAGTATCTAAGACCAGATTTGCACTCCAGAAAATGAGTCTTTATGACTTCAGGCCTGGTGCTCTATCCATTGCACCACCTAGCTGCACTGCATGAATACTAGATAGCTTTTAAATAGATGATCTTATAAGTATTAAAAAATCTGTGGAGAAATTAAGAAGATGACATAAATTGATTGAACATACCTTGATACCTTGTTAATTCAATGTAAAGGTGGTCAATGAAAGGTTAGCTAAATGTATTATAGGTACTTAGCTCAGAAACAAGAAATTCTCATTTGCAATTTAAGAAATATTTTATTTCTCAACTCATTCACAGAGATGAAATGTTGTAAACGTGTTAGGCAGCTTTCTGCTCAACTCTCCTTGGCATTACCACCACCACCATCCTCATCATCATCATTACTACCTTGTCTTCAGTGTTTTAAGATTTGCATGAAATATCTTATTTCATCTCTCAGCATCTCATGTCATATTCATGATCATCAACTGATATCTGATGGAATCAGTCATTATAATGATAAAAATGATAATAGATGACATTTCTATATTTCTAACATATGTTTCTATACATATAGCTATAGAAAGACACAAAGATAGACATACAGACAGAAAAGCCTATAAATAGGTAGATGGATGAGTTTGGGACTTGAACTGTAATTTCATTTGTATAGGGAAATACCAGTAAGGAATATCCTACTAGCAATTTGAATCCGAACCTACTTTATAACTTTTATTCATAGAGAGTTGACTGAGGCACTGAGAAATTAAAGGCCTTTTCCCAGAATCCTTTAGCCAGCATATTTCAGAAGCAGAATTTGAGCCCAAGTTATTCTGATTTTGACCCTGACTCTATCCTCTACAGTACACTCTCTCAAACGTTTACATAATATTTCAAAAATATTAAAGACCTTTCTGTATATTATTGTTTTTGATCTTCAGAAAAAAAAACAAAACACATCTTTGAGGAATAATTATTCTGAGAGGTTGGGTGACTTTCCTAATAGGAGCCTTTTTGCCAGTATGATCTTAAGTACATGCTCCAGCATATTTCCCACATATTACATCTGTTGAGGTTTTGCAACTATTGTCCTCAAATGCTTGAATGTCTCCTGAGAAGGAGAGAGAGGAATTCAGACTTAAGATAAGCACATATTTTTTTAAAAAATGCTATTCAATATCTAGCCTCATTGGCCAGTTAGTTTCCATGTTCACAAACCATATAGGCATCTCTATCAGAGAGCAACATCAAATTGTCAGAGACTCATGTACTGACCACAAACCAACAAAAGACTGGAGCTTCATGCCAAATACCCCCATAGACACCACCTTACGCATATTGTCCCTAACTCAAGCTGTGCATTCCCAACTTAAGAATAATATTTCTTCCATACTACATTTTCTGAACACTATATATTTCACAATTGAAGGACCAGTTGAGCTCTGTCTACTCCATCAGTTATTAATATCAAAATATAATGACAATAGCTATCAGAATGGATGAAGAATTTCTCATCAAACACTGCAAATAACTGAGAGCATTCATCAGTTTAGGACCTCAGTGGCTGCTACCCCTTCAAATTCTAACATTGATCATGTTTAATCAATCAACAGACATTTATGAAGCATCTGCTGTTTGTCAGGTACTGTGAATGTCACTTGGGATACAAAACCAAAAATTAAACACTCCTTAACTGTGTGACAATGAGTAGCCATCCGTACCTCTTTAGGCTTACTTCCTAAACAGTCAAAAGGAATATTTATACTAGACAGGCTCAGATTTTCCTTCTAGCTCCAGATTTCTAATACTGTAGATCTTAATACATCTAATACAGTCGTAGGTCTTATTTAAAAATCAGACCTCTCCTGCCTTTTGTCTATTGAATAAAGCCCTGGTCCTAGAATTAAGAAAACCTAGACCATATATGGGGAGGACATTAGAAAAGGAAATTAGCAAAAAGCAAAGGGGCAGCAAGGTGGTGCAGTGGATAAAACACCCACCCTGGATTCAGGAGGACCTCAGTTCAAATCCAACCTCATACACTTGGCATTTCCTAGCTGTGTGACCCAAGGAAGGTTGCTTAACCCTCATTTCCCTGGAAAGAAAAAGAAAAAGAAGAGAAAAAAAAGAAAAAAATAGAGCAAAAGTGATAATGAATGACTGAAGGAATTGGGAATGTTTATTCTAAAGAAAAGAAAAGAGGAGGGAGGAGTCTTTATAAAAATTTTAAAAAAATTCTAATCTATTTTTGCAACATTGTTTTGATCAACTTGCTTAGGAACTATATCAAAAAAGGAGATGAGGCCATTCTATCATAGCCTTTAACTAGTAAAGCCTTGCTGCCTCTTTGGATTACATTTTCGATTTCTCAGTTTTCACTAAAAATCTTTCAACAGTACATTCTAAAACTTTGCTTAAAATTGAAGTGAAACATGTAATTTACATTGTCATTCTCTTCTCTTTTCAGAGAACCAGGTAAATATTTTCCTTTTTCCAATTGTACAGTATCTCTTAATTCTCCAGTTTAAAAGTATCTGCGTGATAACTCATCCCTTAATACTAGACAGAATAAATCAAATCAAAACAAAACAAAAGAACAGAAAAAAATTCTGTCTTCTGAGAGCTGGCTCTGCCTCTGGCTTTCCATCTCTGTCTCTCTGTTTCTGTACCTGCCTCTCTTTGTCTCTCTGTCTTTCTCTTTTTCTTTCTCTCAGCCTCTCTGTTTCTGTCTTTGTTTTACTGCATTTTTGTCTCATTCAGTCACTCTCTATCCCTGTCTATCCATCTGTCTATTTCTCTGTCTGTCTTTGTCTCTCTATCTCTCTGTCTCTCTCTCTCTCCTGTGTCTTTGTGTCTCTGTCTCCCTCCATCTCGGTCTCTGGCTGTCTGCCTCTCTCCATGGTTTGTTTCCCCTTCCCCATCTCTATGTATCTTTCCTTATTTCTCTAATTCTCTCTTTATCTTTATTTCTTTTCTCTCTTTATTTCCTCATCAATTTCTCTATTTTTCTGTTTCTTCCAGACATCTTCCTTGACCCCTGATTATGCCCCTTATCAATCTGTGAATATCCAGTAAAACTCTGTTTTGCTTGCCTCATTTAAAAGTAGGAATACTTGACTCCTGGAATGGTATTATAACTCTATCTTCTTTTCAGGACAACTCATATTTCCTAACTTTACATCTATTGTTAAAAAAAAATCCAGAATTCAGAGAAGGTATTTTAAAAAAATATCTTAAATATGATGTACTAACAATTTCCCTGAAACTCCACAGGCTTCTTAGTCTTCATAATTTCTCCTGCCTTTTTCTAAAGGAAAATCACTTCTATTTATTCAATGAAGCTTAATTCACCAAGCATTCTATTGTCCATTGCCTACAAGATACCAAATTATTGGCAAAGAAAGGTAGGTGGTAGTTGTTCTCTCAAATTGATTTTTCAGGGGGAGAATCAACACATTTTACAGAAAAATTGGACAGACTATGAAAAGCAGAAGTATCTTGAATCAATGATGATAGGAATTATGAGGAGGCATTATTTTAAATGATGAAATAGCAAAGGCCAAAATGCTTCTTTACTCTAAGAGGCTTGAATTCAAATTGAGGATGACAACACATGTTGGTGAATGTACAGCAAGGAGTGGCTTCAGTATAAGAAGGAAGAGGAATAGTAAGTGGAATAGTAGAGAAATTAACATGTCCTTTCCAGGAATAGTAAATTTGATTTGATCACTCTAACAAAAGATAGCAGAAAAAGTAGGAGAGATGAGAAAAAAAAAAAAAAGGAAAGGTGTCCTGGCATAGAGTTGACCTGGAAGTAGCAGGGCAGGTGTGGATCAGGCTAGACATGGTGATCTCTAAATAATTGGAATCCCGGGGCTAAGTTAGAGGTGTCTTCTGTAAGGCCAGTGAATGGTCATGACTTTCCCAGGCCAGGTCAATGGCTTCCCCTATTTCCCCTGATTTTTGTGAATAATTTTGCATCAAAGAATAGGTGCCTCATGAAGATAGTGACTTTAACAGGATCATCTCAGTAACCTTAATATACACATATGTATATACACATAGCATACAAACAGCACAAATATATGTATGTAAATAATACACAATGGATATTCATGTATATACACTAATTTTATGTTTGTTATATTATGTTGTATTATATCATCATATCCCATATATCATAGCATGGGACATATTTGCAATACTTGGATTCAGAGAGACCTAGGTTAAAAATCCCATCTCAGACTCTTACATATATATATATATATATATATATATATATATATATATATATACACACACACACACACACACATATATGTGTGAATATGGTCAGGACACCTGTCTTCTTTGTGCTTCAGTTATCTAATCTGGGAAATGTGCAAGCTGGACTTGGTGATGTCAAGTGTCCCTTTCAGTTCTGAAACTATAGTTAGTATGCTGCAGGATGGGAGAGGTTCATCACCATTTGATTGCCTAAAAGGTAATTAATTTTGTGAGTCAAAGCAATTGATCAAGAGGGTGCTTAGGTCATAATTTACATTTGTGGTGGGTAGATTACTCAAATTCATGATATCTTGGACACTTAAGGAATTAAAATTATGTTTGACAAGTTTCTTTGATGTTATCAGGATAGAGGATCTTAGTGAGAAGTTCCTTTAATCAATATAGGCTAGTACCTTCCCTTAAAATACAATAGCAGTAGCCTGGGGCATGGAGAATTTATGCAACTTTTCCAGTATTTCATGGTTAGTATCTATTAGAGGCTGGATTTGAATCCAGACATTCTTGACCCAGAGATTGTTTCAGGATCAAGAATGGCATGTGGTCTCTATTGAGATCTTTGTTGTTATTGTTGTTTCAAAGTGATAATCAACATGGAAGTGTCTCAATGAGGGACTTTCTCTACCAGTGCAAGTCAGAACACCATTTGCAACCTATTGGATAAGAAAATTAGCTGAGAAGTTAAATTATTTCCTCTGGACCGTAACCTGTATGTGTCAGAAACAAGACCTGGACATTCTTCTTCTTTCCTTTAAGGCCAGTTCTCTTCAGTGACATGAGAACTTTCCTGTATATACATAAAAAATATATTTTTTTTAAATCGACTTGACTATTTTTACCTAGCAAATACAGGTGG
The DNA here is from genome assembly GCF_019393635.1 of Dromiciops gliroides. NCBI lineage: Eukaryota > Metazoa > Chordata > Mammalia > Microbiotheria > Microbiotheriidae > Dromiciops > Dromiciops gliroides. Next base: position 671,107,757 of record NC_057862.1, read on the forward strand.
TATGTATAATCATGTCCTTTCCTTAAGGGTCTCCATTTCCATGAGACATCAATTTAAATGTCTGAATATTACGGTCATTTCTTCCATAAGTTGTCTCGTCTTTTGTCTAGGTTGTTTGTTTTTGCTTTTTAATTTATAAAGGAAGCACGTTGGCTTACATAACATCTTAGGTACCTCTTGGGTCTAAACCAATGATCCAATCATCTCCAAATTCCTTAACAGTCTTATATGGTGCTATTTACCTCTTGCCATTTTGGACACATTTTTCCATATTTGTCAATGTCACTTTTACAAACAGGATTCCCAAAGTTCACAAAAAAGTTCAAGTGTGCTCAAATTAGAACAGTTATTTCCTTCAATGTAGATCATTTGCTTTTATCAAAGTGTCAGAGAGTGATTATGATGATGAAGTTACTCCATGACTATATAAATTGCTGACCCTTATCCATAAAATCATTAAGGTATGACTTTTGAAATTGCAGAATATATTCACCCAAATTTAATCCCTCCTTCTCTTGAACAAGTCCTAAGAAACTTCCTGCAGATGGCACAAATAGTAGCTACATTACAGAAGTAGTGTAGCTCTTAAATATTTACAGAGAATTAGAGAAAGAACCTGTAAAAACCTGCCATTTTCCATCATCTCTTCTCTGAATAACATTGTTTTCCAGGAATGTTAGAGCTCGAATGGAGTTGGGACATCATCTAAACCAGATATCTTGTTTTTTGTTTGTTTGTTTGTTTGTTTATATGGTTTTGTTTTGTTTTTTTAGGTCAAAAACACTAGCTCTTGTATTTTTCCTGCTAGAAAGCCTCCTTAAATCTTCCTTTCTTCCACAAAGAATAAGCTGACCTATGGACCTAAGTAAAAGTCTTCCCGGAACTATGATTCCCCCACCTGTTGTTAAAGCTGTCCTTTAATCAATAAAGTGAGTTTCAACAAAGTAAAGAGGGCCTCTGCACTCATCACCATTATTATTTCCATTTAGGTACTACTAACATTTAAGTAGCAAGCTAGACAGGGTGCCCCCATCCCCTACTCCACTTAGCCATTACATTTGATTACTTACATAGTACAATTTGAGCAATTCTGAAAGCCCCCCCGGAGCTTAAATAACTCTGCAGGCTAAAAGAGATCTCACATCCGCATCCTTACACCATGCATGAAAATTTCACTTTCATTTTTTTAAATAAACATGTTAGTTCATAAGAATAGATATTTAAATCTTGAAGGTATCAGAGTCAAAACCCTCTTCTTATAGATGAGGATATGAAGACACAGAAAAATTATGCAATTTGACTAGGGTCAAAGAGCTAGTGAGTCTCTGAAGTACAATTTGAACCAAGGACTTTCCAATTTGAAGTTCAACCCTGGTATTCCATTCTGCATTTGGTATCAGCTTAACTAGTTCCCAAGGGTACCATAAAGAAACGTGGACCAAGATTTCAGATCTGACAAATACCAAATCATTGGTATTTATTTTACCTTCTGCGGTCAAGCAGGAATAACTTAATAAAATTAGCCATGGGAAAGGACCATATTTATTACTTTTCTCTACCCTGTCTCCATGGTTCCCAGGAGGGTTCTAATGCATAATAATTTCTACATAAATTCAAAACACTGATTATTGAATAATCAGACGGATCTTCTCTGAAGATTGATGGAAAGACATTTGTTTTCATAAGAAGGGGAGAGGTGGATGGATGATAGGAGTTCAGGAAAATCCTGTATAGAATTACTCTCAGCATATTATGTTTCAATTTTCTGTTGTTTTGGTGTCTTCTAACAGTGAAATGACATTGCAGGGGCAAACACTGAAAGGGCCTGTCCCTAGCCACTATCTGTCACTAACTAGTAGTATGTCTCTGAGCAAATGACCGCCTCTCCAGTCCCATTTTCTTTGGCTACAAAATGGGGATAATATTTTTGTACTACCTACCCAACAAAAGCATTAGGAGAAAAACATTTAGAGAAATGTGAAGTTTTGCTGTCTCCCATGTCCCCAAATAACCTCTGGTTCTCATATCAGATATCCCACTTGGTAAAAATTTCACCTTTTCAATCAGTTTCTTCTGCAGGCTGTAAACCTGGATAAATTTTCAACATAGCTTCATAACACTGAGCAAAAATGGACTTCAGAAGCTACCCACTATCCTTAGAGCTAGAGCCAAAATGATTTCAGAAGCCATCTTATCCATTCTTTTTCACACATGAGGAAACAATGTTCCAAAGAAATTAAGGAAATGTTCAAAGTCACATAGCTAATAACATCTGACGTAGGATTTCAATAAAAGTTCTTGGATTCCAGACTAGTACTCTTCTCACTAAGGCTCAGAGAGAAATTTTTTTCAGATGTGGCCTCTTAATTGTCAGAATTAATGATTTTTTTCTTTTTTTTCTCCTCTTTACTGCTTTTCCCATGTCTCTATGATTTATACTTCTACTTCCTCTTCCCTCAATCTCTTCTAAAACTGAAGTTTGGCTTCTAATCCCATCAGTCAATTGAAACTATATTCTTCAAAGTTACCATTAAACTCAATTGCAACATCTAATAGACTTTGCTCAATCTTTATCATTGATTTTGATGCAGTATTTGATTCTGTTGATGAAGGTCTACTTGCAAACCCTCTCCTTTCTAAGTTTGCTGGACAGTAAACACTGCTCATCCCCCTCCTTTTGTCTGAGCATTCCTCAACCCCTTACTAGATATATGAAAAGGTTATACTCTCTAAGCATGGATGGCATCTTTTCATTTCCTTCTTTATTTCATGCCTGGTACAGAGTGACCTCTCTCAGAACAGCAGCAGTAAAGAGAAGGGAGAGTTGAGTGTGCCACAGAAAGTGAGACTTCATCTTCATCGTCGTCATCATCATAAAATAATAATAACAATAACAATAATAATAATAATAATAATAATAATACAATCCTTGCCTCAAGGAACTAACACAACAATGAGAGAAGATAAAACATAAAAAGAAGATGAAAAAGAGGCTGGAGGGTGTGTGGGGATGCAAACCTAAGGAATCGAGAAAACCAGACTTCCTTTAGCCTCTTGAGAAATGAAGAGATAACTCACTTGGGTACCCTTTTTAAATGGAGGGTTTGTGAAGAAATTACCAATCAATGGGAGAGGCCACAGGGGTGAGGGCATTTATGAGGTGTGAGTTCCAGGGCCAAAGTAAATTTCCTAGATGAAATTTTCCTAGTCATAATGGGAAAGTCCAGAGTATAACATAGTAAGGAAAAACAAATAATATGGAGGGGGAGAATTAAAAAAAAACAAAACAAAACAAAAACACAACTATATTTTTTGAATTTCTATATAAATTCAAATTGCTACCACCAAAAGATGTTTCATATAACAAATATTTATGAATATTGTTGCAAACAGTATGTGTTAATAAATAAGATCAATCAATGAATTAAACTTTATTTAACTGATTGTATTGCATATTCATCAGGTCCCTTGCATTGTATCAAACATTTGTGAGAAAAAATTATACACACATATATATAGATATATACCTATATATAATTATAATATTTTATAATACATAATTTTATTAGTTACATAGAAATTGTATGTGTTTATATATATATATATGTATATATCTATATACATATAAATAAATGTGTGTGTATACACACCCATATATGTGTGTGTGTGTGTGTGTGTGTGTGTGTGTGTGTGTGTGTGTATGATACATCCTCAAGTGACTTACATGGAATTTATATAGATACATTGCTAGATACCTATCAATCTATCTATACCATGAAAGTTCCTTGAGGATTGTCATTCACTTTTGCATCACTCCTAATCCTTAGAAGTTATTTACCAAAGAATCGAATTAATGAAGGAAAGAAAGAACGGATGAAGTTTATAGTCTCCATGTTATATCAGCTGCTTCACTTATATCTCATATTGACCTTCCATGGCAGGGGACAGAAGAGGAGAGGAGAGGAGAGGTGATGAGAGGAGAAGAGATGGGAGGAGAGGAGAGCAGAGGAGAGGGAGGGGAGAGGAGGGGAAAAGGGAGGAGAGGAGAAGGATGGGAGAGCAGAGAACAAAAGGGGAAGGTAAAAGAAAGATAAATAAAAGTATAGGTATATGTTTATGCATACATGTCTACCTACCACTATATAAAAGCATATATGTTACATAAAATATGTATATTATGTATTTATGCATAGGTATTTTTTCTATGCATTTTGTTTGTCTTCAATACAACCTAATCTCTTCAGTTAGAGCATGCTTTGGTGGCAGCTAGGGCACAGTGGATAAAGCACCAGCCCTGGATTCAGGAGTACCTGAGTTCAAATCTGGCCTCAGACATTTGATACTAGCTGTGTGACCCTGGGCAAGTCACTTAACCCCCATTGCCCTGCCCCCCCCCAAAAAAAAGTCAAAAATAGTATCTACCTCCTAGAGCATGCTTTAGAGATGGCTTTGTATTTCATGTCCATAACACTGTACTCAGAATAGGGCAGCACCTGCAGCATTCATGAACTAAACTGAAGGTGTCTGAGGTTGGAGTCAAGCAAAGGAACCATTCATAAGGATGATGAAAGATGAAATTGTATGTGGTCTGTACTCTTTTTTTAATCAAACCTATGGCTAAAGGAAGTAAATTAATTATTATTATTTTTTTTTTAGCCAATCCAAAAATCATTTCACTTCCTTGGACAAGAGAATGTCATAGTGGAAAGAGGGTAGGATTTGCAGCCTATAGTACTGCCTTGATACTTTATTTCTGGCACTCCTTAACTGTTTGATACTAGGCAAATTATATTGTTTCTATGGACATTAATTTCTTGATATGTAAAATCAGGGTGTTGGTATAGATTAGGGTCTCAAAACGGAGGTTTCCAAACCTCTAGGAAATCCATCAATAGATTTTAGAGAGGGAGTGAACTTGTATAAGGGAAAAATCTTCATCTTTACCATCTAACTGAAGTTGAGCATTTTCTTCAGTGATTAAAGGCATGATTCTGAGAAGAAGTACATAGGCTGCATCAGACTGACTGTCAGAGAGGGCATCTATGACACAAAAAAGTTAAGAACCTTTGACACAGAAAATCTCTGAGGTTTTTTTTCCCCCAGCTGTAGATCTATAAGCCCAAGACATTTAGTTCTTGCAACTGCAAAACAATGAGAGTAGACTAGTTGATTTCTAAGATCCTTTCCAGCACAGACATTTAATAATTCCTGGAATCAGACCAGGCAAACCCATTCTCCTCATGGATGTAAAACTGGCTTAATCAGTACATTTTAAGGAAATAATAATGCTGTCACCCCTAATGGGGAATAAAGTTCCTCCTATCTTATCATCTGTCTCCCCCTCTTTTTCGCCAGTCAGACTGTAAATACTTCAGAAAGTCTGTGGTTTAGAGGTGGCTGTTTTTTTTTAAACAAAGTGTCAGTGTAATTAATGAAGAATTGGGCAAAGATAAATCTCACAGAAAACAAATAACTTGATGAAAAAGAAAGTTGGTCAAAGGCAAGGAAGAACATAATTAATTGGAGCTCCCCGGGTGACAGAAATGAACCTGTAATCCTGACATATCTAGGCAGGAGTTATTCAGATGGCTCACTTAAAAGCAAAAGAGCTACAAGGGAAAAAAATAGTTGTGTGTGTGTGTGTTTCCGAATTTACTAGCAAACAGAAACAGACATTTGGAAATGTGTGTGGTTGAAACATGGCTTATAACTTTCTATGAACAAAGAGTACTTAAATTAATCTCTCTGTATTTCTCTTCTCAACATAAAATTGTAGGTGTCTGTACCCTAATCAGAAAATAGGACTACTTTAAAATGATGCAGTCTTGGGAATCAAAGCACAACCAAAACCTTTATTCATCCTCATCATCACTTCTCAGCATTCCCCTATGGCTCCCTACCATCCTCAGAGCAAACTCTGAATAATACAGATTGACCTTCAATTCTCTTTGATGCCAATGTACCCATCCCAGGACATATCAAAGGCAGAATCTAAACCTCTGAGGTCAGAACTCTATGAACATTTATGATAAGGAAATTATTTGCTAAAGCCCATTGGGATCTTTTTTTGCACCTCGTAGTCTTTGAGTCTAGGTAATTAGAAGTAACTGAGTTGAGCAGGATTAACTAGAAAGTATCTAACTATGACAAAACTGAAACTTAATTCTCAAAAGTTACAAGGGGAGCTTTTTATCTATAATGCAATGCCACTGAGCCAATGATCCTTTCTGAAAACTCTTGATTTTGGGTAGACCAATCTCCTTAGGGCTTCTTACCATAGTAGTTTCATTCCAAAGAGTTTGAAGAATAGAAGTACTTTGAGGCTGACAATCATTCCATTTAAATCTTTGTATCCTCAACCCTTAGCACATTAACTGGTACAATCTCAGATGCTTCCTAAATGCCCATTGATTGGTTGAATGATTGATCAATTGATACTAGCCTATACAGCTTTCACAGTCTTCATAGAGAATGTTCTTCCACATTTTCCAAATTCAAATTGTATTCATACATCACTTCCTTCATTAGGTGAACAGACATTTAAATATTTCATCTGAAAGACCCACTAGAATTTTTCTCCATATCTTTCTTCTTTTTTCAGCCAAAATACTTTTCAGAAGTACATCAATGACTTTACTTCCTTTCTTCTCACTCATTTCTTCATCCTCTCTTGCAAGAAAGGGGTCATTGGTAACTGTGGAAAGAACAGTTTCTATGGAGTGATGTCATTGAACATTTGAGGTTAAGTGTTGTAACCCCCTTCAAACCATTTAACTTGTCGGAGGCTTTCCTTTCTCCTCCACTATATAGTTAATTATTAAAACATCTTCCCCTAATTATTAGAATACCTTCTCCCACAGATTTTGAATTTGAATCCAGGTTATAGTTTCCTAGGACTTCAAGCTCAAATAATCTTCAGCTCTCATTTTACAAACAATGAAAAGAAAGCCTAGAATGTTAAGAAAACTTGCCTAAGGTCACCTAGGAAGTTACAAAGTAGAAATTTGAAATTATATCCTTTGATTCTCCATTCATTGAATTCTTTTCACTGTAAATCAGTTTTCCTTCCATTTCCCATAAAGCCTTTCTCTACTCTGACTGTACTTATACTCTGATTCAGAACATTTAGTTCTTGGTTATATAATTCCATGTGCCTAAATATGGGAAGGAATATAGTCAGAACTTTCCCCACCAAGGTCATTTTGACCCTCTATGACATAGTAGATAAATACTAAGTATTTAATTGAATCACAAAGAAGCTAACTAAACAAACAAGATCATAGGTAGTATACAAACCAGATTTTCCTAAATCCAGCCTTGACACTCTTTGATGCTAAAATTCCATGTTTCCCTAACTAATAGACACAAATGAGAAATCTATGGAATCCTCCAAATGAGCTATGAACAAGACCTAACATTTATATAGCTCTTTAAGTTTTCAAAGCATTTTACATACATAATCACATTTGGTCCTCACAATATGCTTTTCAAGTAGGAGTTATCATTATCCCCATTTAACAGATGAGGAAACTAAGGGCCAAATAAATTCAGGTGTTTGCCTAGGGTCACACAATCAAAATGTTTCTGAGGTCAGTTTCATAGGCTGGTCTTCTAAGTTCCAAGAACAACTCTATCCAGTACACCACATATTTAGCTCATAAGAAGTAGGGCATACATATTTTCTTTGGACAATATCCACAGGGTCTAGTTTGGGGAATTTAATTAAAAATCATTGATTATTGTAGGCACCTAGAGAGGAGCAGAGAATGCCAAAGAAAAACACTAAATGCTTCCCAATTTCTCCTAAGGTTGAACTTGTTCTCAGGATCCAAGTGAGGTAAATTAAGGAAGGTTTCATAGGGAGGTGAGTTCACTCTTTCCCTAATAATTATATGTGTACCAAAGATTATTAAGTGTACCAAATAATGGACTGTTGTTATGTCAGTTGTCTATTGCCTCAAGTACAAGACATTATTTCATTCATTTCCCACTGAAGTTTTCTTGAAGAGGAAAAGGCAGAAGATCAGATTCCAAGATGATAAGGTTTTCTGATCCCACATGAATTGTGTTCCAAGAGAACCCACAAATCAAGGGGTTTAGTGGGTAAAATAAAAAGTCAATTCCCCCACTTCTTGTTGATGAGTGTTTCTGTAGGATACTCAGTATACTCAGGTTGGAGGCCTCTGTCTCCCACTGCAACACATTCCACCAAAGCTTACTGACTTTCTTAGTGATTTACCCAAGTCACACAGTTGGGAAGTGTCAGAGGTCAGCTTTAATCCTAGTTCTTCCTGAATTCAAGCCTCTCACTCTGTCTAGGATGGTAACTCCTTGAAGCTGGAAACTTTTATTTTTCTTTTTGTCTTGGGAGCCATCAATATGACCAATAACCACACATATATTGTATACTCAATATGTATGAAAGAAAATACAAATCTGATTTATTTTAAGATATCCTGCTTATTTAGAAAATAGACAAAAATGACCACAAATGGCAATAGGCAATGTTAGGTGTGCTGTAAAAAGATAGAAAGGCTCATGAAAGGTTGGTAGAGTTATGAATAGGTCCAACCCTTCTTGAAGGCAGTTTGGAATTAAATGTTAATACTCTTACTCAAAAATTGCACTAAAAGCTTTTACTCTTAAGGTCAAGGAGATTTTTTTTTTAAAGTCATCAATAAAAATGTCAATAACAACAGTTTTGTGGTAAAAAAAACACACAGATATTCATTAAATGGAGAACTGCTTTTAAAAATTGTGGCACATGAATGTTAAGGCAAATTTCTCTATTAAAAAGATTGAAAAATTCAAGGAAACATGCATGGGTAGATATATAAATTGGTATAGAGTTTCAAAATGAAGAAAATAATTTACACAATGATTATAACAAGGGAAATATGTAAATATTTATAAATAACTATATGTATATGTATGAGTATACATATGTATACATATACACATGCACATCTGCATATACACATATATATATATGCGTACACACTTACATTCATATTATATAAACATTTATATACTTACATACATTATATATACATATACTATTGTAATGATTAGAATGATGCCACCTGCTGGATACTTACTGTAGAAGAGTTCTGCCCATGAAGCGAAGGTCTTTGAGGGCAAGACCAGGAATCTTTTCTTTGGCGGGAGGAAGTGACGCGGACTAGTGGGAGGAGGAAGGAAGAGACTGGCGCTGACTCTGGCGCTCTTTCCTGAGGATGCTGGCGGAGAAGGGAGCTAGAAATGTGCTCTCCCTTTAATAGATAGGAATCTAGGCCTTTCTCTCTCTCTTTACCAAATTCTTATTCTCCTTAATAAATGCTTAAAAGTCTAACTCTTGCTAAAGCTTGTAATTGATTGGCGACCACTCATTAGATATTTTAGACAGTTTAGCTAGAATTTTAACCCTTAACACTATATACATACATACACATACACGCACATGCATATACATACACACATAAATATATACATGTATGCAATACACATATGTATATATGTGTATATGTATATATACATATGCATATATAGACATACACACACACACACACACACACACACATATATATATATATATACATTTTTTGTCTAAAACTGATTTGTTTTTCTAGTTCCTAGAAGCTACAAGGGCATATTGCTTATCCTAAACTAAACCAAAGTAGGAAATTAAACTGCTTTGAGAAGAATTATGTGAGAGGAGCTTGTTCTTTGTTTGTTTGTTTTGTTTGTTTGTTTGTTTGTTTTTGCAGGGCAATGGGGATTAAGTGACTTGCCCAGGGTCATACAGCTAGTTAAGTGTCAAGTGTCTGAGGCTGGATTTGAACTCAGGTCTTCCTGAATCCAAGGCCAGTGCTTTATCCACTGTGCCATCTAGATGCCCCCAAAGAAGGAGCAGTGACACTTTTTTTTTTTTTTTTGGTGAGGCAATTGGGGTTAAGTGACTTGTCCAGGGACACACAGCTTGTAAGTGTTAAGTGTCTGAAGTCAGATTTGAACTCATGTCCTCCTGACTCCTGGGCTGATGCTCTATCCACTGTGCCACCTAGCTGCCCCAACTTACCAGTTAAGTATCCATTTCTAACCTGCAGCTCTGCTGATTTTTTACTCCATGGAACATGATGCCTTCCCAGGATGCTGGTCAACTGAAATTTTGCTATCATGTCATGCTGATTGACTCAGTAGAGAAGAAAGTGATACTGATGACTTTGTACATCCCTGCCTTACTTACATCCAATTCAATTGAAAGTCAAGACAGCACCCTCCCAATGGCATAGGTCCTCTTCAAGAAGGAAGAACAAATGACAACAACAAACAACTTACAAGTAACTCTCCATTTTCCATGACTAGATCTGCTTGGATTTAACTCCACCTAATATCTTAAGCCCATCCTGGGTATCCACTGGTTACCCCTTCCCAGTTTTCTATTTCATTTTGTGTATTTTCTTCCCTTATTCCATTGTAATATCCTTGAGGGCAGAAACTCTATTTTTTTTTCTTATTTGTATCTCTAGCACTTAACACAGTGCCTGACACATAGTAGACATCCAGTTGTTATCGAATTGAATTGAAATTACTTTCTGGGTTGTTATAGGGTAGACAAGTTTGTTTTGGAAATCAGAACCTATTTTAATCCCAATTTCATAATTAAATTGTGACAGCATCCTATCCTCTCCTTTCCTCTGCTTTTCTCCCTTTCTACTTTCCATATTACAGTAGTAGTATATTAGAATAGTCAAGATAGACTTGGGGTTGATTTTGACACTTGTGGACTGTTCAATAATTGTCTTGTATGATACTAATTTGTATAATGGGGATAACGATATGTCCTAGAATGTGGAGATAATGATACTACCAGATACTTCATGTATAAGAAAACAAAAATGCAAAGTACATAAATAGTAAAATATCATAGAGAATAGAAAGCTGGCCTCAATGTCCAGAATATTTGAGTTCAAGTACTGATTCTATCCCATATTGTATATATGAAACTAAGCAACTGAAACAATCTCATACTTCTTCAGATTATAAATACTTATATAAATTATACATATTCTTATTTGATATAAATTACAGATAGCCTATGTTGGTTGGTAGGAGTTTCTTCCTCACTAACAAATGTCAGCAAGTCAATAAGTCAGTTAATATATAAAAATGTATTAAGTACCTACTGTTATGATGTATTTGATGGAGCTGCCTTATTATCCAAAAGGATTTTATGAAACCCTGGGTCAATAGGAGCAAAGGGTCCTTTGACCGAACTTCAAACTGAAAACAGGTAGCTAACAGATAAGTCACTATCTGCTGACTTCTTTCCCTAGGATATTGTCCCTATTTTATTCAAACATCTAGGCATCCTCATCCTTGACAATCTCCTTTTTTTCCTTTTTTTTTTTTTTGGAATCATATAATCTTATTATAGTTTTTTTTTTTCTCGCTGTTATTTCCTATATTCTTTTTATAACTGAAACTGTTAAATTGATTTCCATCATGTCAATTCTTGTTGTAGTATTTACTTTTAGGTTGGTTAGAACACCCTGTAACCAGTGAACAAAAAAACCTTATATACTCTCAGACAGAGGGAGTCTTCAAGCTCCTTCTTTGGAAGGGGTTTCTGCATGATTCATGCATGTTTGTTCTTGGGACAAATAAGCTGATACTATGTTTTGTTTTGTTATGTGTTTTTTTTTTCTGTCTTTCTCTGATCTGGTTTTTCCTGTAGGAGACATTATAAATATAATTTATCTTATTTTTTTCCTGTAGGAGACAGGCATATAAACAAAAAATGACACTACTATGTGGCAGGCACTGTGCTAAATGCTGGAGATTAAAAAAAATAAAAGACAGTCCCTGCCCTCAAGGAGTTTACCATCTAATAGAAAAGGTAGCATGCAAACAATATGTACATATTGCTATGTACAGAATAAATAGGAGATAAATAACAGAAGGCAGAAAGAAGGCACTAAAATTAAGAAGAATTGGGCAGAATAAAAGGGAGGAAGAGGAACACAAGATGGATTGCTGACATCATTGGAGCAAACTTCAAATCAATGAAATCTCAAATCAATTTGATTATTTGAGTCTCTTGAGACTATTCTGAAGTGTTTACAGCTTAAATGGGGCAAAGCTTTAAGCTAAAGGGGAAAAAAAAAAGGTGAGACAGTAGAATTGCATTCAATGGGAGGCACTCTTCAAGTTGACAAATTTTTTGAGCACCACTGATATCATATGACTCTGACTCAAATTCTACCTTGAACACATTAATTGGATGATAATGGACAAGCCAACTTCTTGGAGGCTCAGTTTCCTCATGAGCAAAAAGAAGGGATGGGGTATGATGATTTCTATTTTTTCATCTTATAGCTTTTGTCTGAGTTTGTTTAGTTTCTTTAAAATTTATTTGCTTTAGTCCAACTTTAGAGAGCTAAGAAACAAAAAAAAAAAAAAAAAAAAAAAAAAAAAAAGGAAGGCTTCCCAGAAAAGAAATGACCAAGAAATGGGAAAAGGTTCACTTGTGTACAGAAGCATTGTAATAGAAAGTACTGCTTATAAATAAATTTTTTAAATGTTAAAGACTGTAGGTCTGCACAAGAGACCAGCAGCCTATATATATATATATATATATATATATATATATTTAATCAACAAAGGGATTTTATGGGCAGGAGTGCTTCAAAGGGGCATAAACAGGTTCCCTCTGCCTGAAGGATAACACAGCAGGATGGAACACATGCTGGGATTTCTACACCATTTGCCTTAGGGGAGAAGTGAGGGAAAAGGAAAAGAAGTGGAAAAGGGGGCATTCCTTAAGGCTGTCAAGGTATCTTAAATTTCAAAGCCTGCCAGCTCATCCAGACCAGATTGGGCATATCCTTTAATTCTGAATGAAATAGCATAGGAGAATGGGTAGGAACGGGGGACATTGTGCAAAGAAGATGTGGGTAACCAAAGTATTTTTTAAAAGACATTTCTTTTTGAAGGAGATGAGTGACCTAGTCACTGACTAGTAGTCGCATTAATATCATATAATCTTGTCTCTTCAGAAAGGATTGGAAAGAAGCCAAGATAGGGTATCTTTGATATTTTAGAGCTATTCCTCCTTTTCATAGGCACACTAAGAGACCTATAGCTATGTCATAGAATCTTGGAAACATTCAATCTAAACTTCATTCCCATCTACTCCGCAAAGAAAAATTTCACATGACATCCTAATATTCCAAAATTCCTCAGTCCTTTGAAATAAGACACTAAAAGCTATGTGAATAAGTAAAAGTAAATAGAGTCAAAACATGAATCCATTTTTGGTCAATAATATTTTAGTGTGAATTAGCATTTAGATTAGCATCAGATACTTAGCAGGTCCCAAAGGGAATGGAATACAGATTGGGAAGATTTTGTGAGGGAGACAAATAAGTTATGGATATGGGGCCCTTGAATGAAGAGATAATTTTCAGATAAGGCACCCTAGTGTGGGGTGTTGAGAATCCAGAGCATAACGTGAGGACTTGTAGACAACCAGGAGAAAGGGAAAGGAAATAATAAGAATGGAAATAAGAAATGATTATAGAGAACAAAAAATGAAATTTTATTTATTCATTTACTTTTAAAAAAACAATTATTGGTCATTTTTTTAATTTACCTATCTCTTTTACATCTTAGTCTACCCTTGGGTTAAAAATTTTAATTAAAGGATAAAGGCAGAGAGTTTCCTCAAGGGAATAAAATAGTATTCAACACATGTATATTAAGCATCTACCAAGCGAAATACATTGTGCCAAGTGTTATAGCTATAAATATAAAAAATAAAGGACAGTACCTGTCAGTGTGTCCTCACACAGTTGTAAAGTGCTAAGAATGTGAAATCTCAAAGAGATTGGCTTCTGCTGGTGAAAAGTTATGAAATAGAAGTAGAACCTACTTGTGAGAGGTATTTCCCAACTTTCTGACTCTGAAATGTTGTAAGAATATGTATGTCTCTCTCAGACAAAATTTTGGGCCCAGAGGACTTTAAATTTGACCTGTTAACGTAGGTTTGCAGTAATTCTAATACCATAATATTTTGTAGGTAAATGAGGCTAAGTCAACTTATCCATGGCAATGTTTAATTCTAAAGAACCTACAAGAATCAATCAAGAGACATTCAGTAAACACATACTATATGCCAGTCACTGTGCTAAATACTGCGGATGTAAAAACAGGCAAAAGACAGTCACTGCCCTTGAAGAATTTAAAATTTAAGTAGAGGAGACAATGGTCATACAATTATTTACAAATAAAGTTACATAAGGAAAGAGTTGAAAAGTCACAAAAGGAAATCACTAGAATTAAGAGGAATTGGGAAAGGCCTTCTGGAAGTTCAAATTTCAGTTGGGGCTTAAAGAAAGCTATTTAATTCAGTTGGTAGAATTAAGAAGGGTGAACATTCTAGGCATTTGAGAACAGCCAAAAAATAAAATGTCTGAAGACAATTATAATTGCTTGTTTGTGGAGTAGCCAGGAGATCAGTATCACTGGATGAGAGAACATGGTGGGGAGTAAGATATTAGAAGACTGGAAAGGAACAAAGGAGTTAAGTTATGAAGGGCTTTGAATGCCGAATAGCATTTTGTATTTGTTCATTTAGGCAATAGGGAACCATTTCAGTTTACTAAGTAGAAGAGTAACATTGGTTTTGCTTTTTGTTTTTTGTTTTTTAGTGAGACAATTGAATTTAAGTGACTTGCCCAGGGTCACACAGCTAGTAAGTGTTAAGTGGCTGAGGCTGAATTTGAACTCAGGTACTCCTGACTCCAGGGCTGGCGCTCTATCCACTGCACCATCTAGCTGCCCCCTGAAAAGTAACATTGTTAAACCTGTGATTTAGTAAATCACTTTGGTGGCCAAATAAAGGATGGACTGGAGTGGAGAGACATTTGAAGCTGGGAGACCCCATTCTCCTCCCCCCCCCAATCCCCAGCCCCCTTTGGATATTGGAATAGCCTAGGCATGAATTGATGAGA
Organism: Dromiciops gliroides; assembly: GCF_019393635.1. Taxonomy (NCBI): domain Eukaryota; kingdom Metazoa; phylum Chordata; class Mammalia; order Microbiotheria; family Microbiotheriidae; genus Dromiciops; species Dromiciops gliroides. Next base: position 671,122,771 of record NC_057862.1, read on the forward strand.
GCCTGAAATAGAGTGGTTTCAGTGTCAGAGTAGAAAAGGAGGGTGGTATATGAGAAAGGTTGTATACTTGAAATAGACAGACTTTAGCAACAAATGCCTGGTTGGAGATAGTGAGGAGTCAAAGAGAACTTCTAGGTTGTGAATTTAAAGACCAGGGAGGATGGCATTTCCCTATACAGTAACAGGGAAGGTAGAAGGTTAAGGAGGAATGATATAAAGAGTTCTGTTTTGAGCACCTTTAGTTTAAGCTATTCAATTCAAGATGTCTGAAAGGCAGTTGGAGATGTGACAGCAGGACAGCAGAGAGGCTAGGGAAGGATAGGTAGATTTGAGAATTATCAGAATATACAATTAAATCCATAAGTAGTTAAATAGCTAATTAAATTCATGGGAGCTGATGAGATTAGAAGTGAAATAGTATAGAGGCAAAAGAGAGGAAGACCCAGGACAGAGTCCTTTCTATTCACATTTCTCTGGCCGGTTTTCTCCTTCATGAGCTTAGGGTCACCCTAAACTCTAATGGAGGGGATACAGGTTAGGAGTTCCTTCCCCCAGGGAAAGAACTCATCCAGACTGGATCCTGTTTATGCTGTAAACAGAAATCAGGTTAGAGAGTGGGATCTGGATGAGGACCCAGCAAAAGATATTGAGCAGGAGTATTTAGATAAGTAGAAGAGAGTGGTATACAAAAAACCAAGGGGAGTGTTATGGGCCTAGAACCCCAGAAGTTCTCTGGGGTACATCAAAGAACCTTTTCCTCGAGAAACTAAACCAAAGGAGAGACACACCTAACCAGTCTCCCCCACCCCTCAGGGAGATGGGATTGGGTGTGGCTGCTACCTTTGTGGCATGAGGAGCAGAGCGATGGCTTGAGAGATCCAGAGGCACTCCTCACCCAACTTCCACCAGCCGCCACCAATGGGGAATGTTCCTCCCTCAATAGAGGAACTTTCCACAGTCAGACAATCATCTCATCAGACCACCATGGCACCTCTATAAAAGTATCTGCCTGTATCCTGGTGGAGGAGAAAGATATCTCAGAGCCACACCTCTGTACTATGCCTTCTCCCCATGAGAAGCCCAAGGATTTCCCTCTTAGTTTTCCTTCCCTAGACCCTAAATAAACTATTATCTTATTCTATTGGATTTGTGTGCAAGAGGGTGTACTTCTTTTTTTGTTGTTTTTGTTTGTTGTTTTTTTTTGGTGGGACAATGGGGATTAAGTGAGGGTATAATTCTTTAAAGAGGAATTCCTAAGGTCCCCAAACCCTATCCCTATTCCAACCCCCTACCCATTTCTCCCATAACAGGTGGGGAAAGAGTATCAAAGAGAAGATGTTCAACATTTATCAATTAGAGTTGAGAAATGGCCATTGGATTTGGCAACTAAAAAAAATCACTGTTTTTTGTAGAATGATAAAGTCAGAAGCTAGATTGGAAGGGATTCAGAAGATAGTAAGAGGAGATAAATTAGAGGCACATATTATAGATGGCCTTTAGTCACAAATGGCAGAAGAGATATAAAACAATGCTTAGTGGGGAGGGAATGATCAAATGTTTGTTTCTGGATGAGTTAGATATGGGCTTATTTGTAGGCACAAGGAAATGACCTATAAGAATAGGAGAGATTGGAAATAAGTGAAATAATGGGGCAACTAAGGGGATTATCTATTGGAGAAAATCAGTATGGAATCAGATCACTTGAATGGGCCAAGAGCTTTGACATGGTTAAGGAATAGAAGTTCCTAAATTCTGTCTTTGGTGACAGGAAATTAAACTACCCAGAGGCAAAGCTATTATGATTGACACCTTCTAGTGTGAACCAACAGCTCTCCCTATATTATCATTAGCATCACCAATGTAACAGGAGTAAGAACTTGCTTTTATAGATTATTGTATGTACAGGAAGAAATAAATATAGTTTAGTGGATAATATGTTCAAATGGAATTCACAAAGACTTAAATTCAAATCCTCTTTGTGACCTGTAATTTAATGGTAAGGACTCTCACTTAATATTTCTGAACCTCAGTTGCCATGTTTGAAAAACATACCTTGCAGTGCTTGTGTGAGTAGTTTACTAATGTACTTAAATGTTAATTATTATCTTATTTAGTTTACAAAAGAAACTTTGGAGGCAAATGCTAGAATTCCTATCTTAGAAATAGGAAAAAATCTAATCTAAGATATAAAATGACTAGCCACATAATAACTGGGTAATCTTGAATAAGTCACTTTGCTTCCTTGGATCTCAATTTCCCCATGTGTAAAACAATAGTATTGAACTAATAACCTGTAAGTTCTCTTCTTGGTCCAACTCAGTGTTTAATTTTTCCAAGGCATTCTGCCCCCATTATATCTATTGACATTGCCTTTTCATCTTGGTCCTATGAGCTTATTTCTTTTCCTCCCATTCCCACCTTGGCCTGGTTTAGCTTTTGCCTGGTCCTTTTTCTTATTCATATATAAGGTTCATTAATGGAACCTTGGATTTCTTTCAGTGCTTTTATGGTAGAGAAGGATTTGGGACTGGGTTCTTGGTTAGTCCAGGCAGGCTGGTAAGTAGACAAGGACTAAATAGGAATTGCCTATGTCATTCCATGAATACTTGTCTAAAATATAGCACACTGAGGCTCTCCTCAATTTGAAGATGTAGCAGATATAAGTGTACATACATACATACATATATATATATATATATATATATATATATATATATATATATATATATATATATATATAATTACCAATTTATTAAAAAACTTGTCAGATGATTTTGATGGTCTCCATCTATTAACAGAGGATAATTTATTAAAATAAGAGCTCTGAGCAGGCAGATCCAAGATGGCAGAGGAAAGACAGTGACTTGACTAATCTCTCCCCAAGACCCCTCCAAATACCTTCAAATAATGTCATAAGACAATTCCTGGAGAAGCACAACCCCCAAAAGGACAGGGTGAAATCATTTTCCAGCCAAAAACAATTTAGAAGGTTGGTGGAAAAGGTCTATTGTACCAGGGTGAAAGTAGAGTACAGCTCAGCACAGGCTGCACCAGCACAGACCCAAACCCAGCACAGCCCCAGCCCCAGCCAACCAGGAGTAGGCCTCAGGAACCTCTGAATCAGCTGTGGCCACAACTGCTTCTGTAATTCAGTCCACAAATGGTAAGGGGGTCAAACGCTTGGCCAGAAGGAGATTACAGGGATCTCTTTGCTAGCACTAAGGGAGGACTCTGCTGTTTTGCCCATGCTCAGATCTAGGTCACAGTCTTTGGTGGTAGTCCCATGTGGGGGAGGAGCACAAGCATACAAGAGCTTTTAGCCACAGTGGAGGGGGTGAAAATAAGATCTGTGTTTGCTTGCAGACCAGAGCACAGGCCAGGAAAGTTTTGAATATACCTCTCATTAAATCATATCACCTTGGAAGAGATAAGGACTTAAAAATCCTGTAAGTATCTCAGAGAACAGCTGCTCAAATTCCGTGAAGCTTGGGACAGTGTGCCATCCATACTGGAAGTAGTGTCCAACTTTAAGAAAGAGTTAAAAAAAAATAAATAGGGAGGCAGCTAGGTGGCACAGTGGATAAAGCACCAGCCCTGGATTCAGGAGAACCTGAGTTCAAATCTGGCCTCAGACAGTTGACACTGACTAGCTATGTGACCCTGGGCAAGTCAATTAACCCTCATTGCCCCACCAAAATAAATAAATAAACAGACAGACAGACAGACAGACAGACAGATAGATAGATAAAATTAAAAATTAAAAAAGAGTTAAAATTCAAGAAATAGGCTGGAAAAATGAGTAAAAGGAAAAAAAATATAATGCTGATCCTAGAAAGTTTCTATGGAGACAAGTAAGATCAAAATATACCCTCAGAAGAAGATAACAAAGTCAAAGCTCCTATATCCAAAACTTCCAAGAAAAATATGAATTGGTCTCCAGCAATAGAAGGGCTCATAAAGGGCTTTCAAAATAAAGTAAGAGAAATAGAGGAAAAAAACGGAAAGAGAAATGAGAGTGATGGAAGAAAATTATGGAAAAAAAAACAGTTTGGTAAACAAAAATTAAAAAAAAAACTGAAGAAAACAACACCTTAAAAAACAGACTGAGCCAAATGGTAAAAAGAGGTACAAAAACACAATGAGAAAAAGAATGCTTTGAAAAGTCAAATTGGCCAAATGGAAAAAGAGGTACAAGTTCTCTTGAGAAAATAATTCCTTAAAAATTAGGATTGAGCAAATGGAAGATAATAACTTTGTGAGAAACAAAGAAACAATAAAACAAAACCAGAAGAATGGGGGAAAAAAATATATATATATAGAGAGAGAGAGAGAGAGAGAGAGAGAGAGAGAGAGAGAGAGAAGACAATGTGAAATATCTCACAGGAAAAACAGCAGACTTGGAAAATAGATCCAGAAGAGGTAATTTGAAAATTATTGGACTACCTGACAGCCATGATCAAAAAAAGAGCCTAAATATCATCTTCCAAGTAGTTATCAGGGAAAATTGCCTTGATATTCTGGAATCAGAAGGTAAAATAGAAATTGAAGGAATCCACTGATTATCTCCTGAAAGAGATCTTAAAATGAGAAATTCCAGGAATATTATAGCCAAATTCCAGAGCTCCTATGTCAAGGAGAAAATATCTCAAGTATCCAGAAAGAAACGTATTATAGAGACACAGTCAGCATAACACAAAATCTAGCAGCTTCTACATTAAATTACAGGATGGATTGAAATATGATATTCTAGAGGGCAAATGAACTGGGATTAAAAAAAACATCACCTACCTAGCAAAACTGAGTATAATTCTCCAGGGGAAAATATGTGAATTCAATTAAAGATAGGACTTTCAGGGATTCTTAATAAAAAGACCTTAGCTGAATAGATAATTTGACTTTCAAATACAAGACCCTAGAGAAGCATAAAAAGGTAAATGAGAAAAAGACATCATAAGGGATATTAAAAGTGTAAACCCTTTATCTTCCTACATGGGAAGAAGATACTTGTAACTCATAAGAACTTTCTCACTATTAGGTCAACTGGATGGACTATATTTAGACCAATGGCACTGGTGTGAGTTGAATATTAAGGTATAATATCTTTTAAAAAATAAAATTAATAGGTGAGAGCAATGCACTGGGGAAAGACAAAGGGAGAAGTGGTATGGGGTAAAGTATCTCACATAGAAGAAACAAGAAAAAATATATATAGTAGAAGGGAAGGTGGGGAGGTGCTATGGAGTGAGTGAACCTTATTCTCATCAGAATTGGCTCAAAGAGGGAATGACATACACACTCAATTGAGTATAGAAATCTATCTTACCCTTCAGGAAAGTAGAAGGGGTAGGGGATGGGGTGTGGGGGAGAGAAGGGAGGACAGATTGGGGGAGGGGCAGTCTGTCTTGTAGTAGGAATAAGATGAAGGGAAATACAGTTGGCAATAGTAACTGTCAAAAAATAAATTGAAGCAAGTTTGTATGACAGGCCTCATTTCTTAAACACATTGAGAACTGAGTCCAATTTGTTAAAATAAGAACCATTCACCAATTGATAGATGATCAAAAGATATGAAGTTTTGAATGAAATAAGCAAAGTTACCAATAGCCATATGAAAAAAAATGCTCTGAATCACTATTTATTGGAGATATGCAGGTCAAAACAATTCTGGGGTAGTACTTTATACCTATTTTATTGGATAACAGGACAGCAGAGCATAATGACAAATGTTGTTGAGGGTTATAGGGAAAATGAGATATTAATACACTTTTGGTGAAGTTGTAAACTGATTCAAATATTCTCTATAGCAATATGGAACTATGGCCAGAGGACTATAGAAAAAAATAGTTGAATTTGAAATTGAGGAGATGCCCATCAATTGGGGAATGGCTGAACAAATTGTGGGATGAGTTGATGATGGAATACTATTGTGCCATAAGAAATGATGAGCAGAATGCTATTAGAAAGACTTATTTAAGACATTAGAAAGTGAAATGTACTGTATAGAAAGTAACGGTAATATTGTAAGATTATCAGCTGTGAATGACTTAGCTATTTTCAACAATACAATGATCCAAGACAACTCTGAAGAACTTGTGAAAAATGCAATCCATCTACAGAGGAAGAACTGATGGTGCCTGAATACAGATTGAAGGATACTTTTTTTAGTTCCTTTTTCTTGTTTGTTTGTTTCTTTGTTTTCTTTCACAACTTGACTTATGTAGAAATGTTTTACATGACTACACAGGTATAACTTATATTGATTTGCTTGCATTCTTAAGGGGGCATTGGGGAGGGAGGGAGAAAGAGAATTCAGAATACAAAATTTTAAAAATCAGTATTAAAAATTGTTTTTATGCATAATTTGGGAAAAATCAAATTCAAAATAAATGAGAAAAATAAACAACAATATAATAAGTGCTTTGACTGAGCCTATGCTTCTTCCTGACTTCCATATTTAACTAGTGTAGTAACTATAATGTCAGACCTGGATGCAAATTCTGTCTTTGACACATTACTTGCAGTGCAGTCACAACTCTTTAAAATATCAGTATCTCCATCCATAAAATGGGGGTAATAATACCTGTCTACCTAATGAATATGGTAATGATAAGATTCAAATAATATAGGGTATCCCAAAAGCCTTAGTGGAATTTTAAGAATTAATAGCTTATTAAAACTATACAATATGTGTAATATTTAAAATACTATAATTTCACAACTTTTGTGGCATATAACTATGTTATTATAATGTATCCAAGTCAAATTATTTTTATTAAATGAATTATTAGTAAAAGCTTTGACATGGCCAAACTTGTTAAATCTAGAGACATAATCTGACAAAATGGGAGTGAATGACAAGACACAATGCTATATGATAATAAACAGTTTTGATTCCCAAAGATCTTCATATTTTTCATTTTCAGGAATTTCCCTTTCACTTTGGCCCATCTGTTTCCCATAATAATTGCTTTGCTAATTGCTTGAGTTTAGACTTGTAGTTTTCATGAAGTAAGAAAAAGGCACCAAGCACAGATGACACCTTCATAGCTCATAACAAAGGCTCTGGTGGTAGCTAAGGCCATCACCCTCTGCCTCTCGCATCCTCAGAAAACTAAAGGAAGTTGACACATCATTTAATTAAGTTCAGAATCAGAAGACTAAAAAGGTATCAGTAATCAGGAGGGCATGCTCAGGAATCACCAAGGAACTGAATATGATAAAGAGGCAGATGCTTTGAAGATAAACTACAGAGACAGAGAGACACAGAGAGACTGAGAGAGAGAGAGAAAGAGAGAGAGAGAGTGAGAGAGAGAGAGAGAGAGAGAGAGAGAGCAGATGGTGCTCATTTACAGCTCAAATATAAGACAATGTACAATATAAAAACATGATTAAAAAAAAGAACCATGGCCAATGGTAATTAGTTGAACAATTTTAAAGACCATCTTTTAAAGAAATAATGCTTTAGAATTTACTGGATATTCTGGCAAATTGTGAAATAAGCAATACATGTGGCCTTCCTTTTATTTATTATTATTATTATGTTTTTGCTTGCTTTCTTTTGTGCTAACCCCTTTAACAACCTAGTCTTTCTAGAGCCCAGTACTCTCACCTTAAATCAGGTGCCTTTTGGGAATTGCAAAATAAAATAAAGAAACAAATTGAATGAATTAATGAATGAGTGAGCGAATGAATGAATGAATAGGTGGATGGATAATAGATAAATAAACTAATAAATAAGTGAATAAATAAATAGATAAAGGATGACTAACAATGAATGAATAACTGTACAAAACTCTTCATATTATTCTTCTAAGAAATTAATTTGTAACCCTTCTGGGAGTATTTTCATTTAAAAGAAGAATTGAGGAAGATGATGATGATTCAAGTCATTTCTCAAACATGCTATTGATCATGAATTGGGAAAATTTTGTAGATGTGAAGAAAAATATGTTAAAAATAGGTTCAATGTGGTAAATACATTTTTATAATGTAGAAAACTGAAAATAATCTTCCAACATCTCAGAAAAAACATATCATCTTTACTTTCCCCCTTCCCTTCCCTTCTTTTCCCTTCCCTCACCCCTCCATTTCCTCCCTTCGTCTTTCCTTCCTCTCCCCTTTTGCTCCCCTCCCCTCCCTTTCCCTCTCATATCCTATCTTTCTTTTCTCTTCCTCTCCCCTTCCCCATCTCTCCTCTCCCATTTTGCTCCTCCTTTCCCCTCCCTTTCCTTTCCTTCCCACTCTTTCCTGAATAGGTGACACTAGCAAATCAATTTCTGCCTTTGGATTTGCCTTAAACATACATTCTGAAGAAAATATAGTCTTATAATTGACAACAAATTCATTTCATAATTTCAATATGAGAAAATATTAGTCAAAGAGTAGTCTGTCTGAAATTAATCTGAGTATCTTAGTGGTCTTCAAACTCAATTCAAGTCAACAGTCTCAGCCATAAACCTGAATGCAATCTTAGGCAGCCTAAAATGTGGGAAAGGAACTATAAAAGGGATGATTATGCTTTTTCCTTGCCAACACAGGACCACATTTGGCATTCTATTTTCATTTCTGGACAACAAATAGTAGCAAGGAGATAAATAAGCTTATGGTGACACAAAAGATGACAAGCTGGATGTTGATAGACTTGAATTCATATCTCATATGTAGACTGATTCAATTTTCTACAATCAAGCAAAATTGGGGAGTATATTTTTTCTTCAGAGAGCTTTTGTACCTCCTTTTCCATTTGGCAAATTCAACTTTTCAAGGCATTCTTTTGCTCATTGGCTTTTTGTACCTCTTTTTCTATTTGGCCTAGTCTATTTTTTAAGGTGTTATTTTCTTCAGTATTTTTTGTATCCTTTACCAAGCTGTTGACTTTTTTTTCATGATTTTCTTACATCTCTATAATTTATCTTTCCATTTTTTTCCTCTACATTTCTTACTTTATTTTCAAAATTCTTTTTGAGCACTTCTATGGCCTGAGACCAATGCATATTTTTCTTGGAATCTTTGGATGTAGGAGCTTTGACTTTTTTTTTTTCTTCTGAGGGTGCATTTTCATCTTCCTTGTAATTATACATATATGTTCATATTTTTTTTTCTGTTTGCTTATTTTTCCAGCCTATTTCTTGACTTTTAACTCTTTGTTAAAGTGGGACACTGCTTCCCCGGTGGAGGCCACAGTGTCCCAAGCTTCAGGTGGTTTGTGCTATTTTCAGAGATACTTCTAGGAAATAGTAAGTTGTTAGTTCTTCCAAGGTGGTATGATTTAAGGAGAGCCATATTTGTTACTCTCCTGACCTGTACTCTGGTCTGCAAGCAGCCACAGGCCTGCTTTTCAGCCATGGAACTATGAAGAGGGTCCTGCTCCACTCTGGCTATAAGCTCTGGTGTGCTAGTGCTCCCTGACCTTAGACTGCCCCCAAGATCTGTGTATGGGCAAATCAAAAGAGTCTTGCCTCAGTGCTAGCAAAGAGACCCCTGTAATTTCCTTCTGACCAATTGTTCAACCCCCTTACCATATGTGAGCTAAGAGTTCCAGAAGCAATTGCTATTGCTACTGCTGATGCAGAGGCTCCAGAGTCCTGCTCCTGGTTTGCTGGGACTAGGTCTGAGCTGCCACTTCCTCCACTGGGCTGCATTCCACTCTCACCCTAGTACAATAGACCCTTCCTGCTGACCTTCTAAGTTGCATTTGGCTGGAAAAGTACTTCAACCTGAACTTTTGTCAGTTCTGCTGCTCCAGGAATAGTCTTATGGCATTATTTGAAGGTATTTGGAGGGGTCTTGGGGAGGGCTCATCCAAGTTACTGCCTTTCCTTTGCCATCTTGGCTCTGTGCTCCTATACTTGGAGTATATAGATAAAGCTTTCTTTTTTCAAGTCATATTTGCTTATCAGTTCATCCTTATGCTTTCTGCTTGGGTGATTTCCCATTCTTCTTTCAATTGATCATGTCACTGCACCTTCAGCACATCACTGATTCTGCAGAGTATCTTGTTAGCTTAGGAACTTCAAAATGCATTTCTTTGTGAGTCCCAGTGGAATACCAAATTGGGTTCATTTGTTCAATAATCCATAGACCAAACTCCAACCTATAGCCTTATGTGTAAGCAATAAAGACATCTAGTTACTCTATAGCATATTTTTAGGACACTTGAGAAAGCTTACCTGTCCAGCAAATATATATTATTCAGTTGTTTTTCAATAATATCTGACTTTTCTTGACCCTATTTGGGGTTTTCTTAGCAAAGACACTAGAGTAGTTTGCCATTTCCTTCTCCAGTTAATTTTACAGATGAGGAAATTAAGACAAATAGGGTTGTGACTTGCCCATGGTCACACAGATATTAAGTGTCCAAGGCCAAATTTGAGCTCAGGAAAATAAGTCTTCCTGACTCCAGGCCCAGATACTCTATCCATTCCACCACCTTGGTGCCCTACAAAAATGTACCTTCCACATGTTTACTGGAACTCCATAATGAGAGTATACTTTATTTATATTAAAAAGTTATCTCTCTCTCTCCCCACATATACATACATACATGTATACATGTGTATATGCATGTATGCATCTATATGTGTATGTGAATATGCATATTATTACATTTCACAATTTTGTGAAACAATGAATTGTTAAGATGCCTTATACATAGAGAACATAAATATTTTCATTCTTTTAAGTGCCAGAATGTACTGGACATGGCAAGGAGCAAGAAACATCATGGAATACACTTCCTAATACAAAGGATCATAGATTTAGAGGCAAGATGGAGCTTATGGGTCATTCCTTCTAAACCCTGACATTTTTTTTCAGGACAATGAGGGTTAAGTGACGTACCCAGGGTCACACAGATAGTCAGTATCAAGTGTCTGAGGCTGGATTTGAATTCAGGTCCTCTTGAATCCAGAGCTGGTGCTTTATCCACTGTGCCACTTAGCTACCCCCTAAACCCTGATTTTTAAAGATGAGAAGCCTAAGGCCCATTGAGCTGTAATGACTTACCCAAGATTGCACAGGTGGTATAGTGGTAGAGCTGGTATTCCAATTGAAATCAACTAACTAAGTCTATTATTCTCTTGATTATATTGTCATGGTAAATAGACTAGACACAACTAAAACCCTTTAGGATATCTAGTCAGAAATTTATTCAGAGACTTATGTTACTGGAAGAAGTCAACAGCAACATTCCTTCAGAGAAATTTAGGGAATATGTTCCAACAATTTCCTGCCTCACTCCCACAAAGAGAAAAAAAAAAAGCTTTTGTTTTATAAACTAAGGTGAGCAGTTTGTTATATTGAAAGCAATCTAACTCTCCTTGCAATAAAGTAGAAAATGTCTTGTTTTGTTTAAGGCTAGTCTTGTAATTGGAGCACTCTGTCTCTTCTAGAATTGGTTGGAATAACTTTTGTTTTCTCTGTGATCACCTCTGCTGACTAAACTGAAAGAAGTCTGAACTTAGTCCAGATACTTACTTATTCTCTATTGAATTAGAGGCCAGTTCTAAAATGGAGTTATTGATGTCAAAAAAAGAAAAGGGAAGCATTCCTTTGTTTCCATGGTACCAGGAATTTTCCATTAATCTTCCAGTTACCTGAGAGCAGCTAGGTGGTACAGTAGACAAAGCACCAGTCCTGAATTCAGAAGGACCTGAGGTCAAATCCAGACTCAGACATTTGACACTTATTCGCTGTGTGACCCTGGGCAAGTCACCTAACCCACATTGCCCCACCCCCCATATATATGTGTATGCATACACACACACACACAAGTACCTTTGGAAGTTTGGTACTTTTGTAGGAAACTGATTTTTTCTTCCCTGGGCCTCGATTTCCTTATCTTTACATAAGAAGGGCATAAATACTATTAATGCTATAAAGGAGTATAAATTGAAGATGATTTCTGGTGTTGTGAATAAAGCCCTGAAAGAAAGTTTTCAGGTATTAATAATCACTTTATTAATTAGGCTAGCCAATATCCAATAAATTGATGGTTAAGAAGCCTCAAAGAATCTGAGCAAGAGAAACCATTTCTATCCAGAACTCTGGCTAGTTTCCTCCTTCATGAGCTTAGGGTCTCCCTAAATTACGTGATGCTTAAAATCTAATGTGTGTGTCCTTACCTCCCCTCCCTGGGGCAGGGGGGAATTAGCTATGGTTTACTTTTAAATTTAGGAAGAGTTCAGGCTTTTAAGCATTTATTAAAGTATATTAGAAGTTTATAAAGAGAGCGAGAGAGAGAGAGAGAGAGAGAGAGCACACATGTCTCTCTGAAAGAATGGAAAAGCCATAACCCAGATCAACCCAAGCGAGAGAGAGAAAACCTGTCTACCCTGGCCTGATTCTTCTGCCACCAAGAGCTTCTTCCAGAATGAAAGAGAGCGATCCTCCCTCAGTTTGAGCAGAGGCTTCCTACAGGACTGGAAGAGTGGCGGTCCCCACACACAGCTCCAAGTTAATTGACTGGTAGCATTCAAGTCCATTGATTGACATGATTTAAAGGTGGTCCATGAATTGTGATGTGACTTCCAGACTCTGGGATGAAGTTAGAAAGGTCACCTCATGTCTTTCTCAGCAGGGGGTGGCTCCCTGGTTCTCACAACTATAATGGAGGGAATCAAAGGCAGGAGTTCCTTCCCCCAGAGGAAGAAATCATGCAGACTGGATTCTTTTTAAGCTATACAGAGAAATCAGGTTTCTCACTTGGGTGGGGTCCTACCCAACCTAGTTTATGAGCAGGTGCCTTATGAGCTAGAAGAAATCATAGGACTCACTTATGCCCTTCAGAGATGGACGGACTTTTTCAGGAATGGGGTTTTAAAAAGGAAAGGGTGGATTACAAATTACAAATTAATTATTAATTTCATAGTTTGATTTTTTTTTCCACTGGGTCTACTCTAGTTGGAAATCCCATGAACTTGAAAATTTAGGATCAAATTAAAATAGTATTTTATATCCTGGTGTTACCTCTGTAAGGGTCAGATTTAATATAGGGAGAGTTAATTGGGTGGCTCGCCATAATATTGGGGTTCAGAAAATAATGAGGGACCTCTAGGTCCAAAGTTTCCTCTCTTCCAAACTGCCTTTCTTTAGTTTTCTCCCAGGCTAATAAGAAAGGAGATTAAGAACCTCTTTTCCACAAACAAATCGGGTTTTATTAATGGGAATAAAAAAAATGCAACAAAGATGAAGTTAAGAAAGCCAGTGACAAGGGAATAGGGGAAGAGAAAAATGGATAATCTCCCTGGGTCTAACAAAGACTGACTCAATCCCCAAACTTGCTTCCAGCTCACCACCTGGGGTCTGTAGTTTCTATGGGAGTCAGCTGTGCAGCCCCTCTTTAGTCTGCTATCAGAAGCTCACCAACAGGAAAGAGAACCAGCTCTTCTGAGTGAGCATACCCTCTTCTTTTTTTCTCTCTCTCTCCCCCAAAAGGGAGGTCCTTCAAGTTGCATGTGTGAGAATGGTCCGCCTGCTGATGTCAGCGGTATACATCACTCAGGGCAGGCCATCTGTGGCCTATATCTAATCATTCCCAAGTAGGTACTCAGTTTCAAATTCTCACCCAATTCAAACAATACTAAATCAATGAGGTGAGATCCCTGGGCATCTGCCAAATTCCATTATTTTATCACACCTCTGTCAATGGGAAAATATGTTAATGAATGTTTGACTTCACAAACAATGAAAGTCAAATTTGTTTTAGTCTAAAACACATACATTTCAATGCAAAACGTTCTCTATGCTTGTCTCAAATTAAAAACAAAAATTAATGTGATTTAGCATCTACATTTTTTTAGGGAAGAGAAAATGAGTTATTTTCTTTTTCTTCCCTCAGGAAGTTCCTTTAGATACTTTTCAAATTTTAATTGAATATGGGTCTAAATGTAATAGTAATGGTTGTGTTGATAGAATGCTCCTGGAATCTCATTACTGATCTTAGACTATACCTGTAATGATTGGAATGACGCCACCTGCTGGAGACTTACTGTAGAAGAGTTCTGCCCATGAAGCGAAGGTCTTTGAGGGCAAGACCGGGCATCAGGAAGTGACGCGGGCTAGTGGGAGGAGGAAGGAAGGGACTGGCGCTCGGTCTCAGGCTCTTTCCTCTGGACTCGGGTGGAGAGCGGAGCTAGAAATGTGCTCTCCCTTTAATAGATAGGAATCTAGGCCTTTCTCTCTCTTTACCAAATTCTTGTTTTCCTTAATAAATGCTTAAAAGCCTAACTCTTGCTAAAGTTTATAATTTATTGGCGACCACTCATTAGATATTTTAGACAGTTTAGCTATAATTTTAGCCCTTAACAGATGGCTGACCACAAAGAGGAAAGCTAAACCTCAGTCTTCTGATCTTCTGGTTGGGTAAGAAATTTCCCCTACGCTCTCCCTTTAACTGCTAAGTACTGGCGTACTGGCTGTGTTTTCCCTTTAAATTTTTTCGAATGGACCTTTTAAACTCCCTAATTACCCTATTTTTGATTTTAGTCTGTTTAACCAGACAAATGGGAGATAAGATCATGTTAATGCTTTGTTTTTGTGGATTTTCTATTTTTCTTTTTATTTTTGTTAAAAGAGCCAGCAACTTACTCACACAAGGAAATATCTCCCCCTCTCCCAACCATGCTTTTTCAGAGAAACCTGAAGAGATTTCTGCAGCTTTTTTTGCTCTAATTTTGCATGCCTGGAGGCAATGACCCACCCTCTAGAAGCTTTTAATCCCCTAGCACCTGGAGGCAAAGTGGGGGAAGAGGAATCCAGGCCTGAGTTCAAAATCAAGTCTGATTCAAATTGCTCTGGTCCCTCCCCTCCTCTCCAGACCCCACCCTCTACTCCTCCTATGGCCAAGCCCATAGCTTCCCCTGCCTGGGAAGTCCAGAGATCTGATGCGCATGCTCAACTTTTTCTACCTGCATTTGCAGCTTCAGGCTCAGCCCTTCCCTGGCCTGGCTGTGCTTTTGAGACAATCTTAGAAAACTCTTTAAATTCCAGATATGCTCCTTTTGTTCATAATTTTGCTAACCTGCTTTTGTCTTTAATTAGTAATCTTATAAAGCATTTGTATGGTGAAAAGCCCGACAGACAATATAGAGGGGTTAAAGAAGAAAAACTTAAGCTGAATAAGAATGACAATCAACATAGTTCAAGACTCTGCTTCTTTTGCCATGGAAGGGTATATATTTTACAGAAATGTAGAAGTAAGCAGCAAGGTATTGATATGAGTATTGGGGATTTTAGATATTGGAATCAAAAGTGTTCTGAATTTACTCAGAGTATTAATGTCAGTTCAGAGGTTACATAGGATTTCTATGCTATTACATATACATTTTGGAATTAATGGTATAGGTTTATTTTCATAGAGATTTTAATGCTTTTGAGATTGTGTCTTATACTTAGTTTCTAAAACAAGGAGAATATTTGTAAAAGCTTTTTATAGTCATGTGATCAAGTTTATATTTTGTAATACTCTTATTAATATTAAGTTCATATTCATTTAGATTTCCCTAGTTTGAATTTCATTGTCTTTTATTATTCCACGTGTATTTTCTTCTATTCATTCATCTATCTAATTTTGAAACATGGTTTTGATTTCATAATACAATGTTAATTCTAGGAGTATTGTGCTCCCATATTCTGAGTTATTTGTTTTTGCTATTTTTTCTCAACTGATTATTTGATCAAACTCTTTAAAGCATTTCCCTGGGAAATTGTTTGCCATGGCAAGTGTAAATTGATTCTAGAAGTATTATTTTTGATAAGCATATTCAAAAAAAAAAAAAAAAAAAGAGGGGAACATTTGTAAAAGTTTTCTTTGAGATTGTATTGTGCTTTAACTTGTATTTAAATATGTTCTGATTTTTCACAAAAGTAATTGTATACTAAGTATATATTGTTTTTACTGTTCCGTCAAGGAAACATTTTGTTTCTTGAGGAACAACAGGGGGGACTGTAACGATTGGAATAACGCCACCTGCTGGATACTTACTGTAGAAGAGTTCTGCCCATGAAGCGAAGGTCTTTGAGGGCAAGACCAGGAGTCTTTTCTTTGGCATCAGGAAGTGACGCGGACTAGTGGGAGGAGGAAGGAAGAGAGTGGCGCTCACTCAAGCGCTCTTTCCTCTGGACTCTGGTGGAGAGCGGAGCTAGAAATGTGCTCTCCCTTTAATAGATAGGAATCTAGGCCTTTCTCTCTCTTTACCAAATTCTTGTTTTCCTTAATAAATGCTTAAAAGTCTAACTCTTGCTAAAGTTTATAATTTATTGGCGACCACTCATTAGATATTTTAGACAGTTTAGCTAGAATTTTAGCCCTTAACATACCTCAACCCCTCATCAATCAACAAATTTTCATTCATTAGGATTCAATCAGTTCAAATGTATCACCAAATTCAGATCATCAAAACCATTATGTATATAAGGAACCCAAGAACATTCACCCTCTTCAGTGTCTTGGTCATGATAGTTTTTGATACTCTCACTCCTATTCTCATACTAGAAAATTTAAATATACATGTTGATTTTTCCTCAACTATCATAACTTCCCAGGTCTTTGATATACCCAACTCCCATTCTCTCCCCCTCATTGCACCTCAGCTCTGCAGAGGAATGGGCACATTCTTGATGTAGCCATCAAACAGGTGCCCTAATTCTATATTCAAGAATGATAAAATTATATGATTTTCTGATAACCTTTTTATCATTCAATTTTTCCAAATGCCTTCCTCTTTCTAACTTTCTTCTTTATTTTCACCATGACCTCCAAATCCTTTTACTGTCGTTATATCTCAAAATCTTCCTGCATGCTATTGCTATAATATATACATCAATCTGGACCTCTTGATAAACCCTTCAACTCTAGACTATTGAATATTCTTCAACCCCTTGCTTCCTTGTAATTTGTCATTCACATCTGGCCAAATCACTGATTGTTGTCTTCATTTTACTACTTTGTTCCTATTCATATGCTGGTGAAAATTGCTTGAGCAAATCATGGAACCATGTTTACTGGGTTTGCTACAAATTGATATTATCTAACCTCAACTTGGCCCTTATAAGCAACAAGATTCTTCCCCAATGGTGAGGAATTAAAATTTTCTATTTTATACTCATGGTTCCCATAGCATCTTCTCCTACCTTCTCAGTAAAGGATATCACTTCATACTTCCACCCACCCACCCCCATACTTGTATACGCACACACGCGCACGCGCACATACACACACACACACACACACACACACGCGCGCACACACACACAAAATGTTTAGCACAATCTTCTCCCCTTCTCATCTCATATTTCCTATCTCCTGACAAAATAATTAAACTCTTTATCTTTTCTCCTAAGCCTTCCTTTCTTTATAGCTTCCCTATTACTATAGGGTTAGGGTTCACCACCACACTCCCAAGGACTTAGATGTAGAGTCTCTATGTCATTCTCTGCTGCTCCCCATCATTCAACTCACATTTGCTATCCATTGCTAAATTTCTATTTCTACTTTTACAACATCTTTAAGATATGTCAATTTATCTGCACTCAAACACAAATCCAGTTCAGGCTCTTATCACATCTTGCGTGCCTTTTTGAATGGGTCAGTGGGTTCTATTCCTAAGGAGAAGGGTAATGATGAATTCCAGGGGTCAAGGATGTGGCCTTTGATACACAAATCAGAAAGCAAGCTTGGTGATAAGTAGTGCACAGTTCAAAGGTTAATTAAGAGTTATTTTGAAAAAGAAATCTCTTAAAAGTAGAACAATTCTGAGAGTCCCATAACAAGAGTTGGGGAGAGCTAAAGACAATAACACCATAAGTGTGATATGTTCACTGTCTCATACCTTACAGTCAGGTAAGTCTTTGAAGTTAGGGACATCTCTTGAAGGTCTATAAACCACCACCACCAGATAGTTCAGGATCTGCTTCAAAGTTGGTATGAGTTTAATTGGCTTCAGAGTTACTAATTCTCCAGCTAGCTTTCCTCTGGTCGGTGCAAAGGATTGTTGGAGTGTTAGCCAATGCAGACAGTCTTCATATATTGTTCTCATTATTTGGATAATTAGGGGACTCAAGCAAACCAAGGCATCCATTTTCATAGTGACTTGCACAGGTTAACACAGCTAGTAAATATCTGAGGCCAGATTTGAACTGAGGAACATAAATCTTTCTGATTCTAAGTCCAGTATTCTATTCTCTGTGCCACCCATTGAACTATTTACAATTCCTGTTGTCAACCTGAAAATTAATGAAAATAATTAACATAACTGTTATGGGAGAATTATGGGCCCTGGTTACTCCAACAGTTGTATGGGGAGGTCACGGAACTTTTTCCTTGAAATCTCAGGAGTTTTCCCTTGAAATCAAGTAGGTTTCTCCTTGAGCTCAATCAAGGACCTACACACCCAAAAGAGTTAAGTAGCACCAGATCGAACTGAGCATGCTCAAGGACCACCACCCTGCATGCTAGTCCTCCTTATTACCTGGATGAGGTAATCCTGTTGGGAGAGACTACACCAGGAGAAGACCACCTGGAACCACCCACCAGTAGACTGCTCAGACACATCAGGACAGAGTTAACACCCATCACCAGATTGTTCATGACCCATCTCTCCTACCCCAGCCTAACTCCAGAGAACCCCCAGCCCCTCACACAATAAGGGACATTCTTACCCACACCATCTGAACCCTATAAAAGGGCACTTCCTGAGCTAGTAGGGGAGAAAAGTGTTTTGTTCTCCAAAACCCTCCTCCTGGCCAGTTTCTCTTGTACCCCAATAAACTTGTTCCTTTAGTCCTAATTAGGAGTGTAATTCTTTACAGAGGAATCCTGAAGACCCAAGTGCTTCCTCCCCATATCATAACAAAATAAAGGTCTTTAATTGAAGCAGATGCTATGTGGGGTTGGGACAGGATTAATATGGAGTACCAAAAGAGAGAGAGAGAGAGAGAGAAAATTGCCTTTAGGAGGCTTAAGTATCTCATAGTTTCACCAGATAAGTTCTTTTGTGTTTGGGACAAACTGCCTCAGTTTATCCAAATAACTCGAGGAGACCACCAAGTCAAGCAGAGACAGATTTATTACATCCTCATGAGGACAGACAAAACCCAATTACACATTGAAGTCTTGCAAAGATATGCCCAATCCTCTAGGTTTTTATAGTAATCTTGAAAAGGACTGTCCCCACATACACCTAGGGTGGATGAGCTCACAATCTAACATCCAATCCTGTCTCACCCAAGCTCGTGATCCATGTATGGAGACATGTCCAAGAACAAAGGGGAGAAGGGGTAGGGGTGCAAGTCTGAGGAATGTCAAAGAAAGAGGGAGGCAGAAATCACTCCCTTATCTGACTGCAATTTATCACGACAGGGACTGGGGTTCTGACGTGAGAGGGGAGTTTTTTATTATAGGCCATAAACTAAGGTTTAGCTGGCATGTGGGGACTAAGCAGAGGTAAAGTAAATAGTGCTAATTGGTAGAACTGTGACAAGTAATAAAACTTACTGGAGGACTGGATATCTCCCAGACCCCATCCCCAAAGTTTACAGAACTGTCCCAAGTCTATTATCTCAACAATAAAACTTAAAGGAGACAGTGAGAATTTGACAAGCATTTAACTTTTAAGCAAAGAGGCTAGCTATTCTGGGGGTGGTTAGGTATCTTTCATACTCCATCCTCAGAGTTTAATCTGACTCAAATCCATAATTGTCCCACACATTTTGCATAACAAGCTAAGAGAATGAAGACAAACAAAAGCATATAAAGAAATCTTGGGAATCTCCAGAGAGGAGAGTTTTGGAAATCTACAAAATAATCCAAAACCAGACTTGTAATATTGGTTCAGCCTCAGGCAATTCATTGGCCTTGGAATGAAATTAGATGGAGTTGAGTCAATTCTTAGTTTGTCACAGTGTTGTGGGGAAAATGGGGTAGGGGGGTTTGGGATAGGAGTTTAGGGTCCTTAGGAATTCCTCTTTAAAGAATTACACCCTCTTGCACACAAATCCAATAAAATCAGATAGTTTATTTAGGGGCTGGGGAAGGGAAACCAAGAGAGAAATCCTTGGACTTCTCATGGGCAGAAGGCATGGCACAGAGTGTGGCTCTGAGATATCAATCTTCTTGAGCAGTAGATAGGCAGCTACATTTTTTTTTAATCTTTTTTTTTGGGGGGGGGTGAGGCAATTGGGGTTAAGTGAAATGCCCCCAGTCACACAGCTAGTAAGTGTCAAGTTTTGAATTCAGGTCTTCCTGAATCCAGGGCTGGTGCTTTATCCACTGCACCTCGTATCTGCCCCAAGGCAGATACTTATATAGAGGTCCCATGGTGGTCCAATGAGGTAATTGTCTGACTGTGGAAAGTTCCCCTGTAGAGGGAGGACCATTCCCCACTGCTGGTGGCTGGGGGAATTGGGTGAGGGGTGGCTGCAGATCTCTCAAGCTCTCCTCCTCCCCCTACAAAAGCCACAGCCACACCTAATCTTATCTCCCCAGGGGTGGGAGAGACTGGAATGAAGGGTGGTGGTCCATGAGCTAGCTCCATCGCAATCTGGTTCCACTTAACTCTTTAAGTGTGTCTGTCCTTTGGTTTAGTTTCTCAAGGAGAAGATTCTTTGATGCATCCCAGAGGTACTCTGGGCCCATAACAACAGTATAGAACACTTTGTGTACATGTCATATCATCCATTTATAGGTTTATTTGTTCTGGCCATTCCTTGTGGTTACAATGTTCTACACTCTTACTTTTCCTACTTTGTTTTCCTGGCTTCCCTCAAGATTTAGTTGAATCCCACTTCTGTAGGCTTTTTCTAATCTCTGAAGTCAAGAGGTCTCCTTTGAAATTGCCCACCCCCTACTCTGTATATTATGGACCTAGATATTTACATGTTACTTTCTCCATTAGAATCTAAAATCAAGGAGAAAAACCACTTTTTTTTTTTTACTTTCTAGCAAGCCCTTAATAAACATTTGCAGAGGAGACCCAACATTATTCTAATGAATGCCATTGTTTTGTTTCTTAAGATAAACACAAAATATTCATAGCCCTCTATTCAAATGTTTTTATACTGTCATTATTAATGATTTTCCTTCCAAAGCAGCTTAATCTGATAGAATAATGGGAAGAATACAGGATTTAGAGTTCAAAATCCTGGGCAGGAATCCCAGATATGTATTAGCCATATTTTTTTTTTTTTACTTCCACCTTGACCCTAAATTTCTGCTTATAGAATTTAATCTCCCAGCAGCACCGGCAATTCACTCACACTACAAATTGCAGAGAAGTTCCAGATCTGTCCTAGTAGATTTCAGCAGGGAATTTTCTTCCCAAGAGTTCCCTATACCAAGGAAATCATAAATAGGTCCCAAAAAATGCCATTATATCCTTCTGGAACTCATTTTCCTCAATGGTAAAAAGAGGTCATTCCTAGTCAGGTAATGATTGAAGAACATAAGCACTGAGTTGCCTTACAATTCTGAAACTTTGATTTTCTGACTATGTGACCTCTAAGGGCCCTTTGATAACTAAATGCATTTTCACACTTTAAGCAAAGCCCAGTCAGACTTGCCACTTACTGTCTGGTTCATCTTAAGACAAGCTGCTTAACCTGTTTTACCTTCAGTTTCCTTATCTGTAAAATGAGAGGGTCAGACTAGACACTGAATTACTGTTGTATACCAGCAGTTCTACTGGCAAGAATGTTTTGTTCCACCTGTTGAAAGGAAAAATTCTTCATTAAGTCTTTCACCTGGTACATGAGGCAAAACTCAGGACAAAGAGAATTAAAAGGGATGTATTCTTATGGGGAGAATAGGTGGGGATTTGAAATAGGGGTAGGGGTTTGAGGTAGGGGTTCTTAGGAATTCCTCTTTAAAGAATTACACCCTCTTGCACACAAAACCAATTATAATAAAATGATAGTATATTTAGGGGCTAAGGAAAGGAAACCAAGAGAGAAATCCTTGGACTTCTTCTCAGGGGGAGAAGGCATGGCACAGAGCATGGCTCTGAGATACCAAACTTCTCCAGCAGGAGACAGGCAGGTACTTTTATAGAAGTCCCATGGTGGTCTGATGAGGTGATTGTCTGACTGTGGAAAGTTCCCCTCTTGGGGGAGGACCATCCCCTAGTGGTGGTGGCTGGGGGATGCTGTGTGAGGGATGATTCTGGATCTCTTAAGCCATCTCTCTGTTCCTAATGCCACAAAGGCAGCGGCCATACCCAATCCCATCTCCCTGAGGGGTGGGGAAGACTGGTTAGGTGTGTCTCTCCTTTGGTTTAGTTTCTCGAGGAAAAGGTTCTTTGATGTACTACAGAGAACTTCTGGGGTGCTAGGCCCATAACACATTGGTAACAACATGTAGACTAGTTAATCACTGAATATCAGTAGAGGCTTTGTCATGGGGAAAATGGGGTAGGGGATTTGTGTAGGGGTAGGGGTTTGGGGTTTGGGGTCCTTAGGAATTCCTCTTTAAAGAATTACACCCTCTTGCACACAAAAGCATTTAGAATAAGATAGTAGTTTATTTCGGGGCTGAGGAAGGAAAGGGGAAGGGAAGGGAAACCAAGAGAGAAATCATTGGACTTCTTCTCATGGGGAGAAAGGCGTGGAAGAGAGCATGGCTCTGAGATACCAATCTCCTCAAGCAGGAGACTGGCAGGTCCTTTTATAGAGGACTGATGGGGGTGACCATCTGACTGGAAAGTTCCTCTAGTGAGGAAGGACCATCCCCCACTGGTGGTGGCTGGAGACTTCAAGAAATGGTGAGTCTGACTTGGGCAAAAGGAAGGCCCAGCCCAGGGCAGTAGCCCAGCACCAAGGGGGTTGGAGCAAGTCAGCAGGAGCTGCAGGCCACAGCTGAACAACTGAGGCACCTGGAACCTGGCTCAAAAATCTGGTGGCCAAGAAGGACAGTGGAAAAACCTACCTGCACCGGCCGGGAGGGCCACAAACGGGTCAGGCAGGATCAGTCACTGAGATCGAGTGCCTGGCCGAGCACGCTCAGACAGGAAGTGTAGGGGAGCAAACTGCACACACTATAAAGGCCTCAGAGTAAAAAGCCAGTCACACAGCACCTATACCCCTGCAGAAGAAGCCCAAAACAGGGACCCTGGTGCCCCCAGAGCAGACCTCAACTTAAAAAATAAATAAATAAGCTGCGATAATGAGTAAGAAGAAAAAAGAGCCCTCTCCATTGAGAGCTTCTGTATCAATAGGGAAGAAGCCAACACAAACTCAGATGAGGACAATACCCTCAAATTGCCTACATGTGAAGCCTCACGAGGGAAGGTGAATTGGTCTCAAGAACAAAAAGCCTTCCTGGAAGAGCTCAAAAAGAATTTTAAAAATAATTTGAGAGAGGTAGAAGAAAAACGGGGAGAGAAATGTAAGCAAAACAAGAAAATTATGAAAAAAGAATCAGCAGCTTGAAGAAGGAAGCACAAAAATTAACTGGCCAAATGGAAATAAAGGTGCATAATCTCATTGAAGAAAACAACGCCTTAAAAAATTCAATTGGCCACATGGAACAAAAAGTTGAATAATCTCACTGAAGAAAACAATGCCTTAAAAATTAAAATTGGTCAGCTGGAAGATAAGGAATCCATGAGACACCAGGAAAGTCAAGCAGAATCAAAATAATGAAAAAATAGAAGAAAATGAGAAATACCTCATTGGAAAGACAACTGATCTGGAAAACAGATCCAGGAGAGACAATTTGAGAATCATTGGTCTGCCTGAAAGCCATGACCAGAAAAAGAATTTGGACAACATATTCCAGGAAATTATTAAGGAGAACTGCCCTGATATCATAGAATCAGAGGATAAAATCATCTATGAAAGAATCCACCGATCACCTCCTGAAAGAGATGCCCAAAAGGAAAACTCCAAGGAATATTATAGTCGAATTCCAGAATTATCAGGTGAAGGAGAAAATACTCCAAGCAGCCAGAAAGAAGCAATTTAAATATCATGGAGCCACAGTCAGGATTGCTCAGGACCTGGCAGCTTCAACATTAAAGGACCACAAGGCTTGGAATATGATATTCTGGAAGGCAAAGGAGCTTGGATTGCAGCCAAGAATCTATTACCCAGCAAAACTGTGCATTCCCTTTCAGGGGAAAAGATGGACATTTAATGACATTGGAGACTTTCAATCTTTCCTGGTGAAAAGACCAGAACTGAATAGAAAATTTGATCTTAACATACAAGACTCAAGAGAAGTTTAAAAAGGTAAACAGAGGGGAAAAAAAGGTTACTCAATTAGGTTAAACTGCTTATATCCCTACACAGGAAGATAATACTCATAACTCTTAAGAACTGTAAATATATTTGGGCAGAGAAAAGGAGTTTACACAGAGGGTATAAATATAAATTATCTTTCATGTGATGATGCAAAAAAAATTAAGGGGTTAAAAAGGGAGTCTAAGGGGAGGAAAGGAAAGGGGAGGTGGAATGGGATGAATTATATCATATGAAGAGGTTAAAATAAAAAAAAAACTATTACAATAGAGGGAAAGAAAGGAGGGGTGAACATTGTTTCAACCTTAATATCATTAGATTTGATTCAAAGAGGGAATAACTTATACGTTCATTGGGATAAAGAAACTTAGCTCGTTCTTTAGGGAAGCAAAAGGGGAAGGGAAAGGGGGGGACTGATAGAAGGGAGGACAAAAGCAAGGGAGAAAAGGGTAAAGAAAAGAGAGGGTGGTGATAAAAAGGGAGGGCAGATTGGGGGAGGCAGGGGTAAAAAGTAAACCGTTAGTGAGGAGGAATAGGGTAAAAGAAGGGGGGGGGAGTACAAAGGGGGTAAATAAAATGGAGGGGAATGGACAATCAGTAATAATAACTGTGAATGTGAATGGGATGAACTCTGCTATAAAATGGAAGTGAATTGCAGAGTGGATTAAAAACCAGGATCCTACAATATGCTGTTTACAAGAAACACATTTGAAGCAGAGAGATACACACAGAGTAAAGGTCAAAAGCTGGAGTAGAATATATTATGCTTCAGCTAAAGTAAAACAAGCAGGGGTAGCAATCCTTATCTCAGACAAAGTGCAGGCAAAAATAGATCTCATTAAAAGAGATAAGGAAGGAAATTACATCTTGCTAAAAGGTACTATAGATAATGAAGTAATATCAATATTAAATATGTATGCGCCAAGTGGTATAGCATCCAAGTTCTTAGAGGAGAAGTTAAATGAGTTACAAGAGGAATTAGATAGTAATACTATACTAGTGGGTGATCTGAGTCTCCCCCTCTTAGAATTAGATAAATCTAGCCAAAAAAATAAATAAGAAAGAAGTGAAAGAGTTGAATAGATTACTAGAAAAGTTAGACATGATAGATGTCTGGAGAAAATTAAATGGGGATAGAAAGGAATATACCTTTTTCTCAGCAGTACATAGCACATTTTCAAAAATTGA
Source organism: Dromiciops gliroides (assembly GCF_019393635.1). Taxonomy (NCBI): domain Eukaryota; kingdom Metazoa; phylum Chordata; class Mammalia; order Microbiotheria; family Microbiotheriidae; genus Dromiciops; species Dromiciops gliroides. Next base: position 671,148,187 of record NC_057862.1, read on the forward strand.
CCATGTATTAGGGAACAAAAACATCATAGTCAAATGTAGAAAGGCAGAAATACTAAATGCATCCTTCTCAGATCATGATGCAATAAAAATTACATGTAAGAAAGAGCCAGGGAAAAGTAGAATGAAAATCAATTGGAAACTAATTTCATTCTAAAGAATGAATGGGCCAAACAACAAATCATAGAAATAATCAATAACTATATCCAAGACAATGACAATAATGAGACAACATACCAAAATCTATGGGATGCAGCCAAAGCAGTGCTTAGGGGAAAATTTATAGCTCTAAATGCTTACATGAATAAAAAAGAGAAAGAGGAGATTAATGAATTGGGCATGCAACTTAAAAAGCTAGAAAAAGAACAAATTAGAAATCCCCAATTAGATACTAAACTAGAGATCCTGAAAATTAAAGGAGAAATTAATAAGATTGAAAGCAAAAAAACTATAGAATTAATCAATAAAACTAAGAGCTGGTTTTATGAAAAAAAAAACAATAAAATAGATAAAATATTGGTTAATTTGATTAAAAAAAAAGAAAGAAGAAAACCAAATCACCAGTATCAAAAATGAAAAGGGGGATATTACCACCAATGAAGTGGAAATTAAATCAGTAATTAGGAGTTATTTTGCCCAACTGTATGCCAATAAATTTGACAATCTAAATGAAATGGATGAATATTTACCAAAATACAAACTGCCCAGGTTAACTGAAGAGGAAATAAAATCCTTGAATAAACCCATATTAGAAAAAGAAATTGAATGAGCCATTAATGAAATCCCTAAGAAAAAATCCCCAGGGCCAGATGGGTATACAAGTGAATTTTACCAAACATTTAAAGAACAATTAATTCCAGCCATGGTTGGCAGAATAGTATTAGAAAATGGTAATAACATTCCAATTAGCTGGTAGGGGTACTTGACAAAGAGCTGATAATGCTAAAAGCTTCAGACCTAGTGTCTGCTTCCCCAAGACAGCTTCCCTCAACCAGACTGATAAGCAAGGTTGAGGACAATGGGTCACTGAGTCAACATAACTTTCAGTACACCTGTAAGCTCTAACAGATACTTGGTAGGGATCAGGAGACAGCAGGTATGAATGAATAAATGAATGAGATTAAGTACATCCTATTAAAGCTATAGGTGTATCATGAATTTTAAAGATTTGAGAAAATCTTCAAGTAGTAGAGAATCAGTAAATTGCTCTTGTCCTTACCTGATTTTGTTAACCATTTCTGTTTGTTTCTTTGTTTTTTTGTTGAGGCAATGAGGGTTAAGTGACTTGCCCAGGGTCACAAAGCTAGTAAGTGTCAAGTGTCTGAGGCTGTATTTGAACTCAGGTCCTCCTGAATCCAGGGGCTGTACCTTATCCACTGTGCCACCTAGCTGCCCAGATCTTGTTAAACTTTTGATAAAAGTGTTAATATAATTGTTAATGCAATACAGAAAATTATTAATACCAGTTGTAATATGTACTGCCTAAACCCCTTAATTATCATGACAATGTTAACATTCCAGTAATGACCTTTCATTCTTATTCTTAAAATGAGATTAGGTAGAGCTGAACCATACTCTAGGTCTTTCTATTCATTTTGCTTGTGGGCAGCCCAGCTCAAGTTAGATGGCAGCTTCTAGTGTCCTTGCCCCCTCCATTAGGATTCATGGCATGAAGGGCACAATAGCCAGAATGAAGTGGCTTCCTTGCCTGGATTGCCAAGGGCCACTGGGATTTCATTACTAGGCCTTGATACATCATACTGTCTTCTCTCTCTGTCATCTCAAAACTATAAAAACCTTTTCATGAGTCTCTTAGTGGAGAAATCAACTGGGCATCCCCAGTGCAGCAGACCCCCAGGCTAGCAGGTCTGCTACCCTCTTACCTCAATTAAAGGTGCTTTATTCCTCAACTCGCGGTTTTGATTTATTTCAGAACTCAACACTTTCAAGAGTCTAGGGTGGTAGCAGAGTAAGAATGTCAATCTTAGGGACAGCTAGGTGGCGCAGTGGATAGAGCACCGGCCCTGGAGTCAGGAGTACCTGAGTTCAAATCTGGCCTCAGATACTTAATAACTACTAGCTGTGTGACCCTGGGCAAGTCACTTAACCCCAATTGCCTCACTAAAAAATAAGTAAATAAGTAAATGAATGAATGAATGAATGAATGAATGAATGAATGAATGAATGAATGAATGAATAAATAAATAAATAAAAGAATGTCAATCTTGAAGTTGATTTTGTAACATTCATACAGCCAAATGATTTCAATACGGGGTATCACCTGTCCAAAGCTGGTGGATGGGGCTTCAGGTAAGAAGGAAGTAAACACTGATCTGAAGAGACATGTCATGAAGAAAAATCACTGTCTAGGCTGATTTAGCTGTTATTCATGGCTAGTAGAGAGACATTTTTTCCTGATTGTAGAATGAAAAAAAAAAATAGAGGAAAGGAATGAAAACGGAAAGGAACAAAATCCTGGTAAGGTAATAAGGTGACTCTAAATGTGCCCATCAAGGAGGAAAGGAAAATCATCAATAAGTAGCAATACTCTAATGAACCTTGGCACTCAGAGGAATCTAAGGAATCAAGCATTTGTGATTAGTATTGGGGAGGGGAGTGACTTATGAGAAGTCATCTTATGTGATTCTTGTCACTCCATTACCTATTTCATCCCCAGTGCCTGAGTTTGATTGTACTATACTAGATATCATGATTATATTGTTCAAAACTGAGCCTGATTAGGTATCAAGGGCAAATAGATTGAATGAAGTGAGGAAATACAGGTAGTTTGGGTGTCAGAGGACTTGGCTTTAAATCAGTTTGCTAATTACTATTTGTGTAACTTTGGGCAAATCACCTTTACCTCTATGGCCTTCCACTTTCTTATCAGGAAAATGAATGAATTGCACTAGATCAACTCCAAGGGCCCTTATAGCTATGATTCTATCATCCATATCTCCGAGTTAATTACAACTGGATAAGATGGACTCCTTTTTCAGAGTGTCTGACTAGGGGGTAATGTGAGAGAGAATGGGAAATTGGTATCTATATCTGTGATTTCAACAGTTCAAGGAATTCCCAGTGTAAAAAATGCTTCCATTTATGAAGTCTAATAACTCATCTATAACTTACATTTGAAATAAACCAAGTTGCAGGTATCTCATAGGCCTCAAACCCATTGATGAGTTAGAAGGATGTCTTCCCCATATATGTGAAGACTTTCCCCTACCTATTATATTTTACTGGCATGATTTAAGCTCATCTCCCTACCTCTAAAGACAACCTATTATCCAGTATACCATATTACCTTATTACATGTCAGACCACAATTGATGATGATGGCGGCAGTGGTGGTGGTGATGATATAGGGATTTCATAAGTATGGACATTCTTCTCTCCAATGCACATGACAGTTCCTCATTAATAGGCTTAGGTTGATTTTATGGCTTTTCTTTTGGTTTGTATTGGAAGTAGAAAATATTTACAAATAATCAAATGTGCAGCAGAATATGGATGAAGGCTTTTTATTGCATTCTCTAGAGAATGGGCACCCCTGCTTATGCTGAGAGGAGTCCATCAAACAAAACCACAGACAGATTTATATTCCTATTCCTATCACATAAGGGACCTCCCTCCTTTCCCCAATTGGAAGGGGAAATGGGAGGTTCACAAACTTCCAGTAAAATCTACCCATGTTACCCCTTGATATGATCAACCCTCCTGTTTACATACATTGCTATACATCCCATGTTCAGAAAATTGTCATCAAATCCCACCCAGAGAAGGAGAAGTTAATATTCACGGACTCATTAATACTGATTAAGCCTGAACAGTAGCCACTGGGTTCACCAATAGGTCAAACCTGCCCACCTTGCTGGCTTAGACCAGTTCCAACTGGTTCTAGCTAGCTATCTACACTCATATTCCCCCTCTTACTCCTGTTTTCCTTATCTCTGAGAAGAGCCACATATCAGCATTTGCTCTCAGTTTGGTTTCGGTTTGTTTCATCAATGACTAACTGGAAGCAAATATTCTCCAGCTACCATACAAAGTTTCTGATAGTGAAGTTCCCCAAATTTATTTAGGCTGGTTGAAAAACGGCACACCCACAATTTATTGCTGATATGGTAAAGCAAATGTTTTCAGTTTGGTAGAATCTTCTAGACCTTACTTTTTCCTCTCGTTACTTTCACATTCTCAAGTCCTCCCCCTTGAGATTTCATGATACCATGAATAAATTGTTAGAATTGGAATCAGGAATAACTTGACTTCAAATCCTCTCCCTAATGTTTACTAGGCGTGAAGCCATGGATAATATCCTTTCTTAATCTCAGTTTCCCCAAATGTAAAGTAAGGTTAATAGGAACTACATTGCCTCTCTTACATGCTTTATGTGCTTACTGTGAGGCTCAAGTGAGATTATGTTTGTAAAGAACTTTGCCAACTTTAAAGCACAAAATGCAAGGAAGCGGTTCTTGTTATTGTGACCAGACAAAGCATTGGAAAAGAGAAAACTTAGGCATAAATTGTGTACTATATAGGTGTCAAAGCATTTTCATACAAATATGTCACTTCTTCTTATAACAATCCTAAAATATAATCAGAGACACACAGAATCTCAGGGTTGGAAGGGACCCAAAATGAGTGCCCTATCCCAACCATCTGTGAATAAGAATTCCTTTTGTATTATACTCACCAAGTGATCAACCTGTCTTTCCCTGTAGATCCTCATTGTGGAAGAATCTACCAACCCACAATCTCTGTAAAAAAGCCTATTTCTAGTAAACTTAGTACTAGTGGCTAAGAAGATTATCTTTTCAATAAACTTAAATATGTCTCGAAAGATTAGAAAATTGATGCTCAGGGATATATGAAGACTTTGCCTAAGGTCACAATACCATCATTTAAAAAAACCACATTTATATAGTATAGTAAAGTTGGAAAATCTTTTATGTGTTAGCATAATCTTTATAGAAAACCTGGGAAGTAGGTCCTGTGATTATCTTAATTTTATAGATGAGGAAACTGAGGCTGAGAGAGGGTAAATGACTTGTGCAGAGTCACACAGCTAGTAAGTGTCTTGGTCACATAGGACTGGTTAATAACAGAATTGGGATTTTAACTCTTATTTCCATTAACATGAGGCTCCATACTAGTTAATAAGTAGGGAACAATGGTATCTAAGTAGCCTGAAGGCGAATGAACAAATAAGCAAATAAATAAGCAAACAAGTAAATAGATAGATAGAAATGATGAATATAATGAAGATGGTGATGATGATGAAATATTATTCTGGAGAAAATAATATTCCCTCTCAATAAAGAGAATGTCCTTTCCAATCCCAATAGTCTGCAGTTTCTTTTTCTTTCTTTCTTTCTTTCTTCCTTCCTTCCTTCCTTTCTTTCTTTCTTTCTTTCTTCCTTCCTTCCTTCCTTTCTTTCTTTCTTTCTTTCTTTCTTTCTTTCTTTCTTTCTTTCTTTCTTTCTTTCTTTCTTTCTTTCTTTCTTTCTTTCTTTCTTTCTTTCTTTTTCCTTCTTTCCTTCTTTCTTGTTTGATTTCTTACTTTGTTTCTTGCTTGATTATTGCTTGCTTTCTTACTTTCATCCTTTCTTCCTTTATTCAGTCATTTACTTATTCATGCATGCATTAATTTATTTTTGATTTGTGGAGTAAAACACACATTACCATAAGATGGTATAATAAAAAAAGATGATTACACATGAAACTGAAAATATATTATGTACAACTTGTTATTCCTTTTAAATATATAATCATGTTTGTGGTTTTTGTTTTGTTTTATTGTTTTTGCTGGGCAATTAGAGTTAAGTAACTTGCCCAGGGTCACACATCTAGTGTCAAGTGTCTGAGGCTGAATTTGAACTCAGGTCCTCCTGAATACAGGGCCAGTGCTTTATCCACTGTGCCACTTAGCTGCCCCCATGTAAATTTATTTAAATATTTTCCCTCCCTCTCCCCTAGAAATAGCTATCATTAGACACACATATTTATGTATGCATACATGCATATATGTATGTGTGTACACACACACATATATACACACAGAGACATATATGTATGGGTGTGCATAAAATTATTCTATACATACTTCTATTTAGCAGTTCTCTTTCTGGATTCAGATAGCAACTTCCTTTATATGTCATTTGTAATTAATCTGGGTATTTGCAATTGTCTAAATGACTCTTAACTGAAAGTTGTTCTTAAATAATGTTTATATTACTATAAATTATATTCTTTTGTTTCTGGTCATTTTGTCCTTCATTATTTCATGCAAGTATATCCATGTTTTCCTAAGAGTATTGAGCTCATCATTTTTTAGCATATTAGTATTCTTTCAAAAATATCTGCTCCATCTTGGTAAGACATTCCCCAATTGACAGAAATTCCCCCAATTGGGGGCAGCTAGGTGGTGCAGTGGATAGAGAATGGGCCCTGGAGTCAGGAGTACCTGAGTTCAAATCTGGCCTCAGACACTTAACACTTACTAGCTGTGTGACCCTGGCCAAGTCACTTAACCCCAATTGCCTCACTAAAAAAAAAAAAAAAAGAAATCCCCCCAATTTCCAGTTCTTTGCTTCCACAGAGCTACTAAAAACATTTTAGAAATACAGGCTCTTTTCCTTTTTTGTCTAATTATCTTGGGAAACAGACCTAATAGTCTAATAGTGGTATTGTTGCGTCAAAGTATATAGGTAATTTAATAACTCTTAGGGCATAATTCTAGATTTTTCTCCAAAATAATGGGATAAGTTTACAATTCAACCAACAATGAATTAGTGTCCCTATTTTCCCACATCCCCTCCAACATTTGTCTCTTTTCCCTTCAATCATTTTAGCCAATCTGATGGTTGTAAAAGGATATTTCAAAGTTGTATTTATTTGTATTTCTCTGACCTATAATGATTTAGAGCATCTTTTCATATGACTAAAGGTAATTTATATTTCTTCATCAGAAAACTTCCTGGGGTAGATAGGTGATATAGGGGAGAGAGCACCACCCCTGGGTTAAGGAGGATCTGAGGTCAAATCCAGCCTTAGAAACTTGACACTGACTAGTTGTGTGACCCTGGGCAAGTCACTTAACCCTCATTGCCCTGAAAAACAAAAACAAAAACAAAAAACAACTTCCTTTTAATATCCTTTGATGATTTATCAGTTGAGAAATTACTTCTATTCTTATAAATTTTACAAAGTTCTTTATATATTTGAGATATGAGACCTTTATCATAGAAACTCTCTATAGTAGTCTGCAGTTCTAAGAATTTGGGAGAAACATTCTGAAGTTATCATAACCTAGTACTAAAATACCCTGTTTTCAAATGTGTGTGATTGTCATTTCTACAGCCTGGTGGGATATCCTAAATTAGGCATATCGTTTTATGAAAATCATATGCAAATATGTGTGGCCTCCCCATTCATACACTTGAGTGTCATGGGGCCCCATTTGCTTATGGCTTAGTCTCTGTCATTGCATCCTCACAAAAGAGAGTTAAACAGTATTTGGAATTTCCACCAGTTCCATTTCACTAACCCACTGTAGTCAGGTAAGGCCAATAAGGTGGTCTGGTAGTTGGAGCTTTGTAGTACTCATAGAATCAGGCATATAGCCAGCAAAAACGAAAGCCTGAGTCAGCTGGTGCCATCCACTTTTGCTGTGGTATTGCAGCCTCAGGTAAATGACACCAGATGCTTCTTTCTCATCTGCCAAGGCTCTCTATTTCTCAGATGAAGGGAAATGAGAAGGAGTGGATGGGACTCCATCTTTCAGAATCCCATGCTGGTGTCTCTCGCCTAAGTGCTTTGCAAATTGAATTTTTTTCGGATGAGTCAACCCTCTTTGACTTCAGTAGCATTTCTTTCTGCCTGGGCGTTCTCTGTTCAGAGGACCTGAAATAATTACCCTTTGGCTCAAAGGCACCCTTTAAATCTGTGATTTACTGTATATAGGTTTTTAAATGATCAGGATAAATTGGAAAATTATGACAGAGTGGAAATTCTGCATGAGATAGCACCCCTCCTAATTTGAATAAGAGAAAAGTAGGACTGAAAGGAAAACATCTTTTGATGAACTCAGGGTAGTGTTAGGCTACCTTGGGCTTATAGACCTAAAGAGAGAAAGGACCTTATGGGGCCAATGTTCCTATATTTATCTATTTTTTTTTTTTGGTGAGGCAACTGGGGTTAAGTGACTTGCCCAGGGTCACACAGCTAGTAAGTGTTTAGTGTCTGAGGCCAGATTTGAACTCAGGTCCTCCTGACTCCAGGGCCAGTGCTCAATCCACTGGGCCACCTCGCTGCCCCTCCAATGTTCCTATATTTTGCAAATGAACGAAATGATACCCTATGTGATAAAGAGAGTTGCCAATGACATGGTTACTGAACCCAACTTTTCTAACTCCACATCAATTGTTCTTTCTACCGTAGCCTGGTGACTTCAAAGACTAGCTCTGAGATTCTGTGAACTGTCCAATTCTCAAACTGGAAAGCACTTTCCAGGATGGAGGAGAAGAAATTACTTTTTCCTAACAAAGAACATTTCTAGCTTAGCCCTTGCCTCTCCTCCTTTTCCATTCTTTCCATTTCCCTATTCCCTTCCTTCCCCTTAGATTTAGAATTTTCCAATCATTTTACCTGTGGTATACCTTGTTACATAAGGGCAACTTAACACAGAAAGCCACCAGATAAGATGGAACTAGGCCTACATTTGGGGTCAGAAAGGCAACTCTGCTACTTAAAGAGCCAATGACTACTTACAATATGAATTTGGACAAGTATCTTAACTTTTCTTGATTTCCCTGACTCACCTGTAAAATGAGGTGATCCTACAGTTGGTGTCTTTCACCCTTTTCAGGACTCAATCTATGATACTATGAACCCTTCAATATAGATGCTATTTCCACCCTCAATTTATAAATATGGAAAAGGATGATCAGAGAGGGTAAATTATGTATGCATCGTAACACAACAATTAAGTGACCAAGCTAGATTTTGAAAGGAAGTTGTTTTGTTTTGCTGTTGTTCTTTTGCTGACTCTATGGTTAATACAATTATCATGAGGTTATATAACTGTCAAATAACTACAGACCAAATGTATCTCAACAGTGATAATCAATAACTTCAGTAGGAGGAAATGCAGAAGAAATGTTAGGGATCTTCAGAAGGAAGGAAGAAAAGGGTAACATTTCTCTGATCAACATAAAAATGTCTCTTTTTTTGGTTGTTTGGTTAAATTTGATTCATTCTATTTAAATGGTGAAATAGGATCTCTCCTTTTTCCTCTACATATACTCCCCTTTTTCCTCTACATATACTTCTAATAGGTACTGATAAAATTATTAGGTGGGGCATTGCTGAATTGGCAGCTTGATGTGATGTCCCGCACCAAGTTCTAGACTGTTTTCTTCTAAATCCAGTGAGCTGTCAGCTGACTTTGAACTTTTTCATTAGGAATTCTCATCAAAATCATTTCTCCACATAATAATGAGGGCCCTTTTCATCTTCAAAGGCCTTTTTAGAACTAATGAACAAAGTCTCAAAACAGCTCTGTGAGGCTGCAGAGCCCCCCAGAGATTCAATTCCCTTTTCATGACCTGCAGGTGAGGCTAATGCATATGGGATGAGTTGGATATGAGGGATTCCCATATCCAGACCCAGTCCATACTTTGCAGATAAAGGCAACTAACTATAGCGTAAGCCAGACATTTGTATCAAGGGAAGAAGAGGTCAAATCTATGAAAATTCTATGGAGGGGGAAAATTTGAAACAGATGATTTATTGATTGATTAGAGAAAGTCTGACAAATTGTGAGACATGGATATAATGAAATATTATGTGCTGGAAGAAAGGACAAATTTGAGGAAGTCAAAGAATCATAGGGAAACATACATGAAATAATGCAGAATAAAAAAAAAAGCAGAACCACCAAGGTAATGATATACACATAATGCAGATTAAAAAAAAAAAGATATGGAAAAACAGCTGGACTCGGATCAGTTTTACCAAACAATCTAAGTTTGGTCAAAGAGGGATTGAAAAATGTATCTTCTTCTCAGGAGATAAGCACTGTACTATAGGTCTATGCTTTTGTTTGATTTTTGGTAAGCATTTATTACATAAATGTGCTTAAGGATGATTCGCTTTGGGAAATGAAAGAAAGAGATGATAGAAATACACATGGACATAGACACAGATATAGAAGATAATATAGACATTTAAAAGGTATTATTTTTATGTAAGCAAAAATGTCATGATGTTCTCATTCTGGTCTTTCTGCACTCATGTCATGATTATAGATGATTTCCTTTTTTATATCTTTCCTCCCATGATATTAACCTTAATAATGTGCAAAACAAAGTTTCCTTGCTCTTCCTTTAACTCATGGAAACTTAAATATCAAGAAAGGAGTTGTTCAATAAGTTTCAATAGTTTGAAAGCATTTAGTTACTGATGATTAACAGTCTTCATTTAAAATGTTATAAAATGCTCTATATAAGATTAATTCAATGCACTAGAGTTTTTTGTCTCTCCCCGCCCCATTACAAGTAAATGTTTGTTGATGAATTGATTTCAGTCATTTAACATTCTTTGGGTACCAAATAAAAGGTCATATTTTATGCCTTTGTTTTGCTCTACAGCTATCTTTGCCTTTCTTATCCCACAGACCCGAGATTTTAGCTTTATATCCATCTCACTTGAACTTATGATAAATATCTAAAATGCAACAGATTATTTATGCTGAGCCTATGCTGTCTCTATCATTAAATAACCCTATACATGCAATTCTTCTCAGATTGGGAATTGCAGTTATATAGAATCACTGGAAGAATATCAATGTTAAAAACATAAGATTTTGTATCAAGGATCTGCTGGGATAATGTATTCTAAAATTTCCAAAATGTAAAACATGCCAATCCCTTCATTTAAGTAATTTCTACGTATAAATCCTTAGGATATGCTTTGATTCATTCCTCATGTTAACACAAAGAACACATGCAAGTAATTGTCTACCTGGTTCTAATCACACATGGCATTTTGGAAAACTATCTAGTTATGGGTGATAATTGAGTGGTTGGAAGTATATCATGTTACAAAGTCCTCTAAATGCCTTATGGGACAGAAGAGCTGTTAACTGAGGAGGTATTAAACCACAACTGAATTTGCATGCAAAGGGGATATTACTTTCCTCTTAACTTAATTTCCTTCCTGATAGACTGCTGTGAATTTAGAGGGTGGGAGTAGGGGTGGAGGAGAAATCAGGATGTGTGTGTGGGGTGCAAGTTGTTAGAGTAGGGGAAAACTTGAAGTCCACAGGTAATAGAGAATGGGCCCTATTGTAATTTACAAAGGTTATCAGAGCCCTAAGGTAAGTTACAATGGTCATCAAGTAGACATTTAAAAGATCATATGGAACTGGGTGGTAACTCAAGGATCCTAGATCTGATAGTCATTTTCTCTATTCATGGGTCCCTCATGAAGTTCTCCTTAGGTGCCACTCACTTCTGGCTTTCAAGAATCAGTTCCTTTATAGAATCCATAGCAAGGACTCCTCTCCAACATCAGTGGCAAAGATTCCTGTGGCTACTCCTCAGGTAACTATTTTTTCTATATTCATTTTCAGATGAGCCCTGTGTCAATGATCCTTGACACCACCTCTAGTGAATGTTGTTCTAGAGGAACCTCTGATGAGCCATCCAAAGTTTAAAAATTCAAAGTCTTATAACTTGCTCTATTGTATCTCTGGAAACTCAATTACTTATAGTTAGGAAAGAACAAATGCAAAAGAATAAGAAGCACCAGTGCTCATGGGCATGTGGCCATTCAGTGAGGGAAGGTTGATTGTTTCTACTCCCCCTCCTAGCTGTTCAAAATAGTTATGCCTCACTCGATGCTAGTAAGAAAAAGAGATCGAGTGAGCATCTTTGTCCTTTTGTAGGCCAATTCAGTTACAGCTAATCACCTCATTTCTGTTCTGGCTCTATAGAGCCAGCTATATCCAAAGGAAAGATATATCCAATTAAAAGACTTTCATCATGTAACAGTCTTTCGATCAATAATTGCCTAAAACCAACTCTCCAAAGCTACTCATGTTAGAAACCTGGCAGGTGGATTGCTCAGTATATGCTCATATAAGGAAAGGCCAATCTGAGAGTGCTCTAAGGTTTGGGTCCTTATTGGATAGTCCATGCATTACACACCTTCAGAAGGAATTCATAATTGGATAAGATCCCTGATCTTTTTGAACATTTGAACATAATCTCCTTCAGATCAGAAACTCTATTTTATTATTGTTCTTCCTTTGTATCCCTGAAACCTAGCACAGTGTCTGTTAAGTAATGAGGACTCAGTATTTTTGTTTTAATTGAATGGGAAGATAATATATTGAAAGTATAATGAGTGATTATTTTGCAATCAGAGGACTAACATTTAGAAGCTAATTCTGACACTTTAAAATGTTCTGGGTCTCAGTTTCCTTTTCTGTAAAATGAGAAAGTTGGGTTGGATGATCTTGGTGGTTGCTTCCAACTCTTAATGTGTGATCATATGGACCTATACCCATAATAAGATCATACATAAAACAAAATTTTATTTCTGTATATTCAAAAGTCAATTGGAGAATACAAGAAATGAGGATCAAAGGAGACAGGAATGGAACAATGAAGAAAACAAATGAAACCACATTTTTCAGTTATTATGACTATCTCTCAAAGTATGCATCTGTAGAAGAAAATAATCTATGATTTCTGTAGTACAACTTACTGTGTTATCACAGGAGCTATTTCCTGGAGTCTCATATATTAATGTATTTCATGATTTGGCTAAATGAACACCTTCCTCTGATACCCATCTTATTTTGTTGTATGGACACCTAGGGATTAGCAATCAACACTGTATATTTATTTCTAGATACTTTCATTCTAGACAAATTGTATCATGCAAGAGACCTACTCCAATAGGGATAAGATTGGAAAAGTCCAGATCTGGCTCTGTTTGGTGAGAAAGGAATTTTTTGTGGTTATAATTTCAGTGAAAGATTATTTATTTATTTGTTTGTTTGTTTATTTATTTATTTACTTTAGGGAGGCAATTGGGGTAAGTGACTTGCCCAGGGTCACACATCTAGTACATGTCAAGTGTCTGAGGTTGGATTTGAACTCAGGTCCTCCTGAATCCAGGGCCAGTGCTCTATCCACTGTGCCACCTAGCTGCCCCTGTATCTAGCACTTATAATGTTCCTACTTTGTTTTACTCATGGAGGATATAAAGAAAAAGAAAACATTTAGTCCTTGTTCTCAAGGAGTTCACAGTCTGATGGGAGATACAACATGAACACAGCTCTGATTCCCAGGGTCATAAATAATGTAATCCCAGATTCCCAAGGCCAACTTCTCTCAGCTTCAATTTCCAATCTATAAAATGACAGTTGTACTGCAAGAGTGCTAAAGAAACTTCCATATCCCAAGCCATTGATCCAAGAAGTTTATGACTATAAGCTCCACTTATTTGCAAGAGGGACAGAAAGCCCCCATCACGAAGCATTATAGTATCATGTTCTTTGAACTATCTTCATATAAAGCACACTTTGCTCTCCATTTCCTGTGCATTGATTTGCTTCAGGAATCATCGCCCATCACTCATTTGTCTAGGGAATCACTGGTTGGGGTGAGATCTATAGTATCATCTAATACAGCTCACTCCACAAGTAGGCTAACAGGAATCCTTTCCCTCCCCCTCTACCATTCATTTTTTATTCAATAACATATTAGTTGATGTTATATTATTAATAATGACTTATTTATACCTAATATTGCCCTTTTCATTTGCAATGTGAGTGGCAGTGGCTACAGCACTTTGCTAGAAGCCAGGAAGATGGGTTTAATTCCTTCCTTGTATGAGCTGTACCTCCTTAACATTTCTAAGCTTCATGTTACCTATATGTATATGTACATATATGCATACATATACATCTACACATATGTACATGTTTCATTATATGTATGCACACACATAATGTAGCATGTGTATATGTGGTATAATGTATGTGTATATTTACACATGTGTCTATAGCTATACACACATGCACACACATATACTAAAAAAATGAACAGTGAGAAAAAACTACAGGCAACTGGTAGCACATTTAGGGAAATTCATGAATGTTGGGCTAAAGAGTTTTTGCTTCATCCAGGAAATAGTGGAAGAGAAGATTCTTAAGGATAAGTCATCTTATCCAAATGACTATCAGGAAGGTTACTTGCCAAGGACACGTACACATTGATTCAAGATGAGCAGGAAAGTTAGTCCAGAAATGGGGTACAGTGAAAAGGGGGTCAGGAAATGGAATTCTGTCTCCAGTGAAAAGCAGAAAGGCTAGAATTTTTATTTATTTTTAAATTGAATTTTTTTTCAAATTACATGTAAAAACATTTTTTTTAACATTTTTATAAAATTTTGAGTTCCAATTTTTCTCCCTCCCCCCACAATGAAGACAATAGCAATTTGATCAAGGTTATATATGTGCGATCATGTAAAACATGCCTTCATATTAGTCATGTTGTAAAAGAAGAAAGTTTCCAAAAAAAATTTACAGTTCACAAAAGGAAACACAGGCACAAAGAAAGAAAGTGAAAATAGTATGCTTTGAACTTCATTCAGACTCCATCAGTTCTTTCTCTCAATGTGAATAGCATTTTCCATTATGAGTCTTTTTTTTTCTTTTTCTTTTTTTTGTTGATGAAGCAATTGGGATTAAGTGAGTTGCCTAGGGTCACACAGCTAGTAAGTGTCAAGTGTCTGAGGCCAGATTTGAACTCAGATACTCCTGAATCCAGGGTTGGTGCTTTATCCACTGTGCCACCTAGCTGCCCCCTATCATGAGTCTTTTGATAGTGAATCTAGTATCATTTTACTTCAGAGAAGAGCTAAATCAATAATAGTTGATCATTGCACATTTGTTCTTACTGTGTACAATGTTCTCTGGTTCTTCTAACTTAACATTGCATCAGATTTTTCTGAAATCTAAGTCTAGTATTTTTAGATCATAGATCACATACAGACGACTAAAATAAAAGTAGATTGCAAAGGTAAAAAGGGGCAGATTGTGAAGGATTTAAATGACAGAGCAAGAAATAGAGAGCTACAGCATTGAGGAGTGGTTGGATAATACGATGGTTACTTCACTTTAGGAAAATTACTTTCACAGCTGAGTGGAAGATGAAGTAGAATAAGGTGTAGGAAATAATTGAAAGGCTATTGAAAATCTGGGCCTATACTAGGATAGTGGCTTTGTGAGAAAAGAAGAGGCAAAAACAAAAAAATACATTATGAATGTCGAAATGACAAGATTTAGCAATAGATTTCATACAGGAGGATATTAACAGTCAGAACCCTAGCACGATATTGAGCCTTTAAGCTGAAGTGATGGGGAATATAGTAGTTCCCTCAAGAAAAATTGGAAAGTTGGGGAAAAGGGAGACTTCTTGGGGAAGATAATAAGTTTTCTTTTAAACATGTTGAGTTTGGTATATTGATGGTATTACGGCTTAAAATATCCAAAGACAATTGGTGATGTAGGAGTTGAGTGGACCATACACAATAGGGTGAGATGTATAGATTTGAAAATCATATGAACAGAGATAATATTGAAACTTATGGGAGCCAAAGAAGTCACTAAAATAATATCAAAGGAGGAGATAACAATACCCAGGGTAGACCTTTAAGGAATATCCAGAGGTAGCTGACATGACCTGAAGAAAGATCTAGTAAAGAATATGAGAAGGGGTGGTTAGACAGGTAGGAGAAGAATCAGGAAAAAGTAATGTCATGAAAATCAATAAAAGAGGGAGAATTCAGAAGACAAGTGACTGTTTCAGTGACTGCAGAGAGATCACAAATATTGAGGATTTTGAAAAAAGCCATCAGATTAGGCAATTAAGAGAAAATTGGGGGGGGCGGCAGCTAGGTGGCACAGTAGATAAAGCACTGGCCCTGGATTCAGGAGGACCTGAATTCAAATACAGTCTCAGACCTTTGACACTTACTAGCTATGTGACCCCTGGGCAAGTAACTTAACCCTCATTGCCCAGCAAAAATTAATTAATTAATTAATTTTAAAAATACACACACACACACACCCATGAGTCTTTGGTTATCTCCAGTCCCAATTATCTTCATCCCTCCTCCTATGTGAAATATGCCAATGGTAGAGTAATGACAGCTATTACTGTAGTACTTGAAAGGAAGATACCCAACAAGATAACAACATTATGAGATAACAGTGAATGATGTTAATCCTTAACTCACTCAAAACCCCTCTGCTATAAGTTTCCATGTTCCAAAAGGATGCACAAATCTACACACTGGTTTTGTGCTTTGGAACTTACTGAGGGATCTTCTTCCTACTGCATTTTTTGCAGGTATACACTGCCCTTGTCATTTCCCAGGGTAGAGTTGTAACTAGCAGAAGATAGCCACTCTGTCCAGTCACATATTATATAAAATGGTGACAATAAGGGAGATTTCATTCTGTCTGTGTTATTTTTGTTTTTTTGTTGTTTCAGTTATGTCCAACTCCTCATGACCACATTTGGTGTTTTCTTGGCAAAGATACTGAAGCAGTTTGCCATTTCCTTCTCCAGCTCAATTTATAGATGAGGAAACTGAGGCAAACAGGATTTAGTGACAACTAGTAAGTGTCTGAGGCCAGATTTCATCTCAGAAAGATGAGTCTTCCTGATTCCAAGTCCAGTGCTCTATCCACTTTAACACCAACCTTCCCTTTTTGTGTTTAACCCTAGATTAAGAAACTCTGCAACAACAAGAACATCCATTGCACTTTCCATAAAGACTTAAAATGGCAGTAAATACTGACTGAGCCAGAGAACAAAAAAAGAGGGAACTGGGACTGGAGGTTAAAAAGGGAAGCTATTTCCAGTATAAAATAAAGTGGATTGATTTATAGGTAGGGCCAGTTATTGCTTCCTCTTCCAAAAAACAAAAGAAAACAAAAAACAAACAAACAAAAAAACAAGATCAGGGACTGAGGTCAATAAAATGTTAGTTCCTACCCTGGGAAGAGACTGAGATAGCTCTGAGGTAAGCCTACCATCAAAGAAGGAGGAATAAGAAATTAAGTGGCAGGAGGTCATAAAGCAGGGTAGGAAAAAAAGACTAAAATAATTAATTGAATGATGAACCTGGAGACCATACTGCAGAGGGTTCAGAAGTGAATGAGAATAGGAAGTGCAGGGGCAGAATAAGGAGCAGTGGTTGACAGATACATGAATACAAATTTAACTTTGAACACGGAAAAAACTTATTTGTAAAATCAATTGCCTTTAAAGGAGCTAGATCGTTCCTCATTAGAGGCTGTCAAAATTCGGGTAAACTCTTGCTTGCTATGGCACTTCTTTTCCCTGGGATGCTATCTTGAGATATGAAGATCTTGAAGATGTGTGCACACTCATTTACATGCATTACCCAGAGGGACCCAGAACTTTTTAACTTAGAATAAACTTCCTTTTTCAAAGAGAGCTATGCAGCCCAAATGACCAGGAAGATGAAGCTTTGTGCCCAGGCCCCAGTTCCTTAAAATACAATGTGTGGGAAAGGGTATGTAGAGCACCCTTCTGTTTTTTGTTTTTTTTTAATATGGAATGCTTCACAAATTTGCGTGTCATCCTTGCGCAGGGGCCATGCTAATCTTCTCTGTATCATTCCAATTTTAGTATTTGTGCTGCCGAAGTGAGCACTAGAGCACCCTTCTTGAAACAGTAAGCAAGGGACAGTGCAGGTGATGAAACTGGAGAATAAGCAAAGTATGGGGTAGAAGAGATGTGTGCAATTGGATGGGCCAGTGATAGTGCAGTGGTATAGAGAGTAAGCCAGTCTCAATCAGCAGACTAAATGGTGAGAATAATGAAGTCCAATGCATGACAGCTATAATCTCCCTATCTATGTGATTAAAAGAGGATCCCTGCCGTTTTAATTGTCTAACCCCTTTCTTCCTAATTCCTCCTCTTAGGTTGCGGAAGAGGGGAAAGGAAGACATGCTGCTTTGCACACCCTATTGCATCCTGTTTTTGTTTTTGTTTTTGCTTTGCTTTAATGCCTAATTATACTTCTAAGACATTTTGAAGTATTCTAAGGTACATGATCATTTTATTCCTAGTCCATGGATGAGTAATTCTAGGTTGAGAACAGCAAAGCAACCCCTAAATAGGAAAAAAAAAAAAACAACCAAAAAAAACCCCCACAACTCTGTGTTTTCTCAGATCAGCTTCAGAGAAGGATGATGAGCTGACTGAAGAGAAAGTTTCTGGAATTTGAGCAATATTCTACAACCTATTAGTATCCATCTCACCATCTGCTTGTTGCCATTAAATCCCTTGAACCTTAAACCTGGACTCCCAGACGTGGATCATTTTTTTTGTTTTTTGTTTTTTTTTTTTGTTGTTGTTTTTTAGTTTGTTTTTTGTAAGGCAATGAGGATTAAGTGACTTGCCCAGGGTCACACAGCTAGTGTCAAGTGTCTGAGGCCAGATTTGAACTCAGGTCCTCCTGAATCCAGGGCTGGTGCTTTATCCACTGAGCCACCTAGCTGCCCCAGGTGGGTCATTTTTAATCTATGACTTAGTCCCTGGGGAAATTAGTCCACTTTTATTTGGAGTCCCTATGCAATAGTTCAATCCAGTTAATAGATAAGTGTGTGTGTGTTAAACTACCCAATTTAGTCCACTATGTCTACTACCAGACCCTAGGCACTTCAATTATACATCTCATCTAGACATCCAGCCATCCAGCAAGGTCATCTTACTATTTGCCTCACATGGACATACCCAGGCCAAACTCCCTTAATTCTTCCCCACTTTTCTTCATGTATTACTTTCCTCTACTCAAATGAAAGATCCTTAAAGGCAGGGGGGGGGGGGTCTATGTTTTATTTTTTTTCCTCAAACATTTTCATCTCTAAGGATTAGCACAGTTCCTGTAACATACACATTTAATAAATTATTTTCTGCTTTTATTAATTAATCCATTCATATCCTAAATTATTAGCATATGAGCTATATTTTTTTTAATCTGGAGAGAGAGAATTAATGGGACAACAAGCCAGTAGCAGTGAGACTTGGAAATTGTTGACTTTTTTCAGCTAATCATACCCTGCACATTGTAACTTCTCCCACTCCTTGCTATACTTATTTAGGCATAAGTTAGACCAGATGTACTGTGAGTCCCTTCTAACTCTGAGATTCCAGGATTCTATGTCCAGTTACTGACTTAGCAGAGGCTGATGAGGAGGGAAAACAAGAAGTAGCTTAAGTGTTTCAACAAGTCACCTAAAGAGCAAGCTCCTTCTCTTGAGCATGTGATCTTTAACCTCACAGAGGCTCCCAGTCTGGTGCATGGCTGTTAACCCCATGGACATTCATGATATATGATAAATAATAACTCTGGGAACAATTATTTATGCTGATGTTTTTTCATCTTTTCTTTTTTTTATTTCATAGCTTTAAAAATTCTGCAGACATGTTATCAATCCAAGAAGGGAGGTGAAAGTATTACATCATCATCATCTCCATTGAATGAGGAAAATTAGTTCAACCTCATAGAGTGCTTTGGATTTCAACCAAAAAAGGTATTATCCAAGTCCAGAGGATTGTGAGGCAATTGTTTTTAAAAGGCAAAAAGAAAAAAAAAGTAAGATGATAGATACTTAGGTGAACTCAGAGCTCTTCTAAAGAGTCAGAAAACAAATATACCCAATTTGTAAATGAGAAGTAACACACCTGAGATAATAGTCCGTTGAAAAAAAATGGTGAGTGAACAATATGCCTAGAAGATCCAAGATATTGGGAACCTGGGAAAGCAGGAGAACTACAAATGAATTGGCTTTTTAGACTATTTCAGGGAGTAAGCACCCAGGGATACAAAGATTTAACCCTGTAAGAGGGACCCTTGAAATCGCTGATTTCAACTCTCACTTTTTCTGTAAGGAACTGAGCACTAGAGAGGTGAAGTTACTTAACCTAGATCACATAGTAACTAACTGAGGGAGGATTTAAAAACAGATCTTTCTGATAAAAGCAATTCAGTATTCTATCCAGTGTACATTGTAGCCCCTCTGGTTATAATCAGTGCTTGGTGATTTTTAGGAAGGAACCTTTGCCCACGCAGTGGGTCAGTGCCTTGAGTGTTGGTGATACTCAGTGGTTTCTTTGTCTTTCTTTAACCCATGAAAATTAAGGCTAAGAGGAGTAGTCAATTAGTTAAAAGGACAAGCAACTTCTGCATGCCCCCCCCTTTTTTTTTTTACTCATCAATAGAGAAAATAATAGTTTCTCAGATGAGGAGAAAGACAGAGTTCTTTCCTCCTCACTGCAGCTACTCTTCCATAGAGGGTATATTCACTTGTTTGAATTTATGCCTACCGGTTTTGTCTGGTTTTTGTTTCCTTTCCTGAATACATGACCAAATATTCTACCTGTGCTAGTGGTTGTGTTTAGGATTGGAGGTAATGTTGTGAGTGCAAGAGGTTAAGAGATCCTGGGTCCTTTGAATGAAACTGACTAGTTGCAAAGGGAATTTCTCCACTGGTTAATTTAAGCAGCAATGAAGGAGGACCATTAATCCCTGTCCTGGTCAGCCAGAAGACATGGATGTCAAGAGTATGGAGTCAAGGTGAAATGTAAAAACCTTAATCTATAATCCTCCATTGCATAATGTTTTGATCATTTAAAGTATCAAACTACCACTTGAGTATAATAGTAATGATCATCTCTGTTTATTTTAAAATTTATTCTAATTTTTATATATCATCTTTCAAGAAAGCCCTTTGTGTTTTAGATTTATTTTGTGTGTAGGAAATGGGTCTCATTAATTTGGTGTATGTGTATATCTATTTGTGTGTGTTTTTAGATATTTATATATAAAACACCTTTCCATTATGCCTTTTTGGAGAGAGCCCTACAAATGCACCAAAACCATGTATGTTTTTTTTAAGTGTGTATGTATGTAATATGTTTGTATATACACCTATACTTGCACATGTACATATATTCCCTGAGCAAAAATGTATAAGTTTAAAAGCCAAGGAATATGAGAAAAAGCAAGCTTTCCCCTCCTGCTATTATGAGAAGCCAAGTTCATTTTGGACTTTCCATGGTTAAATCATTTCTTGGGTTGAGAGTGAAGGGGTTCCTTGCTAGAGAAGGAAGTACGGAAAATGGAGGAGGAAAGGCAGTGACTCACCTGACCTCTCCCCAAAACCTCTCCAAATACCTTTAAATAATGACAAAAGACAATTCCTGGATTAGCAGAATCCACAAAAGGATAGGGTAAGATAATTTTCCAGCCAAAGATAACTTAGAAGATCAGCAGGAAAGGTCTGTTGTAAAGGGGCAATAGTAGAGCACAGCCCAGCTCAGGCTGGGTCAGCACAGATCAGGCCCCAGCAAAGCAGGAACAGAACTGGAAAGTCACAGAATCAGCAGCAATGACTTTTTTCTGGAGTTTGCAGCCCACAGATGGTAAGAGACAGGGAGATGATACTTGTAACTCATAACAACTTTCTAATTAGGGCAATTGGATGGAATGTATATAGACAGAGGACACAGATGTAAGTTGAATATAAAGGGATGATATCTAAAATGAAATTAAGGGGTAAGAGAAGAATGGGAGAAAGGGAAGGGGAGAGGTGGAATAGAGTAAATTATCTCACGTAAAAGAGGTAAGAAAAAGCTTTTACAGTGAAGGGGAAGATAGGGGAGGTGATGGGGAGTGAATGAACCACACTCTCATTAGAACTGCTTCAAAGGGGTAATAAAATACACACTCAATTGGATATACAAATCTATTTTAATTTGCAGGAAATTAGAAGGTGAATGGGATAAAATAAGGAGGGTGGCAGAAGGGAGAACAGATTGGAGGAGGGGGTAGCCAGAAGAAAAACACTTTTGAGAAGGGACAGGGTGAAAGGAAGGAGAATAGAATAAATGAGGAAATATGATGGAGGGAAATACAGTTAGCAATAGCAATTTTCAAAAAAAAATGAAGCATGTTTTTTCTGATAAAGACCTCATTTCTCAAACATATAGAGAATGGAGTGAAATTTGTAAAAAATAAGAGCCATTCCCCAATTGTAAATGATCAAATGATATGAACAATTTTCTGATGAAATAATCAAAGCTTTCTATAGCCATAAGAAAAAAAATATTCTAAATCACTATTGATTAGAAAGATGAAAATCAAAACACTTCTGGAGTACTACCTCATACCTATTGGATTGTATAATAGGATAGAAGAGGAAAATAACAAATATTGGAGGGCATGTGGATAAAATGAGACATTAATGCACTGTTGGTGGAGTTGTAAAGTGATTCAACCATTTTTTTTTATTCAACCATTCTTTAGAGCAATTTGGAACTATGCCCAAAGGGTTATAAAACCATGCACATCCTTTCACCTAGCAATACTACTACTAGGTCTGTATCCCAGAATAGATAAAAAAAGAAAAGAACTTATATGTACAAAAATATTTATAAGGAGTCTTTTCTGGTGATAAAGAATTGGAAATTAACAGGATGCCCATCAATTGCTGAATGGCTGAACAAATTGTGATATTTAATTGTGATGGAATACTATAGAAATTATAAGCAAGATGTTCACAGAAAAACCTAGAAAGACTTACATGAGCTATTGCAAAGTGAACTGTACTGTGTACAAAGTAACAATAATATGGTAAGATGAACAGCTGTGAATGACTTAGCTGTTCTCAGTAATACAATGATCTAGGAGATTTCTGAAGGACTTAAGATGAAAAATGCTGTCCCTCCCCACAGTAAGAACTGATGATGTCTGAATACAGATTTGAAACATATCTTCTTTTTTTAACCTTATTTTTCTTAAGGCTTTTTTTTTTGTCTATGTTTTCTTTTACAGCTTGACTAATATGGAAATATTTTGTATGACCTCACAAGTAGAACCTATATTGAATTGCTTGCTTTTTTTTAATATGGCAGGAGTGAGGGGAAAGGAAGATAATTCAGAACCCCAAAGTTGTAAAAATGAATGTTAAAAACTGTTTTTATATGCAATTGGAGGAAAATAAAATACTAAATGGAAAAAAAAAAGAAGGGAGTAGATACAGTGCCCCAGGCCAGGGAGGTGACAGATGGACTGTCTTATATGAGAATCATCAGTTGGCTAACTTGGCTGTAATGTACAGTGGGTGAGGTGAATAATAGGAAATCAGTCTGAAAACACAAGCCAGAGCCAGATTGTGAAGGGCTTTAAGTGCCAACAAAAGGAATTTGAATGTATTTTAGACCAGCATTGCTATAATCTCTTGCATTGGGAGATTTTACTTTATCTTGATACTGAAATTATCACTTTCATAACTGATATAATCATCCTCAAAAAACCAAGACAACAGGGGTTTATTAGCATAAGTAACAGTTGTTGTTGTGATTATTCTCCAAATAGTCACTTAGTAATGTGAGAAACTGTATCACAAGTAATATACATGGAAATATACATATAGAAATGGAACTGTCTGTCTGTCTTTCTGTTTGTCTCCATTTATTTATCTATCATCTATCTTTTATCTCTAGATGGGTTCTTGGAAATACCCCTCTTTCAAAGAATTTCTTGCTCACACAATCCAATCAGAATTTAAGTAAAAGGTCTTTTTGTGTTTTTTTTTGGGGGGGGTCTTTTGGGGGATTTTTTGGCACACAGAGGTATGTCTGGGAGAAGAAGTCTAACTTCAACTCTCCAAACAAAAGAGAAGATGCTAATTTTATACAGTTGAGAAGGGGGTGGGGGAGAGCCCTAAGACTGAAAAGTTATAGCAGTTTGAAAATGATGGTGTTAGCTATATGGATATATGAATAATAAAAATTGGATATTTCTAACTTGAGATTACTGTCACTATCTGGTCCCAATCATATAGCAAACACAACTAGCTCCCAACTAAGATCATGCTTCCAATTCAAGGATCCCCGCTTTCTGGGTGGCTGCTTTGTTATCTGTTTGACCAACTACTACCGGGTTAATCAAGTACTTTGCTTCTCCAAGGAAAAAGTAATCTCTAATTGACCCCAACAAGCTAATCAAACGCATTTCTCCATGGTCATAGTGTTCCCCTCAGGGACAGAGAATCTCTAAGTGGACCCAGGCCCACCAGGCTGCTACTACATATCCATCCATCCATGCATGCATGCATCTATCTCTTCATTACCAAAAAAAGGGTTTGAAGAGATAGTGATGGAGTTTGAAGTAGAAAAACGAAAAATTAAAAAAAAATAGAATCTTAACCATGTAGTTTTTTTTTTCATACTGAAAAGGTTTGAAACTAAATTCTTTATGGAATTAAACAGATCAATAAATAGAATCATTATAGTTTATATCTCACATTTCTCTAGTGCTTTGAGATTTATAAATTGTTAATCAAACAACTCTGTAAATACACTATGAAAAAACAGCCCCATTTCAAAGATGCAAACAGTGAGGTATCCAAGGTTAAAGTGGTTGGCCTACTTTCACAGCACGATTCAGTATCAAAATCTGGATTGGATCCCAGGTCTTTTGACTCCAAATCCTCTGTCCTCTACTTGTGTGGTCATACAAAGCATTTCCATATTAGTCAAGCTGTATTAATCCATGTTGGGGGGTGGGGGTGGAAATAGTGCAGCTTATAGATATATTATTATTTTTTACCTGGAATGGAGTTCCTATTTTGATTGAAACATCTCCTACTTTTGAGAGAAAATAATTTTTTCCTCTCCAGACAACAATACCTAGCCCTAATAAGGAATCAAATCTCATGACATATTTGATATTAAATATATTAAAATAGACACTCTGGGCAGGGTCTAACTCCATCAAATCTAAGATGAAATTTACATAATGAAAAGCAAAGATTTTAAAAAGTATTTTCTTTTGAATCCTCAAGGTTTAGTATTTTTTTTTAAAAATGGTAGAATCAGGGGGCAGCTAGGTGGAGCAGTAGATAAAGCACCGGCCCTGGATTCAGGAGGACCTGAGTTCAAATGTGGCCTCAGATACTTGACACTTACTAGCTGTGTGACCCTGGGCAAGTCACTTAACCCCCATTGTCCTGCAAAAAAAACAAATAAACAAACAAAACTAAAACAAAACAAAACAAAAAAATGACAGGATCATGGATTTACACCTAGAAGGAGGGCCAGATAACATCTGGCCCAAACTTCTTATTGTATAGATGAGAAAACCAGAGCCCAGTGAGATTGTTGGTTTGCCTAAGAGCTAATAATTGGTAGTATAAAGAACTAATTGTTATTTGAGGTTTTTATGCCTCAGCGTGCACTGGCCTAGGGCTCCACAAACCGCACGGTGCTCCGCCCACTAGTTGTAGCCATTGCCAGGGCTCTGGCACCTCACCTCATCACCACTCACCAAAGCCTACATGGGCCTGGCAAAATTATGATGATTGGAAGCCTAGTGACGGCAGTCATGTGACTGTCAGAACGGCCATCCCATTGGCTGGGGCTGTGTGGGGTGTTTCTAGGTTTGGGGGAGGAGAATTGGGCATTTTAGGTGGAAGCTAGAAAGAGACAGGCATTGTGCTACATATTTTCAGCTGATTCCTGGGCGGTGGTATTTTTCAGGTATTATAATTTCCCTTTCCCCATTTTGTTTCCTTTCCCTTGATTCTACTGATCCTGTTTGTGTGTGTGTGTGTGTGTGTGTGTGTGTGTGTGTTTTAAGTTCATTCTTGTTAAAATAAATCTTGTTCTGTTTTGAGGGAGGCTGCCAGTCTTTTTCCTTGCCCCAATATTGCGGCGAGCTGCTTAGCTAGCATTCCCCAGTTAAAATTTGGTCCCTACCGTAGAACCAGTATTTAAAGTGAGATGCCTCAGGTGTTTCATTGAGCTTACTCAAATTGGCTCTTTTTTAATTTTTCAATGTTAACATTTACACCAAGGAAATGTGTACATGCTACAAATTAGGACTTGGTTTATTGTTTGGTTGGTTGTTTACACTTAAGTCATGATCCAACTATAAGTAATTCAGACTAAATTAAAAAAAATATATTTTGTATATGTTTTTCCTCCTGGAGAGCTGGTTGTTGAATATTTACCAACATGCCACTACCTGACACCAAACCTAGGACTTTTCCACTTCATGATAAAGTTGGTCACAAAGTAGTATATAGATGGACAAGGTAGCCATTCCTACTGCTAGAGACATGCCTCAAATTCTATACCCTAGGCACTAAATTCCAGAGCACCCTGTACCTACACTGAGACTACACCTAAGTCATTTTGCTGGTGCATCTTATCAAGGCAAACCCTAGAGATTAAAGCTCAACTTTACCCATGATCCTTCAAGGCTCAGCTAATATTCCACTTATATCAGGAAGGAGTCTCCATGATATATCCCTTTTTTGAAACTGACAACATATATAGTCCATATTCCTTCTTGGAAATTTGACACAATACTACCTAGGGATGCCAATCCAATTCAATTCAATAAATATTTCTTAAGCATCCACTATTTTCCAGACACTGTGCTAAGAGGTGTCAGTTTGTGTTATATGTGTGAGTGCTTGTGTGCGTATATTTCTTCTTACTTACTATAAGCTCCCTTGATGGCCAGATCTGTTTCTCCTTTCCTATTTTTCTGTATTCCCTTCTGTTCCCTGCAGAAGCAATGATGGATACCTGTCCTATTCAGGGGGATTCTTCCAAG
This sequence comes from Dromiciops gliroides, assembly GCF_019393635.1. Lineage (NCBI taxonomy): Eukaryota > Metazoa > Chordata > Mammalia > Microbiotheria > Microbiotheriidae > Dromiciops > Dromiciops gliroides. The sequence goes on from NC_057862.1 coordinate 671,174,929, forward strand.
TATTCAACAAGGAAACACTTAGTAAAGGTTTGATAGAATGATTTATATAGCACTATCCATTTGGCAATCAGCTTTGCATCCGTGAAGCCATTTGAGTGGTACAATAACCCTGTAAGGAAGAATTCTCAAAGTGTGGGAACCCCTGAGGGTCCCTGCATTTCTTTCAAGGGGTTGAGGTAAAAACAAAAACACTTCATAATAATACTAAGAGATTAGAATTTCAAATACAATAAATATCAATTGACATAACCCCAAAGAAAATCTCTTTGGGAGAGGATCTTCAATAATTTTTAATAGTATAAAGGGGTCCAAAGAGCAAAAAGTTTGAGAAGCACTGCTCTATAGGATATTGTGCCCCAGCTTTACAGATAGAGAAACTAACAGTGCAAAGTATACTGATGTTAGAATGACAACACATGAATTGGAAACAAGACAGTCACATATAACCAGTGTGACACTGGGCAAGTCATTTATCTCTCCATCTCAAAATCCTCTTTTATAAAATGAAGCTGTTGGACTAGATGTCCTGTGAAGGCCCTCTGGGCTATGATTCAGTGACATGTTGGATTGGGTGGTAGGTAGCTGGCTCGGTGCATAGACTGTCAGGCATGAAGTAAGGAAGACCTGAGTACAAATCTGTTCTCAGACACTTAACAGCTCTGTGACTTTGGATAAGTCACATAACCCTCTTTGCCTCAGTTTCTTCGTTTGTAAAACAAGATGGAGAAAGAAATGGCAAATGACTCCATGATCTTTGCCAAAAAATCTCCAAATGGGTTCATGAACAGCTGGACACAACTTAAAACAAAACAATACAAAACAAAACAAAACAAAACAACAAAACTCTAAGCAACAACAGGATTTTACAGGATATCCAAAAGGTCACATATGTATTGAAACACAAACTTGCTTGGTTTATTTTAATGAATCATAAGTGGCACTATGGATAAAACATTGGACCTGCAGTAACATCCATGTTAAATCCTACCTAGTAGCTGTGTTATTCTGAGCAAGGCACTCACCTCTGTCTGTCTCAATTTCTTCCTCTGTAAAATGGTGATAATAAAACCTACATTGGAAGGTTTTTGTGAGGATCAAATGAAGTAACATTTGTAAAGCACCTATTACAGTGCATAATATATACATAGTAATACACAGAAATTGTCTTTGGATAAATTGTTCTATAAGCAAAATTTATTTCCAGAGACTACATGACTGTGTTTTCTTGCTTTTGAGTCAGTTAACATGCATTTATTAAACACTTATTATGTGCCAGGTATGGTGCTAAGGGCTGTTGTCCTCAGGGTTCATGAGAAGAAATAGTGCTTACTATGTTCCAGGTACTATCCTAAGCCCTCTACGAATATCTCTTTTAGTCTTTACAATAATCATTTGAGGTAGCTGCTATTATGATGCTCTTATTATAATTGCAGAAATGGGCAGACAGAAGTTATAAAAGTTGTCTAGGGTCACAGAGCTAGTAAGCATCTGCAGCTGGATTTGGACTCAGGTTTTACTAAGTTTGGGTCCGGCCCTCTATGTGCTATGTAATCTAGTTGCCTAAGGCAGAGTTGTAAGAGATATTGCTGGAAAGGTAAGCCATGGCCAAATTATAAGGCCTTTGAAAATCAGGATAAGGAACCTGGATTATATCTGTTAGGGCAAAGTATGAAGAGCTTTTAAAAGCTACTGAGCTATGGGATGGTGTGGTCAATCAGTCAACCAAAAACCATTTATCAAGTATCTATTATTTAAAAGCAGACTCTGAGAATACAAAGACAAAAGTAAAACATTTCTTGCCATCATGTTGTTTCAAATCTAGCTTTGGGGGAAAATAAAAACATATATAAAATAGATCAAAGGTGATTGTGATTTATTTTGAGGCTCTGGTTAGATAGATGGAAGAATAAGAAGAAAGAAAGAGAAAAAGAAAGATGATGGATAGATGGATAAACTGATAGATAGAATAGTTCTATTATCTTGAGCAGGAAGGTAAATCTTCATGTAGAAGGTAGTACTTGAGCTAACCAAAGGATACTAGAGATTCTAAGAGATGGAGAGTCAGTAGGAAAACATTCCAAACATGAGTACAACCAGTGCAATTGCACTGAACCAGGAGACCAAGTGTTCTATATGAGGAATAATAAGTTTATTTTACCTATATATAGTACAGTATGTGAGCAGCCCTGAAAAAAGCTTGACAAGTCTTCCCAGTAGATGTGCTAGTCCTCCCTGAACACCCCATACACCTGGCAGTTCCAGGAGAAATGGCAGGAGCATAATAGTTCTGTATAAAATATTCTTTGTCTGACCAAGGCCTTTGATACTGTCAGTTATGTTGAAAATTAAATGTAGTTTTTATCTGCCTTTCTCCTACAAAGATATAATACTAAACAGATTAGAGAAATTACTTTTATAATATCTCCTACAAAAATTAATAATAATAGAGACATGTTTCTCACTGAACACAACCAGATCAGAGAACATAATGTCTCCTACAGGATAAACCAGATCAGAGACAGAAATGAAAAACATAATACCAATTTATTTTGTCCCAAAAGAAATATAATGTGATAATGCAGGAGACCTTTCCAAAGAAGGGAGCTCAAAGATTCCCTCTTTCTAAAGATTTTTAAGGTTTCTTTGTTCACTGGTTACAGAATAATTTCATTAGCATGATACCAATTAATCTAAAGCAAATACTGTAACAAGTAGCTTAAAGACACAGGAAGGGTTTACCAAGGACAAGGATGCCTAGATATTTGCTAAGGAGAAGAATAAGATCTATTTACTCTCTTAGAGAAAGAAGATAATGAATGGGACTTATTAGTTGAAGGTTAGCCAAAAGGGGCATTTTGATTTGTTTACTCCCTTGGGGAAAGAAGTTAGTAAACAGAGACTTATTTGCTAACCGTCTGGGTTCAGCCTCAAGTTTTCGTCAAAGAGCATTTCCCAAGGTCTCATGAAATCCATTTGGATAACAAGGCAGTTCCATAAAATCCAATTGATCCATACATTCATGTTAACAGTAATGAAGGCCTGTGAAAGATCATGGTGAAATAGTTGCTCAGAGAAGTTCATCGGTATCATACATCAGTTCCAAGGAAACATACAACTCTGCTTCATTCCTTCAGTGGTATTTAGCATGATGTTTTCAGTGATGTTGCCTTCAACAATATCAAAAACAGACTGAAGGTCAGGTACCACACTGATAGTAAACTATTTAACTTAAAAGTCTATAAGCCAAGACTAAAGTGGAGGGAGAGTTTGTGTATGACTTTTTGTTCACAGATGATTGAATATTCAATATAGCCTTGGAGACTGATATACAACAGAGTATGAATCAGTTCACTGCCATTTTTGCTAATTTTGGCTTGACAATCAACACCAAGGAAACAGAGGTTTTCCAGAATCTAGCGTCCATATATGGAACTGCTAATTACAGCAAATGGAGGAATTTTGAATGCTGTGGATATGTTCATTTACTTTGGCAGTATACTTTTTAGTGATGTCTACATAAATGAAAAGGTTAACGCATGTATTGACAGAACTAGTTCAGCATTTGGGAAGCTCTGAAAGAAAGAATGGGAGAGAAGTATTAGATTGCATACAGGCTGAAGGTCTAGAGAGCCAATGAGATGATTTCATTCTTGTATGCCTATGAAAACTGGACAATATACCAAGACAAGGTCATGCCAGAAAATTGAATTGCTTCCATTTGAATTCTGTTATGAAGGTTCTGAAGATCACCTGGGAATACAAGGTATAAGACACCAAGTTTCTCTGTCAAATTGAACTGCCCCAAATTCAAACTCTACTCTAGAGAGCACAACTCCAATGGGATAGCCATGTACACCAAATGTACATGACAAAATAACATCATGACTGTATATGTAATCAATTAACCTATAAACATATATTAAGCACCTATTAGTTGCCAGACATCATGCTAATGATTAGGGATTAAAAAAAGGTGGGGTATGCTCCCTGCCCTCAAGGAATTACAACCTAATAGGGAGACAACAGGCAAAGGAATAAATACAAAGCAAGCTCTATATAGGATAAATAAGACATAATCAACAGAGGAAAGGTACTGGAATTAACAGGGGTTGTGAAAATGTGTGCAAGGAGACTAATGTACAACAAGGCAAAGAAGGTTTATTGGGGCCAAGTTGTAAAGGAAAGAAAAATATAACTTAGAGGTAATAGGGAGCCATTAGGGTTTAATGAGGAAAAAAAGTGCCTTGCAACTTAGGAAAATCACTGGCAGCTAGCTATGTGAAGAGTAGATTGGAGTAGGGAGAGACTTAAAACAGAGATCAGTTAAGAGACAATTGAAATAATCTCCATGAGAAGGGAGGAAAATCTGACCGAGGGGTTGATATGAGTAGAGAAAAAGAGACAAATGTAAAATATGCTGCAGAATTAAAAAAAAAAAAACAACCTGTGTCAACACATAGATTGAGTGAGAATAGAAATATCAATCATGGACATAGAGTTGTGAACCACGGTGATTGGAAGGATTAGATATAGAAGTAGAACAGAAAAAAAAAACAGACTTGTAGGAAAGGAGTGGATTATAAGGGAAATTTAAAGAGATCTTTTTTGAACATGTTGCTTTTGACAAGCCTATAGCTTATTAGTTTAATATTAAATATTAATGCAGGATAATGAAGGGATGGAGTTTAGGAGGGACATTAAGACTGATAAAAAATTACTTTGCAATCATCCAAATACAGAAAACAATTAAACATGCTAGAAGGTAATGTCACTGGGGGCATCTAGGTGGCACAGTGGATAAAGCACTGACCCTGGATTCAGGAAGACCTGAGTTCAAATGCAGCCTCAGACACTTGACACTGACTAGCTGTGTAACCCTGGGCAAGTCATTTAACCCTCATTGCCCCAGAAAAAAAGAAAAAAAAAGGTAAAAAGACAATGTCACCAAGTCACAGATTATATTGAGAGTAGAGAATGAGGTCCAAAAGAGAGGTTGGGGGCACATCTACCCTACTGACCCAGCAAAATGACTCAGAGAATATCAGACATAGCTAGGAGAACCATGAGGGATTTGTGTCAGAAAACCAAAACCAAAAACAAAAACAAAAAAACTAGAGGAGAAAAGTTAACAAGAAAATGTGATCAAAAGGATGTGATACAAAGGATGAGATACTTTAAAATGTCCAAATTCATGAGGGATGGGAAAATGCCATTAGTTTGGGAAATTAAGAGATCTTTGACAGCTTTGTAGAAAGCAGTTTCAGTTGACTGATGAGGTCAGGAACTGGATTTTCAATGGTTAAGTGAATAAGGAGAGAAAAAAGTAATGAATGCTGACAGCTTTTTAGAGCAGTTTTGCTGAGAAAAAGCGGGAAGATATATGTCCATAACTGAAGGGAAGGGACATGGAAAAATTTTTGTTTGTTTGTTAAAAGGATGGAGGCAAGTACAAGTGAACTCCAGGTCTTTTACAAGAGGCTCTGGGCTCAATGAGACCTAGATTCCTTTTGGAACTCAGATCTGACCTACCAGGTAGTGGGATTCAGGGTATTTCATTCTCAGTGACTTTTCCCAGAAAAGCTACAGGAATCTAAATCAAAGCTTAAGCATTGCTCATGTCCAGGGTCTCATGAAAGAAAAAAAAAAAATATATATATATATATATATATATATATGAGTAATGAGGCTCCTTCTAGGAAAGATCTCAATATAAATAACATGTTAGAGATGTAAAGCAGCTGTTTCTTTTCTCTACCAAAGCAAATCTTTAATACCCATAAAAAGTATGATCAGATATTAAAAAAGTTATTTAAAAAATCTAGGGTGATTACCCTGGCAGGAGAATAGGAGTGAGGTCACATAAGGGAGAGGCTAAAAAAGAGAAACTAAAGAGTAAATTAGAAAAAAAAAAAGTATGAGGAAATGGGGGCCTAGCCTAGGTCAGGAGTGTAGAAGGGAATGTAGGAAGAAAGGATACACTGGGAATCATGGGTCTGAGTGGTGGGGACAGGTGCTGATGTATTTAGAGAAGTGGTTTTTTTTATGATTTTATAGAGCACATTGCACCTATTATTTCATTCGAACTTCATAACAACTCAATAAAGCTGGCCCACAGTGTACTATTAATTCCATTTTACAGATTATAATATTAAGATTTAAAACAGAAGTTCTTAATTTGGGCATCAGTAAATGTATTTATTTTATTATGTTGATAACTATATTTCCACTGTGATTGGCTTCCCCTGTAATCCGGTGAATTTGGTTTTATGCATTTCTTCTTTCTTCTTTTATGCAAATATTCTTTGGAGAAGGGGTCAGCAGGATTCACTAGCCTGTCAAAAGGGTATCTCTTTGTCCTTCTCTCACACACACATACACAAACACACACACACACACACACAAATACACAAGAACCCAAGGTTAACATCCATGTTTGTCTTCATAGTAACTGGCAAAGACAAATCTCACACTCAGCTTCTCTCCTAACTTTAGGTCCTATACTTTTTACACAAAAGAACAATGGAGTTATATTAAAAGCTTGAGCTTGAGTTGAATTTCTGATACAACTCTAGAACACAATCTTAATGGAAGATTTAGAGAACAACTGGAAAAGGGGGCAAGAGTAACTCCATTAAGGAATAATACAAAGTCCTCAATCCAAGTATAGTAAAATTTGGATGACAATAGAATGGAGAAAACCAGAGGAAGCAGGGCTGAAGACTTTGGCAAAGTATCAGGGCTCTGATAGTTATTTGTGGTACAAACAAGAACTATTGGACAAGAGGTCAGACATTATGGGAAATAGTTAAAATAAGTCCAGAAGGTAGTACAGTGGATATATGTACTGGCTGGTATATCCAGCAGGTACTTGGACAGCAACAAGTTCCAAGTAGGCAGGCTTGTTTCAGGATCCAAGGGTTTATTATAAAAAGGGAATACATAGGTATCAGGTTCCAAGGATAAAAGCTGACTTTCAGGATCCAGCAGTTGAGTGCTTATGGCACAGATCAATGTTTTAATATATGCCAAGGAAGACAGGCCAGGAGCAATACCATCAACTCTAGAGCAGATGGGGAGGTCAAGATAACTGCCACAGCTTTGTTAGGGCTATTGATCCAGGGAGGAAGGATGTCTTCTCCTTGACTGGGTTACATCAACGTCATTGGTTTAGATATACAAGGGTTGCCAGTTATAACCTGGCAACTAGAAAATGACAGAATTGCACAGGTGTTCACAGGCTATTGATTGTAATGTAGGCAGGGAGCTATATTATACCACTGAGCCAACCTTCCCTGTCAGTACCCTGTGCTCCTAGACTTGCCTCTTCCCCATTTACTTTGGGGTTGAATGATAAAGGAGGAGCAAATATATGCTCTAAGCCTGCTGAGGAGGAAGGCTACCTGATACTGATTCTCTGATTCTAGCCAAAGGCATAAAAGACTCATCCATGTCCTGATGATGATTGGTTTGAGAGACTAGATTTGGGTGTCTAAGAGAAAGAGGTTGGACTAAGAAGCATCTTTTGTTCTGAAAGAGCATTTTGATTGTGAGAGGTTGGGAAGGCTGAATTTAGAGTTGAGAACATTCAGTGAAGATATAAAGCAGGGAACAAGTAGGTGAGTGAGCTGGTGATTTCTAAAACAAGTAGAGATCTGCTATATGCTGTTTGCTCTGCATTCAGCCCTGTGAAGAAAGAGACTATATTTGTGGGTCATGTTGTGAATGTGGAATAAATATTGAAGGATAGAAAGGCCTGGTGTGCTATGGTCGAAGGGATCTCAAAGAGTCTGTAACTAAACAAAGGAACAACAATAACAACAACAACAACAAGGTGGTGAGTCTCCCCTATTCCCCAACCCCATGTTCATGCTAGGAGTGAGGAATATTTACAAATAACAGTTTTCTGAACTCTTCCTGGTTCAATTTTAAAGGAAAACAATCCAGAAGGAAGGATACGTGGGGTAATATAGGCCATGAAGCATAGGAGCTATATCATAGATCCCAAGCTAGAAGAGATTCCAATTCAATTCAATTCCAGTTCAAAATGATCAAATTCCAGTTCAAAATGATCATTTTTATAGTTGAGGAAACTGTGGCAAGATAAGGTTAAGTAACTTTGTTTTAAGCCACACATTAAATATCTGAGAATATATTTGTACCCTAGTCCCTCCCACTGACTCCAGGCCCAGTATATGTGCATGTGCATGTGCACATGCTGATGCATCTGTATCTGAATCTTGTGGGGACCAATTTTTAATTGGGGAGTGCTAGCTAAGCGGCTCCGGCAGCCTCCCTCAAAACAGAACAAGATTTATTTTAACAAGAAAGAACTTAAAAAAAAACACACACAGATAGGATCAGTAGGATCAAGGGAAAGGAAATAAAATGGGGAAAGGGAAATTATAATACCTGAAAAAATACCACTGCCCAGGAATCAGCTGAAAATATGCAACAGAACGCCTGTCGCTTTCCAGCTTCCAACTAGAATGCCCAATTCTCCTCCCCCAAACCTAGAAACACCCCACACAGCCCTAGCCAATGGTATGGCCACTCTGACAGTCACATGACTGCCGTCACTAGGCTTCCAATCATTATAATTTTGCCAGGCCCATGTAGGCGTTGGCGAGTGGTGATGACATGAGGTGCCAGAGCCCTGGCAATGGCTACAACCAGTGGGTGGAGCACCATGTGGTTTGCGGATCCCCAGGCCAGTGCGCACTGAGGCATAAAACCCTCAAATAACAATTAATTCTTTACATTATGTATATGCATACATATACACAAATACACACACGCACATATATAATGTATGTATATATGTGTTTGTACATATATGAATATGTATGTGTGTATAGGTATGTGTACATGCATGTAAATGTGTGTATAGGTTATAACACATATGTATATGCATGATATGTGTGCATGTGCATGCATATATGTATGTGTGTGTTCACATTATACTCATTTTTGATATTATTGGATTTTATAATGCTTTGTATTTTATTTTAGAATTGAAAGAAATAGATTTTGAAGATCACCTTGCAAGATAAAGTACCAGACACTGAGGTCCTCCCTCAAGCTGAACTGCTGAACATTCAGGTTTTACTGCAGAAGGCACAACTCCTATGGGTTGGCCACACTGTTTGAATTCCAAATGTACATTTGCCTTAAAGATTATTTTGCAGAGAAGTCACACAAGGCAATCCCTCATACGAGGTCAGAAGAAGAGATACAAGGACAATGTCAAGGTCTTTTTGAAGAACTCTGGAATCAATTGTGAGAGAAAGGGGACATGAGAGAGGCTAGTATAGGAACATCCGACATGATGAGCCTACATCAAAGAAGGCTCTGTGCTATATAAGCAAAGTAGAATTACATAGATAAAAAGAAAAGTATGACGCACATATTTAAAGATGTTTCCATTCCAAATATTAATATAGACTATTTGTGTCAGACCTGTGGTAGAACCTTCTGAGCTCATCATATGATCTATCATAGTAAGGCAGGTTGTACCTTGACCCTTGTGAGAACCGAGAGAGCATGAGGTGACCTTTCTGAGGTTTCTAAAGTGAGATTGGCATCCAGGAAGTTGCCTCTATTCATACATAGACTGCCTTTAAGTTGTGTCAATCAATGGACTTGAATGTGACCAGCCAATTAGCTTGGAGTTGTGTGTGGGGGCTGTCCCTCTTCCCGTTCAACTGGGAGCTTCTGAGGGAACTAAGTAGGACTCTTTTTTTTTATTTTTTATTTTTTTGTTTTTTGTCTTAAGCATGAGCAGCTAGGTGAAGGAGCTGTTTCTTTCTCCAGGGGTAGATCTGATATAGGGTTTTTTCCATTCTTTCAGAGTCATGTGCTCTATCTATACTAACTTCTAATGTACTTTAATAAAAGCTTAAAGCCTAAACTGTTGCTGAAGCTCCTGAATTTATAATCAAATCCTAACTAGTTCTGTTTCTTCCCCCCCCACCCCGGCAGGGGGCAGATAAGGACACACATATTAGATTTTTATCATCACACACTTAGATGGTGATATCATTCCAGTTCTCTTTGACCAAGAAGGACTACAACCAATGTGCTTTATTTTATGTGATAAAGAAAAAGAATCTGAAATGAAATACATAGGCTTCAGTAGACTGGCAAAAGTGACAATGATACTCCAAAAGATCAAAAGCCCTTGGATTAGATGGGCGATAATAGAAATAAGCCCTGATGTTTAAGGAACTATTTAAGCAACATATTAAGTAACTAAGTAACATAGAAGCTATGTGCAAAAGACATAGAAAGTAAGTTCAGCTAAGGATACATTAGAGCAAAGGGTAATTGTGGGGGGGGGGAGATGCAAAAGGCCTCCTTCAGAAAGTGGAATTTTATGTTGAGGCTTGAAGGAAGTATTAGGAAACTGAAGCCCAGATAAAGAAGGAAAGCATTCCAGAAATGCAATATAAATTTAATATGGAGAATTGGGAGGAGAAAGGCCCTAGAAGATAGAAGGTGGAGAAAGGAAGAATATGCTCATAAAAATGAAATCTTCATTTGAATATGGATGACACAAATATTCATAAAATAGTCTACCTTCAACTTGATGTTTTCCTGATTTTCCCACCACCAGTTATGACTGGCATCCTTCCAAGTTCTTTGCATTTATTTTGCACATGTTTTGTAATATATCACCTAACATTTATTAAACACTTACCCTATGCCACTCACTGTGCTCTGCATAATGAATACAAAGACATGAATCAAACAGTTTCTTGTTTACAATGTAGATGTGTCCATGTATATGTGATATTGGGTAGAAGCCCAGTGGCACATAGAGTACTGAGCCTGAAGTGAGGAAGACTCATCTTCCTGAATTCAAATCTGGTCACAGCTATGTGACCCTGGGCTTGTCACATCACCCAGTTTTGCTCTATTTCCCTATCTGTAAAATGAGCTGGAAAAGGAAATGGCAAACCACTCTAGGATCTTTGCCAAGAAAACCCCAAAAGTATTCACAGAGTTGGACATAACTGAAAAATTACTGAACAACATAATGCGTGATGTTTCCTCCAATAGTGTTCAAGGTTGTTGTTGTTTTTGAAGTAAGGGGTTGTTATTGTTTCATTTCGCTCTCTCATTCCACAAACTAACTGCATAATAAATGCTTATTGTATGATTGATATGAATATAGGGTCATAGATTGAGAGCCTGAAGAGTTTTGAGAGGTCATCTAGTTCATGATTGGCTTTGTTCTTAATAAATACTCATTGACTGGTGCACCTTAATTAAGCTGATCTACTCAAGTCTCCATGCCTTCGCTGCCCTTCACACTCAGTTGCCACCCTTTGCTAATGTCCTTAGCCTCTGTTAACATGGGTAGTTAGAAGCTGAGCTATTCTACAAAGCCAACTCCATTGATCACAGTCAGTTCTCTTTCCACTATATTCTGTTTCCCTTTTTAATCTCCCCTTTTAAGGGATCATAGAATCACAGAATCATAGTATTTCAGAGTGAAAAGCAATATCAGAGCCTATCTAGTCTAACCCACACTGGAAGAAAAGAGATCTAGTCCCTCAACAATTTACCCGGCAAGGGGTCATCCAGAATTATTGTTGTTGTTGGTGGTGGTCCTCACTAGCATTTTATATAGCTATTGAAGCACACAAAGAATTTTACAATATCATCTCATTTTAACAACCTTGGGAGACAGTAGTAGCCAACAGATTTACCTGAGGGTCATACAGATGGAGTATGTCTGTGGTCATATTTGAACTTGGATCTTCAGGACTGCATGTCCACAACACAACTTTCATTATTATCATCATTAGCAGAAACCTTTTTTTTTTGGCTGGGCAATGGGGGTTAAGTGACTTGCCCAGGGTCACACAGCTAGTAAGTGTCAAGTGTCTGAGGCCGGATTTGAACTCAGGTCCTCCTGAATCCAGGGTCAGTGCTTTATCCACTGCGCCACCTAGCTGCCCCAGCAGAAACATCTTAAAGACCTAAAAGAAGGAGAACAAGCATTTATATAACACCTATTATCTTCCTGGCACTATGCTAAGTACTTTACAAATATCATCTCATTTGTTCCTCACAACAACCCTGAACAGTAGGTTCTATTAATATGCCTATTTTACACATGAGGGAACTGAAGCAGAGATAAAGTGATTTGCCAGGACCACACAGCTGGTAAGTGTCTGAGGCTAGATTTGAACTCATCTTCTTTACTGCGGGACCGGTGCTTTGTCCACTAAACCACCCAACTTTTTGTAGGACGGAATAGAACACATCCAGACTCAATTCTTTTTTGGCATAGAATTATTAGGACTCCCACCCATTACACTAAACCTAAACTTAGTTCTTCATAAATTTTATCCTTTGCTTACTATTTTATCTTCTGGAGGCAAAGAAACCTAATTATACTACATGATAGACCTTAAAATGGATATGATTCAATATCTCTCCTACCTCTAAGTCTTCTCTTCCCCAAGCAAAAAACAAAGACAAAAAAAAAAAACCCTCTGATTTTTAGGAGATCTTTATATGTCAAGAACTCAAGGCTTTTAACTTTCCTCTTTGCCTGAAAAAAATCACTTGCCCTGTATTATATCTTCTTACTGGCTGGTCATTTACAAAAATTCCGAGAGATACATGGACTAATGTGTCAATGGATGATTAATGTGGTCCCTCTTCCAGATAATGGACTATTTCACTAACCTCTTAACTAGTCACCTGACCTCCCATCTTTGCCTCCTACAATTCCTCCTGCCTGATTAATCTTTCCAAAATGTCTTCTTCGACCTGCCACTTCCATGATTCATTCATGTCCTGAGATCTTTACAGACTCCAGTATGCAATGAAAACATTTAGCACAATGTTCATATTGCTCTGTAGTCAAGCCCAACCTACATTTCTAGCTAGAGGCAGTTAGTTGACCTAATGTTCAGTGAGCTAGACCTGTAGCAAGGAGATGTGTTGTTCATCCAACCTTGAATCCTTATGGATATGATCCTGGGTAAGTCCTTTAATCTTTCAGCATCAGTGTCCTCACCTGTAAACTGTGGGAAAATAATAGCACCTACTTCACTGTTGTTGTTGTTGGGTTTTTTTGTGATCATCAGATGAGTATATAAAGTTTATGCAAAATGTGAAGCAATGTGTTTATTGTATTGTAATAACCTATCTATGTCTTCCAATCACATACTTTATAAGAGAACATTGTAACTTGAGGTCCATTAACTTTTTAAAATAATATTTTATATTTCCCTAATTACATTTAAGGACTATTAACTATATGTGTATACATATTTATATACACATATATACTATATATATAACTATTTCAACAATAATGTTTCCCTTTCCCCCTATATATTCCATTTTATATGTTTTAAAAGATCCTTTTAAGAATGAGTCTAGAGATTTCATCTAATTACCAATCTGGTCCATGACACCAAAAATGTTAAGAATTCCTGCCATACATATTTTCTGCTACAGCTGAGCTAACATAATAACCATTCCATAAATGTTCTGAATACATTCCCACATCTACATGTCACCTTCTCTGTCTGATCCAAAATCTTACAAATTCTTCAAGGACTAAATAGATTTCAAACTGCTTCATGAGGTTTCATATCATGCATGAGATTCTCCACATGATGATGGAGTGAACATAAAACTACACTAAGATGGATTCTGACCCCCCCCATTGCTGAAGTAATCAGAAACAAATCTATCAAAAGATATATTACATTGTCTATCTGTCTATCTATCTATCTATCTATCTATCTATCTATCTATCTATCTATCTATCTATCTATCTATCTATCTATCTATCTGTCTGTCTGTCTATCATCTATTTTATCCAGTCATGCATTCAATTATATACATATGTATATTAATATACATATATATGCATAGAACATTAATATATGTAGTTATGGGCAATGTGATCTGATAAACATTTATTAAGTGCCTACAATAGTAGAACAGACACTGTGCCAGACACAGTGTTAACTGGGAAGATACAAATAAGAGAAAGATAGTACCTGCCCTCAAAGAGCTTACAGTACAGTAGAGCAAAGCAATACACAAAAGAAGGCTAAAATGGGGTGGGGGGAGAAGGTACCTCTGTAGTGATGTTGTAATCAAAACCAAGTGGAATAATTGTTGGAAAATACGTGGCTGGAATTTTGAGCCCTCGATAAAGGGAAGAAAGGGCAGAGGATTTTGCACTGCCTTCATGTTTTGGATCAAGGCAACAGAGTGCCCTGCTGCAACTACTTGTGATGGAGAAATTCTGAGAAAAAGGTACACAAAGCCAGGTTGATTAGTCCCAGCTTTATCGTGAGATTTACTTATAGGTGACCCCTGAATTTAGCTCCTTATAAAAGACAGTAAGTAAGATGGGCAAACTATGTGAGATAGTAAAGGGCTTTGTTCATTAAACTAGTTAGATGTTTTACTGGAACTCTCTAAGGAGGAGTGGGTTGAAACATGAAGGATGTGGCTGAATGAAAAGGATGTATAAATGTTCAACTAAGGTACACTTGGATGCTGTTGACCACATATCATTTTACTCTGTTCTTACCTGGAATCTAAATAATTAATCTTTTTTTTTCTTCCCACAGACTTCCTGGGGAAGTGAGGTGAAGCAGTGTATAGAGTGCTTGAATTAGGAAGATTTGAGTTCAAATTTTACCTCAAATACTTATTGGCTATGTGACATTAAGTAAGTCACTTAACCCTCTTTGCCTCAGTTTCCTCATGTGTAAAGTGAGCTGAAGAAAGAAATGACAAACCCCTCCAGTCTCTTTGACAAAGATACCCCAAATGGGATCATGAAGAATCAGACATTACTGAAAGCATTGAACAAAAACAACAACAGGAACAATAACAAGGACCTCTTGATCAACTCTCACTAACAAACTCAGTCTATAAGACCATACTGATCAGTTTGATCTCCCAGAGAAACAAGGCAGGCTCTTCTTTACCCACTCAGGTAAAAGGGACAACGGTGAGTCTTGACCATGGTACAAGCACCCATCTTCCTGTCTATATACATATCTGCATCATCCAGGTTTCTCTTGTTTGTCCTTGGTCCTAGATCTGGAAGACAACTGTGAGCCATATTCCTGGGTTGGCCTTTTTTTCCTAGATGTCTTCTTTCATTTCATATGTTTCTTGTGATGTTTTTTGTTCATATTAAGGCTGGAAATACACTCACTGCAGCTTCTGCTTGGATTTGTTTTTCAGTACTAAATTTGTTGTGTTGTTTTTTTATTCTCATTGGAAAAGCTGTGAGAGAATTGGGTTATTCTGTTTCTGCTCACTCCACCACCATGAAGAGAATCTCATAATATTATGAGAAAAATAATGGGGTTTGGGGGGCTCAGAGGCCCCCCACTCGAGGGAGTCTTGCCTGACCTCTTTTAAGACCAGCCCAAAGTCCTTAGAAGTGGAAATCAGATTAATTTAGTAGAGACATTAGAGAGTAAAACCACACCTGCCTGAAAGCCTTTACCCTCAGAGGGTCTGTTCTCTGGACTCTGACCTCAGCATGCACTGCTCATTTTAATATGGACCACCCTCAAGTCCAATAAACCAATAGATTTGAATGATGCTAGCCAATTAGCTTTGAGCAGTGTGTAAGGGCTGCTTCTCCTCCAGACCACAGGGAGTTTATACATTCTTGGCCTGGGATACTGGAGGAGGCAGACACACTGCCCCTGCTCTCTTCTCTTTCTAACTATATACATAGGGATTCTAATTTTGAGCATTGTGTTCTCTCCTTTTTTAGTAGCACTTAATATGACTTAATAAATACTTAATGCCAAACACTGGTGCTATATCCTCTAATTTATAAATAGCAATATATTAGACACACCAGCTAAGTTCACTATAACTTAGGACAGAGATGGGCACCCCCAAAATGTTTCAGACTAATAGATAGATGATAGATAGATAGATAGATAGATAGATAGATAGATAGATAGATGTAGATATAGATATAGATATAGATATAGATATAGATATAGATATAGATATAGATATAGATATAGATATAGATATAGATATAGATATAGATATAGATATAGATATAGATATAGATATAGATATAGATATAGATATAGATATAGATATAGATATAGATATAGATATAGATATAGATATAGATATAGATATAGATATAGATATAGATATAGATATAGATATAGATATAGATATATAGTGACCCCTTAAGTTAGCTCCTTATAGAAGACAGCAAGTAAGATGGGCAAACTATGTGAGATAGTAGCAGGGCTTGTTCATTAAGCTACTTATATGTTTCACTGAAACTCTCTAAAGAGGAGTGGATTGAAACATGAAGGATGTAGCTGAATGAGAAGGATATATAAGTTTCCAACCAAAGTAGACTTGGGTGCTGTTGGCCACACATTTGTCCTGAACTTATTTGGAAAGAAAATAGAAACATGTATTGTGGACAGGTTCTTAAACATATTTAGCCACAAAAGGATATGCCACAAAGAAATATGTAGCAAGCACATTTGATGTTCCATCAATTTGTTGTTTCATTATCTTTTTGTTTTGTAGTTTGGTTAGCTTTTCCATTAACTATTTGGATACTGCACCACGTAATGGATGTTAATTTATTGTTTTTCTTTAAACATATAGTATTCTTAAGCACAACACAGAATCCTTTCTATATAAATTATTGTCTCCTCCAACTCCAAATTACCTCCCTCACTTGTCTATTCTTATGTCTTCGGGTTAAGCCACTATGTTCAGAATGCTCTTTCTAAACTGTTTTCTAAAGCTTTCTCCCATCAACTTAAAAAAAAATGTTTCTACCAACTTTTATTTATCATAAATGAAGATGTTTAGTCCATTGACCAGAAGGTTGGGAGCTTTCTGACTATTTAGAGATGAAAAAGTTTTCAGAAATTAGTGTCATAGACATGAGTGGGAGCTGTCTATGGCCAATGACTTTAAGGCAGATTCAACAAATGATCATGTTTCAGATATTCATAAATATACAGGTATATGCCTGCAGAAACCAAATCTATCCACTGTATAAAATATTTTTATTTGTTAGATCCTCACTGTTGCTCTAGTATTCATTCAACACTCATTAAAAAAAATAATCCTGCTATGTCCCAGACATTTTGCTAGGGTGGTATTATGAAAACAAGAATTTTTTAAAAAATGAAAAATTCTGCATCTCCAAAGAACATATATCCTAATTAGGATAAATAGCACACAGGCATACAAGTAGATAAAAAAAAAATATTTACAAAGCAAAAACAAAGAAATTGAGGGGAGGGAGAGAACAATAAGAATTTGAAAATGAGAAAAAGATTTACATAGGGAGAAATAAATGACCTTAGTTTTTTAGGCATATAGAGATTTTAAGGCATGATCCTAAAGAAAAGATGGATTCTAGGCATGGATGAAAATATGCAATAATTTCCATGTTTGAGAAAGAGTAATGAAGCCAGTTTGGCTAATGGATAGATTGGAAGAAGAATCATCTTGACTAAACCTAGAAAAGTAGACCAGAGCTTGATTTGAAGAATATTAAATGTCAAACATTATATTCCTGTGGTTGTGGTGGTGTTTTCTTTTTGCTAGAGGAATAGGGAGCCAGTGGAGTTTCTTGAGCAGAGAGGGGAGGATGAATTGGAAAGAGTAGTGGCTTGAGGCATGGAGAATAAAGAGTAATTTATTGCCTAATATAAGAATGATGAGTTTGGTTTGAGATCAGTCATGGGTCACAATTCTAACCTCACTTGGTTAAAGCCTGATTTATAACTCAAGAAACAGAGATTATTAAAAAAAAGAGACAACTAGAAATTCAGAGGAAAAAAAATGCTTGAGAAGGGCTAGAAAAAAACGTAGGTCTAAGATAAACAATCAGAGACAGATGGGAAGAGAAATGATGTGTGATGGGGCTGGGGGTGGATGGTGAGAGGACACACACTTTTTTCTTCTGAGTGAAAGCAGCATGTCTTTGTTCCATTTGTGAGCTCCTGAATGACCCTTGTCACGGCTGATAAGTATAAAAGAGTGCTAGAGATAGACCTCCATCAGGGAAGAGCAAAGCTGTTGCTTTTGAAGTGAAATTAGACAAAATAAGGAAGTAGTGGCATCAATTTGGAAAGCTCTCAAAAATGCTCAGAAGGCCCTGTCAGAATCTTCACAGTCATCTCCATCTTCCACTATCTAAATAGTTCTTTCCTCAAGCAGCAGTAGCAGCATCATTGAAAATAAAACAATTTTGCAAGCCGAGCTATTAATGTGCATGCTCCTTAATCTCAGTTCTCATTTCTCCCTCAGTTAAAAAAACAGAAAAAGAAAAAATACCTCTTTGTTCTTCTTTCTCCTAGGTCTTCAGCTACAGAAAAATCAATAGAAATGGACATATTACCATGAAATTGGAGTGTATTATCTTGCATGATTAATTGTAAAGTTGTATGGTGTATCAGGGGAAAAAAAGCCTTAGAAATACTGTGGTCCAACCCCTTGAGTAATGGATAATGATAGAATTGGTAGTCACATTGATATTGGACACAATTCTTGCCTCAAATACTTTATAGCTGTATGATCCTTAACCACTCTCAGGGAGTCACTTAATATTTTTTCCTCAGTTTCATCATCAGGGGATGTATGGTAAACATACAAATAGCTATAAACAATTATTTGAGAACCTTTTATTAAGTGTTTATTATATGCCAGGCACTGTGCTAATACCTGAGAATACAGATACAACTGTATGTATGTATGTATGTGAGTATGTATGTATGCACATATATAATAAAGTTTTAAGGAGGAAGCTATCATATAAAAGCATAAAAGGAGTAGAGAGAGTTATAGCACTAATCTCACTGGGCTATTTTAAGAATCAAATGAAATATTGTACATGAAACACTGGGAAAAACTAAAAGACATTATTATGCAAATACCAATTAGTATGTAGAGAAACTTAGGGTGCTGGATAGTGAGAGTGTCACATAGTTGACTGAGGCCACAGATTTGGGAACAGGCCCCAGCTATAACAACCTAAATGTGCTTTTTTATCCTAGGCAGGGTTTTGTTGTTGTTGTTGTTTTTTACTGGTTCCTACCTTTATATAAACATGTACATGATTCCAAACTAAAAATACTAAATTAAATGTCTCCCTTTGATTTATCTATATGCATTTTGTTTCCTTGGACAGAATGTAAGATCCTTGAAGGAAGGGACTGTTTCATTTTTGTCATCCTATAATCAATTTTATCCAAATACTTGGCACATAGAAGGCACTCGATAAAACCTCATTGCTTGATGCAGCCTATCAAACTACAATATCATTTCTCTCCTCAGGTATATCGTCACACTTCTTGGGAAAGAAAATGACATCAATTCTTCAAAGGTACCTAATGATACCTATCATTTCAGCAAAGTGTCTTTTTCCATAAATCATTTCCTTGACCACTCTGTCATGAGACAAACATGTTTTTGTTGGTTATTACTCCATTTTGATATTGCCATGACCCATTAATATTATAAGATATCACTCCTTGTTCACCTCCTACCTCATGACCTACCTCTTCTCTATCTCCTTACCTGGCTCCTCCTCATCCTCTATATATCTCAGTGTAAGTATTCCCAAAAGAAATTCATGGCCCAATTCTATTGCCTTTCTACATCTCCATTATAATCCCAAGCATGTTTAATTCAATACTACTACTACTACTACTACTACTATTGTATTATTATTACTAACATTTTTATGGTACCTACTCTGTTCTCATATGTATGAGACCATACATATGACAAACATCATTTCATATGAGCCTCACAACAACCCTAGACATTAGGTGCTATTACTATACCTATTTTGCAGTTGAGGAAAAGCAGGCAAACAGAGGTTAAGTGACTTGGCCAGTGTCACACAGTGGTATCTGAAGCAGGTTTGCAAATAAAATCTTCCTGACTTTATAGCTACCTTCAATAATCCCATCTATTGAGATGACTCCTCCATCACTCTGCTTAATATTCCCTTTTCTTCTGAGTCCTGGGCCCACATCTCAAATGTCTGGGGGTATAGAACATTATCAGGTAAATTGGCCATCAGTACAATTGATAGTGCCTCCAGATGATTTTTTTTTTTTGTGAGGCAATGGGGGTTAAGTTACTTGCCCAGGGTCACATAGCTAGTAAGTGTCAAGTGTCTGAGGCTGGATTTGAACTCAGGTACTCCTGACTCCAGGGCAGGTGCTCTATCTACTGCGCCACCTAGCTGACCCCACATGACTTTGTTATTTGTCCTTTATTATGTTTCATTTGCATTAATCTTCATATTTTTCATATTCCCCTATGAGAGTTTCATTTTCAAACATAAAGGGAAGTTGTCTTTTCTAAACTTTGCCAGCATTGATGACAATCATCCTTTGGAAGTAGGTGTTTAATAAATATTTGTGAAATACAGAAACCATATCTCCAGATTTCCAAATTCATGGTTTTTCTTGACTATGTGAAACTGGATGCTAAAGGGTGTTAAAGGAAATAAGCGTTATAAAACACACATACACCCAATACACTAAAAAACAAAACAAAACACATCTACCCTTCACATACCCATTGTTGTTGTTGTACTTGTTCTTAGTTCTTGAAGAAGACTGTACCATTAGTTGCTGTGAATTGTATTTAAATGAGAGAAGGCTGTCCAAGGCCACCAGCCTCACTCTCTCCTCCAGAGCCATCTGGGTCCAGTGGAAAGATATACATCAGGATGACTGGAGATGGCCCCAGATGTTTGAGGCAATAGAGTTAAGTAATTTGCCTAGGATCACATAGCTAGTAAGTATCTGAGGTTGTATTTGAACTCAAGTCCTTCTGAATCCAGGGCCTGTGCTTTATCCATTGGACCACCTAGCTGTCCCTCCACACCCATACATATACATCTTATCATCTTATACACTTACATATACAGAAATCCTATAGACATATAGATACCACTTACATATATACCCCACATGTATACACCTCATACACACATACCCCACAACCTAATAAATAAATAAATCCATATTCCACAATACCCTATATATGGACACCATACATAATACAACACACAAAGCCTCATGCCCACACCTCCATACATAGTCTAAACTCATAATATATATACTCTACACCCATATGCACTACACATACATATATACACATGCACACACACATATTCTACAAACTCTATTCACACATGCATACACAACTTTCACCCATACACTATCATAAATATTTATACATGCACACTCATACCATATACATATCCACTCTACATATCCATTCTACAAATATAGACACATGCATGCCCACAGGCCTGCCTACATGCTGTCTCAGTTGCTATCATAGCATCCTAGGTATAAAACTGGAAGGACCTCAGATGTCATCTAGTTCACCTCCTTTATTTCTCAGATAATGAAAAAAGCACATGAATTTTACATTTTTTATACTAAAGGAAGAGTAAACAGGCCACTGAATTTGGAGTCATACAAGGTGAGTTTAGATATCAGCTCTTTTGCTTTAGTACTTCTGGACTATAGTGAAGTCACTTAACCTTTCTGGGCACCAATATTCCCTCCTCTAGGCTAGATAGGCCTTTTCTTAACTTTCAGAGACATGTGTGATCTCTTTACTAATATTTAATATACTTTAATAAATTCTTAATGCCCTAAAACTGACGTTAAGCTTCTAATTTATAAGTAACAACTATATTAGGAACCCCTTCTAATTTCCCTGAAACTTGGGACAGAAATAAGGCAACCACACATATAATTTTACTCACCACAATGGGCAGTCACTGATTCACCCCATAGCTATGTGTCATCTCTACACACAGATGTGATTCCATTCAGCAAAGTCTACCTGGGGAAATGAATATGATTACATATGTCCCATACAGTTACTTAGGAAGACATAGTCTTTTGGCTTCCTTCCATTAAGAAGAAAGCTATGGAAACTGATCCCAGGGGCTAATTTGGTAAATTTCAAGTTTTACAGTGACTTTGCACTGCTAGAATTATTGATATGGGAATATGGAGAAGGAGTAGAAGTCTGGATAGCCAAGTTTGAATCCCAGTTGCAACATTGATCATTTATGTGATGATGGGCAGATTACGTGAGTTCTTGAAGTTTCAGTTTCATTATCTGTAAAGTAGAAAAAATAATCCCACCTTAATCTGTTTACCTCTCATGATTTTGAAAGGAAATAATTCATGTCATTGTCAACACCTTTATTATATTTGTGTTTCATCAGTTATTGGTCAATTGTTCATTTCTTTTTTTTATATTTATTTCTTTTTTTGTTTTTTTTTCTTTTATATTTAGACTTAGGTGTCTAATTTTTTAAAACATACTAATCATCACTTCATACATGGTAACAATAAAGTGGGTAATGATATATAAGAAAGGACTCTGTTGTGCTTAAAGATACCATATATTTAAAGAAAAACAATAAATTAATATCCATCAAATGGTGCAGTATCCAAATAGTTAAAGGAAAAGCTAACCAAACTGCAAAGCAAAATAGATAATCAAACAGTAAATTGATGGAACATCAAATGTTCTTGATATATATCTCAATTCCCTTTTGTGGCTAAATATGTTTAAGAACCTGTCTACAATATATGTTTCTATTTTCTTTCCTCTCAGTCTCTTTTGTCTATATATTTTCTTTTATTTTTAATATAAAATATTTTATTGGGCAGCTAGGTGGCGCAGTGGATAGAGCACTGGCCCTGGAGTCAGGAGTACCTGAGTTCAAATCCGGCCTCAGACACTTAACACTTACTATCTGTGTGACCCTGGGCAAGTCACTTAACCCCAATTGCCTCACTAAAAAAAAAAAAAAACAAAAAAAAACAAAAACAAAAAGAACAAAAACAAAAAAAAAACAAAAATACAATATTTTATTATTTTCCAGTCATATGTAAAGATAGAAGACAGTTTTCTCCATTTGTTTTCATAAGATTTTTAGTTCCAAATTTTTCTCCCTCCCTCCCCAAGACAGAAAGTGATCTGATATAGCTTATATATGTACAATCTCAAGTGTTCATTTCTGCTCTCCACCCTCCATGTCCCATTCCACACCAAATACGCTCCTGAGTTACACTTAGGTTCTTCAAAGTCCCTCATCTTCATAGAAAATTCCAGCAGGCCAGGTACCTTGATTGTGGAAGGGCATTGTTATAGTGATGTGACAGCACAGGTATTTGTCATCATTGTCATTGTTCTTGTTGAAGACAAAGAGAAAAATCAAATAAAACAACACCAACAAAAACCTCACCTTCAGGTGTAGCTATATGTCATCTACTCAGTTGAGGAAAATGTGTAATTCCTGGAAATCTTCCTGCAAGATAATGTGGGCACCTGGGGAATGGCCCAAATCTCTACTGTGTATAAACACTGTACAAATTCCTCCTGAGGGAAGGGTCAGTAATGGAAAGGAAAACTGGTCAAGGGAAAGAAGAAAGAGGCATGAATTGTGGATTCTATCTCTGCCATCTCTTTAGAATCAATCTCCCCTCATCATCCTGGTAATATCTCACCTGTCTTAAAGTGTGCAAAACTAATTCCTTATACAACCTGATGAGATAAGCAATATAATATTATCCACATTTAGAAATAAAGGAAGCTGAGGCTCAGAAAAGTGAAATGTCTTGTTCCCAAGGAGTATCTGGACAGAGATTTAAACCCAATTGAAATAACCTTGACTTGGAAGTCAGAAGAACTAAGATCAAATCTCACACCTCACATTTACAACCTGAATGGTATAGGAAAAGTCACTTTTGCTATTTGGGCCTTATTTTCCTCTTGTGGAAAAAGGAGTTTAGATTAGATGGCTTCTGAGATCTCTTTCAACTCTTAGTCTATGTTCCTATGATCCCCATTCAGCTTGCGTTCCACTACATCATGTGTCATTGTCCTTCTTTCATATCATCTGGATCATTGCAGTAGATTCCTAGCCAAGCTTCCTATGTCCATTTTCATACCTCTCCCACCCATCATAAATACCACCGCTGGAGTCATGTTTCTCCTGCACAGTTCTGATAACTTCACTCTCTTCATCAGAAGTCTTCAACAGCTCCCCACTGTCATATAATACAATCCAGATATTTCAGCCAATGCATTTATTACTACCCTCTGGCTCCAACCTGCTTTTCCCCACTTATCTTATGCTATCATCCCTCATGCACTCTTGTGATGCAGGCAAAAATGACTACTTACTGTCCCCTTGAGTTTTTAACATGCTTTCAAATTTCATTACCTTGTTTATATCATTCCTGATAATGATGATAATAATCTATCCAAAACATAGCTCACAATTATTTCTTTATATAGTCACATATATACATATGTATATGTATATGTGATTGCATATATATATATATATATATATATATATATATATATATATGTTTATAGTTAGATTATTTTTCATTTATGTCCAGT
Organism: Dromiciops gliroides; assembly: GCF_019393635.1. Taxonomy (NCBI): domain Eukaryota; kingdom Metazoa; phylum Chordata; class Mammalia; order Microbiotheria; family Microbiotheriidae; genus Dromiciops; species Dromiciops gliroides. Next base: position 671,199,403 of record NC_057862.1, read on the forward strand.
TATATCTTGGTAATGACATTTGTTGTTTTCTTGGCAAAAATACTGTAGTGATTTTCCATTTATTTCTCCAGCTCAATTTACAGATGAGGAAACTGATACAAACAGGGTGAAGTGTCTTGCCTGGGGTCACACAACTGGTAAGTGTCCCTGTATTTTATTCACTGTGACACCAGGCTATGTATCTAGTACATGTATATGCAAACAACACAGGGCCCATCACCCCAAGGCACCTATGGAAAAAATGTATACTCATGAGAAAGAAAGAGTAATAGATGATTTCAGGTGATATGGTAAAGTTAAAAACTTGCATAAATGATTTTGTAATTTCCACAGCTTCACAGATCAATAGTAAAAGCAGACAATAGGAACACACCATTATAATTACTGAATGTAATGACTATTGGTTTACTTCTATGTGAAAACTATGAAATAATCAAGATCAAAATACAAACCAAAATGTTTTCTTTGAAGGATAATCAGCTACAAATACCTGATGAATATGGCTAAAGTATGCCAAATTGTTTATAGAAATCAAGTGATTTATGATAGCAATATAAGGTCACATCATTGACCGTAGAAATTATAAAAAGTCATGCAGAGTTAGCTATATATATTTAAAGTTTTGTGTTCCAAATGCTATTCCTCTCTCCTTACCTCCCACCCTCTCTTCCCCCCTCCCCAAGGTTGTAAGCAATCAGTATTGGTTATACATGTGCAATTATGTAAAACATTACCATATCAGTCATTTTACAGAAAAAGACTCAAGTAAAAAAAGAGAGAGAGAGAGAGAGAGAGAGAGAGAGAGAGAGAGAGAGAGAGAGAGAGAGAGAGAGAGCACAAAATAGCCTGCTTCAGTTTGTGTTCAATCAATATCAGTAATTTCTCTGGAGATGGATAGTATGCTTCATTAGTCCTTTGGAATTGTCTTGGATCACTGTATTGCTGAGACTAGGTTAGTCATTCACAATTAGTAATAGAGCTATAATGCTGTCACTGAACAAAATGTTCTCACGATTCTGCTCACTTCACTACACATCAGTTCATATGAAGCTTTCCAGGTTTTTTTGAAATCATCCTGCTTGTCATTTCTTATAGCACAATATTATTCCAATACAATCACAAACCACAGCTTGTCCAGTCATTCCCCAATTGATGGACATTCCTTTGATTTACAATTCTTAGCCACCACAAAGAATTGCTATAAATATTTTTTGTACATTTTTTTTCATTTTCTCTTTTTCACAGTTACTGCTGTTAACTGTTTCCTCCATACTATTTTCTTTCACATTGTAACGATTGGAATGACGCCACCTGCTGGAGACTTACTGTAGAAGAGTTCTGCCCATGAAGCGAAGGTCTTTGAGGGCAAGACCAGGAGTCAGGAAGTGACGCGGGCTAGTGGGAGGAGGAAGGAAGAGACTGGCACTCAGTCTCGCGCTCTTTCCTTTGGACGCTGGCGGAGAAGGGAGCTAGAAATGTGCTCTCCCTTTAATAGATAGGAATCTAGGCCTTTTTCTCTCTCTTTACCAAACTCTTATTCTCCTTAATAAATGCTTAAAAGTCTAACTCTTGCTAAAGCTTATAATTTATTGGCGACCACTCATTAGATATTTTAGACAGACTAGCTAGAATTTTAGCCCTTAACAGATGGCTGACCAGGAAGAGGAAAGCTAAACCTCAGTCTTCTTCTGATCTTCTGGTTGGGTAAGAAATTTTCTCTACCCTCTCCCTTTAACTGCTAAGTACTGGCTTACTGGCTGTGTTTTCCTTTAATTTTTTTCAAATGGACCTTTTAAACTCCCTAATTACCCTATTTTTGATTTTAGTCTGTTTAACCAGACAAATGGGGGCTAAGATCATGTTAATGCTTTGTTTTTGTGGATTTTCTATTTTTCTTTTTATTTTTGTTAGAAGAGCCAGCAATGTACTCCCACAAAGAAATATCTCCCCCTCTCCCAACCATGCTTTTTCAGAGAAACCTGAAGAGATTCCTGCAGCTTTTCCCAGTTCTAACACTAATTGTTGCTCTAATTTTGCATGCCTGGAGGCAACGACCCACCCTCTGGAAGCTTTTAATCCCCTAGCACCTAGAGGCAAAGTGGGGGAAGAGGAATCCAGGCCTGAGTTCAAAATCAAGTCTGATTCTAATTGCGCTGGTCCCTCCCCTCCTCTCCAAACCCCACCCTCTACTCCTCCCATGGCCAAGCCCATTACTTCCCCTGCCTGGGAAGTCCAGAGATCTGATGCCCATGCTCAACTTTCTCTAACTACATTTGCAGCTTCAGGCTCAGCCCTTCCCCAGCCTGGCTGTGCTTCTAAGACATCCTTAGAAAACCCTTTAAATTCCAGATATGCTCGATTTGTTCATAATTTTGCTAACCTGCTTTTGTCTTTAATTAGTAATCTTATAAAGCATTTGTATGGTGAAAAGACTGACAGACAATATAGAGGGGTTAAAGAAGAAAAACTTAAGCTGAATAAGAATGACAATCATCACCATAGTTCAAGACTCCACTTCTTTTGCCATGGAAGGGTACATATTTTACAGAAATATAGAAGTAAGCAGCAAGGTATTGATATGAGTATTGGGGATTTTAGATATTGGAATCAAGAGTGTTCTGAATTTACTCAGATTATTAATGTCAGTTCAGAGGTTACATAGGATTTCTATGCTATTACATCTACATTTTGAAATTAATGGTATGGGTTTATTTTCATAGAGATTTTCCTGCTTTTGAGATTGTGTTTTATACTTAGTTTTTAAAACAAGGAGAATATTTGTAAAAGATTTTTATAGTCATGTGATCAAGTTTATATTTTATAATACTCTTGTTAATATTAAATTCATGCTCATTTAGATTTCCTTAGTTTGAATTTCACTGTTTTTTATTGTTCCATGTGTATTTTCTTCTATTCATTTATATAATTTTAAAAAATTGAGAGATGGTTTTGATTTCATAATACAATGTTAATTCTAGGAGTATTGTGCTCCCATATTCTGAGTTGTTTGTTTTTGTTATTTTTTCTCAACTGATTATTTGATCAAACTCTTTAAAGCATTTCCCTGGCAAATTGGTTGCCATGGCAAGTGTAAATTGATTCTAGAAGTATTATTTTTGATAAGCATATTCCAAAAAAAAAAAAAAAAAGAGGGGAACATTTGTAAAAGTTTTCTTTTTTCAAAAAAAAAGTTTTCTTTGAGATTCTGTTGTGCTTTAACTTATATTTAAATATGTTCTGATTTTTCACAAAAGTGATTGTATACTAAGTAAAAAAAAAGGGTATTGTGGTAAAATATGAAAGTTTTTAACAGTCGGTTAGGATAACTGAAAGACGCCAGTTTTTCAAGGACCACCCTTTTGGGGAGGAGATGAACAGTCCGTCTGCTGCGCATGTCAGACTGCCTGCCGGGTACAGTCCGCCTGCTGCGCATGTCAGACTGCCTGCCAGGTACAGTCCGCCTGCTGCGCATGTCAGACTGCCTGCCGGGTTTTTTGACTTCCGGGGTGGAGAGAACGAGAGTAGGCTTTTTGCCTGCTTGGCGGGACTCCTGGCGGCGCGGCACAGACGGTCTCCCTCACTCCAAAGGTGGCCTTTTTGGTTTGGTGAGTTTTTATAAGAAATATAGACTAAGCCTAGATTTAAGACGATTTGTACTGTATTTCTACTTTCCTATCCTTCTAATCAACAACACCTTATATACAATAAAGGCTCTATCTAGAAAACCAGAAGCTTCTTCCATTTACTAGTCTGGGAGATAAATTAAGGGAAAAGTTAAGTAGGGGAGATTTATGATCTAATATCCAATTTTAAATTTCACAGTATTATTTGAAATTGTTGCATAATTATATATTGTGTTCTGAGTCAAGATGTATTCACATTTTTTGCAATCATTTATTATCCTCAATTTTTAAATCCATATGAGACTTGGATTATGGGAACTTATCATTTAAGACATTAATTGCCTTTATTCTGAGTTATCAGATGCCAGTCCAATCACAAGAGGAATACATGCAAGAGCAGACACTGAACTGTCACATGAGGGGAGACATGCATGAAGTCAAGGTATGGCCGAGGGAACGGCTTTTGACAAATGTTGAGGTTGGATTCTCTTGGTTTAATATTTTATTCTCTTTGTCCCCACAATATTGTACAGATGGCTGGAAGTATTCATCCCACCCATCTCACTTCTACACCTGGCTTCTATGCTCCCTCCTATATGCCTGATGCCATGGACATCTCAATCCCATGCATCTGATTAAGTCTGACTCAGTTTCTTCCAATATGTTCGGTGGCATGGACATATATTCCATCCACCTATTTTAAGCCTGGCATACTGTATGGGCAGTACATATTGCTCAAGTGTGGGAATGCTCATATCCCATCATTTCTCTGTTCTTTTATGGTAACCCCCATAATTATCTCAGGTGTCATGATAAATACAGTGTTGAATTTGGCCTTGACACCTGTTACCAATTATATTAGATTTTTTAATTTCTCATAATGGCATGAGAATAATTAGGCAGATGATGCAAAAAGTGATGAAACAAAGATAAAAATTATTTTTAAATATTAATATCGCAGCAATTGTCTTCTCAATTACCCTCCATAAGGGGGGGACTATAGTAATATTATAATTTTAAAGAATGGTTCAATTTTTGTTTTATTATATGTTTCATGTGTAACAACTAAGATTCTGTATTCCCTTAGACATGTTTTTGAGAACTTTCATTGTTTGATTTGATTATTGACAAAGCTATTTTAAAGTTGTGTTAAGCTCAATTTTGTAGGAAATTTTCCTGGCTGATTACCAGCATCCACACATCAACCCCTGAAAAGACTTCCATTCCACGACTACACCTAGAGGACATCTGAGAAAAGACTATCAGAGACTTTAAATGAACAGTTTTGATTTGTTGATTTTGTTGTTTTTTTCTCTTTCTGTTATAATATACACCATCTGTAACATGTATTCTCTGCAGAGGCCCTCCCTTTGCAAGACTAATGTCAAAGCGTCGGTTCATGAGGACAAAAAAAAATCGCCCCTCTGGACAAAACTTTCCTCTCTTCCTTTTCTATATTGTTGTTCACATATTATTAGTTAGCAATAGTTATTATATTGTTTTTACTGTTCCGTCAAGGAAACATTTTGTTTCTTGAGGAACAACAGGGGGGACTGTAACGATTGGAATGACGCCACCTGCTGGAGACTTACTGTAGAAGAGTTCTGCCCATGAAGCGAAGGTCTTTGAGGGCAAGACCAGGAGTCAGGAAGTGATGCGGGCTAGTGGGAGGAGGAAGGAAGAGACTGGCGCTCAGTCTCGGGCTCTTTCCTTTGGACGCTGGCGGAAAAGGGAGCTAGAAATGTGCTCTCCCTTTAATAGATAGGAATCTAGGTCTTTTTCTCTCTCTTTACCAAACTCTTATTCTCCTTAATAAATGCTTAAAAGTCTAACTCTTGCTAAAGCTTATAATTTATTGGCGACCACTCATTAGATATTTTAGACAGACTAGCTAGAATTTTAGCCCTTAACAACATGTTACTCTATTATCTATCTTCTTTCATTCTATCCCTCTTCAAAAGGGATTCACTTCTGTCTTCCCCTCCCCTAATCTGCCCTCCCTTCTTTTACCCCTCCCTCCTTATCCCCATCCCTTCCTACTGTCCTGCCAGGTTAGATAGATTACTCCAACCAATTGAATGTGCATGTCATTCCCTCCTTGAGTCAACTCTGATGAGATTAAGGTCTTTGAGCCAATTCTGATGAGTATAAGGCTCATTCATTACTCAGTTTAGATAGATTACTCCAACCAATTGAATGTGCATGTCATTCCCTCCTTGAGTCAACTCTGATGAGATTAAGGTCTTTGAGACTATTCTGATGAATGTAAGGTTCATTCACTGCCATGTTTTTCCCCCATCTCTCCACCTACCCTATAAGCCCTTTCCTGTTTCTTTCATGTGGGATTTCACTCCATTCTAACTCTCCCCTTCCCCATCCTCAACTGTATTACTCACATCCCTCAATTTTACCCTAAAGATGTCATCATGGGACAGGTTGGACAAAGCACCTACCCTGGACCAAGGAAGACTTGAGCCCAAATCCAGTCACAGACACAAGACACTCACCTACTGCATGTCCCCAGGCATGTCACCCAACACCAACTACCCCACAAAAGATAAACAAAAAAAAAATACTTTACAGATATCATCCCTTTATAATCAATTCCCACCTGTGCCCTCTGTCTAAATTTATTTCTATCATTTGCCCTAATACTGAGAAATTTCTTATGAGTTAGAAGTATCCTCTTCCCTTGTAGGAATGCAAACAGTTTAACCTTTTAACGTCCCTCTTAATTTCTTTTTCCTGTTTACCTTTTTATGCTTTTCTATGGTCTTGTATTTGAAAGTCAAATTTTCTATTCAATTCAAGTCTTTTCATCACAAATACCTGAAATTCCTTTTTTTCATTAAAGTCCCATTTCTCCCCCTGATGATTTCTCCCCCTGGATACATGATTCTTGGTTGTAGTCCCAAATTCCTTGCCCTTTGGAATATTGTATTCCATCCTGATCTGATCCTTTAATGTAGAAGCTGCTAGATCTTGTGCTATACTGACTGTGGCTCCACTGTACTTAAATTGTTTCTTTTGGGCTGCTTGCAATATTTTCTCCTTGACCTGGGAGCTCTAAAATTTGGACATGATATTCCTGGAAATTTTCCTTTTGCAGTCTCTTTCAGGAGGTGATTAATGGATTCTTTCCATTTCTATTATACCTTCTGCTTCTAGACTATCAGAGCAATTCTCCCTCACAATTTCCTGGAAGATAATGTCTAAGATCTTTCCTTGATCATGGTTTTCAGGTAGTCCAATAATTTTCAAATTATCTCTCCTGGATCTGTTTTCCAGGTCAGCTGTTTTTCCAAGGAGATATTTCATATTGTCTTATATATTTTTTATTCATTTGGATTTGTTTTATTTTATCTTGATTTCTCATAAAGTCATTAGCTTCTATTTGCTCCATCCTCATTTTTAAGCAATGATTTTTTTCAGAGAGATTTTGTACCTCCTTTTCCATTTGGCCAGTTTGGCTTTTCAACCTATTGACTTTTTTTTTTTATGGTCCTCCTGTATAACTCTCATTTCTCTTTTTATTTTTTCCTCTACCTCTCTTTATCTTCAAAGTCCTTTTTGAGCATATCTATGGCCTGAGAACAATTCATATTTTTTCTCAGAAGCTTTGGATTTAGAACTTCTGATATTGTTATACTCTTCTGATGGGGCACCTTGATCTTCCTTGTCACTAAAGAAACTTTCTGTGGTCCCTTCCTTTCTCTTTTTGTTCATCTTGCCTATCTTTTACTTGACTTTTAACTCCTTAAAGTGGGGCACTGTTTCCAGGCTGCACTTTTCCAAGCTTCATGGGGTGATATGATTTAAGTAGGGGAAGGTTCTTTACTTGTCTGGCCTATTCCCTGGTCCATAGATAACGCCAGGCCAACTTGCTAATTAACCAGACAGCAAAACTTTGTGTGCTGTGGTTGTTAGCTCCAACAAGCCTGCTCCCCTCCTTAACCTGTGCTACCACCACTCAAGCCACTTCCTGGTTCCCAGCATGGGTGAAACACCCAAGTTCTGGCTCAGCACCAACAGAGACCCCTGTAATCTCCCCCTAGCCAACTACTCAGCCCTCTCACTAGTCCGTGAGCTTAGTTCCAGATGACACTGGCACTGAAGCTGATTCAGAGGCTCTGAGGGTCACTTTCCTTGGATTGGCCTGCCTGGGACAAGATCAGTGTCAGTGTGACTGTGGGGTTGGGCTCTAATCCTGCACTGGCACAGCAGCCCACTCCTGCCAACCTTCTAAACCATCTTTGACTGGAAAATTATCTCAGCCCATTCTTTTGTAAATTTTGTTGCTCTAGGAATTGTCTTATGGCATTATTTGGAGATTTTTTTGGAGCAATCATGTTGTCAGTTCGGAGAGCTTAATGCCTTTTCTCTGCCATCTTGACTCTGCCCCAGAAATCCCCCACTATATATATATTGCAAAATCCCATCATAGTTGTGGAAAAATAGTACCTACTTAATACCTAGAAAGATATGATTAAACGTTAAGAATTACACAGTAAAATCTTTCTGGTTTCTCAAATTAGAAATGTCTATGCTAGGGGACAGGTAGATGGCTCAGTGGATATAGCACTGGCTGTGGATTCAGGAGAACCTGAGTTCAAATTTGGCTTCAGACACTTGACACTTATTAGCTGTGACCTTGGGCAAGTCACTTGACCCCCATTTCCCTGGAAAAAAAAAAGGCAGAAAGAAATGTCCATGCTACAAATATGATTCTCCAAATATCTCTGAAAATGAAACTTCTAAACTGTGGTGTAATGGTGTAACCACAGGATCATCATAGATGAAATTGTCAGATACAATTGCTGAGACATAACAATGACTTGTAAAAATGTAATGATGTTTTTAGAATATGTCATCAAACTGAATACACATCACCTCCAAACTATGTAGAGTAAAAATTCTGTGGTAAAAAATGGAAGATTTAGCTAAAAGAATAGAGTTGAACACATACTACTGAAACATTTTTTGAAGGACCGCCAGTTTTTGAAGGACCGCCCTTTTGGGGATGAGGCGTGACAAACAGTCCTGTGCCTGCTGCTGCCCGGGAGAGCGTGGCCAAGCACGGGAGACTTCGGGGGTGCGAGCTTAAAAAACTGAGTAGAGAGAATGAAAGCATTCTCTCTCTCTCTCTCTCTCTCTCTCTCTCTCTCTCTCTCTCTCTCACTCTCTCCTCCCACACACTGGCTCGGGTTTGACGGCGCATTCCAGTGATCAGCTCTGGTTCTCGGTGGCAGCACGGGCTTGACTCTGGTGCTCAGCCTGAGAGGCAGTTTGGGGATTCGGTGAGTTTTTATAAAAGAATATAAACTAAGCTTAGATCTAAGACTATTCAATTGTATTTCTACTTTCCTATTTCTCTAATCAGTATCATGGGTTTGGTGGCTAATTAATTCCTAAACAATAAAAGCTAATCCCTCTCTGATTAAAGCTCTGAGGCTTCCTTTCTTACTAGTCTGGGAGACATATAAGGGAAAAAGTTAAAAGGGAAGTTTGATGATCTTATATCCAATTTTAAATCTCACAATTCTCATTGAGATATAGGACAACTCATAATCATATGATAGCAGGAGCTATATCTAAAATCCCTGACTTTCCTAATACAGCAGTTATCTCAAAAATAATATGGGAGAGCTTAAAAAAAGATGTGCTTTTACCTAAACTCTTGTGAGGCAACTATCTATAAAAATGAAATCATTTTTTTCACTAAACCACTGGATATTAAATATAAAATTTAGTCAGAAAATAAAAATTTATTAAGTGTCGACTATGTGTCAGGAACTATAATAAGAGCTATCAACACGATCATCCCCCCACCGCTGGTTATTATTGTTATTATTTTAACAAAGAAAGACCAAATACAGTCAGTTCCTACTCGCAAGAAACTCAGTTTAATGGAGGATATAATATGCAGGCAACTATGTACAACAAAACATATGAAGGATAAAGTTGAAATAATTAAGAAAGGGATGACACTGCCAATAAGAGGGATCATGAAAGACTTCCTATCAGTGGTTTGATTTTAGTTGAGACTTGAAGGAAGCTATGGAAGCCAGGAAATAAAGGGGAGGAAAGAGAGAATTCTAGGCTTGGTAAACAACTGCTAAAAATACCCATAATCAGGAGATGTATAGCATTATTTGAGGAAAATCAAGGATCCCAGTGCTGCAGGATTGCAAAATATCTGTGCAAGATGGGCAAAAGGTTGTTGCTGTTCAGTCATTTTAATCATGTCCAAGTTGTGGTGACACCATTTGGGTTTTCTTGGCGAAGATAATGCAGTTGTTTGTCATTTCCTTTTCCTGCTCATTTTAGAGTTGAAAAAACTGTGGCAAACAAGGTTAAATGACTTGCCCAGGGTCACCGAGCTAGCCAGAGTCTGAGGCCATATTTGGACTCTGGAAAAAGACCTTTCCTGATTCCAGGTCCAGAACTCTGTCCACTGTGCCACTTAGCTACCCAGGTGAAGGAAGTCACATAAAAGAAGACACCAAAGTTAGGAAATATACAGATTATGAAGGATTTTTAAAGCCAGAATGTTTTATGTTTCACTCTGAAGGTAATAGGGAGCCACTGCAATTTAATGAGTAGTGGTAGAGGTGGAAGGTAATACGGTCAGACCTAAACTATAGAAAGTTCATTTTGACACCTGAATGGAGGATGGATTAGAGTGGGGATAGTTGTGACAAGCAGAAAAATCAGAGGGTATTTATTGCAACAGTCAGATAATAACTTGTCTCCAGAACATTTCTATCTGACTCCATCTAATATAAGACTATATTAATCATACACATAATCAAAATAATGAAAGCAAAAAAAACACAAAAAAACAGTGTACTTCCTCTGTTCCAAAATCTGTGCCAAGTTCTTGGGACCAAAGAATCAAAAAAAAAAAAGTGTATATGTTTGGGTGGGGTGGGGGCGTCATAAACATTATCAACCTTCAAGAAATTCTGTTTAATAATCATTAAACTTTTTCTAATTACTGTGGGGACCAATTTTTAATTGGGAAGTGTTTTTGTTTTTTTTTTAGTGAGGCCATTGGGGTTAAGTGACTTGCCCAGGGTCACACAGTAGTAAGTGTTAAGTGTCTGAGGCTGGATTTGAACTCAGGTACTCCTGACTCCAAGGTCAGTGCTCTATCCACCGCACCACCTAGCTGCCCCAGTTGGGGAGTGTTAAGTTAAGCAGTTTGCCATAATACTGGGGCAAGGAAGGAGACCAGCAGCCTCCCTCAAAACAGAACAGGATTTACTTTAACAAGAATGAACTTAAACACACACACACACACACACACACACACACACACACATACACAAACAGGATCGGCAGGATCAAGGGAAAGGAAATAAAATGGGGAAAGGGAAATTATACAACCTCAAAAGATACCATTGCCCAGGAATCAGCTGAGAATACTCAGAAGAACTTCTGTCATTCCAGCATCCAGCTAGAATGCCCAATTCTCCTTCCCCAATCCCAGAAAAACCCTACACAGCCCAAGCCAATGTGATGGCTGCTCTGACAGTTACATGACTGCCTTTGCTAGGCTTCCAATCATTATAATTTTGCCAGGCCCATGTAGGCATCTGCAAGTGGTGATGATATGAGGTGCCAGCGCCATGGCAGTGGCTACAAGCAGTGGGTGGAACACAGTGCAGTTTTCAGAGCCCCAGGCCAGTGTGTGCTGAGGCATAAAAACCTCAAATAACAATGAATTCTTTACATTACTAATTCTCAATATATGTTCTTGCTTTAAAGTTTCTAAGCACTTTATATACATTTTCTCTTTGGAGTTTTTGAACAAACCTGTAGGTACCCACTTCAGCTCTTAATTTATTGGAATGTATGGCAGCCATCCTGGTCTACCTAATTAAATCTCACAGAACTTTAAAGATCCAATCAAATCTTTACTTATAATAATATTCCAATTATTGGAACTTATAACATTTTACTTTTATTTTACGCATTCAAATTTTCATGCACACGTTCTGGTTCAGCGTTCACAGTAAAAAAATATGCATGGAAGGATGTTTGGAAAGAAGGAAGGAAGGAAAGAAGGAGGAAAAGAGAAAGGGAGGGAGGGAGGAAAGGAGGAAGAAGAGCTACAGAAATAGAAAGTATTGTGGTAAATATAATTTGACATAAAGATAAATAGTAATTGACTATTAGTGTTATCCAACAAATAATGTAGTTGAATATTATCTTCTACTGAAGATTTACAATTTATCCATATTATATATTTTTACATAAGAAACAGTTTCTTTTTATATTTGCTGAGAATCAACAGAATTTCAAAAGAGAGTTCAGATGTCATTAAGTCTAACCCATTTCTAAAAATGAATACCCTTGGCAATCTACCTCATAGAGGGTCCTGGAGCTTTGCTTGAAGTCATTGAGTAATTGAAGGAGATTTCAGTATTTCCTAGGCAACCCCCTGTACTTTGAAATATCTTTCTTTAATAAGAAGCTGAAATCCAGTCCAAATTGGCATCTTTCTAATATCTACCCACTCTTCCTGCTTTTGCCTTGTGGAACCAAACAGAATAATACTACTCCCTCTCCTTGAGGCAGCTAGGTAGGACAGTGGATAGATCACCAGACCTGGAATCAGGAAGACCTGAGTTTGAATTTGGCTTTAAACATTTACCAGCAGTGTGATCCTTGGCAAGTTACTTAACCACTCTGAGAGTCTGTTTCCTCATCAGCAAAATGGGAATAACAATAGCATCAACAACCCACTTTTGTTATACAGATTGAATGAAATAAAATATGCAAAAAGCATATAGCATAATGCCTGGGTGAAGTAGGTTAGCTATTGTTATTATTAGTATGAGGTGGCAACTCTTCAAGTCCTTGAAGATAGATATGATGATCCCACTAAACCTTCTCTTTTCCTAGTTTGTTCCACTGCGATGTTTAAAATCTAAATTGTGGTCACCTTAAATTAGAAGTTAAACATTTATTAAAGCATACAGATATTCCCATGGAGTTCAGAAAGTTAAGAAAAAAGCCTATTTAGCCTAGAGTTCCAGCCTGGTCTTGTTCTTCCTCAAGTCCTGTGCCACAAGCCTGCTTCAATCACGAACTCTCTCCAGCAAACTGATTGTGGAAGCTTTTTATAGGCCTGGAACAGAGGCGGGCCTTACACACTGCTTCAAGCTGATTGGTTGTCGTCCTCCAAATCCATTGGTTCTCGTCCTCCAAATCCATTGGTTCTGGTCCTCCAAATCCATTGGTTCTGAAGGTGTTCCCAAGGTGTGATTACAATCCAGTTAACTTGAAGTAGGTTAATCAGTGGTTAATCACTCTCACTTGATTCAATCAGTCTAGGTTAATCTCCAGGTGGGTGTTTGAGTATCAGCTAAATCTCATTATTTCATCACACACCCTCATATGTAAAATAATAATAATAATAATAATGCAATCCATGTACTTGGATACTCTTCTCTGCTTAAGAAGATTTTCTTAAACCATGATGTTCAGAAGTAAACACATTACTGGAGATAACATTTGAACAAAGTATTCTATTAGGGGAAAGGGGAGGGAAAGTAGAGTAAGAAATTATCATCACCTTTACTTGATGCTATTCTCTTATTAATGTAGCCTAATATCATATATAAACACTTATAATGGTGACATAGTCTCTCATTTCAAGATAATAAATGATCCTAGTTCCCAAAATAATTTAATCATTATGCTAATTTTCCAATTTTCTAACTATTCTTCCATACTGTAGATATGCATTACTGACCAGTCTTTAGTAGTTATGTTCACAGATAAATGTGAGGCAGAATGCATACATGCTGCATTCACACTTCCAAATTAAGTTTCCCTATTATGTGGGCAAAGAAGTGTTCTAGCTCAAACATTCTGTGGTTTTATGATTCAGTTGTGCTCAAAGCCATAGGTGGCAATGCCTTTTCATGCAATCTAATAATAAATATCATCTTATTTGCTATGATTTGATACAATATGATACCATATAGTATGATGTGGTATAGTATGGCATAGCAGGGTAGTAGAGATTATAATATAAGGGTAATACTAATTTCACATTGATAAGAAAGGATAGGAAAATAATATATACATTGATATAGTACTCTGATAAATACAAAATGTTTTCCTAAATACCCCTGAGAATGAATCTAAGAAAGGTGGGGGGTATATTCCAGGCCCAATAGTGGAAAAGATATGGGAAGAAAGAGATGAAATGTTGTATGGAAGGAACAAGGGAAAAAACTGTTTTGGTTTGATTTTAATATAATATTAACCATCCATATAGTAATCAAATACCAGAGAAAACCAAAAATTAAAGGATGCACTATACAATATGCATGGAAATGATCATGCTGCGTTTGCTTGAAGACTTTCGGTAAGGAGTAGCTTAATAACACTCTCATAAATATCATTCTGGGAAGCTTGGTGGCAAAGTGGATAGACTATTGGGCCTGAAGTCAAGAGGATTTGTTTCTCTGAGTTCAAGTATGGCCTTATCCACTTACTAGCTCTGTGACATTGGATAAGTCACTTATGCCTGTTTGCCTTATGCTTCACTCATGCTTCAGTTGCCTCATATGTCACTTATGCTTCAGTTGCCTCTTATGTAAAAATGATTTGGAGAAGGATGGAGTAACAAATAGTTGGAAAGAACTAAAAAATGACAACAAAGATGATTTTATTGTTATCTTGTAAACTCCTTAATCTGATAGGGGTAAAACATAGCATATACAGTAAAGATGTCCAAAGGGGCCTGACCACTCAGACTGGGAGCCACTACCCTTTGACCCTAGCATTCCTTCAGAGAAGAATCCCAATTATTTGCCATTTCTGTGCTTTTATAACCCAATGAATATTATGGATTACATTGACTTTAACGCAAGACAAATTTTCTGAAGAATTTTCTCAGTCTTCTAAGGAAGAATAGATGTTCAAATATATTTAATTGCAGAATCAATAGAACTAACCTCACTACCATTGTGATGCATAACATTTATTTTATTTGTATCTCAGTGTTTTAAGACAGCTGGTTAGTACAGTGATTAAAATGCTGGTTCTGGAGTCAGGAACACTTAAAACACTTATTAACTATATGATCTTTGGTAAGTCACTTGACCTCAGTTTCCCCAAATGTAAAATGGAGAAAAAAAATAATTGTACCTGCCTCCCAAAGTTGTTGTAAGCAGAAAATAAATATTTGTAAAATCCTTAGTACAGACAGTCATATGGTCAGCATTTAATAAATGCTTGTTTTATTTCTTAGTTGGTTGGACACTACTCCTTAACTTAGGTCACAAACCCACAACAGATTTTTTTTCTTTTTAGCTTATTTTATTTTATTTTATTGGTACAGAATCATTCCTTATCCATTAGTTAACTTGGTGATGAACATCTCTATACTTACTAGTCTGTACCTTGCCCAGGATTACACAGATAGCAAATAGCAGAGCTGGGGAAGGGGGGTGGTAGACACAAGTCTTCTCATGGCAAATCCAGCTCTGTTTGCATTGTGCCCTGCTGCTTCTCCATAGATTTAACAAAAGAATCAGGCCAGGAATGTTTAAATCAATAGATCTTCTATTTTAGATGAATTACAGCTTGTATGAGAGAAAACTCAAGGCCTACCTTGATATATTCTGGAAACAGAGAATGGGGCAGTAAGAGAAAGATTCAGAGGATTGGAATACCAGTCATTTTCAATTATTGGAAAAGCAGGGAGGTTCTAGACCTCATCTGGGAGGGTCCTCAGACCAGAACATAAAGAGAGAGTCATTCAGTGATGAAGTGTTTAGGGAAGACTAGCACATCTGATGTGAGGGCTTGCCAAGTCCTTTACAGAGCTTCTCATCTGCCTTTGGTGTTCACCTGTCACACAACTCTCATTTGTGGTATATGGGGCTAAACCAGGTTGAGGGTAGTCAACAGGCCTCAAACCCTTATCAAACCTATCAGTGAATTAGTCAGTCTATGTTCTGGCAGAATGGCTGGCTGAGAATGATTGTTTTCCAACAACCTTGAAGGCAGCTGAAGCAGGAGTGCTTCGAGCTTAGTCAGACATCAAAGACACCAAAGTCACCCACTGTATCCTAGGCCATTGCCAGGCACCTGGATTTTTGTCCTGCCACTGGACTTCAATGACTCTGGAAGAGAGAGTGAGTCTGATGACTTTGTACAATTCTGTCTCACATAAAAGCACTTAACTCACAAGTCATCAACCATGATTTCACAGGTCCTCTTTGAAAATGGACAAATAACAATTTCAACCCATCCATTTCTGAGTCCCATCTATTTTACTTGTATAACTTCTAATTCATAACAAACGTCATTTTTTCTCCTCTGGCATTGTCACCACCTTGTTACATGTCCTCACCACATCATATTTGAACTAATGCAAGAGCTTTCTCATGTGCCTGCATTCCTTAACTCTCTCCCTTCTCGAAACTATCCTCCACACAGCTGCCAATGCAATCTTCCTGAAGTGCATGCCTGATTATGTCACTCCCCCTCAATAAATTCCAATGGCTCCCTATCATCTATAGGAACAATATAAAATCCTTCATAATCTGCCCTCTCATTTAAGTATTATATCTTACACTCAAGTTACTCAGTGATCCGGTGATATTGTCCTCCTTTATATTGCTCACATAAGGCACTAAGATACTCCATTTCTCAACACTGGGCATTTCCAATGTCTGTCCCCCATGCCTGGAATATTCTTCCTCAGCTCTTCCTTGATTTCCTTCAAGTCTCAGCTAAAATCTAAACTTCTAAAGGATGCCTTTCTCAATCCCCACAATGGTGTTACCTTTCCTCTGTTGACTATCTCCAGTTTAGCCTGTCTATACCTTATCTGTACACAGTTGTTTGCATAACATCTCCCTCATTAGGCTGTGAGCTCCTTGAAATCAGGGATCATCTTTTGCCTTTTTATTTTTTGGTATCCCCAGAACTTAACACTGTGGCTGGCTTATGCTTAATTGATATTTAGGGGTTAACTAAGTCTTAGACAATGCTTACAGATGTCTAAGTTCCTTGCCATTTCTACCTGTTTTGTTTATGTAGTGTTATGTAAAGAGACAGGTAATGTCTCCTTAAACACCGTGGTCTTTAAAGAGAAGGAAACCAACCCTCCATCTTCCTCCTATGTATCAAGGTGAGGGTGGGAGGAGAGGGAATAACTATGAATCAATAAAAAAGCCATCCCCACGTCTGACTTTCATGATGTCAGTACAAATGGGAGGTAGAGGGATTTACAGAAGACTTCACTAACAAAACTGACACAGGGTAGAGGGCTCAGGAAGGTAGTTACCTTCTATTGGTAGGAGGTAGGTACCTATACTCATTGCCCTGAAACATTCTATAACTAGGTTATTTAGGACAAGGTCAGTCACTGACTGAGGACCTGAGTGGTATTTGAAAACTTCCAAGTCTAGAAGGAAAAAAAAAATCAGGAATTAAGCTCTGATGGCAAAGCCTTCCAAAAACCAGGGTAACCTCCATATCAAATGGATTTTAGTTGAGGTTTATTTTAACCTTAACCCTCTCGTGATGAGGATTCCATTTTGGTATACAACCCACCTCTATTCATCCAAACTTTCGAAGCAACAGGAAGGAGGAGCCCCCTGCACTAACTGTGGATTGCAACAAAGAGTTTACTATATTTATGATTTCAGGTTCTTGCTTCCCCACTTATCTTGGGTGAATAGTGGTTCCTGAGACCCTAACACTTGAAATCAGAGAAGCAGAAAATGAGCTCATATATCCTGGCTAAGTCTGCCTGTCCCCTGTCTCACAAGCTTCTCATTAACTGTGTTCTTGAAGCCCGGATTTAAATACATTTACAGCCCAATTAGTCCATTGTCTGGTGTGTTGTCTTTTTTTTTTTTATCCCCTCCCCTTTCCTTCTAATTCAAGGCTGTCAAAATGAGTAACATTTATGTCTACTTACTTCTGCAGGAGAGGTTGTTTCTTTCCCTTCATTAACAGCCTCTTAAAGCAATATCTTTGCCAGTAAAATGAAATAAAGGGACATAAAATTATGCAGTGAATTTGATCAATGTAGACAGCCCCTCCAAAGAAATCAAGTCAGGTTTGTTTTCCTTGATTGCAAAATTTTGTTTTGGGGAGGGGGGTTAATGTGGTCAATGCAAGAAAATTACTCCAAATTTTTAAATAATTGCATCAATTTTCTTTCTTTCCTTCCTTTCTTCCTTCCTTCCTTCCTTCCTTCCTTCCTTCCTTCCTTCCTTCCTTCCTTCCTTCCTTCCTTCCTTCCTTCCCTCCTTCCCTCCTTCCTTTCTTTCTTTCTTTTTCTTTTTTCTTTTCTTTTTGGTATAGGTGTAGAAACAGGTATGACCACAT
Organism: Dromiciops gliroides; assembly: GCF_019393635.1. Taxonomy (NCBI): domain Eukaryota; kingdom Metazoa; phylum Chordata; class Mammalia; order Microbiotheria; family Microbiotheriidae; genus Dromiciops; species Dromiciops gliroides. The sequence goes on from NC_057862.1 coordinate 671,217,396, forward strand.
TGTTCTTGAACAGATATTTTTGTTGTTTATTTGTTTATTTTTAAGTTCCTAGAATGATCAGGGCTTTGGAAAATTGGAAGAATATCAAAATGGAACTTCTACTCACTCACCCTCCTTTTTCTGTTCCTTTTATTTTGGCCTATCACTATTTACTCTCTTTGACGGTGCCTGATGCCTACCTATTCTCCTCCATTTAAATCAATTCAAATAAAATTATCTAACATCTCTCATATACTTTGCAGTCTAAAATTTAATTTCTTTTCTCAAGGGTTTCTGACTTTTAAACTTTGTCTTAAAAGTATAGAATGGGGGCGGCTAGGTGGTGCAATGGATAAAACACCTGTCTTGGATTCAGGAGTACCTGAGTTCAAATCCTGCCTCACACACTTGACACTTCCCAGCTGTGTGACTCTGGGCAAGTCACTTAACCTCCATTGCCCTGCAAAAAAAAAAAAGTATAGAATGAAAAGTTCCCCGTATTAGGTAAGAAGTCAAGCTAGAGGAGCAGCTAGGTGGTTCAGTGGTTAAAACACCTGCCCTGGTTTCAGGAGGACCTGCGTTCAAATCCAACCTCAGACACTTGACACTTACTAGCTGTGTTACCCTGGGGAAGTCACTTAACCCTCATTGCCCCACAAAAAAACAAAAAAGAAAAAGAAAAAGAAAAAAAAGAAGTCAAGCTAGACAGTTTCTAATATTCATTTTAATACTAATTAATATTCACAGCTAACTTTTTTTAGAGCAGGAAAGAACCTTAAGGTTCATCTAGGTTAGAGAGCTTTATTGTGTCATGGACCTTTTTTCAGTTGCATTATGCTTAAGATATCTAAGAATAATGCATAAAAATATATGTTTAAATAATAAACTATATTGAAATAACCTGTGTATCTATTTCTCTATCTATCCATCTATCCACTTCTCTATTAAAGTTCAAGGACCACAGGTAAAAATCAAAACAAAACAAAAAACAAGCAAATAAAGAACAACAACAACAAAACCTTGTCCTAATCATTTTACCTCATTCAAACCTTTTTAATATCAGATGAACCCAGGACCTCCATACTCTTGCACACATTTGCAACATGCACACATTTAGAGAAACCAAACCAAATGTTCACATGGACTATTTTTGCCCAAGCTGTGATAGAGAATTCCAAGCTCATATTGGTCTGATCACCCAGTCAGACACACTATAACTGGATTCTAACACAGTGATGTCATTTTGGTCCTCTTTGAGAAGAAAGGACAAGAACCAACCAACCAATGTCAGGTAAGAAAGAGTCAAGGGTTATATGGTCTAGACCCTCAACAAATCATCTATTAGGAGTCAGAGAGTAATGGTGAAAGAAAATTTGGTGAAAGAAAATGAAGACCAAAGGACAAAAGGATATGTTGTTTTGTTTTTGTTTTTCCAATGCTGAGTATTGGAAGTCAGGGATGAAACAAATTTTCTTTTACATAACGATAATTTCTGTTTCTTTTTTTTTTCTTTGTGGTACAATGAGGGTCAAGCAACTTGGCCAGGGTCACACAGCTAGTGAGTGTCAAGTGTTTGAAGAAGGATTTGAATTCAGGTACTCCTGAATCCAGGGCTGATGCTTTATCCACTGTGCACCTAGCTGCCCCTGAAACATATATTTTTAAATGATCTAAGAGATGAATAGTCAGTTAAGAAGACAGAGGAGAAAAAAAAGAAGGCAAACAAGGTGGTATCTAAGAATGTGGTATCTGAAATGAATCCTACCGATTTTTGTATAAGATGGAGAAGTCAAGACAAAGGCTGGAAATGATTAATTGCAGGATGTCCTGTGGGGCTAATGAAAAGACTTTCAAAGTAAATATCATAAGGTTGGATATTATATATTAACCAAAGTAGACAAGATAGAAGAGAAATATAGGAAAGGGGAGGCAGCTAAGGGGGTGTGAAGAGTGAGATACTCAGAAATTCAGTTAAGAAAAGCCAGGGGTATTTAGGTGGCACAGTGGATAGAGCACTGGACCTGGAGTCAGGAGGACCTCAGTTCAAATCTGACCTAAGACACTTGACAGTAACTAGCTGTGTGAACCTGGGCAAGTCACTTAACCCCAATTGCCTCACCAAAAAAAAAAAAAAAGGAGAAAACCCAAAAGAAGACCTGGTGGTTAAATACGTGGTCATTTATGTTTGTATACAAATGTCCAAAAGTTAGAGGGGAAAACTAGATTAGAGACCTTAAAATAAAAGGATGCCAATGTGATATTTTTCTTTCTTTCTTTCCTTTTCTTTTCTTTTTTGAGGCAATTGGAGATAAATAACTTGCCTAAGGTCACACAGCTAGTAAGTGTTAAGTGTCAGATGGGCAGATTTGAACTTTGGTCTTGCTGACTCCAGGGCTGGTGCTCTATTCACCATGCCAACTAGCTGTCCCTAATATGATCTTTAGAGAGACATTCTATGATGACTCAGAGGACAAAAATGTAACTTTAGATGGATATACCATAGTGAAATAAAGCTAGATAGTTAAATGTGAAGACAGGGTCATATTAAGAAGTCAAATTCATGTTAGGAAATCAGGAATCAATGTGGGGAAACATGATAGATAATATTTGGGTAAAAATTACTTCAGGAAAAATTAGGGATGATTTTGCCATTCCACCACCTGGACCAAAAGTAGAAATGAATGGGTACAGAAAAGATAACATGTGTCTCCCATAGAAAATTGATATAATAGTGATGGTATATGTCATTTTCCCTGAAACCAACTACAGTTCTATTTCTATCTAAAATAGAACCACTAATAAAACAGTTCTTGACAAGACTGGATGATAATTTAATTTCTCAGTTAGAGGAATCAATGGGTATATGGTACAATAGATGTGATTCACACTAACATTGAAGAATTGTTCATTGAGATAAAATTGATTCCCTTGGGAGAAAGGGCCCTTTGTAGAGTCAGTGATAATGAAGAAATCTAACATGTGCCCCAGAATTTGGGTAAACAGGTTTCAAATAGATGAGAGGAGGGATAAGGGGGATATATTAAAATGCTACATATATTTGTTTTTGTCTTTTTTTTGTGGGGCAATAACAGTTAAGTGACTTGCCAAGGGTCACACGACTAGTAAGTGTCAAGTGTCTGAGGCCAGATTTGATCTCGGGTCCTCCTGAATCCAGGACCAGTGCTTTATCCACTGCACCACCTAGCTGCCCCCAAAATGCTACATATATTAAAAGGCTACAGTTAGCTCAAGGGGAATTGAAAACTGTTAAGAATGACTCTGAAGACACAAAATAATACAAACCCAATGAAGAGAAGACAAAAGATTTTTTAAATAAAAAGAAAATAAGCAGTGATTGTCTGGAGACCAAAGGAAATTCACAATTAAATCATCAATCAACTTAGATTTTTGCAAAGATATATACAGAAAATTGAGGCAAAGACAGGTAAAAAAAAACTTATATAAGAATATACCACAGTCATGTAAATATTGTTAATCTAAAGTACTGAATGAGAAAAGATTAGTTATAATAGCTAACATCCTAAGTTGTCTTCTTTGATCAGGATTTTAGGTATGCAAAGCATTTTATATATATTAGCTCATTTGCTCCAAAAAAAACCAGAAAACAAAACAAAAACTGTGAGGTAGATGCTTTGCCAATGGCACCAGCTAAGTGGCACAGTGGGAAGAGCATGAGACACAGTATCAGTAAGATCTGAGTTCAAATTCAGCCTCTGACACTTCCTAGCTGCTTGGCTATGAACAAGTCTCTTAACATTTGTCTCCCTCAGTTGCCTCAACTGTAAAAAAGGGATAATAATAACAAATAACCCTCCAGTTTTGTTGTGAGAATGAAATGATTTCATATTGATAAAGCACTTACCACAGTGACTGACACACAATGGGTGCTTAATGTTTATTTCTTTCCCTTTTTATTTTACAGGTTAGGAAGATAAATCTCAGAGTATTGTTGAGGATCAAAAAACTAATAAACATCTGATCTACATTTTAAATTAAGGTCTTCCAGATTCCAGGTGCATTATTCATATCTCCATACCAACTCTCTATCTGAAGTGAAGTTGGTGGTAAAGAAAGCTAATATCAAAACGAAACAAACTAAACAAATAAAAACCCTTTCATAATTTTAAGCTATATTGGGAAAGATGGGAGGATCAAAGAAGGCATAAGGCCTTATGATCAAAGAAGACAACTTAGGATGAGTTGCAGTGAATCAACTATTAAACACTTATTAAGAGCCTACTATTTGCTAGGCGAAGGCAGAGAGAAAACAGAACTGCTCAATTATCATAGTGGTTTTCCCTGCTAAAGACAATAGTATTTTGACTCTGTCTATAGTCAATGCATTTTAAGCCTGGGTGACATAGGGAGGCCTATTTGTTTTTTTGTTTTTGTTTTTGTTTTTGTTTAATAAAAGTATTTTGTTATTTTCCAGTTATATGTAGAGATAGTTTTCAACAGTTGCTTATATAAGATTTCAAATTTCAATTTTTTCTCCCTCCTTCCCCTCCCTCCCTCCTGTAGACAGCAGGTAATCTGATATAGGTTTTATATATATATGTATGTATATATATATATATATATATATATATATATATATATATATATATATATATATATACATACATACATATATATATATGTATATATATGTATATATATACACATATATATATATGTGTGTGTGTGTGTGTATATATATGTATATATAATAACATTAAACATTTCTGTATTAGTCATGTTATGAGAAAAAAATCAGAGCAAAAAGGAAAAACCTCAAAAAAGAAAAACAACAGCACCGAAAACAAAAGAAATAGTATGGTTCAATCTGCATCCATATTGCATAGTTCTTTTTTATTTCTGGATTTGGAGAGCCTTTTCCATCATGAGTCCTTTGGAACTTTCTTGTAACATTGTTTTGGTGAGAAGAATCTAGTTTATCACAGTTGATCAAAACATAATGTTGATGATACTGTGTATAATGTTCTGGTTCTGCTCAGCTCACTCATTATCAGTTCATGCAAGTCCTTCCAGGTTTCTCTGAACTCCTCCTGCTCATTTTTTTTTTATAGCACAATAGAATTCCATTACATTCATATACCACAACTTGTTCAGCCATTCCCCAATTGATGACAGCCCCTCAGTTCACAATTTCTTGCAACCACAAAAAGAGCAGCTATAAATATTTTTGTACATATGGGTCCTTTTCCCTTTTCCATGATCTCCCTGGGAAAAAGACCCAAAAGTGGTATTACTGGGTCAAAAGGTATGCACAGCTTTATACCCCTTTGGGCATAATTCAAATTGCTCTTCAGAAAGGTTGGATCAGTTCACAGCTCCACCAACAATGCATTAGTGTTCCAATTTTTCCACAGCTTCTCCAACATTTATTGTTTTCCTTTTTTGTCATATTAGCCAATCTGATAGGTGTCAGGTGATACCTCAGAGTTGTTTTAATTTGCATCTCTCTAATCAATAGTGATTAAGAGATTTTTTCAGATGGCAAAAGATAACTTTAATTTCTTCATCAGAAAACTGCCTGTTCATATCCTTTGAACATTTCTCAATTGGAGAATGACTTGGATTCTTATAAATTTGATTTATTTCCTGATATATTTTAGAAATGAAGCCTTTATCAGAAGTACTGGCCATAAAAAATTGTTTCCCAGCTTTCTGCCAAGAGAGGCCTATTCTTTAAACACACACACACACACACACACACACACACACACACACGCACACGCACACACAAATGCACAAATGTAGAAATATTTGGTGAAATCTGAAAAGAGGTAAATTTAAGCTGGGTGTTTTCTAACAAGTAAAGCTGTCCAAGTGTGCAAAGGACAGTGAAAAAAAAAAGGTGGTCCCTACCTATGAATGTCTTCAAACAATAACTTGACACCTACTTGTTCTTCTGTATGTTACAGGAAAGGGATTTTTTTTTGATAGTTAACCAATTGATTTCCACAGTCCCTTCAATTCTGTTATTCTGTGATTATGTAAGGTTTCTATTTGTGGCTATGGTGCTTGTGGTTGTTGCTGTTGTTGTGAGGCTTTGGTATTCAGAACTTCCAGCATCCCTGAAATCCTCCAAAAGAGTAGTTTTTAACTCCACCTCTGCTAGACTGTCTCTGGTCTACAATTTTCCAAATCTCTGAATTCTCTACTATATGCTAGGCACTATCTAATCATTGGAGATTTAAAAAAATAAAACAGTAATTGCCCTTGAAAAGATTTATCCATCTATTAAATTTGGGGGTTAAGAACTCATCCCATCTTCCCCCTTGCGAAACAATGGAAGCTTTGGGGAATTGGGAATTACAATAACTAATGACTCCTCTATAGGGATGATGAGCAGAACATTGCAGAGATGGTGAAGGTATCAAAAATTCAAAGGGATTGGAAATCAAGACTTGTAGCGAATCATTGTGAATATACGTGAATATATAACTATACACACACACATTTAGGTAGAATTGTCATTTTTATTATACTAGCTTGGCTTATCCATGAGCAATTGATATTTTTCCAATTATTTAGATCTGATGTGACTTGTGTGAAAAGTGTTTTATGATGGTGTTCATAGAGTTCCTGGGCTTGTCTTGGCAGGTAGAATTCCAAGTATTTTACAGGATATATAGAAGTGCTAAAGATGATTTATATGTGTTTATTTTATATCCTGCAACTTTGCTAAAGCTATTAATTGTTTCAAGGAATTTTTTACTTGATTCTTCATGATTCCCTAAGTTTACCATCATATTATCTTTGAAGAGTAAAAGTTTTGTTTCTTCCTTGACTATTCTAATTCCTTTCATTCCTTTTTCTTCTCTTATTGCTAAAACTGACATATCTAGTACAATATTAAATAAGAGAGGTGATGATGGACATCCCTGTTTTACCCCTGATCTTACTGGGAATGTCGCTGACTTATCCCCATTACATATAATGTTTTCTGATGGTATTAGATAGATACTGCTATTATTTTAAGGAAAACTCTATTTATTACTCTTTAGTGTTTTTAATAGGAATGAGTATTGTATTTTGTCAAACTCTTTCTATGCATCTATTGAGATAATCATATGATTCTGGTAAGTTTTGTTAGTGATGTGGTTGATTATGTTGATAGTTTTTCCAATGTTGAACAGCCTTGCTTTCCTGCTATAAATCCCCCTGGTCATAGTGTATTATCCTGGTGATGAATTGCTGTAATCTCCTTGCTAATATTTTCTTTAAGTTTTTGCATCAATATTCATTAGGGAAATTGATATGTAATTTTCTTTCATTGTTTTGGCTCTTCCTGGTTTAGGTATCAACACCATGTTTGTGTCATAAAAGAAATTTGGTAGAACTCATTCTTCATCAATTTTCCCAAATAATTTGTATAGTATTGGAATTAATTGTTCTTTAAATGTTTGGTGGAATTCATTTGTAAACCAATCTGGCCCTGGAGATTTTTTTCTTAGGGAGTTCATTGATGGCTTATTCAATTTCTTTTTCTAATATAGGATTATTTAAGGGTTTTATTTCCTCTTCAGTTAATTTGGGCAATTTGTATTTTTTGAAATATTTATCGATTTCCATTAGATCGTCAAATTTATTGGCATATAGTTGGTCAAAATAGCTCCTAATTATTGCTTTAATTCCCACTTCATTGGTGGTGAATTCACCCTTTTCTTTTTGATACTGGTAATTTGGTTTTCTGTAGTCTTTTTTTTTAAATCAAATTAACCAAAGGTTTATCTATTTTATTGATTTTTTTCATAAAACCAGCTCTTCCTTTTAGTAATTAATTCTATAATTTTCTTGCTTTCAATTTTATTAATTTCTCCTTTGATTTTTAGGATTTCTAATTTAGTGTTCAATTGGGGATTTTTAATTTGATCTTTTTCTAGCTTTTTTAGTTACATTCCCAATTCATTGATCTCCTCTTTCTCTTTCTTATTCATGTAAGCCTTTAGAGATATAAAATTTCCCTAAGCACTGCTTTGGTTGAATCCCATAGGTTTTTGGTATTTTGTCTTATTATTGTCATTCTCTTGGATGAATCAATTGATTGTTTCTATAATTTGTTGTTTGACCCATTAATTCTTTAGGATGAGATTATTTAGTTTCCAATTAATTTTCTGTCTACCTTTCCATGGCTCTTTATTACATGTAATTTTGATTGCATCATTACCTGAGAACGATGCATTTATTATTTCTGCCTTTCTACATTTGAATTTGAGGTGTTTGTACCCTAATACATGGTCAATTTTTGATTATGTGACATGCACCACTAAGAAAAAGGCAAATTCCTTTTTATCCCCATTCAATTTTCTCCAGACATCCATCATATCTAACTTTTCTAACATTCTATTCAACTCTTTAGCATCTTTCTTATTTACTTAGTGGTTAGATTTATCTAGTTCTGAGAAGGGAAGGTTCAGATCCCCCACTCGTATTGTAACTTATTTAACTTGTCCTCTAAGAATTTCAATGTTCTACCACTTGGTGCATACATGTTTAGTATTGATATTACTTCATTATTTATTGTACTTTTTCGCGAGATATAGTTTCCTTCCTTATCTCTTTTAATTAGATCTGTGTTTTGACTTTGCTTTGTCTTAGATAAGGATTACTACCCCCCCTCTTTTTTTTACTTCAGCTGAAGCATAATATATTTTGTTACAATCTTTTACCTTTATTCTATGTGTCTCTCTCTGCTTCAAATTTGTTTCTTGTAAACAACATATTGTAGGATTCTGATTTTTAATCCACTCTGCTATTCACTTCTGTTTTATGGGAGAGTTCATCCCATTCACATTCACAGTTAAAATTACTATTTATTTCCCTCCTTCCTCTTTTCCCCTTTGTACTCATTTTTTTCTTCTTTCACCCTATTCCTCCTCATCAGTGTTTTCCTTCTGACCACTGGCTCCCTCAATCTTCCTTCCCTTTTATCAGTTGCCCTTCCTTTTCTTTCCCCTTTTGCCCCCTGATTCTGCCCACTGCCTCCCTTTTGTTTCTTAATCTTAATCCCTTCCATTTGAGCCTATCTCCAATTTCTTCTCTATGCATTTTTTTGGACATAATTGTTTCCATATTGTCTACCCTATTAGACTGTGAGCTCCTTGAGAGCAGGAATTGTTTTCCCCTTTCTATCTAAAGTTTTTAGCAAAGTGCCTAGCAAATAATACATAAATGCTTATTGATTGACTGGACTTTTATTTTCATTGATAAAGGGACCTCTCAATGAAGAAACTTGCTCTAGTGATCTAGGTACAATTGTCTTGAAAGTTGCCTAGATCAGTGGGGTCAAGGTCAAATGGAAAAAGATCACATGGGCTATGTTTTGACTTGAAAAAACAAAGCTCAACATTATCTATGGTGTATTATATTTTTATTTCTGTTAAACATTCTCCAATCACATTTTAATTTGGCCTCACACTAAGGAGTTTTGCATCCTTGAGTTTTACACCTCTTGTCTAAAACACTGAGAATTTTAAGTAATTGCTCAGGATCATAGTCAGTATATGTCAGTAGTAGGAGCTGAACCCAGAATTTTCTGACTCTAGTCTGGCTCTATCTACTACACCATATTGCCTCTAAAGCAGAAATGAATTCTTCCATTTCTTGCCAACCATCCTAACTATATTAGTAATGCATTGTTTACTTATTGTAACCTCTTAAAACATACAGCTCACTTTATCGGCACATCTTTCAAATTCACTGAGTTCCAATTCTCCAAATACTATTGTGGAACAAGTGTCTTCAAGAATGTTGATGGCTACTTTCCTTCCTTCTTCTTTCATCTGAAATACTGATGACAAATTAGTTTCCCAGTTTAACACATAGCTATGCACCTTTTCAGTAGTCATTGGAATGCCAACAACTAATATTGCCTGTCTGTTGACCCACTTCCCTGAGTAGACTGTGCGTTCCCAGGATACCATGGTCTATATTTAAGTAATTCACCAAGTAATTAAACTCTTCTAATTTATAGGAGTTTCACTTGGAAATGTTTGTCCTGAGACCTTAATGTTTTACTGGCTCTTTCCATGAGAATACTTCAAGTCCAAGGGAGCAATATTGATTTTACTATATCTTCTTTTAAGACTTCATTTTCTTGCTTTACACTGGATTTAAATTTTAACCTGGTTTATACAATCAGCTATATTTTATAGCTTTAAAGAAATTACATTAAGATAATTTCTTTCCCCCAGGGCCAGATATGTTTTCACTCATTTTCAAATACCTCCCTTTTCTACTGGCACTACGGCATCATAATTTTCTTTCTTCCCTCCTCAAATGACCACATTTCTAACATACTCTTCAACTGTAGGGAGGCCTAATTGCATTAATGGTGATAATATTTTAGGAGCTCAATTCTGCCACATTTTGAAGGGTAAATGCAGGGTTGTTGGGCAATGAGGAAAATGAAAATGTCTGATAATTAGCATGCCTTACTGCTTTTTTCTATAGAAATCAGAGTCAGAATTTGTTAGATCTCAAATGGAGTATTTAATACAGGCCTCTCATTTTTACAGATGAAGAAACTGAGGGTCACAAAGAAGTGATTTGTTGAAGGTCACATGGGCAATTATTGGTATAGCTAGAACTTGAACCTAGGACTTTTCATTTCTGTGAACAGAACTGAAGAATATCAGAAGTGGAAGGGACTTTAACCCATAACCATGTAATGCATAACTAGACTAAGTAATTAACTTTAACCCATAATTAAGAATGGCCATATTTCAAAAAGTGTTCATTTGTCCTCTGCTCCAAGGCTTGATATGAGGGGCAAACCTTTAAAATGCCTTGTGAGCCAGGGGGCAGCTAGGTGGCACACTGAATAAAGCACTGGCCCTTGATTCAGGAGGACCTGAGTTCAAATCAGGCCTCAGACACTTGACACTTACTAACTGTGTGACACTGGGCAAGTCACTTAACCTTCATTGCCATGAGGGTGGGGGTGGGGGGAAGAAAATACCTTGGGAGCTGGACAGTTCCACCTTAGGAAAAAATGTAACCACTGACAAATTTCCTTGAACTTTAGCCTAAATGTTTCTCCTTATAACACACACACACACACACATTATGATTCTAAAACTATTTCAAAAGAGTCTTTTAGGTACTTGAAAGAAAGCTATCCAGTCCTTTCTAAATCTCTTTCTTCTGCTAAATTTGCTATTCATTTTCTTATGAATTCCTTTGTGAGAATGTGGTTTGATAAGATTGGGTAACCTGTCTAATAAGATAAACCTGTTGTTTCTTTTCTTTTCTTTTTCTTTTTTTTAGCTACTAAAGTGCTAACTTTCTTTCTTTTTTTTTTTCCTGTGGGGCATTGAGGGTTAAGTGACTTGCCCAAGTTCACACAACCAGTAAATATCAAGTGTCTGAAGCTGGATTTGAACTTAGGTTCTCCTGAATCCAGAGCCAGTGCTTTATCCACTGCACCACCTTACTGCCCCCATAAAATACTAACTTTCAAAAGAAACAATGCCTCAAACCAACTAAGCTCTATGAGTCCTTTAGAAATATCTTATAGAAAATTGGTTGTTGTTGGAATACAAAGAACTGAGAACCACTGCGGAACTATTTTGGGGGAAGGTGGAGAGGTCAGGGTCTATTTTAACATCTTTAAGTCAAGCCCTGCAATTCAATCATGCTGTTAATAAACCATGGCATATGTTTTATATGGCATTGTCCCTTTTATCAAAGTGAACAAAAAAATTTCAGATATACAACAAATCATGGTATAATCAGTAATTGAAGACTGGCTAATGAAAGTACAGGCCTAATGCCAGCAGATTCTGCCTGATGCAACCTACCATACTGATTTAGCAACATTTATAAGTATTCTAGGACAATTTTGTTGAAAATAGGGAACAGCACTAATAATAATGACTAGCATTTATATAACTCTATAACTTTTACAAAGTAAAACAACTCTCTCAGGTTGGATCAATTATCCGCATTGTACAGATGATGAAACTAAGGATGAAAAAGTTTAAGTGTTTTGCCCAAGTTCACACATCCACTAAATATCTGAGGTCTTCCTGATCTCAAATCCAATACTCTATCCACTGCAGGGAGCTGAATTAGAACTGATTATGCATATTAAAGACCCTTAAGTGGACAAAGTGAGATATTTAATCATTCCTTGATCTGGTGGTGAGTGAGGAAAGCATTGATGAAAGCCTTCAGGTAGGAAGAATGAAACAATAGCAATGTCAGTAGAAGCTCTGCCAGTTGACTTATCTTCTTCTTTCCCCCAAACCTCAGAATATGTTTTGGACAGTTGCTTCCCATATTACTTTGATTTCATTTTTCCTCCTCTTAAGTGAATGAAAGTTAAGAATAGACCAGATTAGACTCTGTCATTGTGAGTCTCTAAAGGTCCAGGTATGGGAGTCCATGTTTGGAATTATCCCTGATACATCTCTGTGGGATTCACACCCACAGTAGATTGGATCCAAAAGTCAAAATGTTGTTTTCTAAAAGTACTTTGCCCATCATCCCAACAGTTTTGCAGTATCCCATAATCTCTATGCAGCAAGAAAGTGAACTTTTTTGGAGGGGGAAATGTCTTGTAGAAAAATACTATAAGTTTGAGGAACAGTTGTACTATAGAGAAAGGCATGCTCTTAATTCCAGGTGCTTTTGAAAAAGTTACTTTTGTTCTTAGAGTACTTTCTCAATAATTATCCCATTGCAAAAAATAATTCATATTAAATCATTCACTCATACTTGAATGCTAATCACTGGGTCAATCAGCAACATAAGGTAGATCCTATATCTAACTGGCAATTGATATGGTGGAGAACACAGCAGAATGAGTATTCAAGGCAAGTATTGCTGTTTGCCCTTCATTCTCCAAGAAGACCAATGCCATCAGGAGGATGCTGTCTTGACATGCAAGTACATTGTATTTAAGTGAGACAGAGCTGTGCAAAGTCATCAACTTCACTCTCTGCTCCAGAGTCATATAAGTGCAGTGGCAAGATATAGATTTAGACAAATGATGATGGCCCCGGATGCAGTGGGAAACATTGGTCTTTTTAAGCTAAGGCCTCTCTCAGTTCCTAATTTTTCTGAGGCAGCCCCATTCAGTAGTTAAAGTAGGTTAAGAATTGAGGCAAATAGATGGCCTAGTTTGCCTTCACAAAAGAATCAGTCAGAGTGGGGGGGAAGACTCAGAGTTTATGGTCAGAACAGAAGAAAATGCTACATTCAACCCTATAATATGATACACGCACCACTTTTTGCCCCTCAAGATTGTTTCCAGATCACTGAGGGGCTTGCTCTGGGATCTTATTCGATAGATTGAGTGGCAATTTAGATAAAGATTTTCAAAAATTCTGAAGATCATTGATGGAAAGAGGGATGGATTTTGACTCAGAAGTTGCAAGTTTGAATTATAGCTTCTACTATTTGTTTCCTCCATGACATTGGGCAAGTCACTTCATATCCTGGGGGGCCCCAGTTCCTCATCTATAAAATGAAGAATTAGATTAGAAAAATCAATCATGAAATATCTCTTAATTATCTATTATGTGCCAGGTAGTGATCAATGCTGGATGACCTGTTACAGATAAAAACTACTTATATTACCATCTTACGGTCCTTATAGACGTGAAATTTATTAGCTATACATATCTGTAATAGTTGACATTTTGTGTATTTTTAAATATATTAAGTAGTTTTTATGTGCTATTTCTTAGAGCTTAATGACAACCCAGTAAAGGAGGTGTTTTATACCTATTTTATTTTATTTATTTTTTTTAGTGAGGCAATTGGGGTTAAGTGACTTGCCCAGGGTCACACAGCTAGTAAGTGTTAAGTGTCTGAGGTCAGATTTGAACTCAGGTACTCCTGAATCCAGGGCCGGTGCTCTATCCACTGCGCCACCTAGCTGCCCATTTTATACCTATTTTAGAGAAAAGGAAACTAAGTCTGAGAGTTTTTAAGCGACTTGCCTTTGGTGCCACAAGTCCTCGGTATCAGAGGCAGAATTTGAACCTCAATTCCTTCTAAGTATTTCCAAACTGACTCAATCACCTGCCACAAAAGGAGAAGCTATTAAATAAAATTGTACTGTGCTAGGCTATGTTTCCAGGAATATGAAACTCAAGAACATGAGAGGCCTTGACTTCAGGCAATTTATAGTCTAGGTGGAGAAATAAGGAGATATGACTGACATTAATAACTGAACTAAGGTATACATTTAGCACTCCCTCCATGAAAGAAAATTGTAAAAACATGAGGAGGTAAATTAGAGGTGATAGAAGTGAAAAAATGGAACATTTTCTTCATGCTTCATTATTATCATTATTAACAATGATGATGGTGATGATTCTTATTCAATCTTTTTTTCATTCATTTACCAACCACCTGTATTTACCTGTAACACACACACCTGTATTTTTTTTCAAGCTTTACAATTATGTCTTCAATGGGGGGTAGAAATACATTGATGAAATGTTCATTTCACTTGCCTCATCCTCTTGCCCCAGTATTAGTAGTTCTTGCCAATGATATACTAATTTAAAATATTTCCTAGCTCTTCTCATAGAACCCCTGCATTATATGATGTGGTCTTGAAAGCCTTAAGACAACATTTCCTTTGAAACATTTTATTAGGTAAGCTTTTCCCAATTCCAGACAGCCCTACCCTCCGTTATTCTGAATTAGCGAGGTTTGACTGAGCATTTCTCAAGGGTTTATCACCATGGCATCAGAGTTTCTATGGAAATGCAACTGTTCTCAAAGGACAAATTTAACAAGTATGCCTTTTATTTTTGTTATGATAATTCTGGCTCCCTTTCCCTAAGCAACCTGTTGACTTATTGCTCTATGATAGTTTCGAAATTTGATGACCTGTTCCAGGTAGACATTTAAAGAAAAGTCCTGCATAGAGGCTAATAAGTAGCTAAAATTAACATTTTTATAGTACTTATCATGTGCCAGGCACTGTGCTAAGTGCTGTACAATTACCATCTCACTTGAAACTTAAAACAACCCTGAAAATTAGATGCTATTATAATCATTCCCAGTTTATAGATAAAGAAACTGAAGCAACAGAAGTGAAGTGACATTACCAGGGTCACACAGTCAGTGAGAGTCTGAGTGAGTATGAATTTGAAGTCAAGTCTCTCCTAACTATAGGTTGGACACTCTATCCCCTGTACTGCTTAGTTGCCTGATCATTGATCTCCTTGACTGCTTCTTGCTTAATGACAGAAACCTATATTCCCTTTCCTAGACACCAGATTTGTAGTATGACTTTTCTACTCCAGTCATCATTTTCATTTCCTCCCCAACAGGAACTTTGAAATATGTCCCTGAAATCACTCTGGCCTCCACTTCATGAGTTTTCTCCTTATCTTACCCAGAATCATGCCTCCATTTCATTTCCTATGAACTAAATCTAAGCCATGCTCTCTTTCAAGCTCTCTTTGATGTGTAAACTTCTCCTTATTATTATACAAGTTCCCTGCGAGGCAGGGCATTTTTATTTCCTTGTATTTTCATCCCTAGTGCCTGTTATGGTTCAGTTGTTTCTGTCATATATGAGTCTTCATGAGCACATTATTATTTGTTTGTTTGGTTGGTTTCCTCAGCAAAGATACTGACTGGAGTAGTCTGCTATTTCCTTCTCCATATTATTTTAGAGATAATGAACTGAGGCATAGGGTTCAGTGACCTGTTCATGATAACAAAGTTAGTTGGTGTCTGAGGTCAGATTTGAACTCATGAAGATAACTCATCCTTCTTCCAAGCCCACTGTGCTTTCCTCTTTGCCATGAACCTGCACACCTGGTATGATATTAAGTACTTAACAAATCTACTTAGTCAAATCCTTCATTCCTTTTAAGATATAGCTTAGGGCAGCTAGGTGGCAGAGTGGATAAAGCACCAGCCCTGGATTCAGGAGGACCTGAGTTCAAATCTGACCTCAGACACTTGACAGTTACTAGCTGTGAGACCCTGAGCAAATCACTTAACCCTCATTGCCCCGCCCCCCCAAAAAAGATAAAAAGACATAGCTTAAGACTTTCTTCTCTTCTCCCTGTGGGATTTCTGTCAAATTACATAATAGATTTGAAATAAAAATTTAGGATATTTAGGGTGACACCTAGGTTGTGAGCATACCTACCATTTTCTTCAATGTAGGATATTTTAGGATGTATGGGTAAGACAAATATTCAGAGGTGCTCCTACTCAATCTTACCAGAAGGATTTTTACTTGGTAATTCCCAGATTGTTCAAAGGGTAGGAACTGCCATGACACTTTTCCTGTCCAGCTACCCCATGGTGTCTTGAAGGTGGCCACACTGGAGACCTGGACATCTTATTTTCCCTATCATTTCAAGTATGTCCTCTATTTAGATAATTTTCATTTCTATTTTTTTCCTATTCCAGCCCTATAACTCTCCTTGTAACTCTGGTATATTTTAAATTGTTAGCTATCTCTATCTGGAAGTTCTACCAGTACTTCAAAGTGAACAGATTAGAAATTTCATTCTTCATCTTGCTTTTGAAGAAGAGAATGCAACAATGGATAAAGTGATTTACTGAGACCTCTGACACTTTGTAGTTTTATGACCTTAAACTAGTCACTTAAACCATTGGTATTAAATTCAAATAGAAACAGATCACTAGTAGCTGCACATTGATTTAGAAAACTCCAAATGACCATATTTTTGTTTTCTTTTTACTTATTTTCTTAAATATTTATCAATTGCCTTTCAATCTGGTTTGGTCCCAGAGTTTTGTATATATGCCTCCAGCTAGCCTTGAGGTAAACATCTTTCAATTAAACATCTCTGGATTATAATACCTGCTGTACTAATCACATAGGGTTATTGTGTGAGGCTAAAATGAGAAAGTGAGTTTATATGACCACCACAGAAAATCTACCTTCATGTATTTGGGGGGGCGGGCAGGATAAGGTACCAGGTAGAGAGAGGAAAAGAAAGGAAAAAAAGAGTAGGAAGCCTTTTGATAGCAGAACTTCCTGTCCTGTAACTCTATATAATGTTGGGGGAGATGGTTATGGTTACAAATCCATTATTCTGCCAGTTATAACATGGTTTCAAAACTCAAAGTCATGTTTGTAACAACCCTCTCCCTCATCCCCCATGTCTAATAAGTTACCAACTTCTCTCAATTCATGTGTACTATTCCAGGAATCTATCCCTTGCACTGAACTAACTATACAACAACCATTTGTTGTTGTGGTGGTTGTTATTATTGTTATTGTTTTTGTGTCTAACACTTCATGACCCCATTTATCAGTTTCTTAGAAAAAAGATATTGGAATGGTTTGCCGTTTCATTTTCCAGTTCATTTTATAGATGAGAAAACTGAGTTAAACCAGGGTAAGTCATTTGCCCAGGGTCACACAGCTAGTAAATGTCTGAGGCAGGATTTAAATTCAGCAAGATGAACCTTCCTGACTTCAGGCCCAACACTTGATACACTGTCCCAACTACCTGCCTCTGGCAGCCTCTATTACTCAAGCCTTTATATCATCTCGCCTAAATAATTTAAATATACTTATACCTGGTCTTCAGGCCTCTAGTTTTCTAACTTTCAAATTCATTTTTCACCTTGCTCACTCCATAACCAGTTTAATGCACATGCCTAAACTAATTGACCATCATTGATCACAACACCCCCCCCCTCCAGTTCTTGGCAAATAGAGAGTAATCTACTCATCTTGGCCTTCTTGGCCTCCCATCAGATTGTTTTCAGTCAACTATGATCATTTTGCCAAATTTGTATACGCTCTATTTCTATTTTGTTCCATTTCTATCTTGACCTTCATTCCATTGCCTTTGGGCATGCGGTACCTCTTGTCTGAAATGAACACCATGCCCCCAACTCTTGCCATTTCTTGAAGTTCATTTCTTCCTTGAAGGTACAACTCAGCTAACATTACTCTGTGAAAACTTCCTTACCCATGAAGCTGAAAAGGATCCATTAAAATTTATAATTGCAGTTTATACAATTCTTTAAATTTAACTCATTTTCCCTTCTACGATAAGTAATGGTCCTCTTCTCAAATCCTTGAGAAAAGTATCTGTTATAGCTGTCTTTGTATTCCCTGACTCTCATAAATGTTCCTTGCCAATAGGAGGCTTTAAATACATTTTAATAAATGTTTGTAGGAATCAAATTGAATATAGGTATCCCCCCCCCACCCCTTCTAGCCTCTGTTCTTGGCCTTCTTTTATCTTCACTTTTTCTCTCTTGGTAATGATACATAGCTTCAATCACCATTTCTAGGAAAATTTCTCTTAGATTTGTATCTCCACCCTAACGTTGTTCCTAGAATTCTATGCCACCCCCTCTGTCTATCCTATGTAATTATCATCTTCCTAACTGAAAGTGCTATCTCCTCCCCAGAATTTGACCTTTCGTCCCAACATCTCTTTATATTGAAGCTACTTTCATTCTCCCAGTTACCAAAGCTCAAAATCTTGTCATTAAACTGGATTAATAGGGAATAGAATCATAGATGTAGAATGGGAAAGGGCCTTGGAGACCATCCATTCCAAGCTCAGTATTTTATAGATGAGAAAATTGAGGCACAGAGAGAGTTTTGAGTGAATTTCCTAGAGTCATACTTCCCGCCTACACCCATGTTCAGTCTGTTTCCAAGGTAAACAATAATTCTCCCATCTCCCCATTCTCTGTACATAAAAGATTATCACCCTAATTCAGGTTGTCAACATTTCTTATCTGTTCAATTATATTAGCATCCTATGGTCCAGGCCAAATCCTTCACAGGCAGTTATCTATTTGATAGATTTTAAGAGACATTGGAAAGGTCCTCCCACTTTATAGTTTTATAAACATCTTAGGGTGCTTGTCTAGAAGAGTAGATAGAGGATCTAATTTGGAGTCAGGAAGATGTAGGTCCAAATCCTTAGAAACTTAATGATTTAAGCTTTTGGCATGATCCCCTGCCTCGTTTCTCCCCATTCCAGTCTAACTTTCACTTAGCTGTCAAGTAAGTCTTCTTAAAGCATAGATCCAACCATGTTATCCTCTATTCAGTAACATCAACGGCCTCCCTATCACCTCTAAGATCAAATATAAAATCCCCTGTTTTGATTTCTGGATCTTTCCTATCTTTTTAGTCTTTGTTTTCCCTACAATATAGTCTCAGATCTAGTTACACTTGTTTTCTTGCTGTTATAAATTTTCTTACATATGATACTCTACCTCCTGACTCTAAGCATTTTCTCTGAATGTCCCTGATGCCTGGAATACACATACTCCTCATTTCTGTCTCTTGAATTCTGTGTCTTCCTTCTAAGGGAATAAGCCAAGCCTTAAATTCCACCTTCTGTGCAAAGTCTTTCATAATTCCCCTTAACATTGGTGTTTCCCTCTAAGATCATCTTCAGTGTATCCAGTATATACCTTGTTTGTGATCAATTATTTGCTTATTGTCACCTCCATTAGAGTGTGTTCTCAAAGAATATAGTATTTATATATATATATATATATATATATATATATATATATATATATATATATATATATATATATATATATATACTGATTGAATTAAGTGACAGTGATTGACTGTTGATTAGCCTACTTCAAGGTAACTAGATTATAAGCACACCTGGTAAACCCTTAAGAAGGTATTGTTCTCAGAAGCTAGACTTTGAACTTAACTCAAGACCACCTTCAAGTCCAGTGACCAGTGGATTTGGATAATAGCTTGAAGCAGTGTGTAAGGACTTCCCATGCTCCAGACCTATAAACAGCTTCCACAATCAGTTTGCTGGGGAGTTCATGATTGAAGCAGGCTTGTGGTGGAGGACTTGAGGAAGAAACAGACCAGGCTGGAACTCGAGGCTAGATAGGCCTTTTCTTAACTTTCTGAACTCTACCTGAATACTTGTATGCTTTAATAAATGTTTAATGCCCAAAGCCTGGTGCTAAATCTTCTAATTTAAGGTGATCACAAAACTTAGATTTTAAACATCACAACACATACACACACACACACACACACACACACACACACACACACACACATATATATATATATATATATATACATTATACCATATTACCATGAACCTGGACAAGTCCCTTCATTTTTTTGGCCTTAGTTTCTTGATCTGTAAAATGGGAATATAGGATCAATCAATGACCTCAGAGATTATTTCTGGTTCTCTCTATTATGTATAAGTACCTATAATTTTGCCATCACAATTTAATTTTGAGTACTGTCCTATCAAATCTTGCTCTGCTAAAGTGTGCATATTCCCTAGAAAGGGCAATGCATGAAACCCCTAGTTTTCATTTCAATTCTATCACATCTTCATTTTGAGTTTGTGAAAAGGACCAAGTTTTACACAAAATCATACAACTTTTGAGTTTTAAGGGAAGGTTTACATGGAAAGGTTAGAGATTGAGAAGGAGGAGAAGAGGATGGGTTGGCTCCCATCCTCATAAATAGTCACGAAAAGTTCACCTGGTTACTTCTCTTTTTTTCTTTTTTCTTTTTTTCCCCCTTTTTTCCTTTTCTTTTGTCCAGTGATGTCTCCTCACCATATTAGTCATATGTGAGCATCCCAGTCACAAAAGCTTTTCCTTGGAATAATTTTTTAATTCTAATTTTCATTTTCCTTAATATATCATACCTGACCAGGTGGTTTCTGAACCCAACCTACTCACAGACTACTGGTGTTTGTTTATTCTTAAATTTGGACTATCACCTCTTCACCTCTGGCTAATTTTTGACTACTGATAAATATAGGCTAGTGACCCATAGTGCCTTGGTTACCTAATGCTTGACCTGTCCTATGCCTCTAGCCAATATTGGGCTGCTACCATTTGGCATGAGTACCTCAAACTTCAGGCATCATTCAGGTTTGATCTTCAACAATTATATTTACTGGTGGAGTCTTTGTATGCTCAGAGTCTTACACATTTTTTTTTTAGTGAGGCAATTTGGGGTTAAGTGACTTGCCCAGGGTCACACAGCTAGTAAGTGTTAAGTGTCTGAGGCCAGATTTGAACTCAGGTACTCCTGACTCCAGGGCCGGTGCTCTATCCACTGCACCAGCTAGCTGCCCCTAGAGCCTTACACAATTGTTTGGCATAGGATAGGTGTTTCATAAATGTTTGTTAAATGAAACCCAGCCTTCATGCCATTCACTCATTTGGCACATCAGCCCTGGGTTCCTGTTTCTATAAGCAACAGTCCTGAAGTCTAAAGTCTGACATTCTAACTGTCTCATGCTTATGGATGTTATGTGATGTGAGAATAGGAATGACACCACTTACTGGGAGGGACAGTGTGAGCTCTGGTCTGAAAGAAACCATGTGACTTTGGTGTCTGGAAGTGATTTCTGCCACCTGTGGGTCCTGTCAATCAGTGCTACCAACCAATTAGCTTGGAGCTGTGTGTGAGGACAGCCATTTCTTGTTTCACAACTGAGGAGCAAGGGCCTTTCATTTCTGGAGTTTGGCATGGTGGGGGACTTCACATGTGCTGCTAGGAAAGGAAGTTTTTTTTTTTCTCTCTGGCTATAATGAATAGATCTAAAGTAGGATTTCCCATGCTATAAGGAATCTGTTTGCAATTTCTCTCTCTCTCTCTCTCTTCACTAACTTTTTTTTTTTTTTTTTTTTTTTTTTTTTTTTTTAGTGAGGCAATTGGGGTTAAGTGACTTGCCCAGGGTCACACAGCTAGTTAAGTGTTAAGTGTCTGAGGCCGGATTTGAACTCAGGTACTCCTGATTCCAGGGCCGGTGCTCTATCCACTGCGCCATCTAGCTGCCTCTCTTCACTAACTTCTAATGCACTTTAATAAATACTTAAAAGGCTAAACTCTTGCTAAAGCTTCTAATTTAAGATGACCACTCATTAGATTTTAGACATCACAGCTAGAATTTTAGGCCATTACAGTGGTTTTGAGAAAAGCCTATTGACAGAAAAATGAGAATCTAAGCTGGAGGTTTCCACTTCTTTTATGTATTTCCCTGGAACGTCCCAGAGAAAATTCATAAATGTGGATCAGGTTCAATGTGTAAATTCCAGATTCAAATTGGATTAGATCGATGTCTCCAATAATACACCTATATTTCAGTCTTCTGTTTATTCAGATCCTCTATATTATTTACTGCTCAGTGACTCACCATTGCCTGGCCCAGCCCTCACCACAGCAGGATCTAAATAAAACCCATTGATGCTTATTCTCAGGCTCACTACCAAGTTGTAGGCTGCATAAGTCAGGAACGACAAGGATAGATAATGACAAATTTATTGGTTTTCTACTTTATCTCTTTCATACCTGAGGTGCAGCTTTTCATATCTTATAAAATGTCACACTGAGTTGTTGGGGAAGGGGGAGGATGGTACTGTGATAGGATTACTGCCTTAATAGATTTTTCCCAGTCTGTCTGTCACTTCAGTTTTTGAGGAAGATTTGAATTCTCATGATTTCTGTTGACTGTTAATGTATTTCATTTAATGACTTCATCACTCTATTCTATACAATTAAAAATTATTTTTCCTTCTTTTCATTTCTTTTTTCCCCTTTATACCATGTTCCTTCCCTTTCTTTTTGTCTTTTCTTCTCTTCCTCCTCTTTTCTTTTGTTCCCCTTGTCCTTTTCTACATGCTAGAAATAAAGTCATTCATTTCATGGTATTCTGTGAAGTTAGATCTTCTTTGGTTAGGTAGAATACAAAATGCCAATAGTGAGACTGCTTTGTTTGACTATTTGATTTTTTGTTTTCTTTACCATCAAGAAAACCATCTTATCTCAGTTTTACGTACTATTCACAGTAACCCTGGGGTCAAGGAAGGATGTGGTAAACTTTTAATAAAATGACAGCTTCTTTCAGAAAAACAGTCACTTCACTAGAACCCCTCATGTTGCCTTCTGATTTTCCCAAAGTCTTCTTTGGCTTTTCATGTCCATTCCAGCACTGTACAAGCACTTTCTTGAACCTGGGTTTGTAAGGAACTCTGGTTCCTTGTCTGGAAAGACTTGTATTTACCACTTCCACTGGGATCACAATTCAGACTCTTCCATTATTACCCAAGGGGAGGGTTTACTCTACTCTGTTGTATTCTATTCAATTCTATTCTATTCTCAAATGTTCCATTGCATTGCATTCTGTCCTATACACTCCTGTCCTTTGTTAAGCCATGCCATATCATGCCATGCTATGCTGTCTTATCTTATCCAATCCTATCATGTTTCACTCTCTTTTTTTTTTTTTTTTTTTTTTTTGTGGAGCAGTGGGGGTTAAGTGACTTGCCCAGTGTCACAAAGCTCGTAAGTGTCAAGTGTCTGAGGCCGGATTTGAACTCAGGTACTCCTGAATCCAGGGCCAGCGCTTTAACCACTGTGCCATCTAGCTGCCCCCACTCTATTCCTTTTTAAATATGATCTTCCACACACTGTGATTGACAGCCAGTTAAAGAATTGGTCACATATGACTAATTCTGGTTTATCTTCCCTGGGCAGTGGCTTATTACTATTACTAGTGGTGGGAGTTGCAGCTCCCATATCAGACTGTATAGCCACACTGTGGCCTGTGGCTCTTCAAGGCACTGATCCATGGTTGTCTGTGACTGGTGGAGGCCTACTACTACTAGTGGTGGTATTAATAATGATAATAATAAATGCTATTATTAATATTTTATTCTCTGAATTTCAAATCAAATTGAAGGGTTGTATAAAACCTTCCTCTTCTAGACCTGAGTTCTTTTCATACTTGAAGATAATTATCCTTTAAGCAAAAATATTGACAGTTAAGTTGTCAAATTATGACCTTTGTATATCTATCATATATTTCAGGAAATATATTTGATTATTTTTAAAATAAAAGCATTTTATTATTTTCCAGTTACATGTAGAGATAGTTTTCAACATTTGTTTATATAAGATATCCAATTTCAAATTTTTCTCCCTCTCTCAATATATTTGATTATTAAAATCAGACCTTCTTAAAACATGATACCTTTGGCCATAGAGGAAAAGAAAACAATTTTATAGGTTGTTGTAGGACACTGCAAGACTTCCCTAAATCCTCAATTTAGTGAAAAGTACCTAAGTGACTAAGTTATATCATGGTCATATTCCCAAATCATCTACAACTTTTGTATACCTTATGTGTAATTGTTTTCTCTCTTACTCCTTGTATCAAACTTTGTAAAAATATGACATTCTATATGTGAAACTGATTGAAATATATAAAGTAGAGTCAATTAGTATTTATCAACTGCTTATATTCCAGGCACTGTGCTAAGGGATGGGCTTATAAAGAAAGACGAATGGCAGTCCTTGCCCCCTGGAAGGTTACAGTCTAATGGAGGAAATAATATTAAAACAACTATTTACAACAAGATACATAATGGAAAAAATGGAGATAATCTCACAGGAAAGTAACTAAGATTAAAAATTGAAAAAGACTTCTTTCAGCATGTAGGATGAAATAAGCTAGGGAAGTTAAGAGATAGAGTTGATTCATATGACTATTCCAGGCATGGGAAGGAGCCAGTGAAAATGCTTAGAAACTGGGGTTTGCATGTTATATGAGAGGAATAGCCAAACAGAAAGTGTCATTGGATTGTAGAATATGTGGAGAAGAGTCAGGTTATAAGAACAGATGTCAATAGAGAGATATAAGCTAGATAAAATGATTTGAGAATGATCTGCATAGAGATGGTTATGGAATCCATTGATTTTAATGAAATTGCTACAAAAATAGCGGATAGGTAGAAGAGAAGACAGCTCAGGACAAAACCTTCGGGAAAACCCATGTTTAACAGTTATGATCTAGATGATAACCTGGCAATGAAAAGTGTGAAGAAATGTTCAAATAGGTAAGAGAACAGAAAAGTGTCAGAGAGGAAAAAACAATAAAAATTAGTATTAAGGGCCACAGGGGCATTGGCCCCGTTAAATACTGAAGAATGATGAGGACATTGAAAACAGGACATTGTATTTGGAAATTAAGAGATCTTTGATAACTTTCATGAGGGAAGAATCAGGTTAATGTTGAGGCCAAAAGGTAGAATCCAATGCCCAAAAAAGAGAGTGAGAGGAAAGGCATTGTAGGCAACAAATGTAGGTGGCCTTCTCAAAGACTTTAGCCAAAAAATGGAAGAGAAATATCAGATGATAGTTAGCAGGGAATGGTAGATCACATGAAGGTTTTCTGAGAATGGGGGGAATATTAGCATATATGTAAGCAACTCAGAAGCAGCCAGAATAGAGGTAAATTCTGATGTTATGAAAGAGACTGATGATTATATAGAGGATAATTTTCTGAAAAAAAATAGGATAAAATACATGTAATAAGGGTTTGCCTTGGGAAAAAAAAAAGAAGAAGGGCTATAACTTTATATGAGATAGAGATAAAAGAATATATAATAACAGAAGACATCCAAAGTGACATGGGATGAGGAGGAAGAAAGAAGATGGACTACACGGTGAATGACTTAATTTTGGGGGGATTTATATATGAAATAATGTTCGCAACTGAAAGAGTAGAGTGAAAAACAGTGATGGAAGGTGTTATCAGGATTGTAAAGCTTTAGAAAATCCACTGTGGTGAATAACATAGTTAATAAGTTAAAAAGATGTAAAATTTCACCTTGACACAGTGAAGACTCAGTTGAAAATCAAAGCAATACAAGTCTTCAGTGAGTACCTACTGTGTGTTAAGCACAGTGCTAAACACAGTTGGTGGTAGAGATTACTTGCTTTCAGGGAGTTTATTGTCTAACTGGAAATGAAGAGGACACATGAATCAGCCACAGTCAGTAAATGACAGAATCCACTTTTATCAGAGTGGCATTTTCATCTCCTTTTCCACTCAAAGGAAGGCTATGGGAAGGGAACATTTGAATAGATAGATGACTATACTGAGCACAGTTTGACTCCAGTCAACCTCTCCACTCTCATCTCATGGCACTCCATTGTATGTACTCCACATTCCAGGAAAATTGAACTATTATTTCTCCCTCAAATCCAATATTCCATCTCTAACCTCTGTACTTTCACATAAGTAATCCTCCATGTTTATAATACATTCCACACTCATTCCCAACTTCAAGAGTACTTATCTTCCTTCAAATCTTGACTCATATACTAGATTCTCTTAATAGCTTTCTCTGATAACCCCTGTCCCACTACAGTTATTATTTCTCTTTCTTATCTGTGTTCAATTTACCTAAAATATTTAAACTCCCTGAACCATATTATCTTCATCTGTCAAATGAAGAACTTGGAATAGTGCAGAGATATTATTATTATTATTATTATTATTATTATTATTATTATTATTATTATTATTATGGCAATTGATGTTAAGCACATTGTCTAGGGTCACACAGCTAGTAAGCGTCTGAGGTTGAATTTGAACTCAGTTCCTCCTAACTCCAGGGTCAGTGGTCTATCCACTTTTCCACCTAGCTGCTCCTTAGTCCAGAGATTCTTATACTGGATCTATGAAATTAAGAAAAGAAAAATCTTAACAACTGAATTTCAATAATTTATTTCTTTATAACTCTCAATATGCTATTTTATGCATTTAAAATTATTTTGGAAAGGTATACATTTGTTGTTCAATCCTTTTTCAGTTGTTTCTGACTTCATGACCCCATTTTTTGGGGGGAGGGCTAGGGTACTGGTGTGTTTTGCTATTTCTTACCCCAGTTAATTTTACAGATGAAGAAACTGAGGCAAAGAGGATTAAGTGATTTACGCAGGTTAACACAGTTTTGAACTCAGTAAAATAAGCGTTCCTTATTTCAGAACAGGCATTCTATACATTGTTCTACCTAGCTGCCCCAAAGGGATCCATAGACTTCATCAAATTGCCCAAAAGACCCATCATCATCATCATGTCTCTCTGTCTCTGTCTCCCTCTCTCCCCCTCTTTGTCTCTCTCTGTTTCTCTGTCTTTATCTCTGTCTCAGTCTCTCTCAGTCTCTCTCAGTCTCTCTGTTTCTGTCTCTGTCCCTCTGTCTCTGTCTCTCTTTCATACATGTACACACACCAAGAGAGTTTAGAATGCTTGAGTTAGGTTTAATTCAATTTCACCAAGCCTTTATTAAATGCCTACTATATGTCACATGCTTCTTGGGTAGTGGGCATACAAAGACCAAAATAAAAATGTCTTTTTCTTCAAAGAATGTAAAATAAACACCGGAGGCTCCTTAGTGACTCTAGAACAAAATACAAAATACTGTGTTTGGCATTCAAAACCCTTCATTATCTAGCTCCCTCCTCCCTCTTCAGTCTCCTTACAATGATACTGGCTTCCTAGCTAGTCTGGGAACAAAACCCCCCAAGCTCTCAGCTCTGTGCATTTTCTCTGGCTGCCCCCCCCCATTCCTGGAACAATCTTCCTCTTCATTTCTCTCAACTGCCTTCCCTGGCTTCTTTGAAGTCCCAAATTAAAATCCCACCTTCTAGAGGAAGCCTTCCCTAATTCCTTTTAATTCTCCTACCTTCCTTTTCTTAATTATTTCTTCTTTATTTTGCAATCTTGTTTGTACATATTTGTTTGATTGTTATCTCCCCCATCAGATTTTGAGTTTCTTGAGGGCAGGGGCTGTTACTGAATGAATGAATGGATGGTTGGATAGATGAATAAATCGATGAATAAGTAAATAGATAAGGAAATGTAAGGCAAATTATCAGAAAAAAACTGTATCTTCTATATGGTTACTTATAGTTAATGAGACATAAGCAATACAGATAGTCCACCTTTTTCCTCACTTTTTTTTCTTAAAAATTTGATGTTCAGTAAAACAACATCACAGGGATGCTGTTGTTTCCATAGGAAGGACAAGCAGAAGTAACTTGGTACTGATGAGCAGAACACTAAGGAGAACCAATCCTGCAATTAAAAGTTATTGCTGTCCATTTAATTTTCTGGAAATAAGCTAAAATATATAATATTGGGGTTTTCATGTTTTTTCTGGTGATGTCAATCCATGTAGATGTAACTATGGACTTGTACAGATGCAGTTACAAATATAGAACAAGTATAGATAACATAATGATATGTCTATGTGTTTATATATATATATATATATATATATATATACACACACATGTGTGTGAATATGTATGTGTACATATATGTATATGCATGCATATGTACACACATGTATTTGTATTGTGTGTGCATATAGGTATATATTTGTATGTTCATATACACACATATGTGTGTATGTATATATGTATATGCATATGCACACACACACTCCCAGACTTGTTCCTTACAACAACCCTGTGAGAGAGATAGTATTACCATGATTATTTTACAATGAGAAAATGAAACTGAAGATAGGAGAGGTTAAATTATTTCCCTAGAGTCATATAGCTAGTAAGTTTCATCAGCCTGATTTGAACCCTGACTCCAATAGTTCTTGACTTCAATACTTGATCCATTATACCAGATTGTCTCCTCATATTTCCTTCAGCCCAATCTAGAGGGCTTTACCTAGCATATCATATACAAAATCAAACATAATAAAACAAAACAGAAAATGGTAATTGAGGGAAAATTAACAAGGGGCATATGCAGATGAAAAGATAACTAATATTGTGTGTATAGATATACACAGCAGAAGTGTTCCATGTACCATAGAAGCTGAGAAGATGGAGAGATCTCTCTGGTTTGGGATCCTAGGATCATGAAATAAAAAAAAAAAACAAATTTAGTAAATGTATTTATTATCTAGTCCAGTACTTTCATTTTACAGAAAAGGAAACTGAGGCCTAGAGAGGAGCAATGACTTGGTCAAATTCATACTCTATATCAAACATTCTTTCCCATAGAGAATATTCTCCCTCTAAGGATATAGGAGAGATTACATAAAAGATATGCAACTTGAGTTAGACCTAGAAGTCAGATTTAAATAGGCAGAGAAGATCGTACTGTTACAGGAACGGAGAATGGCAGATGAAAACAAATAGAAATTAAATTATGTTATTAAGATAGAGAGAGAGAGAGAGAGAGAGAGAGAGAGAGAGAGAGAGAGAGAGAGAGAGAGAGAGAGAGAGAGAGAGCTGTTCATAAGATTGTAGATGTCAAGGAAGAAGGGATCTTACAATTTGATTAAATTAACACCTTACTTTACAGATGAGAAAATTGACTACCCAAATACGTGTCTGTCTCTGTATAAGGTCAACCAGGTAATAAGGAGTATAACACTTGGCCTTCATACACATGTCCTCCAATTTCAGTACTGGCACTCTTTACCACTGATTGATATTTGTCTAAAATAGTGAGGTCACACAGTAGAGTAACAGAAAATAAATTTTAAAAGGTAAGTTTGAACATAACTAGAAAGGGCATTTGTTTCTAGGCCAAGAGGTATGAAATGAATCTGGAACTGGTTGAAGAATATTGGAGTTGTTTTGTTTGTGAGGATAACTCCTGAGTGAATGATTTGCTTTACAAATCTAATTAGGAAGGGAAAAGGGACGTGGGGAGGCTAGTTAAAAGGCCCATGTTTTCCAAAGCAGTCAAATCAAATGACGTTCAATTTTATGACTTTGCATTTGGTTCATACAAAATATTCTGCTTCTTTTGTCTTTGGGCTCTTGGGTAGACTTTTTTTTTCAGTACCATAAACTTAACAATTTCACATGGCCAGGTCTGTCCTCCACCCACTGCCATGCTCAGAGGAAAGAACCACAGCTTCACAGACATGACTTCAAGGTTTGGTGATGCTCTGTCATGGATGCTCCAAATCACTGGGGATAGACAGCTCTTCATACTGTGTGGGCCTCACTCACACCCACTGCTTCTTAAGCTCCTCCACCATCTGCTTGGGCTCAGGGAATTTCAGTTTTCTTGGGAGGCTGGGTAGACTTTTTGAGTCAATTTTTTTTTCCTAAATAAGTACCCCTTGGGTGCTTTGTCCTCTGTGTCACGTAGGTGCCCCATGATGACATCTTTATGGTAAAATTGAGGGGGAAGAAGATTGCTCTGGGAGAGATGGAAAGGGAGAGGTAGAATGGGGTGAAATCTCACATAAAAGAAACAGGAAAGGGCTTATGGAGTGGGGGGAGAGATGGGGAAGGAGTGGGGCAGTGAATGAGACTTAAACCAATCAGAATTAACTCAAAGGCCTTACTCTCATCAGAGTTGGCTCAAGGAGGGAAAAACATACACACTCAATTAGGTGGAGAAATCTATCTAGCTCTGCAGGAAAGGAGTAGGGGAAGGGGATAAGGAGGGATGTTTTAAAGAAGAGAGGGCAGAGTTGGGGAGGGAACAGTCAGAAGCAAAACACTTTTGAGGAGGGATAGGGTGAAAGAAGATAGAAAATAGAGTCAACATTATGGGGAGGGAATAGGATAGAGGGAAACCATTAACAATAGTAACTGAAAAATCTGAAGCAGAGGCAAGATTAGTGTAAGATGATGGTGGTGGTGACGATGGTGATGATAATTGGTGGATTGATAATGACTGGATGAAGATGAGGATTGATTGATGATGAGGGCTGATTGATGATGAGGAAGATTTATTAAGTATTATGAGGATTGATGAATGATGATTGGTTGATATGATTGATTGATTGATGATGATAAAAACATATGCTACTTACTTTGCTGGGCTATTGTGAAAATAATTCTTTGTCAGATATAAGGTTATCTATTACTGTTGTTGCAATAATCAACCTCATGGGTTTATTGTAAGGGAATCTCTCTTTAAAGTACTATATAAATGTAGTTTATTATTTTTTTTAAATGGTGACCAGTATGCTATCAGAAAAAACCTGGAAAAACATACATGAGCTTATGCAAAGTGAAATGCACTGTATAAAAAAATAACATCAATATTGTAAGATGACCTGCTGTGAATGACTTGGTTATTTTCAGCAATGTAATAATCCAAGTCAGCTCTGAAGGTCTTATGAAAAATGTAATTCATCTACAGAGAGAGAAATGATAGTATCTGAATCCAGATTGAATCATAAAGAATAAGTAAATGAATGAATGAATAAAAGAATAAATAAATAAATAAATGATTGAAAGAGTGTATGAATGAACAGATAGATAGATAGATAGATAGATAGATAGATAGATAGATAGATAGATAGATAGATAGATAAACAAGTGAATGACCCTTGGATTTCCAACTAAATAAGCCCATTCATTTGTTCTTTTTCCAAGAGTATTTTAAGTTAATTTTACAGTAAAACTTGTGTGACCATCAAAAGTTGAAGAATGTCACTTATTTATTCTATGGTAAAAATAATGGGTTGGTTCCCCATTCATACAGAATTGAAATCATTCACAACAATCTCTAACCTGGACTATTTCAATAGCCTACTGGTCTGCCTGTCTCAGGCCTCTTCCCATTCCAATCTACCCTTGACTCAGCTGCAAACGTCACATTGCTGGGGCACAGATTTGACTATGTCACTACCATATTGAATATATTTCTAGGATTTCCTCTACAATCAAACAAAATCTTCTTTGTTTGGTGCTTAAAACTCTTCATAAACTGGTCATTTCCCATCTTTCCAAGATTCTTACACATCACTCTCCTATTCATATATCCATGCATGTGCACTGGTTGTTTTCCATGCTTGGAATTCTCTTCCTCTGCATCTTAGAATCCCTTGGTGTCATTCAAGACAATTCATATGACATCTTACAATCATATATTAAGGTTTTTTCACCCTTGTCAGGAAACCAAGAAAGAATCTATGTATAATGGACAAATGATAGCTGCTTCCCCCAAATCATTCCCATTTAGTCACGTATCATGTCATAGCTCTACCTTTTATCACCCATCTCTGATGCTTGTTTTGAGGAAGGTCTCAGCCTTTTGCCTCTTGAAAATAACTAATGATGGCAGGACATGCAATTCCCAGGCTATAAGCTAGCTAATGTTCAAATACTTTTTGAAATCTCTTTTTAATATTTGGTTTAAGGACAGGAAAACTGAGGGGATGGCAATGATGAAGGGAATTTGCCAACTGTAAAACCAGAGACTAGCAATGCTAATCAGCTGCATAACTTAATTGGATTTTGAAAGAACCAAAAAGAGAATGTAGAAAGTAGATTAAATTCAGACATAATTAGGGTAATATTAATTCTGGTCAATTTCCCTAATAAGTTAGTTTCTTTTTTTTTTTCTAAGTAATGTCTCCATGTATGTATGTGGAAAAATCTTCAGGATTGCATAGCTTTTGGTAAAGGTGTATTAATACTGAAAAGTCACATCTGTGGATTAAAACAACAACTTTATAGACTCCACAAGATCAAAAGTCAGATAGTAGCATCTGCTTCCTTAAACTGGAGGGATAGCTCACATCGATTAAGTCAGGGTCTAAGAACAAGGATATTATTCAACACCTGTCCAACCCTCATTTTATATATCGCTAACATAACTTTGAACCCCCACTAATATCCCTTTAAGAACTTACCTATTTCTGGCTAATAGAAAGGCATTTCCACTATAGGAAGAGGATAGAAATTCTAGTAATCATAGAAAAAAGAGCAATCTGAATGCTGATCTAGAGGAAGAATCCAGGTGCCTCTGGAACAACCAAATCCAAGGGCCTGATGTGAGTTGAAAGCCATTTATGTATGTGGATACTGAAACTGGAAAGGCCAGGGAAAGATATAATACCATCAAGGCAATTTTCAGACACCACTTTTTCTTTTAATTATTTGACTCTTTATGAAAGCTCTTTTCATTTCCTTATTCAAGTCCCCAGTTTTCCTTTTCACATTATCATTATTGTCACCATCACAGGGCACTTGCCCCATAGTGACTTCTAACTTGGCTATGTGGGTAAGGCTAGGGACTTATCTTCCCCGTCTCAGAAAACCAATATCGTTATAATACAATATAGCTATATAATTTTCAATTTTTAACATTCTCATATCACACTGTACAAATACAGCAATATGTAAGAATGGGTCTTCGTGAGAAGTATCTCTAAATTTTAAGGGGAAAGGAGTTAGTAGAAAGAAATGCAACAGAAAACACCAGGCTAACAGTTTCCTAGCTGTTTAAAATCTATTACTTTGTAAATCAAGGTCAACCAACATTTTCATAGAATTCAGCCTGGCCTAGTGAAAAAAAAAAACACACAAAAAAACAACTGGTTTTTGAAACCCTGAGATGAATCATAGTTTAGGTATTTATTATGGTTGTGACCTTGTCCAAGTCACTTCATTTCTTTTTTCTTTTTTTATGATGGAAATAATATTTTATGTTTTCCAATTACATGTAAAGACAAATTTCAACATCCATTTTTATAAGATTTTGAGTTCCAAATTTTTCCCACACCCTACCTTTACCATCCCCTAAGACAGAAAGCAATCTGATACAGGTTATACAAGTAAACCATGTAAAACATTTCCAAACTAGTCATGTTGTGAAAGAAGAACCAGAAAACAGAAAAAAGGAAAAAAACATATCTATCAATATTTACAGTAATAGAAATTATTATTGTTAGTAACAAGCTAGCATTTAGATAGCACCTTATCATTTGCAAAGTCCTTTACATGATTAATTCTTTAATCAATTTAGTATTATTATGAAAATAGTTTTGACTTCGAGGGCCCTAAAAGGTCACCTCCAGGACCACACTTAGAGAACACTATGAGAATGTCAAAGTCTGCATTCTACTCCTAATTTAGAAGTCTTTTGAACTGAGTGGAAGACAACAATAGGAATAGTAAATTTGTGTCACACTGATTGTTCCTGAGGGAAAAATCCTCTTGCTTACCTCCTTATACCATTTAAATCTGCTTTCTTATAGCTCATGCATTAACCCCTGCAGGTCTACATTGACATGGCTTAATATCTGTCTGCTATTGGGGAGCTTATACAATTATTAATAAATCAGAACCCCTCTAGATTCTTTTCATTTAGATCAAGCTTCAAACCACAGAGAAGCCTGGAGTTTTGGTCAGAGGTTACTTTGTTTCTTAATGGCTCTTACTCTTCAAATATAAAATCAGGGGTTTCAACTAGCTGATCTCCACCTCTAATCTCAGCTCTAAATCTTAAACAGAGTTATCAGCAAATCGCTTCCACATTTTGAACAGCTATGTGGCACAGTAGATAGAGTGCCTGTCCTGGAGTCACTAAGACTCATCTTCACGAGTTCAAATCGAGCTTCAGACACTTAATAGCTTTGTGACCTTGGATGAGTCACTTAGTTCTGTTTGCCTCAGTTCCTCAGACATAAAATGAACTGTTGAGGAAAATGGCAAACTACTCCAGTGTCTTTCCCCAAAAAATCAACAAATGGTATCACAGACAGTTAGACACAACTAAAAAAATTACTTAATAACCAGAAAGTAGGGATAGAGAAAAGGCAAATTAGTTTCCTTAGAAAAAGGATAAAGATTCTCTCTATGAAGCATGGCAGTCATGCGGGCAAATATGAGAATGCAAGCTCAATTAAACAAACATTTAAGAAATAGTTGCTATGTCTTGGTCTCTGTTCTGGGTGCAAAAAGAAAGAAAAGGATGAAAATAAACCCTGTCATCAGAGAGCTTACAATTAATTTGAAAAAAAAATATTTACAAAGATAAGCAAATACAAAATATATAAAAAGGAAGCAAAATTATTGGGGTTTTTTGGTTTGTTTTCTTTCCTTTCAGGGGGTAAGTCTAAACAATTTTGATGAGAGTAATTGAAGGAAGCTGTTTAGAAGATCAGGAAAGGTCTTGTATAGGAGGCAACATTGGAGGTTATCCTTAAAAGGAGTCAGGGACTTTAGGGGGCAGAAATTAGGAGAGGAGATTAAACAGAATAAGACTCAGTGTTTCTAATCATCTCAAGGTGGTCTTGGGAGTTTATGGATCCCAGTCCTCTTGTGAGACTCTCTGGATATGCTAGCATATAACTGATGACTGGTTCTTCAATGTATGCACCCCAGGAAAAGTGTACTGTCAAGGTTTCTTTGATCTCTCTGTCTCTCTCTCTCTCTCTGTCTCTCTCTCTCTGTCTGTCTCTCTCTGTCTCTCTCTGTCTCTCTCTCTGTCTCTCTCTCTCTCTCTCTCTCTCTCTCTCTCTCTCTCTCTCTCTGTGTCTCTCTCCCCCCTGGGATCCCCAACAGAATGACTCAGAAAACAGAGGCCATATTATTATAAGAAAAATACCAGTGATAAGAATAAGAATTATCCTCTAAATTACACTATCAGTCCAACTCCTGAAATGCCTTATTGGACGTTCTCTATTTTTCCAGGGAAGAGACTGTCTTTTCTAGGACCCAACTTCTCTCATGAGGGTAGGAGATCTTGCTGGGGCCAACCTGAGAGATTCAAACACTCTCTCCCTTATACATCATTCATATATTGCATGACAGCTACCTCAGGACCCTGAAACATCTCTTCCCTAACTCCAATATTCAAAATTTCTCCAACAATTTTCACATGGCAACAATCAATATTCCTTCCCTATGATATCCCATTTTGTCATGTCAGTATCTCTCCTTTTATGGTGGGGCTACTGGGGCTAAGTGACTTGCCCAGAGTCACACAGCTAGTAAGTATCAAGTGTTCGAGTCCAGATTTGAACTCAGATCCTCCTGAATACAGGGCTGGTGCTTTATCCACTGCACCACCTAGCTGTCCCTCGGTATCTTTTTTTAAAATGTGTTACTCAGTGTTGAATACAATGTGAAATCATACAGATGTCATTCAATGAATTCATGTGCCAATCACTTTCTTTATTCTTGACAAAAAAAGAAGTAGAATGTGGTGGAAAGTCTGATCAATCTGGAACCAGAAGACCTGATTCTTATACTTAAATAAAATGTATTATCATCAGGAAGTCACTTAATCTCTTTGAAACTCCAATTAAGGTAATATTCACAGTATTCATCATCTCTTTTCAAACATGGGTCAACTTATGATATATTTCAAAACAATCTTCTACCTTTACAACAGAAAACCTCTCTTCAAGCTTATAAAACCTCCAGCCCTATGGCCTTTTCCTCTTATTGGTGAGCTCCTCCCAAAACTCCATCTTAAGCAATACCTCTGCTAGCTATCATGCTTTCTTCAAACCTAGACTAGCCCATGATGCCCCAGAACACCTCTTTACCTTTACCTCTACTTCCTTCCCTGATCTCTCTCATCTTCCTGTTTTTTAGTTCCCTTTTATGTGTTATCTTCCACCACTAAAGTGTATTTTTTCAGGCAGGAATGTTCCTTCTTTTTTTCTTTGTATTTGTTTATCTAGCACTTAGTATATCAGCCAGCATGCAGTAAATACTTTTTTTCCAGGGCAATGGGGATAAAGTAACCTGCCCAGGGTCACACAGCTAGTAAGTGTCAAGTGTCTGAGGCTGGATTTGAACTCAGGTCCTCCTGAATCCAGGGCCAGTGCTTTATCCTCTGCGCCACCTAGCTGCCCTGTGCAGTAAATACTTAATATATTTGTCCCTACTTACTATAAAGATGATGATAGTGGTGATGGTAGTGAGGATAAACTAGCATTTATATTGAATTTTAATGTTTGCAGACCTCATTATATGTTAATTGATTTGATTTTCATAACAACCCTTGGAGAGGGTGTTACTACTTTTCTCATTTGTCTGATGCAGAATTAAAACTCAGGACTTCCTAAATATCGGTGTATTACTTTATACACTGGTCTCACATGCTGATAAAAAAATGCAACTTTATAATTATGATACTGATAAATAAAAGACAGTAGCTATTTACAATAACTTTAATAAATATGTAACTTCTCAGAATAAAGTACTGCATCCTCAGAAGATTTAGATCCAAAATGGCCATATTTAAAAGTATTAAAGTGGCAAATATCAGTCACTTGAAAATCTACTTCTTTAAAGCCTTCATTCCTTTATAATGTCAGATAAATGAGGTTACTATGTACAGCAAAATAATTTCCACTCTTACCCCATGTTTCTAGGAGAGGAAGGCGCAAGCAGAAGAGAAAAGGAAATATCACAGAATGATCCAAAGGTCATGTTTGCATGCTATTCTAGACTGAGGAGAGCCCTCATTCGGGACCCTATGGTAACAAATGAGCACTCAAAATCAATTCTCAGTTGCAGCCCAGCATAATGCTGCTACCTCCTATATGCCAATTGCTCATTCTCTCTCTCCAGAACAGTGAGATTAAAATTGAGGTAAACCATTTCAGTTGAGACACTAGAAATCAATAGGACATTCAAGGCTAGTAAAGTTTCTTCATGTACTGGAATTTCTGGGTATAGAATCATAGAAACTTAGAGGTGGAGCTGACCTATAAATTCTTGAAATACCAGCATCTTGTTTTCTCCCACTATCTAGTGGTCAGTGGTCAATCCCACATCCCTGTAAGCTCTACATAACGCAAATTTTGAAAGTGTCTAAGGGTGTTTAGTGGGGATGAGGTGAGAACAGAGAGCCACATCATGCCACTAGGGAAATGTGTGGATTTGTTTATACATTCATTTTTACCTGCATATAATTTAGTTATAACAAAATAGAAAAAAAGAAAGAAAAAGAATTGCATCTCCTGACAGAGGGGTAATGAACTTAAGTTATACAACATTGTAAACACTTCCAAACATAGACAAAGGGGAATATATCTATATATCTCTATATACATATACACACATGTATATATACATATATACACATATATACATATATATTGTATGTATATATATATATGGCTGACAAATATTATATTTTTTTCTTTTTCTACTTTAAAAATTTTTTTAACCAAGGAGGTGAGGAGGTGCTAATATGGCTGAGGGAGGAAGGAGGGAGGAAGGAAGAAAGGAAAGAAGGAAGGGAGAAAAGGAAGGGAACCAAGAAAGGGAAGGAAAGTAGAGAGGAAGGTGTGGAAAGGCAGGATAAGGAGTCAGGAGAGAGGGAAGTGGAAGGAAGAAAGGTAAGAAGCAAAGGAGGGATGGAGGAAGGAGGAAAGGAAGGACAGAAGGGGAAGGAAGGGGAGAATAAAGAAATAAAAGGGAAGGAGGGAAGGAAGGAAGGAAGGAAGGAAGGAAGGAAGGAAGGAAGGAAGGAAGGAAGCAAGGAAGGAAAGAGAGGAGGGGGAGAGAAGAAATGGAGTGAAAGAGGCAGGAAAAAGGAGGAAAATGGAAGCAGGTTCAGTAAGGAAAAAGATGGAAGGAACTAGGCAGATAAGGAAGAAAGGAAGGAAGAAAAATAGGAGGAATGAAGGAGGGAAGGAAGGAGGGAAGGAAAAAAGAAGGAAGGAATAAAGGATGGATTAATAAGAGTGGAAGGATAAAAAGGGGAAAAAATAAGAAGGATGGAAGGGTGGCAGGAATGATGGGAAGAAGGAATAAAATGGAGAAGGAAAGAAGTAAGGAAGGAAAGAAGAGAGGGAGAAGGAGGGAGGAAGGGAGAGAAAGAAATTTTTTAAATATACAGAAGAAAAGAATAGGAAGACCTAGAAAAATCCCAGATAAGTAAAGCAGCTTTTCATGGTACTTATTGAATTATTACATATTTAATAGGAAAAAAATAAGAACTGTATGATGAGATCCTTAGTTAAATATACAATCCTTTCCACTTGAATCATGTATATGAAAATATTAATTTTATTTGGTGTTTGTTAATTTTAGAATAAAAGCAAAATGGCGACTAATAGAATAGGCAAATATTAATCACATATTGGATTTTTGTTGAACAGCTTTATGCTCATATCTGTTCAAGGTATTAAAGGGAAAGCAGGGTAAAAATAATAAGATCAAATCCCAAAACCACACTGTCTTCGAGCTAGAAGATTCATAAGATAACTGCTAGTGTGTTTATTACCTGGATAAAAATTGCCTTTATAACCTATTAGAAAAGTTTCCATCTAGTCTCGGCTTGAAGGGAAATCTATTATTACAGTTCAGTAGTTCTCTTTCTGTCTCTCTTTCTCTGTGTCTCTGTCTATCTCTGAGTCTCTCTGTTGGTTTGCTTTTTTCTTTGTTTTTTTTTATCAAGACTAAATATTTCTCTTTACATCTTCTTTCCATTGGTTCTAATATGTGAATTATATCCACTCCCTTCTTAGCAAAGCAATAGAAGCTAACATATCATAGAACGCTCAGTTGTATGGTAAAAATTTTCATCCTTTTTGGAGTTTGTAAGAAGAATATCAAAGATGGCTATAGCACTGAATGAAACTGTCAGGGTCCTGTGACCTCTGACTACCAGAATCCTTTGACCATTGAAAGCAAGTTGTCTGTTCCTGATACTACCATGAGAATGATGAAGAATTCAGAAGGTGCTGTCAAGGATATAGCTCATTCTGATTTTATAACAGAAAGTCCTGACTACTAAACCCTTTGAGGAATGCTGTCCCTTTCAACTTCAAGAGGTCACTGAACAAAACTTTCCCCAGGGATATGCATAATGCAGGGGAACACGTATACAGACTAGGAAATTTATGTAGGTGACCACACTTGCTCGAGCCATACTACCTCTTCTCCATCACTCTTTTCTTATGTTTTCTACTGACAATACAATCAGCAGTGTAAAATGAAATCACCATATACTGCCTGCTAGTTCTCATCTCCTTTCCTTTGCATAGGCTGTCTAGTATATCACTGTTCTTCTTAGTTATGCACATTTCTTAGATCTCTGGCTCCTTTCAAGGATCTGCTTACAGCTAACCTCTTACAAGAGTTTATTCTTGACTTCTCCATGTTAGGAGTCTCCTCCCCATGCATTATTTTGGTTTCATTTTGTATAGATATTATATTTATTTATATGTTATGAGGCAGCTAGGTAGGCCAGTGTATAGAGTGATGGTCCTGAAGTAAAAAAAAAAAAATCAATTCAAATAAGGCATCATTTACTTACTACCAGTGTGACTCTGTACACATCACTTAACCTCTGTCTGCTTCAGATGCCTCAGTTGTAATATGGGATAAAAATACAACATACCTCTCAGGATTGTTGTGAAGATAAAATAGGATAATATTGGTAGAGTGCTTGTCATAGTACTTGCCAAGCTCTTAATAAATGTTTGTTTCTTCCTTCTTTGGAAGTGCAGTTTTCCTTAGTGGAGTGCAGTTTTCATGATGCAAGTGACTATTTGACTTTAGCCCTATATCCCAAAGTGTTTGCACTATATCTTATGTATCATAGGCACTTTGGAGGTGAAATCAATTCACTGAATTCAACTAAGATGAGCCTTTTGGTTATTTTCATACAACTTTCCTTGTTTAACTTATTGCTGTCTCTATTTGTTGTTCAATTCATGGGACCATGTTTTCATTCTGGTCTTTGTTTCAGTTTCTGTCCCTTAAATGAAGTTGGCTATTTATTCTATGGTTCACCTCATGCCATAACTTGCCTTCAGTGTTTAGGCCTAAAGTGACCTAGAGCCAAGAGAATAGCACAGCTCATTCAGTTTGAACACTTTTTAAAAAAAATTCATCAGTGATTTCTTCTTTTGAATTGAGTCTTACCTTTCACCTAAAGCTATAACCCTATGAAAGATTATCAGTAACATTGGTGGTGTCTTCATATTAGACATTTTTCTATGAGAAGAGTAAGGTATCGATACTGTGAAAAAATAATTTTCAATAATGAATTTCTTTGCAGGGAACTCAGAGATCAGTTTCAGACCTTTCTCCCCCACAAACAAGTCCTTTTCTCTTTGATTTGGAACAAATATGAGGGAACAAAAGAAGTAGATATTGATTCTTTTGTCTAGCTCAGTGAAGAATTGATGGAATCTAGCCATACCTAGATACTGGACTTCACCTTTGCCCTTCAGTGAGGGTCTTTTATATTCTTTTTTCTCCTATCACCTGTAGAATTAATTTAAATGTATAACACCCTTAATTTAGGTAAACCAATGGAATTGAATGATGCTAACCAATTAGCTTTGATCAATATATAATGACCCACCTCCATCAAAAGAGGATAAAACCCTTGTCCACACCAGGGGCACTCTCTCGGCTGACCCTTGGCTGTCTCTCTCTTGGCATGCACTTGCCTCTCTGGCTTGTAAATCTTCTGAAATCTCTTGGGTCTCCTAGAGATCATGTGCTTTCTCTCTGAGAGCCATTATTGGATTGCTGAGACTTTTCTCCTTGAGCTAACAGGCATGTTGAAGCTCTCTCTCTGCTTCCTCTACCACTCAACCTGAGACGATGAGTAGTTAGGGAGACATGGGGTCAATCCTTTACTGGTATTGTAATATTAATAAAATAATAAATACTTACTATCAAAACTGGTATCAATCACTATATCAATTATTTTTTAATATAGTTTTAACTTAATAATTTAAAAACACAATACTAACCCACATGTATAAAGTATCTAAGGGTTACAAAAAAGTTTCCATCACCACCATGTTAGACAAGAATAGTAGAGCTATTTTGTTTTATAGCTGATATAACCAAAATTTGGAAACCTCATTTGAACCCAGGATTATCAACTCCAAGTATTTTGTCTTAACACCATTCTCTTTCTTTTTAGAGGAGAAGAGTTCCATCCATAATGAGTAAAAGGATTCTGAAAATGAGAGTTAAATGACACATAAACGTGAAGGGGATAGAGGACAACATAGACAGTCATTTTTGCCAAATAATGATGCCACATGACATTCTGTTTCTTGTTGCCATGTCTATGTACATGGAATGTTCTTCCTCACCTGTACCCCTTCAGATCTCCTGGCTCACTTCGGGGCTCAGCTAAAAGGACTTCCTCACTGATTGATGAGATTTTCCTAGTTATTAGTGATCTCCTACCCATGTCCAACCCACCCACTGAAATCACTTTGCATTTATTTTATGTGTATTTATCAGTGTACGTACTATCCCAACCATACACCTAGGAGAATGGAAGCTTTTTGAGGGGAGGAGCAATTTTAATTGTCTTGTAATCTTTAGGACCCACTCCATAGCAGATATTTAATCAGTTCCTATTGAATGGAGTAATGAATTGTAACTTACAGCATAATTACACACTCATTTCATCTGATGCTTAAAATCACTAAGAAATCTAAGTGAAAAAATGGATGATAATACCTATTTTTGTAAGTAGGAAACTGAGGCTGAGTGGCAAAATGTTATCATTAATAGATACTGATATATATGTATATATACATATACATTTATATAAATATAAATATATATATAAATATATATATATATATATATAACCTATATTGGATTGCCTGGTGTCTAGGGGAGGGAGGGAGAAAATTTTGAAATTGGAAAACTTATATAAACAAATGCTGAAAACTATCTCTACATGTAACTGGAAAATAATAAAATACTTTTATTAAAAAAAAAACAATTGGGGCAGCTAGGTGGTGCAGTGGATATAGTACCCACCCTGGAATCAGGAGGACCTGAGTTCAAATCCAGCCTCAGACACTTGACACTTACTAGCTGTGTGACCTTGGGCAAGTCACTTAACCCTCATTGCCCACCCCCCCCCAAAAAAAATAACAAAACAACAATTAATAGATACTGGAGACAGAAATAGAATGAAGGTTCCCTGACACACACTAAAGTGCTGTCTCCCACTGCACCAAGCTGATTTAGTACCTTTAGGTTTATCTTATAAAAAAGATCAATGATTGGCTTTGGTCAGTCTGATAAAAATAAATAAATAAACACTGAGAAACCTGGGACTCCATGTCAATCTCTTTAAGAAAAAATCTGGCAACAACTCATGGTACACAGACTAGCCAGAAATGTAAGCTTTATTTTCCTTTTTCTTCTTTTACATCTGAGTATAAACCTCTAAAATTCCAGGCTCCACTCT
Organism: Dromiciops gliroides; assembly: GCF_019393635.1. Lineage (NCBI taxonomy): Eukaryota > Metazoa > Chordata > Mammalia > Microbiotheria > Microbiotheriidae > Dromiciops > Dromiciops gliroides. The sequence continues at coordinate 671,260,133 of NC_057862.1, forward strand.
CAAAATAGCCACAGAGTCATAACTACTGAAGTGGCAGCAGGCAGAGAACAAGAGGAATTTCAGGTTTATAATATGCCCTGAAATGAAATTACTCTCCTCTCATGGCAGAGTCGATACTGTTAATGGATTAGAAACAAGGCTGGTGAAAGGAGTGGACAGTCCATATTTGGGGAGCACACAATAAAGATTTCTCCAGTGATCTACAGCACGTGAAACTTGGCAATGGACCTAAAGGAAATACTATAGCTTGGCTGCATTAACTGCTGCAGTAAGCAAATGCTAAGAAGACAGACAAGAGGGAAGTAGGCAAGAGAACTGGGAGAGCTCACTTCACAACTTGTTAAACATGTCTAACATAGTCCAAATTCAGAGACTTCCCTAATTTGTAATGGTCCTCATTTATTTTTTTTGTGAGGTGAAAGGCCAGGAGAGGACATGCACAAATCACAAGAGCATATCTTCAAGTTTAACGATGCCTTACTTTTATAATTACCATTTCCTTATTGAACTGTCCTCAGAGACTTGCAAGAAGCATTCAAAGTTGGAGTATAAAGTATATGCTATTGAACTCTTTGCCTTTTTAATTGTTCCTTTTCCTTTATTTTCAAAGAGGATCAATAACATCACAGGGTGATGTTTTAACTCGTGTGTGTGTGTGTGTGTGTGTGTGTGTTTGTGTGTGTGTGTGTGAATTTGATTTAAGTGAGGGAGAGTTACTCAAAGTCCTCAGTCTCACTCTCTCTTCCACAGTCATTGGAGTCAAGTGGCAAGACAATAGTAAACAAGACTGAATGACTTGGGTTGCAACTTCAATCCTTGACCAAGCTCTAAGCATTCCACAGTGCTTGCTTCAGACACTTTCAATGGACATTGGAATAAATCGTTCTCATCTGCCCATTCCAGCAGCAGAAATCTTCACATGCTTGGTGTAGACATCCACTTACTTTACTAATGGTTTTGAGGCCTGCTGGTTAACTTAAATGTGTTTTAATCCATCTCCTCAGATGGTTTTACTGAGATGTCTTTTCTGCATATACTACAGTTTCTTGGAGCCACAGATTAGAGTTGGATGAATGGTGGATATGAAAAGTGGGTAAGCATCCCTGAAAATGGCTCAACAAGCCCTCACACTAGAGATGATAGCCATTCCTAAAGATCTAACATACACTGCCTTTTAATTAGTTAATCAGCTGGCAAAGGATGATTACTGATGAGGATCTATTTTGGATAAAGAAAAATATATAGATATATATTTTTCTCTTTGAAGGCAAAACATCTCCCAAGTTTTCTCCATGAATTATACAGTAGTTGTGTGTGTGTGTGTGTGTATTCGTGCCCTGCCCATACCCAGCCATCTTCCTCTGAATTCCTTGAAATCTACTCTCTGACCAATGACAGACATCAGATGGCTGATCAACTGACTGATTAGATGATAGAGACAATTCATGATTCCTTTTACAATTTAAAGGGCATAAAACATCATGTGGCTGACACCCCTTGTTTCCTACTTTAGAAGAAATGTACAAAAAATGTTTAGACTTTATTGCTCTTTTAAGAGATACAAAGAAGTTCATCTAGCATTTTTTTTTTTTTGGTGAGGCAATTGGGGTTAAGTGACTTGCCCAGGGTCACGCAGCTAGTAAGTGTCAATTGTCTGAGGCTGGATTTGAACTCAGGTTCTCCGGAATCCAGAGACAGTGCTCTATCCACTGTGCCACCTAGCTGCCCCAATCTAGCAGTTTTGATTAAAATGTAGGGCAATTAGATACAGACTGGTTGAAGGATTAGTCACACACATGTGATCTTAATATATAAGCTTAGCAATACCAGAGTCACTTGAGATAGAGGGATTGTAGTCAGTTAAAAATAGTCAGTTATCAAGGGAAAAAAAAACACAACAGCTTTTGAAGGGGAATCACTCTTTTACTTGTACTTTATATCTCATTCATAGTGCATCAAAGAAGTTGGGTGGGTGAGTGATTCTTCTCCTATCCTCCATCTCCATCACCAATGGTATTTTGCAAAGATATCACAAAGGAGAAGATACAGAACTCTGTAAAATCTAGCTGTAAAATTAAATTAAGCTATGTAGAGTGGTTTGCCATTGAACATAGTGCAACAGCATGTCTATCTAGAGTGCTGTGCTCAGGGGTAGTAGCATAAGAAGACAAAAAGAGTAGTCATTGTTATATGAGAAGTGTTCTTAAATATTACTTGATTTATGGATTTCCTAGGCCACACGTGATGTCTATGTTAGTACCCCTCCACAAGTGTAAATCATGTCCTTACTCTTCACTTTGAAACTGAGTTTATTTGTAGGAGAGTTGGCCACAAAATTATAAGGAGGGATTACTACTCCTACTCCTGCTAACAGTACCACTACTATTCCTCTTCCTGCTGCTGCTACCTCTTCCTATTCCTCCTCCTCCTCCTCCTCCTCCTCCTCCTCCTCCTATTACTATTACCACTACTGCTACTACTACCACTACCACCCACTACTGCCACTACCACCACTACTACCCCTACTACCCCTAATACTATCACTACAACTACCACTACTATTCCTGTTGCTGCTACTGCTGTTGCTGCTGCTGCTGCTACTACTACTACTACTACTGTCTGTCTATGTTATTTTAGCATCTGTCTTTGCTTTAATCTAATTGGGTCAAGTAGATGATGTTTTGAGGTGAATACACCAATAGGGGACTTATGAGCTATTGTTATAGGGTAATGAACACATAGAGAACCTTGAACATTGATTTACAACCAGAAAGAAAGTTCAATTTCAGAACAGTAGCCTAGAGAAACTGCTATATTTAACATCACAAGGAGCTGGAAGTTTATAATTGTTTGGTCTCTGAAAATAGATACCTATTCACATCATCTTTAACTTAGGAATTAGAGGAGGACTTTAGTGGAGATCCCTTTTATTTATAATAACCAATGACCTTTTCTAGTATTTTTATGATGGCCATTACAGATATTTTTACTATGGCTAATATATGAAGTCCATCTCAAAATATATGACAAAATCACTCCTCCTTTTAGTATATCTGCTTATTAAAATCTTTGGACACAAATAAGCATCCATTAAGTGTGTAGCATATTAGAAAAAGAACATTAGGGTCTAAAAATTCATGTCATTCCCCTAGTGTATTAAATGTCCCTTGGCAAGATACAGTCTCTTGGTCTTAAAAATGGAAAAAAAATACATCATAGTGTTCTGGAAAAAAAACAAAACAGCACTGAATTTTTTAGCTGGGATAATATTGTATAAATATTAGCTTTGCTGGCCACTAAGTTTTAATACTGGGCATGGCACTGAGCTCCTTCCTAAGAAGAAGGATATAGATCTTATTAAATTGTAGCTGTTTTTCATCCTAGGGAAGATGATGTGAACACAAAGGTACTTTATGATATCAAAAATGTCCAAAATACATTAGAAAAAAAGTGATAATGTTGCTTATTAACTCCTAATGGGTGTGTATTGAGTCAACTCTTTTTAATAGAAGTCTAGTGAGTTCCCAGAGACTGTATCCAAGATACGTTAAAAAAATCTAAAAACTTTTCAAAGGGGAAGAATTACATTTTACTTCTCATTATTTATATTGTAATAAAAGAAAAATCTATAAAACATTATTGCTAAAGGTGATGCCTCATTATGCAAGAAATTAAAGTCCTTAAGCATGCAGGCATGTCTCTGTTATTATAATCATCCATAACAAGGGATTCAGAAGAGAAAGGCAGATTGGGGAAATGATATCAGGTTCAGAAGACACTGCATGAGAAAGGGATTTGGATTTTTTTAGCATAAAAATGACAGGCTTCAGGACAGAGATGATGAATGTCTAACAAAGTTGGATTTTATAAGTATGAAATATTTATATATTTACTTAGAAACAAATGCACATACACATATACACTACTCATTACTTGGCAAGAAGTCATCAAAGAAGAAGGAACTCATTATAACTTGAGGCATCCCATTCCATTGCAAGATATCTTTAAGGATAGATAGATAGATAGATAGATGTGTGTGTGTGTGTGTGTGTGTGTGTGTGTGTGTGTATACCCCAGATTTGGGGTAAACACAGTCAGCAAGTTTACGCAGTCTAAGCAAGATGACCTTGGCAAACATCTTCCCAACGACCTTGGCTCTACTGTCAGTGACAACTTGTCACTTTATTCTGAGATCAATCAGAGGATTGGGAAAGCTACTACAAACATGTCTAAGCTTGCCAAGCATGTCTGGGCAAACAGTAAACTGACAAGATGAGCCAAATTTGCCATCTATAGAGCATGCATCCTGAGTACCTTACTGTATGGCAGCAAAACATGGACTGCATACACTAGACAAGAAAAGAAGCTTAACAGCTTCCACATGCGCTGCCTTTGGCTCATCGTTGGCATATCTTGGTCAGATAGGATCACCAACACAGAAGTGCTCCAATGCGCACAACTTCAGAGCATCTACACGCTACTGAAACAAAGATAGCTGCGTTGGCTCGGTCATGAGCACCGCATGCAAGACAGGTGCATTCCTAAAGACCTACTTTATGGCAAGTTAGCCCCAGGCCAAAGACTTGCTGGATTCCCCTAGCTTCTCTACAGAGATGTATGCAAGCAAGACTTGAGGGTTCTGGGAATAGACACTGGCAGCTGTGAGGAGATGGCCAAGGACCATGCCTGATGGAGTTCAGTACTCAGAGGCAGCTTGCATGCAGCTGAGATGGGCCTCCAAGCTCTGGAGCAAGAAAAACGAATGAGACATAGGAACCAATGGGCAACAGAGAGCACAGTTTTCCGATGTCCTCGTTGCGGCAGGAGCTACGGGGCTCCCTTATCAGACTGCACAGCCACACTGTGGCCTGTGGCTCTTCAAGGTGCTGTTCCATGGTCATCTGCGACTGGCAGAAGCCCACTACCACTACATATGTACCCACGCATAGATATACACATATTCATATATATATATATATATATATATATATATATACTTCCATAACATATATTTAATGGAATGTTATAAACTTAATCAAAAGTATTTTAGAATATAAAGGAATGTTGAAGGAGAAAATTGCCTAGCTTTATTTACCTACATAGAGAGAAACTTTTAAGAGCAGAAATCTTAGAGAAAAAAAAATAACAATAGAGAAATTGAGAATTTCATTGGGATAGGAGGAAAGAATGAATAAGCATATATTATGCCCCTACTATGTATTAAGTACTCTGCTAATCACTTTACAAATATTATCTTCTTTAATTTTCACAACAACCCTTGGAGATTATCTACATTTTACAGTTGAGTTAATTTAGGCAAAGAGAAGTTAAATGACTTGCCCAAGGTCAAAAAGCTAGTAAGTGAGGCTGGATCTGAACTTATATATTCCAGACACCAAGTAGTATACTCCACCCACTATACCAACTCCTTGTCTCATTGGAGATAAACTAAAAACAAAAAATCAAGTAACAACACTCATACCTTTAGCTGACTAGAAATATATGCATATCATATGTACAGCAGTCAAGAAACAGAGGTGATTGTAACTCAAGAAGACAAATTGGATCTCACAGATTTGGTAAAGTGAGGTTCATTATTACAATATAGTTCAGGAAGGGTAGGCCTTCTTAGAAAATCACAAAAACAATGAAAACTGAAAAAAAAAATAACAGGCTATTTCAAAGAGGCATGCAATGGGATACCATTGTATATTAACAAGATATATTCATGTGTGCAGACCCAAAAGTCAGTATCAGGAAGCACATTGGATAATATTTATGTGAAGATCAATAGAAGCAGAGACAGAAAAATATTTTCATCATAATATATTACAGAACACCTGGACAGAAAGAGGAAATTGATGAGTACTTCAGGAAACATATTACAAGCTTGACACAGAGGCAAGATATAGTAATGACAATTCATTTCAATTATCTGGATATCTGATATAGCTTTTTCTACTCTAGGGAAAGAAGTTAATAATATTTCAGATGGGGTTCCTAATAATTTAATCTTTCAAAAGGTGAAGAAAGCTGTAAGGATAATTGCTATTCAGAAACTTATTCTAACCAACATGGAATAGCATGTTGTTTCAATAGGCATAATGGGAACCTTGGAGTTAAGAGAATAAATCATCTGAATATTTTTGATAGAAAAGAAAAAGACAATTGAACATTGTCTGACCAGCATCTTAGGTGTGGGAGTTATTTCAAAAGAGTAGAATGAAGGATAAGAAGAATGTCATGCTAAAATTATACAGCAGAATTTAACTCAGGGAGAAAGAAAACTTCTCAAAAATGAATTCTAAAGACACAAAAAGCAAAAATTTAGATGGAAAACATTAGTAAATATCTAGGAAGTATAGTGATAATCACACCCAGCATGACTTTACCAAGGTCAGGTCATGTCAGATTAAACACATTTCCTTTTTTGACAGGGTTATTAGAATGTTAAATGAAGAGATGGTATAGGTATATTATCTAGATTTTAGCAACGTGGTTGATAAATTATCTCATGCTATCCTTATGCAAAAGAGATTAAAAAATTGGGCTACACATAAGGACAAACTGATGAATTTGGAACTCTTTGAATGTCCAGGTTCAACTAGTAATAGTAATAATAACAGTTAGCCTTTATGTAGCACTTTATGGTTTGCAATGTGTTGTATAATATCTTTTTCATCCTCGCAAAAATCCCGAGAGATAGGTGCTATTTTCCCACTTTAAAGATGAAGAAATTGAAGTAGAGAGAGGTGAAAAGACTTGCCAAGTCTGACATGGCTACAAACAGTCTCAGGCAGTTCAGTCTTTGCTCATCTCTGGGCAGCTTGGTGCTGCAGTGGATAGAGCATGGGCCATGAAGTTTGAGGATCTGAGTTCAAATTTCACCTCAGATACTTACTAGCTGTGTGACCCAGGGCGAGTCACTTAAACTCATTTGCCTTAAATCATACAGGGTCATCTCCAGTTGTCTTGATAAATACCTTACCAATGGACCCAGATGACTCTAGAGGAAAGAGGGAAGTTGGTGACCTTGCACAGCCCTCCCTCACCCAAAAATCCAATTCACTGCAGGTCATAACATCACCCTGATGTCACAGTCCTCTTCGAGAATGAAGGACAAACAGCAAAATTTCCTTATCTTTATTCACCACTCTATCTAGCTGCTTCTAAGTCATTCATTTTCAATAATAATAATAATAAGGAAAATAGATCTCCACTAAAGTGGCTTACTGATCTGTGCCCACCACTATGATGTTTAACAACATATATTTTTGGCAATGAATAAGATCAAATACTAATCATATAATAATAGCTAGCATTTATATAGTATTTTAGGTTTGCAAGGCTGTTTACAAATATCTCATTTTATGTTATTAAAAAGCCTGGTGAATGGTTCCCATCATTATCCTCATTTTACATAGGATGACACTCAGGTTAAAAGAAGATAAGTGTTTTTTTTCAGGGTCATGCAGTGATTAAGTATCTGAAGCCAGATTTGATCCCAGGTCTTCTGATTCTAGGTCTCTTACTCTATGCATCGCATCACCTAGCTGTATCAATGGCAGCTAGAGGCTTAGAAGGCATGCTTATCAAATTTGCAGATGACATAAAACTATGAGAAATAAGCTATCCTAGATGATAAAGTCAGAATCCATAAAGGGTTAGAAAAAAATAAGACCGAATTAGCAACACTAAATTTAACAGTTATGTCAGTTAGCCCTTCCACAATGCAACTTTTCCCATCATTGTTTCAATATATTTTGGGTAAGCACAAGATATTAAATGGGAATTTTTTGAGAATTCTGAAGAAGTCAAAGGAGGCATGTGAAGCCATTAGATGATGCAGAAAATATTTATATAAAATATATGTATATGATTGTATAATAATAAAAGGTTTTAATATTTTAAGATAATAATCCAGACTTCTTCTTTGGTAGAAAGGGAAGGCCAAAAAAAATATGTAGATTTTTGTACATCACATTGGGAGTGGGGGTAGGGTGTGAGACCACACCTCTAATCCCTGTGGATGGGATATATTCAATTTAAAGTCAAACAAGAGAGATCAAAAAATCAACTTACAGGGGCAGCCAGATGGCACAGCTCATAAAGCACCAACCTTAGATTCAGGAAGACCTGAGTTCAAATTTGCCCTCAGATACTTGACACTTAACAGCTGTGTGAACCTGGTCAGATCACTTAACCCTCATTGCCCCACAAAACAAAAATAAAGAAAAACAAAAACAAACAAAAAAGAAAGAAAGAAATCAACTTATAAACAACAAGGCATAAAAGAATGCATAGGCAATAGTTAATTTTTAAAAAAGAAAAATCTTGAGCCTTTAATGAATTGAAAGCACATATGATACAATAGTGGGATATTACCACCAAATAAACATAACAACCTACTGGAATATTAGGTTGGAATAAGAGGGACATGACTTTGGATAATAAAGGAATCACTATTGCCTATTCACTTAAAAGTTATCAAGTCCAACTTCCCAATTTTTCATATGACGAAATTGAAATTTGAAACCAGGATTTGGAGTTAATGACACCAAATCCAGTGTTCCAAATACTACATTTTTCATCTGCCTCATAAGAAAATGAAGCAGATTGACATTATTTGTTCTCTTAAAATGCTGATCTTAAAACTCCTTAATTTCTATATCTTTGTTGTTGTTTGTTTTATGGAGAGGTATCCTAAATTTAAAAAAAAAACCCTCTCCATGTGGTAGATATCTTTCTTTTTTTAGGGAATCACAGGAAAGCTCAGGAAACTTCCTGGCATCTCTCCTGATCTATCTATCTATCTATCTATCTATCTATCTATCTATCTATCTATCTATCTATCTATCTATCTATCTATCTATCTATTATTTATTTGTTTGTTTGTTTGTTTATTTATTTTTTTAGTGAGGCAATAGGAGTTAAGTGACTTGCCCAGAGTCACACAGCTAGTAAGTACTAAGTTTCTGAGGCCGGATTTGAACTCAGGTACTCCTGACTCCAGGGCCAGTGCTCTATCCACTGTGCCACCTGGCTTCCCATCATTTTTTTAAAGGAAGGAATAATAAAAAAGAGAATTATTTTTCCAGCTAACTGCAGTAACATTTGTTTTGAAGTAGAACATTTACTAAAAGTGCTATCTTTAAGGGAAAAATAAAACATATACAAGCCACTAATGGCTGCCTTTTAAACTTACTATATTAAATCGCAATTTCATCATATGTACAATAATGCCATTTTTATTCAGTGTCATTTATGTTGATGTTCAGTTGTGTTTAACTCATTATGACCTCATTTGGGTTTTCTTGGTAAAACACTGGAGTGGTTAGCCATTAACTTTTCCATCTCATTTTATACATAAAGAAATAGGAGCAAATAGTTAACTAAATTTTGCCTCCTTCCTCCCTCCCCCATATCTGAAGCTTTCCTCTTTAAGTCCTGAAACATTGTATTTTATGTGTTTGTTCAGTATCATTCTTGCATGTATTTCATACATCTATTTTGAAAATATTTCTATCTATGAGCTAATGATTCTGTGTTCTGGCCCTGGCTTTGCCACTAACAATGTAAGTGATAGGACAATCCTTTCATTTCTCTGGATCTCACCTATCAGACTGGGACAATGTTGTCTGACCGCCATAAAAAAACTTAAGAACTGGAAGAGACTTTAGTATACATGTAAACTAGCCTTCTCATTTGACAGATGAGAAATCTGAGGTTCAGATATATTAAATGTTTTACTAATGGTGATTTAGTAAATAGCAGAAAATCAAAACCTTTTGTCCCTCAGTCCAGTGATTTTTCCACTAAAGCATCATAGAATTTCAGGCTTTAAATAGATCTGTATGGTTGTCTAGTACAACCCCAAAATATTTTGCAAATACCCCCAAATACCCTCATTTAAGACAATTCCCAAAATAATCCTCACTACTCTCTACTTGGCAAGAAGTCATCAAAACAGAAGGAACTCATTTTTTTTTTTTTTTGTGAGGCAATTGGGGTTAAGTGATTTGCCCAGGGTCACACAGCTAGTAAGTGTTAAGTGTCTGAGGCCGGATTTGAACTCAGGCACTCCTGACTCCAGGGCTGGTGCTCTATCCACTACGCCACCTAGCTGCCCTGCAATATATCTTTAAGAATTTGAAAGATTTTCCTATCGACCTGCTTCTTTGTGACTCTTTTTTTTTTTGGGGGGGGGGCTTTGTGTTCTTAGTCCTGTACACTTGGGTTAAATAAAAAATACTTATCCTTCTTGAACATGGTAGACTTTCAAGAACATGGTGCCAGGTACCATGGATTACCCTTTTCATAGTTCTTTTCTCCAGGTAAACCACCCCAAAGTGTTTTAATCATTATGTGGCATAAGTTCAAGACCTTCAGATGTGTATTACCTGTGTGACCCTGGGCAAATCACTTAATTGAATCATGTCTCGTTTTCATCATCTGCAAAATGGAGTTGAACTGCATAGTTTTAAGACTCATTTTAACTCTAAATTTATGTTCCTATGAACTTTTGCCACCCTATTTGTTCTCTATTTGTCTACTTTCAGATTATGTGTCTTTTTTTGAGATATAATATCCAGAATTGAATATAATAATTCCTTCCTTTCTTTTCAGAGCATATAAAATCTTAGAATCAAGTCATAAATCATGGATTTATGGCCTAAAGTAACCTCAGAGGCCATCTATTTCAACCCTTTCATTTTACAGAAAAGGAGTAAAACTAAGGCCCAAGAAACTTATCCTAAGGGATGTAGGTCATAAGTAGCTGAAGTAAAATTTAAGTCTAGGTCAGAATGCCAAAACTATTCTTTCCATTTATATCATCTCCTTATAATGCAGCTCATGATCACATTGGCTTTCTTTGGCTGTCTTAATTACTTGATTGAAATATATTAAATTTAAAAAAATATATTAAATTTGCATCCAATAATGTGTCCAGATTTTTTTTATTGAATTTTTAATTGAAAACATAGCAACCACCTTGAATTCAATTAAGTAAAGATTTGTTGAATACCTAACATGACCTAGGAACAATGCTAAGCACTAGGAATGCAAAAAGAGGCAAAAGTCCCTGCCTTTAAGTAGCTTACAATCTAAGGATGGAGACAACATGCAAACAAATATATATGAACCAAGCTGTAGACAGAATAAATAGAAACTGAGTAAAAGACAGAAAGCACTAGAATGAAGAGAGGTTAGCAACGACTTCCTGTAGCAGGTAGGATTTTAGTCAGTACTTAATGGATAGGAGGTCAGTAATAAGAATGGAGAAGAGAGAGAATTCTAGAAATAGGGAAAAGCTAGAGAAAATATCCAGAGCCTAGAAATGGAGTGTAATGTTTATGGAACAGCTAAGAGTCCAATATCACTGGATTCTAGAGTATTTGTTGGGAAGTAAGGTGTAAGAAGACTGGAAAGGTAGGAAGTGGCTAGGTTCAATACATACATATCAACATATAAAGAACAAGATAAAGGCTTATGTATGAAACTATTTCTGTTATGTATATTTAAACTAAATATCTTTCATATATACACATATACATAACATACATACATATACATGCATACATATGCATATACACAGGCATATTTGTTACATATACATGTAGGTAAATATATAATTTAAGAAAGTAATAACACTTTTTCTTTGTGTCCACTTCCCTTTTTTTTCTTCTATGCTTTTCTACGAACATATCTTTTCTAGATAAACTGATACCAAATATTGCATTTCTTTATAAAGTCTAAGTGTATGACTATAAATTTATTCCTAGCAGATTTCATCTTCTGAGATTCAGCCCACTGTTCTATCCTGTCAATATCTCTAAAAATCTATCAGAATACATGCACAAAATTGGATTTAAGTGAGGCAGAGGTACACAAAGTCATCAAAGTCCAGTGGCAAGACAAAAGTCAATATGACTAGCCATTCCCAAGCATGCAGCATATGACCTAAGTGTCTTCAATATCAGACAATAAGCACTCCACAACACCTCCTTCAGCTGCCTTCATGATTGTTGAAACACATTATTCTCATCTATTCATCCTCCTAGGGAAGTCTTCACATGCTTTGGGTAGACATTCCCATGACCTAACAACAGGTTTGAGTTCTGTCAGTTAACCTCAAACTGGGTTAGCCCATCTGCCAAGATGGTTTACTGAAGTGTAGCAAATGAGAATAATTCTTGGAGTCATAAATTAGAGTTGAGTGCCAGGTAGATACCAAACAAGGGATTGGCAATCCTTCATACCACTGGTGTTAGTCCTCTTTGAACACCCCTACATGCCTCAATTCCTGGGTTGCAATAACAAAGATTATTTTTTCAGGAGAGGGAATTTTTTTTTCTCTGCCAACCTAAACAAAACAGGACTGGTCAATTGTATATGATACACAGTTGTACAAAATGAAAAACAATATCCTAATCATAGACTCAGAGTAGGAAGAAAACCCCAATAATCCTTATTCTATCATACAGTTGAATAGATATTTGTTCTACAATATTCCTAACAAGTGGTCAGCTCATTCAGCCCTTGCTTAAAGACTTCCAGTTTCAGGGTGGGAGTAGGAGGTATAGTAAATGATCTTACAAGGCATTCCACCTTTTAGAAACTATTACTCTTAGAAAGTTTTCTTTTTCTTTATATTATATATAATTGACTTCTTTGCCATATTTTTGTTGTTCAATTGTTGCAATCATGTCCAACTCTTCATGACCCCATGGACCTCTGTCCTTGGGGTCTGCTTGGTAAAACTACTGGAATAGTTTGCTATTTCCTTCTCCAGTAGCAAACAGAGGTAAGTGATTTTTCAGAGGTCATATAGGTAGTAAGTTTCTGAATACAGATTTGAACTCAGGTCTTCCTGACTCCAAGCCCAGTGCTCTATTCACTTCACCACCTAGCTTCCTGTTTTGTAATAATTAAGAATGGAGGATAACAATCAACCGTAATAGTAGCTTGTTTTATTGCATTTTACATAGATTAGTTCATTTAATTTTCATAAGAATACTGTTCTGTCTATAAAACTTATCCTATTATATCCATTTCACCAAGGAAGAAATTGAGAATCAAAGAGGTTATGCCAATGTGTATAATTAATAGAGTTCATACATTTCATACAGATCTTCCATATGCTAAATAAACATTTCCTATCCAAAAATCATAATACTTCCCTAACATTTATCACTGAATCTCATTCTGTCACCTTGCATCAAGAAGAATATGTCCCAGGGGCAGGTAAGTGGTCCAGTGGATAAAGGACAGGCCCTGGATTCAGGAGGAACTGAGTTCAAATCCAGCCTCAGACAATTGAAACTTGCTAGCTTGACCCTGGGCAAGTCATTTAATCTTCATTTCCCCACCAAAAAAAAATACAAAGAAGGGCATTTCCAATATATCTTCAACAAGAACAATGACAAAAATTATATTACTTGAAAATGTCTATCATAGAATACCACTCCCTTCAAGTCTTTTGTACTTTTGGCTAATTACTCTGAATCCCTTCAACTTCCTCTTCAACTCTTATTATCTTAGCCATTCTCAAGTATCCAAAAGCTTTTATAAATCCTTCATACAATATGGTGCCCATAAGTATGCATAGTATTCCAATTGTGGCTTGACTCAGGAAGCATTTAGTGGGACCATCACCTCTTCACTCTAGACATGCTGCACCTCTTACTTTGGAAGAAGAGGGACTTTTCACATAGATGGAATCTCAGAGTCATGAAATATATGTATTTATGAATCACATTATCTTTGGTCTTATGTTATTTCCCTTGGGAGATGACTTTAAATCATATCAATGCCAGCAGGAGATAAGAAACAATTTTGCAATTCTTTAAATAGACAAGAATTATTATTCCAAAAAAGACACTAAAGGCCCATCCAATTACTTATGGGAAAGTATTGGCATCCATAATGACATTCTGTCTCAAATACAGAAATGGGCACATGTGTGTACACGTGCACACAAAACAAAACAAAGAAAGGAACAACAACAATAACAATGACAAATGTGACCTTATAATTTTCTAAATTCCCTGAAAGGACTTTTAACATCATGCCAAGCAGATCAGGTGTCAATGCCTTTTACTAAGCCTAGACTTAATTTTATCCCTGCAGTGAAATTATACCTTTGCCAGAAACAGAGGGGATTAATGGAGGATTAACAAGTAAGAAAGGCAACAATCCCAGGAAAAATGGAGCAAGGAGAGGTGCAAACTCATAATTCCTTTCCAGGAATCAATTGACTGATCAGTACATTGTCCAATCAATAAGTCAGTTAAAAAGCAATTAAATACTTTCTTATATTACATGCATGCTTTTAAGTTCTGGGATACAAAGAAAGATAAAAAATAAGATTCTTAGCCTCAAGGAACTTATATTCCAATGGAAGACATGTAAAAAACATACATGATAGGGATAGAGTACATTAAAAGAAATCTGTGAATAGAAAGTTTAAAGCCTAAAATCTATCAGATATCAATGGAATTTGATTGAAATGGCAGGAGCTGGTGTGTGTGTGTGTGTGTGTGTGTGTGTGTGTGTGGATTGTTTGTTTGTTTCACTCTCCCCAACAATTACCACTGTGACTGGAATGTAGTATTTGAAAAATGCTTTACTGAATGAATGGATGAAATAATATGGTGCCAAGGGGATAAGGCATGAAAAACAAATCTGATTTTAGGAAGAGCTAAGCAATAACTCCAGAAATACCACTAAGAGCAGAGTCAGGAGAATACTAAGTTGAATCTCTGTTTATTGAATGATGAAAATTCATCAAAAAATTCTTCAAAAATCATCCCCATACGTTCTGATTTTGTAGGATTGGAGTAATATTTACAATTACTCCCCAGTAGGCTAAAAACCATGGTATTTCCTTACACATAAGTTGTTTTGTTTGTTTGTTTTGTTTTGTTTTTTCTACTAAGTTACAAGTTTCATGTCAGTAACATGAGAGGAATGTTTCTTCCTGTAATGGGAAATATGCAAAAGGTCCTAGGCTGTGGCAAAGTATTCTCTCAGAACCAAAGTCCTTCTAGCTACTCATCTCAGTAGCATTTAGCTAGGCTTCTTGGCCAGTCCCTGGACTTTGTTCTCCAATTTCCTTGACTGGAATCCTGAATCTGCTACCCAAATTTTCTTCTTGCATCCTGGACATAATACTGTACTCTGCTAACCTTCAATACTGCCTGATCATTTAAAAACTTCTTAAATATCAAGTCTCTAGATTCAATGCTTGCCTCAACCTTCACTATTCATGAGTTCACATGCACAGAGGCAAAGATGTCAAGTGGATAGAGAACTGATCTCAGAGACAGAGTGACTTGGTTTCAAATTGTGCCTCTGACAAATCATGGCTGTGTAATTTGAGACAAGTCTCTTAACCTTTCAGTGCTCTAAGCCTGGAAGGTACATACATATAAGAGTTCCTTCTTATAGTGAAAAATACAGGTCTAGTGCCTATTCATGCCATATATAAACATTCTGTAGAGAGGGTTCAAAGGGTGAAGTTGAGGGGCAAACCATGAGTCACAAAGACTTAAGCCCTGGGTATGTTTCTTGTCCTTTGTGAGGGCTCCTCTCACACATCAAGGACTTAAATGGTGATGTAATAGCTTTAAAAACCAAAGAAGATCCAGCCCAGAACTGTATAAACACATGGCCAGAGTGGACCTTGCTTAAAAAATGACGTTGGAGCTGACATCAGAACAGCATCAGTTTTGGACTGTTTCTTCTTATTTTTTCCCTTAAATCCAGAGAGAACTAGGGCTTACATTTTATAGCTAGCTCTGGTGACTTACTTGGAAGTTTTTTCTAGATGCTGTCTCACTACTATATTTTCTGTTATTTGATTTCCCAATAACCCGCTTGATCTCTGCACTACTGTCTTATCACTTAGGAAGTAAAGGCATCCAAGGAACCAAAGATACTGAAGCTTTCAGACAATGTTTCAGACTGCTTTGGTTCAACGCAATAAAAACATAATATTCAACTACTATGTACCAGATGGGGCATATAGGTGGCTAGTGTCCGGTCTAGATTCAGAGAGACTCACCTTCATGAGTTCAAATATTGCCCCAAACACTAACTAGCTGTGTTATTCTAGACATGTTGCTTAACTGTGTTTGCCTCAGTTTCCTCATCTGTAAATTATCTAGAGAAAGAAATGTCAAGCAGCCAGAGTATCTTTGCCAAGAAAACCCTAAAATAGGGTCACAAAGAGTTGGACATGAATGAAAAAGAACTGAACAACAAGAAAAAACATGATAGGAACTTTTCTAAGCACTGTAATTACAATAGTGGAGATACAATAGTCCCTGATCTCAAGGAGCTCCAATTTAATGTTAGGAAAATAGCACTCCTAAGGAAATTCAACCTTTGGACTGCAATACTGAGTGTTACGAGGTAAATCTTGGTGCATAACTTCAATCTCATTTGATTTAAAGTTTAGTTTATTGCATTCAGTCCTTTTTAGACATGGAGAAAAGCTACTTGTCATCCTCAAAAGAAAAAAAATACTAACTAAATATATTGTTGTTGTTGTTGGGCTGTCCTAAAAGTCTTAGACTGAAATTTAAACTAAGATTTTTGAAATATTATTTTCTTGCTACTCTGCTTAGCCTTGGAGAGAGTGGATACTAGAATTATGTGAATATGGTGGTAAGCTGAGGAAGAGCTCTATAATTAACTCCCCAAGTAGTTGTTTTTTATACTGAATAAATACAAGAAAATATTGAAAGGCAAACTTTCTGAGCCAAATAAACTGTTTCCCCTCCTATGTCTTTGACTTTGATCCAATCATTTTTCAGATGTACTGTCCATTTATTAGAATGTATTGAAATTTCTTAGTGGAATACCACAGAGCTACTTGATAAGCCAAACTAAGAGATGTAATTGCATTTGGGAGATCAATTCATTTCTAGTGCTATTTTCTTGAAGACTGGTATTTACCAAATAACTGCAAAGAGTGGAGTTGTTTAATTATACCAAGTGAATTTGGGTCCAGAGATGGGAGAGATCAATTCAAAAAGAAATAATAAATCTTTATAGCCGGACAGTCTGTCCAATTAAGTAGATTTCCTCCTCCTGGAGTTGCATTTCAAATTAATGCTTGTACATTAAACAGCCCTACTGCTGGATGATAGGATCTTATCAACTTAATGCATGTTAACATCAACATTATTAAGATTCTACCAAAGAGAAAATGCTGGGAAGGCAGACATGACTGAGCATTTAGCATTAGTCTTGATGACAATATTTCCATAGCAGGACTCAAGTTCCTATTACTTTATTTTCGCTTTTACAGGTAAAGACCACAGATACTCATCAATCAACTATGTAGTTGCCGATTGTTGTTCCTCAACATTCCTTTATCACTTAGATGGAAGAGTAAATATTTTTTTCTCCTCTGGTATCCTTAAAAGTTTAGAAATAGGGGGCAGAGCTAAGATGACAGATAAAAGGCAGTGACCTGCCTGACCTGTCCCAAAGATTCCTCCAAATACCTTCAAATAATGTCTTAAGACATCATGAATCGCTGGAGCAGCAGAAATCACAAAATGACATGGATAAATACTTTTCCATCCAAAGACAACTTAAAACGTCATTAGGAAAGGGATTTTGCATCAAGGTGAGAGTGGAGTGTAGCCCATTGTGGGCCGTGCCAGCACAGCCATAACCCCAGTGCCAGGAAACCAGAAACAAACCTTGATGGCCTTGGAATTAGCAGCAGGAGCTGCTGCTTCTGGAACTCAGCTTATAGACAGTAAGGGGGTTGAACAATTAGCCAGAAGGTGATTATAGGGATCTGTTAGCTAGCACTGAAGTAGGTCTTTATTGTTTTACCCATACTTATATCCAGGTCACAGTTTTGGGTAGTGGTCTCACATCTAGGAGCCAGAGAAGCACAAGCAAAGCTTACAGTCACAGTAGAGCAGGACTCTGTTCATAGTTCCAGGGCAGAAAAGCAGGCTTGTAGTTGCTTGCAGACCAGAGCACAGGCCAGAAGAGTAGGAAGTATACCTCTCCTTAGATGATAACACCTTGGAAGAACTAAAAACTTACAAATTCCTAGAAGTACCTCTGAAGATAGCTGCATAGCTCCCCCCACCAAATCTTGGGAATGTGCACCCTCTACCCTGGAAGCAGTATCCCACTTTAAGAAAGAGTTAAAAGTCAAGAAATAGGCTGGGAAAATGAGCAAACAGAAAAAAATTCAAACCCTAGATGAGCAAGTAGAAAAAAAAATGCTGAACCTAGAATGTTTCTATGGTGACAAGGAAGATCAAAATACATACAAAAAAAGAATAAAACAAAGTCAAAGCTCATACATCCATAACTTCCAATAAAAATAACAATTGTTCTCAGGCCAAAGAAGTATTCAAAGAGAATTTTGTAAATAAAGTAAGAAAAGTAAAGAAGAAAATGAAAAGAGAAATGAGAGTGATGCAAGAATATCATGAAAAAAAGTCAACAGCTTGATAAAGGAGACACAGAAAAAAAAATGCTGAATAAATTAACACCTTAATAGGCCAAATGGTAAAAGAGGTATAAAAAGCCAGTGAGGAAGAGAATGTGTTGAAAAGCCATCGTATTCCATACAATTTCTTTTTCCTGTTTACCTTTTTAGGCTTCTCTATAGTCTTGCATTTTAAAATGAAATTTTCTATTCACCTCAGGACCTTTCATGAAGAATACCTGAAAGTCCTCCTTTCAATGAATTCCCATTTTCCCCTGAAGTATTATATTTAGTTTTGCTGGGTAGGTGATTCTTGGTAGTAATTCCAGTTCCTTTTCAATCTGGAATATCACATTCAAAGCCCTCTGATTCTTCAGTGTAAAAGCTACTAGATCTTGAGTTATCCTATGTGACTCCATAATATTTGAAATGTTATTTTTTATTATTTTTCTGACTGATAGAAATATTTTATCCTTGACCTTGGAGCTTGGGAATGATATACACAGTCAAATGTATATAGCAATCTATGTTGCCCTGAAGAAAAGAATGAAGGGAAGGGGATGGGGGAAGGGGAGGGATTGATAGAAGGGAGGTAAGTTTGGGAGAGGGATCAGGCAGAAGCAAAACAATTTTGAGGAGAAACAGGGTGAAAGTAAATAGAGAACAGAATAAATGTACAGGTGAGGAAATAAGGTGAAGGGAAATATAGTTAACAATTGTAATTTTAAAAAAACATTAAGCAAGTTTGTATAAAAAGTCCTCATTGGGAGGTGGAGCCAAGATGGCAGAGAGAAGCTAGTCTTAAGCGCTAAAATTCTAGCTAAACTATCTAAAATATCTAATGAGTGGTTGCCAATAAATTATAAGCTTTAGCAAGAGTTAGACTTTTAAGCATTTATTAAGGAGAATAAGAATTTGGTAAAGAGAGAAAGGCCTAGATTCCTATCTATTAGAGAGTACATTTCTAGCTCCCTTCTCCACCAGCATCCTCAGGAAAAAGCCCCAGTCAGAGCGCCAGGCTCTTCCTTCTTCCTCCCACTAGAAAACGTCACTTCCTGACACCAAAGCAAAGACACATGTTCTCGCCCTCAAAGACCTTCACCTCATGGGTGGAGCTCTTCTACAGTAAGTCTCCTGCAGGTGGCATCATTCTAATCGTTACACTAGGAATTTGGAACCACTGTCAGGATTGCACAGAACCTAGCAGCTTCAACATTAAAGGATTGCAAGGCTTGAAATATGATATTCTGGAAGGCAAAGGAGCTTGGATTGCAACCAAGAATCAACTACCCAAAAAAAACTGAACGTTGTCTTTTGGGGAAAAAGACAGATATTTAGTGAAATAGAGGACTTTCAAGGATTCCTTAAGAAAAGACCAGAACTGAGTAGAAAATTTGATCTTAATAACCAAGAGTCAAGAAAAGTATAGAAAGGTAGACAGGTGGAAAAAGTTATTCAATAAGGTTAAACTGTTTACATCCCTACATGGGAAGATACTCTATCTCTATTTGGTCAGACAAAAGCAGTATACATAGAGGGTATAAATATAATTTTTTTTGATGTGATGATATAAAGAAAATTAAGTGGTGATATAAAGGAGTATATGGGGAGAAGAGGACAGGGGAAGTAGAATGGATTTAATTACATCATATGAAGAGGCACAAAAATTATTACAATGGAGGGAAAGAAGGGAGGCATGAATATTGCTTCTATCTTATACTCTTCTGATTTGGTTCAAAGAAGGAATAACATATGTGCTCATTTGGATAAAGAAATTTAGCTTATTCTTTAGGGAAGTAAAAATGTAAGGGGAAAGGGGAGGCACTTATAGAAGGGAGGGCAGAAGCAGGGGAGAAAAGGGTAAAGAAAAGGGAGGTGACTGATAAAAGGTAGGGAAGATTGAGGGAGCCAGTGGTCAGAAGGAAAACACTGATGAGGAGGAATAGGGTGAAAGAAGAAAAGAAAGAGTACACAGGGGAAAAGAGGATGGAGGGAAATAAATAGTAATTTTAACTGTGAATGTGAATGGTATGAACTCTGACATAAAACTGCTAATAGCAGAGTGGATTAAAAACCATATTCCTACAATACCTTATTTACAAGAAACACATGTGAAGCAGAGAGATCTACACAGATTAAAGGTAAAAGGTTGGAGCAGAATATATTACACTTCATCTGAAGACAAAAAAGCAGGGGTAGCAACCTGTATCTCAGACAAAGCAAAAATCAATTTAATCAAAAGAGATAAGGAAGGAAACTACATATTGCTAAAAGGTACCACAGATAATGAATTAATATCAATACTAAACATGTATGCGCTAAGTGGTATAGCATCCAAATTCTTAGAGGATATGTTAAATGAGTTACAAGAGGAAATAGATAGCAAAACTATACCAGTGGGGGATCCCAACCTTCCCCTCTCAGATTTAGATAAATCTAAGCACAAAATAAATAAGAAGTTAAAGAGGTGAGTAGAATGTAACAAAAGTTAGATAGGATAGTTGTCTGGAAAAAATTGAAAATCATCAGCACATGGCAAATACTCAAAAATTGACCTTGTATTAGGGCAGAAAATCCTCATAGTAAAGAAATAGTAAAGGCATCCTTCTCAGATCATGATGCAATAAAAATTAGATGTAATAAAGAGCCATGCAAAGGTAGACTAAAAATTATTTGGAAACTAAATAATCTCATCCTGAGGAATGAGTGGGTCAAACAACAAATCATAGAAACAATCAATAACTTCCTCCAAGAGAATGACAATAATTTGACATCATACCGAAAGTTATGGAATGTAGTCATGCAGTCAAAGCAGTGCTTAGGGGAAATTTTATATCTCTAAATGCTTACATGAATGAAAGAGAGAGAGAGAGAGAGAGAGAGAGAGAGAGAGAGAGAGAGAGAGAGATCAATGAATTAGTGATTCTACTAAAAAAGCTAGAAAAATTACAAATTAAAAATCCCTAATTGAATACTAAATTAGAAATCCTGAAAATTAAAGGAAAATTAATAAAATTGAAAGCAAAAAGCTATAGAATTAATTACTAAAACTAAGAGCTGGTTTTCTGAAAAATCAATAAAATAGATAAAACTTTGGTTAATTTGATTTTTAAAAAGGGAAGGAGAAATTAAGGCAATAATTATGAGCTATTTTGCCCAAATGTATGCCAATAAATTTGACAATGTAAATGAAATGTATAAATATTTGCAAAAATACAAATTGCCAAGGTTGACTGAAGAGGAAATAAAATCCTTAAATAAACCCATATTGGAAAAAGAAATTGAAAACCCATAAATGAACTCCCTAAGAAAAAAATCTCCAGGGCCACATTGCTTTACAATTGAATTCTGCCAAACATTAAAATAACAATAAATTACAATAATATAAATTTTTTTTTTGGAAAAATAAGTGAAGGGGGCAGCTAGGTGGCACAGTGGATAGAGCACCAGCCCTGGAGTCAGGAGTACCTAAGTTCAAATCCGGGCTCAGACACTTAACATTTACTAGCTGTGTGACCCTAGGAAAGTCACTTAACCCCAATTGCCTCACAAAAAAAAAAGAAAAATAGGTGAAGAATTTCTAACAAACTCCTTTTATGACATAAAGAGTGTGTTGATACCAAAACCAGGCAGAGACAAAACAGAGAAAGAAAATTGTAGAATGATTTCCCTAATGAATATTGAGGCAAAAATCTTAAATAAAATATTAGGAAGGAGATTACAAGTAATAATCAGGATAAAACTCTATGACCAGTTGGGATTTACACTAGGAATGCAGGGCTGGTTCAACATTAGGAAAATTATCAACAAAATGGACCATATCAATAAGAAAACTTACCAAAATCATATGATTATCTCAATACATGCAGAGAGAGCTTTTAACAAAATATAGCACTCATTCCTAAAAAATAAAACAAAATAAATAAATAAATAAAAAATCACTAGAGAGCATAGGAATATGTGGAACCTTCCTTAAAATTATAAGCACTATCTACCTAAAACCATCAGCAAACATTATATGTAATAGGGATGAATTAGAGGCATTCCAAATAAGATCAGGGATGAAACAGGGATGTCCATTATCACCTCTATTATTTAATATTGCACTAAAAATGTTAGCTTTACCAATCAGAGAAGAAAAAGGAATTAAAGGAAATAGAATAGGCAAGGAGGAAACAAAACTATCATTCTTTGCTGATGATATGATGATATAATTAGAGAATCCTAGAGAATCAACTAAAAAAAATACTTGAAACAATTAACAATTATAACAATGTAGCAGGATACACAATAAATACACATAAATCATCGGTATTTCTATGTTTGACCAATAAAGTTCAGCAGCAAGGGATAGAAAGAGAAATTTCTTTTAAAGTAATGGTAGATAATATAAAATAGTTGGGATTCTACTTGCCAAGACAAACCCAGGAACTCTATGAACACAATTACAAAACACTTTTTACACAAATCACATCAGATCTAAATAATTAGAAAAATATCAATTGCTAATCGATAGGCCAAGTTAATATAATAACAATGACAATTCTAGCTAAATTAATTTACTTATTCATTGCCATACCAAACAGATTATCTAAAAAAAATATTTTATAGAGTTAGAAAAAATAATAACAAAATTCATCTGGAGGAACAAAAGGTCAAGAATATCAAGTAACGTGTAAAAAAGTGTGCACAGGAAGGTGGGCTAGCTGTACCAAATCTGAAGTTTTACAATAAAGCAGCAGTCATCAAAACTATTTGGTACTGGCTAAGAAATAGAGTGGTAGATCAATGGAATCAAATAGGCACAGCAGACACATTAGTAAATGAATTTAGTAATGTACTGTTTGATTAACCCAAAGACTCTAGGTTCTGGAATAGGAACTCAGTATTTGACAAAACCTGCTGGGAAAACTAGAAGATATTATGGCAGAAACTAGGTTTAGACCAACATCTTACACCTTATACCAAAATAAGGTCAAAATGGGTACATGATTTATACATAAAAGGTGACACCATAGGTAAATTAGGAGAGGAAGGAATAGAATTTTCTCTCAGAATTTTGGAAAGGAGAATAGTTTATGACCAAACAAGGGATAGAAACTATTAAGAAATGCATTATGGATGATTTTGATTACATTAAATTTAAAAAGTTTTTGTACAAACAGAAGCAATGCATCCAAAATTAGAAGGGAGGCAAACAGCTGGCAAGCAATTTTTATAGCCAGTATTCCTGATAAAGGCTTCATTTCTTAAATATATTGGGAACTCGATCAAATTTATAAGAAAATGCTACTCATTCCTCAATTGAAAATGGTCAAAGGATATGAATAGGCAATTTTCTGATGAAGAAATCAAAGCTATCTGTAGCCATGCGAAAAAAAAATGTTCTAAATCACTATATATTAGAGAAACACAAATTAAAACAACTCTGAGAGATGACCTCACACCTATCAGATTAGCTAATATGACAAAAAAGGAAAATAATAAATGTTGGAGAAGTTGTGGAAAAATGGAACACTAATGCATTGTTGGTGGAGCTGTGAACTGATCCAACCATTCTGGTGAGCAATTTGGTACTATGCCCAAAGGACAATAAACCTATGAATACAGTTTGACCCAACAATGCCATTAATATGCCTTTTTCCTCAAGAGATTGTAAAAATGGGTAAAGGACCCACATGTACAAAATATTTATATCTTCTCTTTTTGTGGTGGCAAGGAATTAGAAATTGAGGGGCTGTCCATCAATTGAGGAATGGCATAACAAATTATAATATATGAATGTAATGGTATACTATTGTGCTGTAAGAAACAATGAGCAGGCATTCAGAAAAACCTGGATATACCTACATGAACTAATGCTGAGTGAGATGAGCAGAATCTGGAGAACATTCTATACAGTATCAACAACATTGTGTTTTTTGTTTTGTTTTGTTTTGTTTTTGTGGGGCAATGAATATTAAGTGACTTGCCCATGGTCACACTGATAGTAAGTGTCAAGTGTCTGACACCAGATTTGCACTCAGGTCCTCCTGAATCTAGGGCCGGTGCTTTATCCACTGTGCCAACTAGCTGTCCCTCAAATTGTGTTTTGATCAACTATGATAGACTTGACTTTTCTCAGCAATACAATGGTCCAAGATAGTTCCAAAGGACTCATGATGTAAAATGTTCCCCAAATCCAGAAAAAAATAACTGTGGAATCTAGATGCAGATTCAACCACACTATGTCTACTTTTTTGGTTTTCTTTTTTGAGATTTTTCCCTTTTGTTATGATTTTTCTTTCACAGCATGACTAATGCAGAAATGTTTAATGTGATTGTACATATATAACCAATAGCAGATTGCTTGTTGTCTTGGGGAGCGGGCAGAAAGGGGAGGGAGGGAGAAAAATTTGGAACTAGAAATCTTATAAAAACAAATGTTGATAACTATTTCTACATGCTACTAGAAAATAATAAAAATACTTTTATGATTAATAAAAACAAAGTAAAAGGCCTCATTTCTCAAACACATAGAGAACTTATCCAATTTTATTAAAATAATAGCCATTCCCCAATTGATAAATGATTAAAAGTTATAAAGATTTTTCATGTGAAACAATCATAGCTCTCCATAGTTATGTGGGGAAAAATGTTCTCCTTATTTATTAGGATGATGAGAGTCAAAACAATCCTTAGGTACCGCCTCACACCTATTATATCAGATAATAGGATAGCAGAGGAAAATGACAAATGCTATAGGGGATTTGGGGAAAATGAGACATTAATACAATGTTGCTGGAGTTGTAAACTGATTCAAACATCCTATAGAAAAATTTGTAAATGGGGGTAGCTAGGTGGTGCAGTGGATAGAGCACCAGCCCTGGAATCAGAAGGACCTGAGTTCAAATCCAGCCTCAGACACTTGACACTTACTAGCTGTGTGACCCTAGGCAAGTCACTTAACCCTCATTGCCCCCCCCCCCAAAAAAAAAGAAAAAAAAATGGAACTATGGCCAAAGGACTATAAAAGCATGCATACTCTTTGACCTAAATGATAATAATAATAGGGGGGTATCCAAAAATAGAGTTTTAAAAATGTATTTAAAATTGAAGTGATGCCATTCAATTGGGTAATGGCTGAAAAAATTGTAGGATGAATTTGTGATGGAACACTATTGTGCAAAAGATATGATTGTCAGAATGTTCTCAGAAAAACCTGGAAACATTTACATGAGCTGATGCAAAGTAAAATGTATTGTATACAAAGTAACAGCTATACTGTAAAATGATCAGCTGTGAATGACTTTGCTATTTTTAGTAGTACAATGGTCCAAGACAACTTTTAAGGGTTTATGAAAAATGCTATGCATTTCTAGACAGAGAACTGATAGTGTCTGAATACAGATTGAAGCACATTTTTTTGTTTTTTTTCTTGTTTTTTTTTTCTCCACAACCTGACTAATATTGTAATTTTTTGCCTGACTACACATGTATAATTTATACTGAATTGCTTGCATTCTTAAGGGTGGTGGTGGTGGGGGGGGTTTGGAGGGAGGAAGAGAATTTAGAACACAAAGTTTTAAATATGGACATTAAGGGGGGTAGAACCAAGATGGTGGAGACTTCTGCAATCTCCCAATAAATCCATTGACTCACTCCCAAATAATGCCATAAAACAAACAAACAAACAAACAAACAAACAAAAAACAAAAAACAGAGAAGCCTAACTCACATAAGAATAGAGTGATTCAATTTTCCAGCCAAAGATAGCAACTGGAATTACCTGCTGTTTGCCTGAGAGGATCTCAGCACAAGGTCCTCCAGCCTAGAAAAGACCAAGCCTTCAGTGCCTCAGAGTCTTTGTTGCCAACAGATTCTTCTGAGGCTCAGCTCGTGGGACCAATTAGGGGGTTCATTGGTTGGCCAGGGTGAAATAGCTGCAGTCTCCACTGGAATTGGGGCACAGCACCTTAGTTCTGAACCAGTAGGCTGAATCGAGTGATGGCAGTCCAGTGACACAGCCACACCAGGCTTCCGACCATAGAGAATCAGATTTCAATCACATATCTGCTTCTGGGTTGAGATGAGTAGGCAAAAAAAGCAGTGGATTATCAAAAGATTTGGCGGGGGGCAAAATAGACCAGAATATACCCTCAGAAAAAGATAACCAAGTCAAAGCTACAACATCTAAGTTTTCCAATAAAAAATATGAATCGATCTCAGGCCATGGAAGCACTCAAAGGGGACTTTGAAGAGAAAGTAGGAGAGATAGAAGGAAGATTTAGAGAGATGGAGGAAAGAATGGAAAAGGAAATGAGAGCAATGCAAGAGAGTCATGAGAAAAAAAAGTCAACAGCTTGAAAACCAAATGGGAAAGGATATACAAAAGCTCTCTGATGAAAATAATTGCCTAAGAATTAGGACTGAACAAATGGAAGCTAGTGTCTTTATGAGGAACCAAGACACAATAAAGCAAATCCAATTAAAAAAAAATAAAATAGAAGGCAATATGAAATATCTCCTTGAAAAAAAAAAAACAGCTTACTTGGAAAATAGAACCAGGAGAGATAATTGAAAATCATTGACTACCTAAAAACCATGAACAAAAAAAGAGTTTAGACATCATCTTCCAAGAAATTATCAGGGAAAATTGCCCTGATATTCTATAAGCAGAAGGTAAAATATAAATTGAAAGAATCTACCAATCACCTCCTGAAAGAGATTGCAAAAGGAAAACTTCCAGGAATATTATAGCCAAATTCCAGATATCCCAGGTCAAGGACAAAATATTTTAAGCATATAGAAAAAAGGAAGTCAAGTACTGTGGAGCTACAGTAAGGATAACACAAGATCCAGTAGCATCTACAGTAAAGGACCGGACGGCATGGAATATGATATTCTGGAAGGCAAAGGAACTGGGACTACAACCAAAAATCACCTACCCAGTAAAACTGATTATAATCTTTTAGGGGGGAAATGGGACTTTGATGAAAAATAGGACTTTCAGGCATTCATGATGAAAAGACCTAAACTGATTAGAAAATTTGACTTTCAAATACAAGACCCCAGAGAAGCATAAAAAGGTAAATGGGAAAAAGAAATCATGACTGATATTAAAAGATTAAACTGTTTACATTCCTACATGGGAAGATAATACTTCTAACTCATAAGATCTTTCTCAGTATTAGGGCAGTTGAAAGGAATATACTTAGACAGAGGGCACAGGTATGAATTGAATATGAAGGTTTGATATCTATAAATCATTTATTTTTTGTTTATCCTTTTGTGGGACAGGCAGGGTGGGGTGGCTTATTTCTGTGGCTGCATATGGGATTGGGGCCTTCTGGTGCAGGGCTGTTGCTTTGTCCACTGTATCACCTAGCTGACCCATGATGACATCTTCAAAATAAAGTTAAGGGGTAAGGAAATGCCATGAAAAAAAGGGAAAGAGAGGTGAACTGGGGAAAAATAGCTCACATAAAAGGAACAAGAAAAAGCTTATGGAGTGAAGGGAAAAATGGAGAATTAGTGTGGGAGTGAGTGAAACTTAGTCTCCTCAGAACTGGCTCAAAGAGGGAATAACATACACACTCAAGTAGATATAGTTCTGAGGGAAAGTGCGAGGGGAAGGAGATGGGGGGGTAGGGAGAGGGAAAGGAAGGAAGGGCAGATTGGGGGAGGGGACAGTAAAAAGCAAAACACTTTTGAGGAGGGATAGGTTGTAGGAAGATAGAAAATAGCATAAATATCAAGGGGAAGGAATAAAATGGAGGGTAATATAGTTAGCAATAGTAACTATGAAAGAAATGATGAGCAGGATGCAATCAGAAGGACATATGAAAAATTCAAACCATCAACAGAGGAAGAACTAATGGTAGCTGAATACAGATTGAAGTATAATTTTATTAGCTCCTCTTTCTAAAGGTATTTTGTCTATTTTCTTTTACAACCTGACTAATGAGAAGATGCTTTGCATAATAGCATATGTATGAATTATATTGAATTGTTGGATTTCATATGGAAGGACAAGGAGAGAAGGAGGGATAAAATTTAGAACTCAAAATGTTTAAAAATTCATGTGAAAAATAATAATGAATAGGAGGAGTTCAGAGAAAAGGGGAAGGACTTAGATGAACTGATGCTGACTGAGAGGAGCAGAACCAGGACAATGGTGATAGACTTGGCTTTTTTTTTTTTTTTTTTTTTTTTTTTTTGCAATGCAATGGTCCAAAACAATTTCAAAGAACTTCATGACAGAAAATTTTCTCAAAATCCAGAAAAAAAGTACTGTGGTTTATGATTGCAGATTGAACAATACTGTTTCTACTTTAGGCTATTTTCTTTTTCCTTCTTTTCTGAGGTTTTCCCCTTGTGCTCTGACTCTTCTTTCACAATATAATTAATGCAGAAATATGTTTAAGATGATTGCACAAATATAAGCTATATTAGTTTGCTTTCTTCTTGGGGAGGAGGTAAGGAAGCGAGGTTGGGAGAAAAATTTGGATCTAAAAATCTTATGAAAACAAATGATGAAAACTATCCTTATATATAACTGGAAAATAATTACATACCAAACTATCAAAAATAAATTAAAATGGACATTAAAAATTGTTTTTACTTGTAAACAGAGAAAAAAATAAATTTCTAAATTAAAAAAAAATGTTTAGCAATGTCACCAAAAATAGCAAAATATGTCATTAGGAGTTTGAAATGTTCAAGATGAAGTTTGATAGTCTATCTTTGATACTACTTCAAAGCAAGATTTTATAACAAAATATCCACGATCATGCTCAAACTATAGTAGACACTCAGGTTTCGGTGTGGTTGTAGTGCGGCAGGTGCCTTTAGTTTTGAGCCTATCATCTAAAATGAAAACCGTGACCTTAGAATTCTGAGTAACATGATCATTACCTTAAAAAGGCAGTATGGTAAAGAACCTCATTAGAAGAAATGGGGACAACAGTAACTCCTATTCTCAGGGTTATTATCAGTATCTGATGAGTGCTTCATAAACTTTAAAGTGCCTTATGAATTGTAACTATTATTAGCACATAAGTCTTGCCTGTGATCCTCAAGTGAGAGGAATGTTTCCATTTTGTCTATGATTCCACAGCATTTTGTACAGTGCTTGGCACATTGGTCTTTAAGATATATTTATTGGTGATTGGTGGATAGAATTAAAGAAAGCCACCTATTTCAGACCTCTTTCCTGAAGTATGCCCCTTCCACTCAACCTCTAACTTGTGGCTTATTAACATTATTGCATTTAATTCAATATATTTTAAAACATCTACTATATGCAAGGTATTCTGTCAGAGTCAGAAGGTACAAAGACAAAATAAATTGGAAAATAATTATAGATCTCAAGGAATTTACAGTCTACAAGGCTTATGCACTAATTACATAGGTAAAATGCGGTATTCTTTGAAAGTAGTGTGCCATGTTATAAAAAGCACTGCTCTTTGACCCAATAGGGCTATTTATGTTCAAGGCTCAGCTCTACTGTGCCACCTATGGAATATACAATATGCATTACATAATATGCATGTATATGTATGTATATATATATGTACATGTGTGTATACATACACATACATATATGTATACACACATTTACACATACATTCATATATTATATATACAATATTTATAGAATTCTGTGTATATATTATGTAATATATACATGTATATAGTATATAATATGTATGTATATAGATATATATAGATATATGCATATATAATGCATATTAACCTCATTGAGTATGGATAATTGCAGATATGATGGATATATATTTTCCATCTCAATGCCTAAATTGGTAGAATATGTGTTTCCTGATGAAATACCATTGTAGCATTAGTGCAGAATATCATTCCTTATTTATACACCATCTATGTTTATATTAAACTATGGGGAAGTATCTGATTTTCAGAAAATACAGAAAATGGGGAATCATGGAACTACAACATTAGGGGTAGAAGAGACTCTAGAGCTTATCTAGCCCAAGGAAACCCCTCATTTTAAATTTAAGGAAAGAGAAGCACAGACTAGTTTTTTTCAGTTAATGACCATCACACAGCTAACAAGTACCAGAGTTACAATTCAGAGTAAGATACATTTCAAATCCAACACTCTCCACCTAAGCATGACAGCAGTGATACTTTACCAAAGGCTGGGGAGATGGGTGTAGGGAGAGAGGGATTGATGTGAAAACCAGAAAGCGACAAAGAAAATTATAACTGTCAAAAGAATTTCTCATCAGTGAAGTAAGAAATCAAGATTGATACATTTTCATTGAAAGGTTAGCTCCAAGTGGTGCTTGCTGACTTCTATATTCCCATCTGAAACTAGAAATCATTAAGTTCAAAGGCTCTCTTCAGTGCATGATAGGGGAGGGGAAAGTGATTGACAGACCCAAGTCAACTTGGGTATGAGATGAGATTCTGGATAAATCAGTGACAGGTCAAGGCATGCATTCTGAGGCTGGAAGTTTTCTGAATTAAAAAAACATGGTGTAGATTCTTATACATGATTTTAAGCAAATACTGGATTTTTATAATTACAGAGTCCCTGAATGTTCAAGTTAGAAGGGTCTTCAAAAGCTATCTCATAACTAAATCTAAAGTTTCTCAAAAGATTGTCCCAAAAGTGATTATCCAACTTACACTTGAAGATCTCCCACAAAGGAGAATTCATTGCCTCCAAAGTCAGACTGTGCCCATTTAAAAGATATCATATTAATTAGAGAGGATTTTTTAAAATGTATCCCAAAATATGTGCTAAATATTTTTTCCATTCCTCTCTAGGTATAAGTGGAACAAATCTATTCCCTCTTCCATGTAATAGCTCTTCATAAACTTAAGAACAACTATTATCTTCCCATCACTGCTTCTATTCAAATCCATCATTCCCAGTTCTTTCAAATGAGGTGCGATGTTTAAAATCTAAATTGTGGTCGCCTTAAATCAGAAGCTTCAGCTCCGCTCTAGCCTAGAGTCCCAGCCTGTTTGGGTTCTTCCTGAAGTCCTCCTCCACAAGCCTGCTTTAATCAGGAACCCCCTAGCAAGCGGTTTGTGGAAGCTTTTTATAGATCTGGAACAGAGGCGGTTCTTACACACTGCTTCAAGGTGATTGGTTGGCGTCATCCAAATCCATTTTCTTTGAAGGCGTTCTCAAGTGGAGTTCACAGTCTAGTTTCTGAGAACAATACCTTCTTAAGGGATAGCCAGGTGTGATTACAATCCAATTAACTTGAAGTAGGCTTAATCAGCAGTCAATCACTCTCACTTGATTCAATCAATATAGATTAATCTCCAGGTGGGTCTTTGAGTATCTGCTAAATCCCATTATTTCATCACAGAGGGGCAACTAGGTGGTGTACATCATAGAGCGAATAGAACACTGAACCTGCAGTCAGAAAGACTAGAGTTCCAATCTACCCTTCAATACTTAGTAATTGTCTGACCTTAGTAAATTCACCCTCTCTCTGACCCACTTTTCTCATTTTTAGAGTAGAGATAATAATAGTATCTAAGTCTTGCATTTGTTGTAAGGTTCAGATTCGTAAAGTGCTTCACAAACCAAAAGAATATTATATAACAAAATATCATCACCACCATTCATTAGCCAGCTAGGTGACTTAGTATATATAGAGAAGCAGGAAGACCTGAGTTCAAATACGGTCATAGATACTAACTGTATGACCCTGAGTAATTCACTTAACCTCTGTTTGCCTTAATGTACTGGAGAAGGAAATGGAAAACCACTCCAGTATTTTTTTCAAAAACATTTCGTTGTCAGTATGGTCCACAGACTCAATGACAACAAATATCATCGTCACCATCATCCCTACATTGATCCTTACATGATGTCATTTCTAGTCCTTTCATTGCCTTGGTTTTCCTCCTCTGGGAAAGGTGGAGCTTAAGGGATACTAAGAGATCAACTAATTAATCTACTTATTTTACAGCTGTGGAAACTGAGGCTTAGCAAGCTTAATGTATCTGCTCAAGGTCAAACCACTAGAAAATGATAAATGGAGGATCTTAACCCTCTGCCTCAAAATCCAGTACAGATTCATCACTGTCTTCCCTAGAATATATAATTCAGAAATTAACAATATTGGAGAGGTGATATGAACCGAGCAGCATATGGTGGGGCTATCCCTACCCTAGTCTTAGATTATGGCTCTCTTAATACAAATATAGATTGAATTATTTTTTTTTTCCTGACTGGGCAGGCAATAAATCCATTATTCCCAAAGTCCTCAAAACACAAGATACCAATAAAAAGCTGTAGTTCTCTATCACCTTTGAACTTCTGATCAGTTTCTTCTCTTCCTGTCTTCTGGTTTCAAGAAAGACTGAGGACTATATCATCTGTCCTTTTAAGACCTGACTCACTATTCCAGCAAAATTCCTGTCTTGGGAGAGCAGGGTAGCGAAATTGCTAAAAATCACCTCTTCTGCAGAATTTGAAATCTGCCTGCCTGATTTCCTAGAGGAAAGAAAGCCATTTTACTGGAACACACTTTATGTCAACTCTTTGTGTGCTTATAGAGAAAGACCTTTTTTTGTGGTTGTTTTCTCAGAAATCTAAGCTCTCTTCTCTTTGATATAAGTGATGCATGGGATAATTATGTTTTAGACCTGAAAGTGATTGTATGAGTATGTATGCATGCATGTATGTGTGCATGTATGTATTTGGTATGCATGTATGTGTGTACACACATATATGGATGTATACACACAACTTATTCTTGCCCCTCATTTTACAAAAGAGGAAGTTGATTCAGAGAAGGGGTAAGGGATTGGTCAAGTTCTATGAAACAAGGATCATACATATAGATCTGGAATTTACCTCAAATGCCAATTAATGCAATACTTCCTTTTACAGATGAGAAAAATAAGAACCTATAAGGGTAAATAACTTTCCCATGATCTCATAGGTAGTGAGTCAAGAAGGAGATTAGAAGCTGGGTGCTCTGACATAAAACCAATATCCTATTCATTTTTCTTTGAGGTCTGTCCACAGTGGTGTGGCAAAACCCACTGTAGCCATCAGAGAGGTGGGTTTTCTACTTACTATACCTTACTGCATTTATGCTTGAAATAGGTAAACCAAAGAGTGATCACAATGGTCAAATATGGTTAGAACATTTGAGACCTCCACAAGGCTGTCCCAGGTGACACAGGTCCCTGAAGTTGAGAATACCTGAGTTCAAATCTCACCTCAGACACTTACTAGCTGTGTGATCCTGGGCAAGTCACCTAACCCCAATTGCCTTAAACATCGGGGGCATTTCCAGTCATCCTGATGTATATCTTGCCGTTGGTTCCAGATGGTTCTTGAGGGTAGAGTGTGGTTGATGACTTTGAACTACCCATCCTCACTTAAATCCAATTCAAGACTAACAACAACAGCTTCTCGATATTGTAGAGAGGCCATTGGATAGCATTGTGGATATAGTGTTGGCTGAAAAGTCAGGAAGATTTGAGTTCGAATTCTACATGAAACATTTGCAAACCCTCATCACAGGCAGTTTACTTAACCTTTCCCAGACTTTATTTGCTCATAAAGTAGGGATAATAACACCATCTACCTCACAGGGTACATGTATGTATATGTAAAGAACGTTTCAAAATTTAAAAGGGAACATTGTTAGTTGTTTATTGGTTCAGCTCTCTCCTTTTTCCATATGAGGAACCTGCACCCCACTGAGATTAAGTCATTTGTCTAGGATTTTATAGGTAGTAAGTAGGAAAGCTATAACTAGGACATAGGTTTTAATAAATGGGTTACTTTGATAAGACACAAAGTCATCTTGCTCTGAGCATCTCCCTTCAACAGTTCATTAAGGAGGACGTATTCATTTGCCAGTAGCCATTGATGATTCTGCCTGCTCCAATCACTTTGGAATTAGTCTGTTTCTGTCTTGTACCTATTTATTTGGAACATGCTTTTAACTTCTGAGCAGAATGGAAGTTTCCAGAGGGGAAGGGCTACTTCACTTTTGTCTTTGCATGGGCAATATCCCAAACAGTACAAAACATGTCAGAACATCTTACTGAATGAATGTTAATTAAGAGATTGTTTCACTGGTACAATGAATTATGTGAACACTTATGTGCAGTTATAAAACAAAGGGATTATAAATGTTAGCGATCTATACATTTATGGAGGTTGGGGGTGGGGCCTAAGTTATAAATCAAGGAGACTGTTTAAGTCACTATAATAGCTTTGGTTCAACAAAAGGATGGTTTGG
Source organism: Dromiciops gliroides (assembly GCF_019393635.1). NCBI lineage: Eukaryota > Metazoa > Chordata > Mammalia > Microbiotheria > Microbiotheriidae > Dromiciops > Dromiciops gliroides. Next base: position 671,294,849 of record NC_057862.1, read on the forward strand.
TTGACTCTCCAGAAAGTGAGAATTAATCAATTCTTAAACTTTTTTGCTGTTTTTCTTTGTTTGGGGAGGTATTAATCCCATAATTGAAGTACAAATAACATACACCCACAGCCTAGAGGACTTTACAAGTTCATGAGAGGTACAGACACCCATCAGAAAGACGAAAGCTTCATGGCCTATTATTTATTGATTTTCAGCCTCCTATGTGAAAACTACTGAGATTCTGGTATCACTGAAAGCTGCATAGATGTTTTAAGAGATGATCTAAGCTGCTTACCTCTGTTGAGCTCTGGGACTAATTCATGCTCTAGCCTTAATTTCTGTTGAAGATATATGATCCTGGGCAAATAACCTCACCTCTCCTAAATCTGTTTCTTATCTTTAGATATGAAGCATTTTAGATAGTTGGTCTCCCAGATCCCTTCTAAGTCTAGAGTTATGCTTGTGTTCATTCTGTCATTCAGTCCTGTCCAAATCTTCATGACCCTGTAGACTATCCTATGGCAATATTGTTCATGGGATTTTCTTGGAAAAGATACTTGAATGGTTTGACATTTTCCTTCTCCAGGAAACAGAGGTTAAGTGACTTGCCCAGGGTCACACAGGTAGTAAGGACCTGATGTCAGATTTGAACTCAGTTCCTGATTCTAGGCCTAGGGTTTGATCCATTCAGCCACCTAGTTGCTTCCTAGAGCTTTGCTATATGATACTATTATTCCATGTGTTTCCTATTCAATTGCATGTCTTTATCAAGTCAGTGCTCATACTTCATCTATTTTGACTTTCCAGTGAGGAATGCTAAGCCACATTTCTATTGAGTGACTCTGAATTGTTTCAAAAAGTTCCAGTGGTTTTCCAAAACTTAATATAAATAACATAAACTGAAGCACATGAAGAACCTGGCCACCTATGTTATCATTTTGATGATGATGATGATGATGATGATGATGATGATGATGATGATGCAATGAGGGTTAACTGACTTGCCCAGGGTCACATAGCTAGTAAGTGTCAAGTGTCTGAGGCAGGGTTTGAACTCATGTCCTCCTGAATCCAGGGCTGGTGCTTTTATCCACTGTGCCACCCATCTGCCCCCTTGAAAATACTTTTTCCTTGAGATTTATCCAAAGCTATCATCTATGAGAATGATTAACACATTTGGGGAGAAGAGCTCCATGTTTTATTCCTGACTTCATATTAAAAAAGAACAAAATTGGGGTAGCTAAGTGGCTCAGTGGATAAAGCACCGGTCCTGGATTCAGGAGTACCTGAGTTCAAATCCAGGCTCAGACACTTGACACTTATTAGCTGTGTGACCCTGGGCAAGTCACTTAACCCACATTGCCCCACCAAAAAAAAAAAAAAAAAAAGAATAAAATCATCTCTGTCTTTGTATCTTTAACAAGGCTTAGGTGTGTGGCAAGATTACTTTGGAAGAATACTTCTAGTGGAACAACCTCTTTCCATTATCTGCAAAGCCAGAACTGTCTTTATCTTTAACAATACCAGACTGGGATTTTCTTTATCTCTGTGTCTGTGTCTGTATCTGTCTCTGTCTCTTTGTCTCTGTCTCTCTTGCTGTCTGTGTGTGTGTGTGTGTGTGTGAGTTTGTGTGTGTGTGTGTCTGTCTGACTTTCAGTGCAAGCATCCAGATGTAAAGTGTGAAGTTCCTATTCATCCCCAGCATAATGAGAACCATGCAAAAAGTTCAGTGGATGAAGGGCCACCTACCCCTTTCCAATTTTGACCTCATGCCTCCTGAGAAATAGGCTTGGGATTGTCTTCTACAGTTGTAGGTGCAGAAAACAGAGGCTCAGATCTGGGAACATGGGCCATAGTTATGTAGGAACCAAGCCAAATGATGTTTCCAGCCCAGCAGGGAAGACCTGAGAAGCCAGGGCATCAGGATTCAATGATGAGTTGGATATGGGGTTGGCATGGTTAGGGGAAATGGACTTGTAACTTGGTTAGACTAGAATATATAGGAATTCTTTTATTTTTAGGCAATTGGGGTTAAGTGACTTGCCCAGGGTCACACAGCTAGTAAGTGTTAAGTGTTGGAGGTCAAATTTGAACTCAGATTCTCCTGAATCCAGGTCCAGTGCTCTATCCACTATGCCACATTGCTACTCCTATAGGATCTCTTTTAAGCAGTTTCCCTCTCCCCTCCCGAGATGCTGAAGTTATAATGTAATGGGCAATACCCCCCCCTTCAGGTGTTGGGGGGAGCAGAGTTTAATAATATTTGTATGTTTGTTCTTGATATACCTTTGAAGTTAATATTCCTTTACAAAAGCTAATCTGTTTGGTGGTTAACTAGGACTGATGTACTTGGAACACTGAAATTGGGGAGAATGCACAAAAGGGGGCTTCAGCCAGTAGCAGGGATGTGAATACCCCCCTACACACACACACACACACACACACACACACACACACACACCTGTGTTAAGGGCTAAAATTCTAGCTAAACTGTCTAAAATATCTAATGAGTGGTCGCCAATAAATTATAAGCTTTAGCAAGAGTTAGACTTTTAAGCATTTATTAAGGAGAATAAGAATTTGGTTAAGAGAGAGAAAAAGGCCTAGATTCTTATGTATTAAAGCGAGAGCACATTTCTAGCTCCACTCTCCACCAGAGTCCAAAGGAAAGAGCCCGAGACTGAGCGCCAGTCTCTTCCTTCCTCCTCCCACTAGCCCGCGTCACTTCCTGACACCAAAGAAAAGACTCCTGGTCTTGCCCTCAAAGACCTTCGCTTCATGGGCAGAACTCTTCTACAATAAGTCTCCAGCAGGTGGCGTCATTCCAATCGTTACACCTGTCCTTCAGGTAGTGGTAGGAGAGCATATCATTGTAACTCATTTATTCAGGAATAATGTAGTAATAATTACACATCTACTCAGGAATATTTTTTCTTAGAAACTTTGTTAAAGGAGAGCTTTTAAAAGCATTCACATTTCTCTGCATAAATAAATGCTTCCATGAATTAAAAAAAAAATTCAATTCAGCCAACATATTAATCCCCTGCTCTCTACAAGGCACTGTGCTAGGCAATAAGAATTGAAATGAAAACACAAAGAATTCCTGCCTTGAAGACCTTCTATTCTACTTGGTGGGCTCGGGTTTGGAGGGAACACAGCATACATACAGAGAAAGATGATTTCAAGTAATTTGGGGAAGAAAGGGGAGCCAACATCAAGGCAGCTTCTGAAAATATCTGAAGCTTGAATCTGAAGAGTTGAGTTTGGAGGACAGTTTGGTAATCTTATTTGTCTGAAACATAGAGTTCACAAAGAGGAAGAAAGTAAAATTAAGTAAACAGGAGCTGTGTTATTATCCCAATTGGCTGAGACCATTGTGCTACTCCAGGGAGCTGGGGGTGGTGGTGATTGTCATAATCATTTGGAAAGGACTTCCTGCTTTCTTCTTATCTTTGTGTCTAGGATAGCCTTAATACAATTTTAGGTTATTTTCACAAAGATTTTCCAGATTTAGGAAAATAGGCATTTCAGCAGTGGTTATTGATATAACATCAATTGTGTTTTCTTCTTGAAGTGGGGGTGGAATACACATTACATCAACCCTCTCTTGTGCAACCTTCTACTATTCCTTGCTAAAATTCTTTGTTTCTATGTGACAGTTCAAGTATTTGTCCCCTGAATATTCCTCTGGCTGTCCAAATTCCAACCATGAATGTTGTCCAATAGTTACATATATGTTATGACCCAAATGTCGAATATTTTCTTTCACCTTTCCCTCTTGAATACCTGATCACCCAGTCAAACCTAACCACAATACCACTTTCCCTAAGAAATCTTACCTAATCTCTCCTCTCAATCTCTATCCCTCTTCCCTTTCCCTTTGAAAATATCAGATAATCCTTTAATTTTCACTCTTCTGATATTTTGACATGTATTACTGTTTCTCACATTTTCATGTGTATTGATTTTATCTACACTAGGCAAGGTCATTGAGTTCAAGGTGTAGGTCTTTTCCATCATTTATTCTGTCTAAAATTGATCTGAGTTCATATCATCAGTGTGATTATTCTTTCCAAAAACCTTCACACCTGTGTAATTGTGTGATTTTTGAGCAGGTCTTCCCATAAGCTGACCATAGTAAGTATATTAATGGTGCCCATAGGATTTGGTGCCATTAGCCTTGCTCTTGAAGCAAAAGGCATCAATTTTCTTCTTGGCTCATAAATTTATTTTATGGCATCCTTAACACCAGTCCTTCTTTGAAATGCATCTGTTTTCCTCTTGTGCAGCCTGCCTCCTGCCTTTAGATAATTTTCTTTTTCAGTTCTTTGAAAATTGTAGTGTTCTATCATTTGAAGTTGCTACCACCATATCTAGCTGAATATTTCTCTGAGGGTTTAATTTATGGTGTAGTAGATCAGTGGTGGGATGTCTATTGTAGGATGGACTCTGCAACATATAAAGAGAAAGGGTCCTGTCAATTGATTGCTTTATACTTCTCCCGTAGGTCTTTCCACATCTTTGTACTGGCTGTTCTTCATGCCATAACAATTGCTTCTCACCACTTCTTAGAATCCTTGCTTTCCTTTAAGTCATAGAAAAAAACAACAAACAAGCAAACACTATTTTCTGTAGGAAGTTTTTTTTTTTTCCAGTACATCCTCCTTCCCCTTTGTTAGTGCTTTCATTATGAAATTTCCTTGCTTGTGTGTTCTTTATTGTATCCATCCCCAGTTATTTACATTGTTCTATTATCTTGTATGTTTCTGAAGTGTTGGGATTCTTTTGACTTTTCTTTGGATTCCCAATGCCTAGTTCAGTGCTTGATTCAAAGAAAGTTCCTAGTTATTTTTCAGAGATTGATCGATTCTTTTTCTTTTTTGCCCACTTTTATTTTATTTTTAATTTATGGAACAAGAAAAGCATTTCCATAACATAGAATAATAAAATAGATGATGCACATGAAACTGCAAATTTATTACATATAACTTGCTATTACTTTTAAATGCATAATAAAGTTACCATTTTTTATTGATTCTTTTTCACTTGTGATTTGGACTAAATGACTGCTGAGGTAACTTCCATCAAAGAGGTTCTGTGACTGAATATAATGTTTATTTAATTTAATTGACTGAAGTTTTACGTTTTCAATTAATCAATTGGTTAGAAAGACTAATTGATTGATTAGTTAGTTTCTTTCATATCCTGGGCACCAAAAAGACAGGAAATGTGCCTAAGAAACTGATTGATGATGATCAATTTATGATGATTGATTGGTGATGATAAAACATATGGTACTTACTTTGCTGAGCTATTGGGAAGAAAATTCTTTGTCACATAGAATGTACTGTATAAATGTTATCTATTACTGCTATTGCAATAACCAACCTCATGGGATTATTGTAATGAAATCTTTCTTTAAATACTATATAAATGTAGTTTACTATAAGAAAATGATGAGCAGGATACTATCAGAAAAATCTGGAAACACCTACACGAGGTGATGTAGAGTGAAATGTACTATATAAAAAATAACAGAAATATTGTAAGATAATCTTCTCTGAATGAGTTGGTTATCTTCAGCAATGCAATGATCCAAGATAACTCTGAAAGACTTCTGAAAAATGCAATACATCTAGAGAAAAAGAATTGATGGTATCTGAATACAGATTGAAGCATAATTTTTTTTTTGTCAGTTCCTTTATCTGAAGTTTTGCTTTTGTCTATTTTCTTTCACAAGCTTGCTAATGTGAAAATGTTTTGCATGACTACTCATTTATAACTTGTATTGAATTTCTTGAGTTCTTGGGTGGAGTGGGGAGGGAGGAAGAGAATTTGAAACACAAAGTTGTGTTTTTTTTAAAAACGATGTCAAAATTTGTTTTTACATGTAATTTATGAAAAATAAAAATTCTAAATAAATAAAAAAAACTTCCAGGTAGGTGGTGCAGTGCATAGAGCACTGGCCCTGGAGTCAGGAGTACCTGAGTTCAAAATCGGCCTCAGACACTTAACACTTAGTAGCTGTGTGACCCTGGGCAAGTCATTTAACTCCAATTGCCTCACTAAAAATTAAAAAAAAAATAGCCTAAGGAGACAGACACACTGTCTGTTGGATCAAATTCACTCAGAAACTCAACAATATTCAGCAGTTCCTAGGAGCTCTCACTTGCTCCACCAAGGGTATTTATTCTAATTTCTAAGAAACAGATAAAAAAACTTCAATTATCCAAATCATTTCATCAACCATTCCGCCAATCTTATATTTAAAAGGAACACTCTTTTCCCTAAGAAGTATCCTTTCTGAATGGAGAAATCAAGACGTGGCACATAGGATGTGTAGGCTAAGTCACAACCTTTGTTGGATTCCTTTTAGACAATCAGCCTATTATTTTCAAAAATCACCATTTTTGAACTTGGACAAAACCTGAAAGAGGATAATTCTGTTCCTGACACTAATTTAACAATATTCTTCTCATTCATTCTTTCAACAAATTTATCAAGGGCCTACTCTGTATTAGGCAGATTGATCCATTATGCTAGGTAGTAAGATATGAAAATCTTTAAAATGGAAATGTCGAACTAATCATGAAGATAAGACACATAAAATCAAGGCAAAAATATTATGAATATAACATATTAACATATGATATAAGTAAGTCTGTGTTACATAGTAGACAGATAACAAGCCTCAAAGCCAGGAAGACCTGCATTGAGTTCCTGCTTCTGAAGAATACTGGATATGTGACCTTGGGTCATTGTAGGATTATAAATTGGAAAGCAGCTGTGGACCTGCATTGAAAAAGACCTTTTTTTGACTAAAACTACCACATATGAAAGAAATCACAGATCCAATTCCTATCTTTATACTAGATACAAAAATATACATGTCACAGATAAATGCATATGATATATATATGTATGTGTGTGTATATATATGTGTGTATATATATATATAAATATAAATATGTGTAAAGAATTTATTGTTATTTGAGGTTTTTATGCCTTGGTGCGCATTGGCTTGGGGCTCCGCAAACTGCACAGTGCTCAACCCACTGGTTGTAGCCATTGCCATGGCACTGGCACCTCACGTCATCACCACTCGCTGATGCCTAAATGGGCCTGGCAAAATTATAATGAATCGAAGCCTAGTAGGGGCAGTCATGTGACTGTCGGAGTGGCCATCCAATTGGTCGGGGGCTGGGGTTTTTCTGGGATTGGGGGAGGAGAATTCGCCATTCTAGCTGGACGCTGGAAGGCGACAGGAGCTCTGCTGTGTATTCTCAGCTGATTCCTGGGCGGTGGTATTTCTTCAGGTTGTTTAATTTTCCTCTCCCCATTTTATTTCCTTTCCCTTGATCCTACTGATCCTGTTTGTGTTTTTTGTTTTGTTTTGTTTTGTTTTGTTTTAAGTTCGTTCTTGTTAAAACAAATCCTGTTCTGTTTTGAGGGAGGCTGCTGGTCTCCTTCCTTGCCCCAATATTGCAGCGAGCCACTTAGCTAACATTCCCCAATTAAAAATTGGTCCCCACATATGTAAATATAATATAGAACACATATGTTTGTATTATAACATAAAACACACCTATGGATAGGATACTGAGTTCCATGAAAATTAAGTGACAAAAATAATTTAAAATGCATGGTTATTATTTTCACAGTTATTACATTTAAAACCCCAGGAATTTTCCACAGGGCACCACTTTTGAAAGTTACTAAAAGACTGCAATCTTTCTATATTAGAAATGATAGTTTAGCAGCTACTTAAGAAGTCATTGGAAAATTTGAAATTATTAGATAACCAGTGACATTATGACCACAGCCCAGTGTAGGTACTCCTTGATCTGATGTAAAATGGTGAATCAAAACCCACTTTGAAACATACTAGTTGTGATAAAATAATGGAATTTGGCAGATGCCCAGGGGCCCCACCTGATTGACTTAGTATTCTTTGAATTGGGTGAGAATGAGAAACTAAGTACCTACTTGGGGATGATTGGATGAAGGCCACCCCTGGCCAGCCCTGAGTGACATGTTGGTGTACTACTGACATCAGCAGAGAACCACTCTCAGCCAACCAGCCTGAAGGACCTTCCATTTGGGGGAGGAAGAGATAAAGTAAGAAGAGAATGCTTGCTCATAGAAACTCTCTTTCCTTTTGGTGAGCTTCCAAGTGTACCAGAGAAGGACTGCACAGCTGACTTTCATTGAAAAACTATGGACCCCAGGTGGTGAGTTTGTGGAAGCAAGGACAGCTCTTTGAGCTAGCTGAACTGGAAGCAAGTTTGGGGTTTGAGTCAGTCTTTGCTAAAGGCAGGGAGTTTATTCATTTTTCTCTTCCCCTATTCCCTTGTCCCTGGATTTATTAACTTCACCTTTGCTGTAAATTTTATTCCCATTAATAAAACCTGGTTTGTTTGCAGAAAAGAGGCTGTTAATCTCCTTTCTTATTAGCCTGGAAGAAATTACTAAAAAAGTCAATTTGGAAGGGAGGAAACTTTGGACCTAGAGGTCTCTCATTTTTTTTGAACCCCAGTATTATGGCGAGCCAACCAATTACCTCATCCCATAATAAATTTGGCCCCTACATAGTGATTGAAACATGTTTGCAAATGTGCTTGTGAAGGCTATCCAATGAGTCACATGCTAAGTTTCCCTTCCTACTTCTGCCTAGCCATAGGTGGGTTGACAGTGAAAGGCTTGGAAATCTTGAGTGACAAAGTCATACTATTAATCTCCATGATGGTGAAAATTAGTGGGTCTGTATTAAGAATAGTCAGTGGGATGCAAAGAACTCCCCAGTCATTTGACTTTAAAAAGATAGTTTTTGCTTCATTTTTCTCTGTCTCCTGTCTCTGGACCATTTGTGACACATGTATCTTCCTCCCCTGGACTTCCCATGAAGTGACCTCAAGTCCACAACAGCAGCTATGTCATTGTTCCACCACAACATCTAATATATGTTCTTCCTTAGGTCAACTTTGGATTGAATCTCAAAGTTCCTAACTTCCTTTCCTTACCTAAGCATAAAGGAATAAATAGTAATCCATAGATGGACATGTCTAAGCTTTTAGTTATGCTCATATATTGAAGGGGTGAGGATATATTAGCTTAGCAACTTATGGGTCATCTATGAACCACAGCAGAAGTGATCTACGGCAAGAGACTCATCTCTATCCCCTAAGCCAGCTCTACAGAAAACATGGACTTTGAGATAGACATTGTAAAGGTGATGTGAAGTGACAAGTTGGTTCAGTCATCTGAGGTTTTGATGTTTTACGTATCAATCTCCTGGAAGAATGTTATGGTTATCAGTTATAGGAGTTGTTGTTCAGTCACTCAATCATATCTGACTCTTGGCAAAAATATTGGAGTGGTTTACCTTTTCCTTGTCCTGTGGGTTAGGAAAAGTCTGAATGATTGGCCAGAGTTGCAGAGCTAGTGAGTGTCTGAGGCTGATTTTGAGCTTGTCTTCCTGACTCCAGGCCCAACATTATATCCACTAAGCCATCTAGCTGTCTTTGTGTTTTCATACACACACACACACACACACACACACACGTATGTGCTATATATACATATATATTTATATATGTGTTATACATGTATCTGTGCATATATATGTATATATATTTATGTATGTCTATGTATGTGTATGTATATATATATATATTAGTGGTAAATAATTGTAGTATATAACTACAAATATATAGTTCTTTCAAAGTTGCATTAGAATTAATAATAATAATACCACCTGCTATTGTCATCCCCATTATACAGATGAGAAAATTGAATCAAACACAGGTTAAATGACTTGCCCAGGGTCACAGAGCTAGCAAATTTCTAAGCTTTTTCTGATATGAAGTTCTATCCACAGTGCTACCTAAACGTTGCTTCTATTTGTTTAACTCTTTATTAATGAGCAATTTTTAGCCTCTTATGTTACACATCTGTGTGTGTGTGTGTGTGTGTGTGTGTGTGTGCAGAGCAAAGAAATAACTATTTTGTATATGATTTTCATCCAATATTGTTTTTTGTCAAGGCACTACATTTAAGCATAAGAAATATTCCCTGTGAGTTTATACTAATGCCAGAGAGTTTGAGAGCAAGGACCTGAAAGATATAGCACTATGCTTGACACATAGTAGGTACTTAAATTAATGCTTATTCTTCACTAACTGATAACTCCTCTCTTTGAATCCTCACAACTCATTACCAGAATCAGAGAAGAAATACCTTTAGTGAGGGAGGGAGACTCTCCTGGTCCTAATATATGTTTTGTTGTTGTTGTTATTGTTCCATCTGATTCTATATGTTTACATCAATAATTATAGGGCCACAGTGTCAAAGATTTAGGGCTGGAAGGAATGTCAAAAGCCAAGTAATTGAACTACCTCATTGTAAACATAAAGAATCTGAGGCACAAGGGATATTGATTAACTTACCAATGATCACTCATGTAGTAAGTGTCAGGGGCAGGATTCCTAACCAGTTTTGGATTCTGTGTGTTTGGGCATGCACGGGCATGGCCATACACTAAATTCCATGTGATGTTGGGTAAGTAATTTATCCTCTGTCTGACTCAGTTTCTTTAATTCTAAAATGAGGATAATGATGACTCCTACCTCCCAAGGCTGTTGTGAAGACTAAATGAGATAATATTTATAATGTCCTTAGCACAATAAGCACTTGACAAATGCTTATTCCCTTATCCCCTATGTACCAGTGATGGGATTTGAAGCCATTTCTTCTGATTCCAATGCCAGTGTACTTTCTATCTTTTCACTGCTTCTTAGTGTAAGTTGTTTCTAAGTTTGTGTGTGTGTGTACACACACAAATACAAATATTCAAGTATACACATACACACACATATTCATATGTTTGCTTGTAAGCATGTATATCAACATGCATATATATATGTGCATACATATACACAAATTAATATGTATACATATATGCATATGCACATATATGCATATAGATAGAATTTAATAAATTAAGCAAGGAATTAAGATGATCGGCTTCACTCGTCATTTCTCAGATCACAAAGGAGAAAGAGGTTTTAGAATTAGAAGGAGTCATAAAAATCATCACCCTTATTTTGAAGATGAGGACAATGAGTCCCAAGCAAGGATAATTGAATTCCCCAAATTCATATAACTTCTTATTCTTACACTCAATGGAAATCTGGGTCTCCTGACCCTAAATATAAAGGTGTTGTTGTTGTTGTTGTCTTATTTTATTTCTTTGTTTATTTGTTTGGTTTTTTTTTTCCTTTCCTCTATGGCAATTCTTTCCTTGGCTCCAACCATCACAGTGAATTGATCTTTGGAGAGAATACTGAAATGCTTCTTCCAACAGAGGTCTTTAAATGTAAGGATAACTATACATCATTCTAAAGTGGATCATTGGCATCGATACTCAAGGACAGATGATGGGACCAAGTGGCTAGTGCAGTTTTGGCCTTGTCATCTTCTTAAAGTAAGACACCCATGTCTTCCCTAATAAATATCCTGAATCCTTGAGCATAAAATTGGCACCAAAGAATTTTTTTTAATACAAAATCATTCACCATAGAGATACTTAATATTTTCCCCTCCAAATGATAAGGGAGAAAGAAAAACCCAGTAATTAGATTGTTCTTAACCACATCTTTACAATAAACAAAAAGTGCCTGTTATAGAATATAATTAGAGAAGTCCATGGCTCTGGTGTGTACTAATTTCCTAAATGAAGAGAGCAGGGAACACAATCATTTCCCTGGTGTGTAAATATAGTATTCTGATGTGAGAACATTTGGAAATTAGATAGAGAAAAGGAAGAAGGCAAAATAAACTTTAAATGAAAAGAAATCATAATAAGTCATGATGATTAAAAATAACAAGAGACATAATATTTGGGTAATTTAGTGATTTTATTAATACGGCCAGTAGGTTATTAATAAAACAAGGCCTAAGGCCAATCTCTCTCAGACCAAAGACCCCCTCCTTGCAGTCTGGCATTGGTTTTTATACCCTTTCCACTGTAGTAAGCTCATCACATAACAATCAAATCTAATTGGTAAGCATCATTTTGAGGTGGGTTATATTAAAGTGAAGTCTGGTAATACTTGACTCAAGCAGTAAAACCATCAGGGAGAAATGTAGAGACCCCCACCCAAGCTGACACAATGGTTCCCACCTGGTTCTTGAAACAACTGGTTCATGAAGGCCAAATCTCATCAGTAAAGTCCTTTAGCTTATCTAGACAAAAGAATCTGTCTCCACCTAAGCCTCCTTTTGTGACTTTGGGGTTGGCGTGGGTTTGACCTACATGAGATTTGATTAAATCTCTCAAGGAGACCATGTGTTTTGGTAGAGGGGAGATCTCTGGGTCCCCCAAGATATTGATTATTAATAATTGTTTCTCACAAAGTTTTGCCAAAGGCAATGTCTTGTCTAAAAGTAACTCAGAAGGAAGAAGAAAGAATGACCTATTTTGGAGACCCGTTCCCCAGAAGGAATTGAGAGTGGTGCACTGAAAGTCCTAATTAATAGACCAAGTATTCAAATATATTTGAACTAATATGAAGAAATGCAACATTTAGAAAAAAAGATGATAAATGGATAGGTGCATGCATGGATAGATAGATGGTCAGAGAAAGATTGGATACATTGGCAACTAGAAGGAAGATAGATGGTTGGAGAAATAGCTGGATAGATGATAGATGGAAAGATGGAGGGATAGATGCTACAGTGAAACATCAAAGGACAGGTAGACAAATGGATAGATAGATAGATAGATAGATAGATAGATAGATAGATAGATAGATAGATAGACAGATAGATAGATAGGTAGGTAGGTAGATGGTAGACAGATGGATAGACAGATGGACATTCAGAGAATAAATTGTTATTCACAGTAAATCATTCTACAGTGAATGGTTTTATTGATTCTGAAAGTGTCTTCCTGGTTCCCTAATCTATCTATAAATTCCCTTCCTATAAAAGCAAGGAAGTCAGGTAAGAATAGTATTCAATTTATATTAACATTAGGTACCGAGAGCCTCACAGAGTACAGTATAGTAGGCTTATGAAATCACAATGAAAATCAGCAAGAATGGCCAGGTCAGACTTCAGAGATTATAACCTTTCACATGACATTATTGAGAACCTCACCTCCCTCTCTGATGATATTCATGTAGACCACTGCTTTCTGCTATTTATGGACTAACTAGTAACTTAAAAAGAAAATATGCTGGCTTGGACACTTAATGGTTATAAAACCTTAGGGAATTCACTTCATTTCATTGAATTTCATTTTCCTTGACTGCAAAATGGAGATAATACTACTTACTCCAAAGTTATATTAAAAGGGAAGTGCTTTAATACTTTAAAAATATGAGTTATGGGTAGTATTTTGAGACAAGCATCCTGCCTTAAGCCCACAGCAGTATCAACACATAAGTAGAAGCCTACTATTTCTTTCCTGGTAAAGCTATTTCTTTCTCTTTAGGGGTATAATGAAGGCAGAGACCATGGGAATTGTTTTGGGGCCACTATCTGATTCAGAGAACAAAAATAGTGAGCAGATGCAAAGGTTATTATTTCCATAGGAATCATAGAGAGAACATTTGGGACTCATGTGTTCAAAATTCATACGTTAAATTAGCACTCAGAGTTCCCTAGGGTCAGTATCTCCTGGGCCCAAGGTTTCATTGATGATGCTTTACCTATTCTCTTCTTGCCCAGATATAGGGGAACACATGCTTGATTATGTCAAGTACAATTTCCAAAGGAGTACACACAATCAATTTGGGGAGAAAAAAATGTATAAAAATGCTAATATTAGAAGTGTTACCATTTATACTGATTGCTTTACAACAATTTTGTGAGGTTGTTTGTAGAAAGGTCATCTCCATTCTAAAATGAAGAAACCAAGGCACCAAGAATCAAAGCAACTTTCCCAAACTCACATAACTTGTAAGTGACAAATGTAATCAATGAACTCATGACTTCCAACTCTAGTTTGAATCAAATTAACAATTCAGAAAGGGCTTATTAAATACAATGCTAGCAATTACAGATAAAAGGACCAAAAAAAAAAAAAAGAACCATGAAAAACACCAATATCTGCCTTCAAAGTGTCAACCAGAATTTTTTCATGGCCAGTGTCAAGCCTATGCATGGCTGGAGGTACACAGAATAGGCCAGAAACAGGTTTCAAGAATGAGAGAGAAAGTTTATTTTCTAAGTGAGGAAAAAGGCTTCCAAGCAAGGTGGAGCTATAGACACATTTGGCAAGGCCCCACCCTCAGGGGGGGAACCAAAGTAGTGTGGGGACATCTCAGTAATTACAATTGTAGCCAGCCATTGAGCTGTAATCCTGGTAATGAGGGGACACCAAACATGTGACAAATTTGATTCACTGTAGTGTTCTGTCTTTGACCAGAGAATACCTGGCAAATTATGTGACTAGCACAGAGGATGAGATCCAGAGGGTGATTGCAAAGGATTGTTGTCCTGCTAAGCTCAAGGTGCAGCTTGCTTGCTGGGCCTTAGCTCTGGAAACAGGGAGTCTAAATTTTACTTTGCCAAAAGAGATTCTTACATTCTCCTTGGGGTTTGGGTTTTAGAGAAAACAAACAAATAAATTAATGGTTGGAGAAGAAGTAACAAATGGAGGAATAAAGAAAGAACCCTTATCAGAGGTGCTAAGGATTCTAACAGGAAGAGATGAGGACAGAGCAATGCTCATTCAATGGTATTTATGACACTTCTTCTCAAGAAATAAAAAAAAATATATACAGGACCAAACAGAATATAATCCAAAATTAATTTTCTTTACCCACATATCACAGGTTAGAAAAAAGGGAGATGAATGAAGACTGGAATCATCTAAAAGGTCTTCATGGAAGAGATGGTAATTGAACAGATTAGGATCTGGAGATAAAAACAAATAATTGATAATAAACAAAAAAAAAAACACAAAATAAAACAATGGAAATGGCTTTCCAGGCAAATCAAACATCATGAGGGAATTCATGGTGGAAAACATAAGCATGTTGTAGGAGACGTCAATAAAGAGACTGGCTTGATTAGAATAGGGCAAAGACAAATCAATCCACAAATATTTAATAAGTCTCTACTATGAGGCAAGAACTGTTCTTGGCAATTGGGAAACAACAACACAAACGTTAAAGGTCCTGAAAGACTTGGATTTTATAGCTGGTAAACAACACAGACATATATAAGTATATGCAAATGGACTAGGCCTATGTTTTCATGGGCAAAGAGAATGCCTAGATATGTAAACTGACTCTTCCAGTGCAGGGTAGTAACTTTCTTGAAACTTGTAAAAATCATTGGAAGGTTGTGTGTATGTGTGTGTGTGTGTGTGTGTGTTTCTTTATTTTTCGTTTTGGTAGGGGGAGAGAAAAAGACCTGAAGTCAGAGTTAGAGGTAAGAGCTAAAATGAAACTTGGAGATCATAACTTCCATCAATCAGTCATGAGTTAACATACATAAAGGGTTTTTTAAAGCTGAAAGTTCCATAAATGTTAGCTGCTATTATTATCAGTCATTCAATAAGCATGTGATAATAATACTGCCAAGAAAATGTTATGAACTGACATTCATATTGCATCTATGCCTAGCAAGGATTTTTGGTTCTGTTACTTGCTACTCATTTGGATATCTCATTTGTTCCTCACAGCAACCCTGTGATATAGATGCTAATATTAGGTCTTTTTTTACAGTTAGAGAAAATGAGACAGACTCAGCTAAAGGGAATTTCCCATGTCCCAAAGCCAGTAAGTGCTTGAGACGAAATTGAAATTCAGGGCTTACTGACTCCAAGCCCAGAACTCTCTCCATTAAACCACTATTCAGTGTCTTTTATTTGTCTGGCACTATACTAGGCACTGAAGACACAAGTACAAAGAAAGATATAATTCCTCCTTATAAGGATCTTAGATGTTCAGCACTTATAAGTACCACAGTCATGTAATGGAAAGAATAATGTTCTAGGAGTCAGGAGCCCCCCGGTTCAAATTCCTCTGACATTAATTATGTGATACACGCAAACTCTGAGCCTCAGTTTTCTTATCTATAAAAAAAAAAGAGTCAATAGTGCTCCTACAATCTACATTAGAGAGTTCTTATGAAGGAACAACTTTAAACTACTACCTTTATGTGAGTTAATATTCTTGAGGCAACATGATTAAATATTGGAGAGGCAGAGATGAATAAGGCATTCCCTTTGCCCTTCAACAGATTAAATAATCTAGCAGGGAAAATAAGTCGTTTAAAAATAAGCATAGCATGAATTTGAGTATGGTAAGTGGATTTAAAAAAAAAAGCATAAAGTGCTATGAGATTAGTGGGATGAGAGATCACTGTAGGTATTGTCCCCAGTGATGGGAAGCCTTAGAAGAGGAGTCTAGAAGTGTCTGCAGAAAGAGGACACCCTCCAGTGTTATTATTTGCTCTGACAGATGTCAGTTCTATCAGATATAAAGACATCCAGCAGGTTCCTAATTGCCTCAAGTCTCTGAGTCTCTCCTTGAAACTCTACAAGGGCCTTGCTAAGATATAAAGAAGCCTTAGAGACTAGAAGATCAATATTCATGACTGACTTCTAATATTAAAAAAGCCAATGACTGGAGGCAGAATCTCCTACTTCCAAGAGCTTCCCAGAAATTGTTTTTTATCCTTTCCATAGGTATCTACTTAACCCTACTTTATAACAAGAATTTGGTATTACTATTTTTCCAAGCAAATTTCAGAATGTTTAACTAAAATGTATTTTCTAATGTATATAGAAAGTTTCTGGGTGAACTCTATCACAAAAGATTAAGAGAGAATGTTAGAGTAAAAATATTCAAGGTGATATTATACTGTAAATGTGAAATTCCAGAGCAATGAGGTGTGAACAATGGAAAGCTGTTAAAAGGAAAAAGAGAAAGTAAGATCATTGACAAGAAGCATCTGAGTTATAGTGAACAGTAATAAGCTAAGCAAGGGTATCATGAATTGAAGAAGTCCATAGAATAGCAATTGGGATATATTAAAATAAAACCAAACACATATATCTCAATAAGAGAAAATGGAGCATGAGGAATCTTTGAAACATTGCAAATATGGCAAGGCAACTCTCTAAGGTTAGAGGTTAAAGAACAGGTGTTGATATTCTATTGGTAGAGAGAATTTCCTCACTGGGAGGTTTTTGCATCTATGACATCAAAGATTCCCCCCACCCCCTACCCTGCCTCCAAATATACTACAGTAATAACTCACTTGACAGGATTCAAAGGTCAGGGAGTTCTGGTGTGTTAGTTGAAATAGAGTAAATCAAAGTATCTCAGTTGGGAGGAAACTCAGAGGTCATCTATTACAACCCATACCTACATGAGAACACACTCTACAAAATACCCCATCAAGTGACCATAAAGCTGCTTCTTGACACCCTCCAAGTGTGAAGGAACACATGATATCCAAAGTAACCATCCTTTTCTCCATGGGATAGTACAACAAATATATGGTGACCGCTATCATAACCCTACTAAATCTTCTCTGCTTCAAGATAAACATTTTCTGTCCCCGAGTTCTCTTTATATGGCATAAACTCAAGGTACTTCACCAGTCATATGGTCATTCTTTGCATGCGTGGAAAAGGTTTATCAAAGTTTTTGAAAGGTGGCATCCAGATGAGTGAACCAACTATTCAAATGCAAAAAAAGGTCATACATGAAATCTTTGCTCCTGGGAACCTGGCTAAACTGGATCATACACATCTTTATGATGTTTAAACTTTTTTTTTTTATGACTCAAGGTCATCATCGTGAACATCCATTAGTATATTATTTGCTGGAAATGGAATGCCACATCCTGTTTGCAAGCTCCCTTCTCCCTCCATCAGGATTATGGGGTCAGGTGTCATTTTTTTCCTGCTCTTACTGTTCCTCTCACTAAAAATGTTCCCCTCACAGACATGTCTACAGTGGTTCTTGTTTTGTGTCATGAGCTGGGGAATAAGTCACTTATCTTAGTTAAAATGAGAAGTTGTTGTAACTTGTAGAATTTCCAACAAGTGTCTATGAAGTGTGGAGCTTTAGGGTCTGAACTTTGTGATATCTATGGAGTGGGTAGAGAAATGGGGAGGGATGACTCATCAAAAATCCATCCTCCAGGGGAAGCTAGGTGGAGCAGTGGATAGAGCACTGGCCCTGGAGTCAGGAGGACCTGAGTTCAAATACGGCCTCAGACACTTGACACTTACTAGGTGTATGACCCTGGGCAAGTCACTTAACCCTAATTGCCTCACCAAAAAAAAAAAAAGAAAAAGAAAAAAAAGTAAAAAAAAAATCTAGCCTCCATACAAATATCAGTTTTCCCTAGGGTGCATGTCTAACCATGTTACTCCCACGTCATTTGCTCAATAAACAACAACAACAACAACAAACTTCTATATAGTATTTAATGTGTTCCAGGCACTGTGTTAAGAGTTTTATATTCCCCAATTGAGAAATGGTCAAAGAATATGCACAGGCATATTTCATATGAAGAAATAAAAGCTATCTATTGCCATATGTAAAAAAATGCTCTATATCACTTTTGATTAGAGAAATGCAAACTAAAACATTTCTGAGGTACAATCTCACACCTATCAGATTGGCTAATATGACAAAAAAGGGAAATAATAAATTTTGGAGAAGCTGTGGAAAAATTGGAACACTAATGCATTGTTGGTGGAGTTGTGAATTGATCTAGCCATTCTGGAGAGCAATTTGGAACTATGCCTAAAGGACTTGGGACTGTTCATACCGTTTGACCCAGTGCTACCACTGCTAGATCTCTATCTCAAAGACATCATAGAGGAGGGAAAAGTACCCCCTGTACAAAAATATTTATAGTAGCTCTCTTTGTGGTGGCAAAGAATTGGAAATCTAGTGAATTCCCATCAATTGGGGAATGGATGGACAAGGTGTGGTATATGAATATAATGGAATACTATTCTGCTGTAAGAAATGATGAGCAGGCAGATTTCAGAAAAATCTGGAAAGACTTAAGTGGACTGATGCTGAGTGAACTGAGCAGAACCAGGAGAACATTGTACACAGTAACAGCAACATTGTCTGATGATCAACTGTGATAGACTTAACTCTTCTCAGGAATGCAATGATCCAGGACATCTCCAATGTACTCATGATGGAAAATGTTCTCCACATCCAGAAAAAAAGAACTATGGATTCTGAATGCTGGTTGAACTATACTGTTTCCACTGTGTGTGTGTGTTTGAGGTTGTTCCTTTTTATTCTCATTCTTTCAAAACATCACTAATGCAGAAATATGTTTAAGGTAATTGTAAATATATAACTTATATCAGATTTCCTTCTGTCTTGGGGAGGAGGAGGGAAGGGGGGGGAGAAAAATTTGGAACTAAACAGCTTATGAAAAAATATTGAAAACTATCTATACATGTAAATCAAAAACAAAATACTTTTTAAAAGTTTTTTTTAAGTTTTATAAATTTTATGTCATTTGAACTACACAGTAGCCCTGAAGAGTAAGTACTATTATTTTTCTCACTTTATAGATAAGGAAACTGAGGCAGGCAGGGGTTAAGTGACTTGCTTTGGGTCTAACAGCTAGTAAATATCTGAGGCTGGATTTGAATTTGGGTCTTTCTGACCCTATACCCGGGAGTCTATCTACCACACCATGTAGCTTCCCCTTTGCATCTAAAATTAAATATCAATGCATTTGTTTGATATATAAAGCTCTTCTAAGAGGCAGCTAGATAAGACATTGACAGAATATATGTCCTAGAGTCAGGAAGACCTGAGTTCAAATCCAGCCTCATATATGTGAGATTTCACTAGATGTGAGACCCTAAGCATGTCACTTAACCCTCGTCTGTCTCAGTTTCTTCAACCATAATATGTATATAATACGAATACTTTCTTACCAGATTTGTGAGGATTAAATGAGATAATATATATATTTTTTGTGAGGCAATTGGGGTTAAGTGACTTGCCCAGGGTCACACAGCTAGTAAGTGTCAATTAACTGAGGCTGGATTTGAACTCAGGTACTCCTGAATCCAGGGCCAGTGCTCTATCCACTGCACCACCTAGCTGCCCTGAGATAATATTTGTAGAGAGCTTATCACAGTGCCTGGCACACAGTAGGTGCTGCATAAATGCTAATAAAGTCTCTTCCCCTATTTTTAAAGCACTTAGCACAATACATAATTTGTATATGCTTATTTTTGTATGAAGATTTCTCCCCCTGGGTTCCCTAACAGCAGAAAAACACATGTACACATAGATATGGATATATATGGATATAAATACGTAGATTGATATATAGGTATAGATATAACTATAGATCTATAGGTATAGATGCGAGTTCCCACTTCATATTCCTTTTTTTTGGGGGGGGACAGGTCAATGAGGGTTAATTGACTTTCCCATGGTCACACAGTAAGTGTCAAGTGGCTGGATTTGAACTCAGGTCCTCCTGAATCTAGGACCTGTGTTTTATCCACTGTGCCACCTAGCTTTGCCCCCCCTCCCCCCCGCCCCTGCCCACTTCATATTCCCAATAACTAGGACCAGGTTTGCCAAACAATTGATTGGATTGTGGCTATTTCAGTAGTATAGGTGGAACATGATGAGGTGAGGACCTGAAATATGGCAGTGAAGGTAGAAATGAGAAGATTTAGCCATTGGATGGATAAGTGAAGTAATATTCTTTGTAAAACTTAAAATGTTATGTGTTGGCTGTTATTGTTATTATTATTAACATCTTTCCAGTCACCCAGGCTCGTGATCTCAGCATCATCCTTGAATTCTCACTTTCAATCACCTCACTTATCCAACCAATGGCTAAATCTTCTCATTTCTACCTTCACAAAAGCTCTTATATATTTCCTCTACTCTCCATTCACATAACTACTGCCATATTTCACGTCCTCACGTCATCATGTCCCACCTGCACTGCTGAAATAGCCTTTGAAGTAGCCTCCCTACCTCATCTCTTCCCATTAGAATCCATCCACCTCTCAACTACCAAATTGATTTTCCTAAAACATAGGTCTTACAGTATCACCCTCCAGCCCCACTCAGTGAGCCCTGTTCTTTTTCCTATTAACTCCAGGATCAAGTACAAACTCCTCTGGCATTTATAGCTCTTTATTACTTGGTCCTTTCCTCTTCTTAAAGTCTCCTCCACTATATTCCATTGGCCTATTTCCAGTTCTAGGAAAAACTATATTCCTCTCCTCTCTGTGCATTAACACTGTTTTTCCCCCACAGCTCAACAATTTTTCCACATTTTAAACCCCCCTGACTTTTTTCAATACAGCTTCAGTCCAAAATTCAGCAGAAGTCCTTTTATGAGGACCATTTGCTATATTCCCCTTTCAGATAATCTTTTAGTCTAGATTCAAAATGTATGTACAAATGTATCTGTCTGCTTTCCCCCTCAACAGAATGAGAACTCCTCAAGACGGTGGCTATATATGGTTTGATTTTTGTTTGTTTGTTTCCACAGTACTTACCACAGTTCCTGACACATAGTAGGTACTTAAAGAATGTTTATTGATTAACTTTCCCAGATAAATGCTGAGCGACTTGTTATTTGTTGCTAATCCTTAGAAATTCCATGTTTACCGGATGTCATATAGGAATATACAGAGTTGCCTGCCTTTAGGGATGTTATAGATAGAGTATATAAGGTTCCCCAAGAATATGTGTTTCTAAAATATAATTTAAATAAAAACATGACAAATTATGTGCTACCTAAACAGAGATCAGCCTTTTGGGAAATTCGATCACCCAGAACAGAAAACTCAACTTGGATTATCAGGCAAAAAATGTCCCTGAGTTGTGAGGAAAATAGATGTCAGAAACTCTATGTTCTTTACGGGCAAGAAGGGTCATTGAGCTGCCTTCAGGCTCAAAATTGTTTACTTAAAATGGCATATACAATTGAGATAACTGATTTCACAGCCTTCCTTCTTTGGATTCCTCTAGCAGCCTTTAGGAGTTTCTGTGTTTAAAGAAACAGCACATTGTAAGTCAAGGAGGCAGGGAACTTTTAAAGCCTGGTATCCTGAGAATTCACAGCTGACAGCTAAGGACTGTCAGCAACTAGGAAATCCCAGTAACGCAGGGCTATTTACTTTAGATGTCATTGACTGTGCAATTCATGCATTGGTGTAGTCTATTATACTAATGACACAACAAAATACCTCTTCTACATAAAACCCTTCAGACAGATTTTCCTTTCCTGGCTAAATATTTCTTCAAATAGTCCTCTTATAATATGGACTTAAGGTCCTGCGGAATTCTGGTTGCCTTCCTCTGTGTGCTCTCCATCTTACCAATGACCTTTGTAAATCACAACTCTTAGAATTGAATGCAATTCTCCCATTGAGATTTGATGAGGGCAAGGTCCAGTGAAACTATGACCTCAATATTCCTGAAAGGAATAATCACACTGTTTTTTGTTTTTTTTTTTGGCTTCCACATCATATTTCTGGCTCATTTTGAACTTACAGTACACTAATACCTGGGCAAGTCACTTCACCTTATTTGCCTCAGCTTTCCCATCTGTAAAATGAGCTGGAGAAAGAAATGGCAAACCACTTCTGAATCTTTGGCAAGAAAACCCCAAATGGGGTCACAAAGAGCCAGACACGACTAAACAACAATGGCAACAACAACTCTAATACAGTCATTTCTCAGAGCAACTGTCTGTAATTTATAACAACTAATAATCTTAAAAATATATTATTATAGCTCGCATTTTACAGATGAGGAAATTTAGACCAAAAAAGGTTATATAATATACTGAGGTTCACATATCTATTAAGTGTCAGAAGTGGAAACCAAAAGAAGGTTTTCTCGTTATATATCCATCACCCTACCATATCATATGTGGATAATAGAGAGATAGAGATATACACACCTAAATACACATATATACATAAGTCTACACAATGTATATCTATATATGTATATATAAATGTGAAAATGTGTGTTTAATATATATATATATATATATATATATACTATTTCTCATCATATATGTAGGTTATACCTATATAAATGCTAATTTTTACTATGTATTCCATACATATATGCACACAGATATGTATGTATGTTTCTGTATATATTAACAGAGGACATTTCTATTTCTGGGAACGTTTACATACGTGGACCACTCTTAAAAGAACTGGACTAGGGGGCAGCTAGGTGGCACAGTGGATAGAGCACCAGGCCTGGGTTCAGGAGGACCTGATTTCAAATCCGGCCTCAGACACTAGACACTTACTAGCTGTGTGACCCTGGGCAAGTCACTTAACCCCAACTGCCTCATTAAAAGAAGAAGAAGAAGAAGAAGAAGAAGAAGAAGAAGAAGAAGAAGAAGAAGAAGAAGAAGAAGAAGAAGAAGAAGAAGAAGAAGAAGAAGAAGAAGAAGAAGAAGAACTGGACTAGATGGCCTCTAAGAACTCTTTCAGTTCTCAAACTGTGAATCTGTAGACCCTGTTCACCAATAATTTCAGATTAATAATAAATCACAGAGGCGGCTAGGTGGTGCAGTGGATAGAGTACCCACCCTGGAATCAGGAGTACCTGAGTTCAAATTCTGCCTCAGACACTTGACACTTACTAACTGTGTGACCCTGGGCAAGTCACTTAACCCACATTGCCCTGTAAAATAATAATAATAATAATAATAATCACTATACTCAGTAGATCCTCACTATATTTGATGTAGAGAAAATTAATTGTATGGAATCCACTCTAGAAAGATAAGATGAAACAGGCAGAGGAAAAGGATGGTTGTGGTGGTCATGGTGGGGTTGATGATTAAGTTATATATCTGAAATTATCAGTCTCTTAAATGTAATAGCTCACATCTCACACAATCCTGAACATTAGATTGTAGTAGTAGTAGCAGGAGCAGCAGCAGCAGCATTAGTAGTAGTAGTGGTGTTGGTGGTAGTTGCAGTTGTAGTAGTAGTTGTAGCAGAAGAAGCAATAGGAATAGTAGTGTAGTAGTAGTAGTAGTAGTAGTAGTAGTAGTAGTAGTAGTAGTAGTAGTAGTAGTTGTAGTAGTAGTATGCCATGGTTAACTATTGAGAAAACTGAGCTTTAAAAAATTATATACTTTGTTTAAAGTTACCAAGACCATAAGTGGCCAAGCTAGGGCTAAAATTATATCTTTGTATTGCAATATAGAGTTGTCTCTGCTCCACCTTGCTCTCTTGTAGCAAGTAACTGCTAAAAACAATCTCACTAAATTATTGTCTTTTACACAAGCCAGTTTGGCATGTACCCCCAAAGAAATTATCCTGGTATTCTACTTCAAATCTTTTCTCTACTACAAGCAAATGCATTATTTATTCTATGCCCCCAGTCAAAAATAGAACAATTTGATAATGGAAGTTTAAAAAAATATATTTGTATGGGAGAGGGTATCCTACATTCTTTTCTTTTTCTTTTTTTCTTTTTATTTTTGCAGGGCAGTGAGGATTAAGTGATTTTCCATGGGTGACACAGCAATTTTTTTTTTTTTTTGGCAGGGCAATGGGGGTTAAGTGACTTGCCCAGGGTCACACAGCTAGTAAGTGTCAAGTGTCTGAGCCTGGATTTGAACTCAAGTCCTCCTGAATCCAAGGCTTGTGCTTTGTCCACTGTGCCACCTAGCTGCCCCGGTCACACAGCTATTGAATGTCAAATGCCTGAGGTCGAATTTGCACTCAGAGCCTCCTGAATCTAAGACTGGTGCTTTATCCAATGTGCCACCTAGCTGCCCCCACCCCGTGTCCTACTTTCAAAGAGCCCTATATTTATGTGAGAGTCCCCTTGACATGGAAGAAAGAATCCTTGATATTGAATTGAAGCTATGCCACTTAATGGGTATATGACAATGACAGTGGGTAAGCAAATTGATACCTCTGTGACTCATTTTCTTCATCTATAAAATGGAAGGTTATAATGTTATCTCCCAAATTCTTATGAAACCCAAAATGACAGCATCCTATAGAAATCTGAGTGTGTAATATACATTATTGTTGTTGTTTAATTTTCATTAATGTCCAATTCTTGGGGACCTCATTTGGGATTTTCTTGGCAGAGATATTTGAGTCATTTTCCCTTTCCTTCTTCAGCACATTTTACAAATGAGTAAATGGAGGCAGAGAGTGTTAAATGACTTGCCCAAAGGTCACAGAGTTAGTAAGTGTCTGAAACTGGATTTGAATCAAGGAAGATGAGTCTTCCTGATGACAGGTTCTATCCTCTATCCACTGTGTGACCTAGATTGTCGCTATATGTTTAAATATATTTGTGTGTATATGTGTAGATGCACATGACCATGTATATAACCTTCATATATACATGTATACACATACAAACATGCATGTATACACTTGTGTGTACATATCTATTTATGAATATATTTTAAATAGGATTACAATATCTTTGAAATTCCATTGAATGGCTGTGAATCATGGAACAATACTCTTAAAATAAGTGAAGTTTACACTGACCCAAAAGGCTCTAAAGTGGTATGTGTAATGGATATGGGCAGGTTGTGAGACAAATTGAAATTGCTCATGTAAATGGAACAAAGGATGTGACTCAGTGGATAGAGCACTGGATCAGGAATCAAGGAGTCCTGAATTCAAATCTATACTCAATCACTTATTAACTGTGTGACCTTAGGCAGGTCTATTAACCTCTATGTGTCTCAGATTAGTCAAGCATAAAACAGGGATCAGAACAGTACCTCTTTTACTGGCTTGTTTTGAAGATGAAATGTGATATTTGAAAGGAGTTTAGCACAGGGTCTGGCCCTGGCAGAAAGGAGGTGCTATATAAATGTATATTTTCTTACCTCCTCCTAACTACATAAATATGATAATTGGGTCATAAATTTGGACCAAGAAGGGACCTTAGAATTCATCAAGGTCCAATCTCCTTATTTTACAGAGAAGGAAACTGAGGCCTGGAGGAGTTAAGTGGCATTTCAAGAGTCATACACCTGATCGGTGTCTGAGGCAGGATTCAAACCAAGATCTTCCTGCCTCTTAGTCTCTTTCTCTATCCACTAAGACATTGCCCTTATCTTTTCTCAGGCTGCTGTACAGTATTATAGTCAGTCACAAACATGACTGCTGTACCACAAATTACTTCTGCATAATCATGTAAATGGTAAGTGTGTGATCATACACATAGTAGGCATATAATCAGTACTTATTCCAAGATTGTTTAATCAAAGTAAATAAAATTGGATCAAATACCACCACATAACTCTCATTTCTGGCTCCTACTCCCACACAGGTGTTCTGAGTTTTCCTTTCTTAATTACTATATATTGTGGTCTTTAAAAAGTTTAGAGAAATATAATTTCTGGGTAAATTAATCATTTTATTAGTAGTGGAAGCATTTTAATAGAAGGATGGTCACTTAGCTGTCTCTCTTAGATTAAAAATCGTCATGCTATCAGGTTCAAGGCTTATACGCCCTTTTGGAAGAGACATGTTCCCCAGAGTTGCAATCAACTCTGACTGTCTAACAACGATGGAGAGAATGAATATTACAATGAGGCCCTGGACCTGAACTTTATTATGTAATTTAGATCTTAAGTTACCCCCAGCCTTGGTCAATCTATTCAAAGTCTTTATGCCAACACAAACCTGAGCAGAACCCAATAGTTATCCCACCTGGGCAAGGTCTGAACAAAAAAGTGAGTCCAACCTCATTATCAGCACTGCCCTATGTCCTCAAATCAATAGTTATTAATAGTCCCCTAGCTCCCCCCTCTCCCCATTCTCTTACTCAAAATAAGCCTGGGTGACATCATCTTTCTTCCTCTTTACTTTGCTCTGGGGAATTTAGTGGAGTCAAGAAACACTTATTAAGAGCTGGAAGAGATTTGAGGCACCACTTATTCCAAATCTCTCATTTTAAAAAGAGGACATTGTTGAGGTTCAGGGAAGTCAAAGGCATTGTCCATAATAAAACAACTGGTAAGCGGAAGAGCCAGAATGATCCTATGTCTTCCTGACTCCAAGTCTAGTACAATGTGATATACCTCACTGCCTCTCATTCTTTTTCTAACCCTTTAAGCTTGTGAATGACCCAAGGCCAACCTATTCTCCTACATCTCTTCCAAGTGCTTTGTGGCCTCTATGACTTTGCCTATGATGTTCCTCATGCCTAAAATGCCTAACCCATCCTAAAGTTGCTGATTCCTGAGCCATCCTCAAAAGCTCCATATATGAACTCCATTGAGTCCTCCACCATACCCCCATATTACAAGAGTAATAATGACCATTCCTGCCTCTGTTCTCATATTTGGTTTATATTTGTAATAAATGCACATATCTTTTATTATTTTTTTCCTTCAAAATCAAATATAGATCCTGCAGAAATGGAAATATGTGAATATATTGGGTGGGGCAGGATAGGGCAAAAGCCTTTTGATTTTATTATTGGAGGTAAGAGACTGCTGTATGGAAACACCTTCCACCAATTCAAATTGGCAAATTGTTCTGCATAGCGACTTGGAAACTGATAGACGAAAAGAATTGCCTAGGATTGTCAGTTAGTATATGTCCAAAGAGGGACTTGAACCGAAGGTTTCCTACTCTAATAAAAGGTCCTCTATTCAACATGCTATGCTCCATCTGTTAAGAGGGAACTTAACAAGACTTGACAAAACTTTATGAAGAGAAGATGGAAAGGAAAATGGGTAGAAATAATATTGATAAATGGGAGAAATAGCTGCCTAAAAGACAGGATGGGATCCAGGTATCCCAAAGCTATGAACTGGCATTATTATACCCAGAGCAAATATAGTAAACTGGAATAAGTGACAAAAAACAAAAACAAACAACAAAAACAAAACAAAACAAAAGAAAAAAAATGAAACTTTGATGTGTGGCAGAAGGATGTGAGGATGGAGACCCTGAGACAATGACTTGAAGATACTGAGGTTTAGGCACCACAGGGGGAAAAGTTAGGAAGGTTTCAGGGATAGAAATAAAGAACCTCATCCCTACTTATAGCTTCCTAATTCAAGTAACTAATCTTGATAAGTAGAGTGAAGATAAGTTGTTTCAGGAATGTGAGTTGTTATGAATGTTTTGTTATGTCCAATTCTTGATAGCCCATTTGGAGTTTTTTTGGCAAAGATTCTGGAATGGTTTGCCATTTCCTTCTCCAACTCTTTTTACAGATGAGGAAACTAAGGCAAACATGGTCAAGTGACTTGACCAGGGTCACCTATGTAGTAAGTGTCCTTCAGATCAGTATTCCTGATTCTAAGCCCAGTGCTCTATCCACTGTGCCAGCTAGCTGCCCTAGAAGTAGCTGCCTGTGAGTAGTTTGATTTAATTTAATTTTCTTGAATAATTCACCACATGTCCTCACCCTAGTTTGTGTTCTAATGAATCAGATCATTGTAGAAGTTTAGGGAAAAGAAAAGACTAAAAGGGAAGAATGTTGTCAAGAGTCAAGATTTTTATAAAAATACTTCTCAACATAAACACTACCTAGACATGCCAGGTAATTGAGGCAATCCCTGTTCATTATGACCCTTTAAGCAATTTGGATATTGACTAACATACTGGTAGTAGCTGTGATCCCTTTTTATGTTGCCCAGCATGGCTAACTGTTATAGTTTCTATTTGAGATTTGAGCTGTGGTATCCAGGAAGTGAGCAGGCAAACATGTTTAAGAAGTCAGTAAAATTGCGAAACAAGTAGCTTCCCCCCATATCACTATGCCCCAATTGAGAATGAAATGGCTTCTTCTAAATTCTTTGAGTAATAGCTGAAATGAACTCTTTACTGGGCACATCCATTGGGCACTATGGTCCTTAAAATCATTAACTCAAATAATGAAGATAGTTTAAAGAAAAGGGCTTAGCTGAAAGTCAAGATGTACCAAACTATTGTTGTTCTCTGATAATCTAGCCTCCTGCTGAGCAGCTCTCCAAGCTCACCTTAAAATTGACATAATAGAGAATACGATAAGGATTCAATTATAGAAAGAAAGCTTAACTTCTGTGGACTAAGATGAAATTCCAAACCCCAAAGAAAAATTGTGTAAGGCACCCACTTAGAAACTTTTTCTCTGGTCACCCTCCTCAAATTTCTTCATTTTAAAGTACCAGTCCTGGATTCAGGAGGACCTGAGTTCAAATCCGACCTCAGACACTTGACACTTACTAGCTGTGTGACCCTGGACAAGTCACTTAACCCTCATTGCCCCCCCACACAAAAACAAAACAAAACAAAAAAACAACCAAAAGAATTATGAAAAACTAAAACATTACATCAGTCAGACCACTCCTGACTTCAAGTACCTCCATTGGCTCCCTATTGTTTACCTGTATGCTATTTGAAATCTCCTGCTTTCAATGATATATATTATCTACTCTCTAACACCTATCTGTCATTTCCCATAATTTCTGATTTACACTCTGCGCTCCAATTTGCATTCTTTTCAATATGTTTATTTCCAACTCCTTACCTTCACTCATGTCCATTCCTCTGTGTAGAATGCTTTATTCTTTCTTTCTCTTTACATAAATCCAATTTACCCTTCAAACTCTGTTTGTTTTAAATCATTTTTGTATACTGTAAGTTTTGCTAAGTTTCAAAGAAAAAGACTTCGATTTGAATTGTGGTTTCACAGCTTCCTACCTATATAAGCTCTGACAAGTTGTTGTTGTTGTTGTTGTTGTTCACTGATTCAGTTTTGTTCAATTCTTCATGGCCCCACAGACCATAGCACACCAGGCCCTTCTATCGTCCACTGACTCTCACAGTCTCTCCAAGTTCATATTCATTGTTTCTATAAGGTGCTAAAATTCTAGCTAGTCTGTCTAAAATATCTAATGAGTGGTCACCAATAAATTATAAGCTTTAGCAAGAGTATTTAAGTGTTTAAGTATTTATTAAAGTGCATGAGGATCAGAGAGAAAGGTAAAAATCTGTTTCTAAAAGACCCCATCATCCAACCCACCATGGCGAGGTCAGGAACCAAAAGAGAAAAAAAAGCCCTCTGCCAGTGTCCACTTCCTACTTTGTGTCCTCCTCCCAGAAATGGGAAGCTCCTCAAGTCGATTGGCTGGTAGCCTTTATAGACAGTACCCACGAGCAAACTTCACTTCTTGATGTGAAGGACATTGACCACATGGCTTGTCCTCAGATGCCTTCTCCTCATGGCAGAGCTTTCCTACAGTAGCTCTCCAGCAGGTGGCATCATTCGAATCGTTACATTTCTATGACACTATCTGTCTCATCCTTGGTCATCTCCTTTTCCTTTTGCCTTCATTTTTTCCCCAATACCAAAGTCTCCTCCAATGAGTTTTCTGTTTTCATTATCTGAACAAAATAATTCATCTTCAGCTTCAGTATGTGACTTTCCAGGCAATCAATTCAGCAAACACATTAAATGCCTGCAGTGTTTCAAATAATATAGTAGATGCTAGAGATTAAAAAAAAAATAAGAAGAAGAATTCTAATCCTCAAGGAATTTGACAGGCTGGATAGAATATGCTTGTCTTGAAGTTTAGATGAACTGTGTTTGAATCCTGCTCCAGATACTCATTAGTTTTGTGACCTCAGATATCAACTTGTTTTCATTTTAATTTTGTTGTTGTTGTTTTCTCTCTTTACTACATTGGGAATAATAGTAACACCTACCTCACAGGGTAATAGTGTAGGTCCAGTGTGAAAATATAAAGGAGACACTTGACAAATTTTAAAGCACATTCTAAGTGTAAGCTTTTATTGCTAATATTTGTTCTATGGAAAATGTATACAGATGTGCCAATATAAATATATAAATAGATTAAAGATAGAAAGATATATATAAGTGATAGATGATAGATAGACAGAGAGACTGACAGATGATTGATGGATGGATGATAAATGTTAATGATTTGAGTAGGCTGTGTATCATAGAAATCGGGGGAAAGTATCATATTGAGGACAGCACATGAACTGAGTCTTGAAGATACCTAGAGTTTCCAAGAAGCTTATGTAATAAAACAGATCATTGTGTACATACATGGTGGGCCACCTCTACAAAGGCAGGACATAGAATTGCATGTACAGGGAACAAGACATGTAATTGAGTTTGATTGACATATAGAGAATGTGATCAAAAATAATATCAAATCAATCTGTGACATAGCAAGACGCGAGCCATGAGAATAGTAATTTTTCAATTGTATGGATCATGGTTTGGAGGTGAGAGAGACTGAAGGGAGGGACATCAATTAAAAGAACATTTTAAAAACTGAAATAATGAAGTAATGAGAGACTGGATTAGTTGGTCTCTGTGAGTGTAGAGAAAGATATAAATGCCAGAGATGTTGAAGGAGAATTGAAGTAATGGAAATGATAAGAGGAATACTCTAAAATGGTTTCCTTCTCCATAAGATGAATTGTTCCAAGTGACCTCTAGGGTCCTTCTCCACTCTATTTTATATGATCTACCTTTTTATCATCCCTTTTTCCTTAGATTACAAAATTCATTTACTCTTGTGATCTTGCACTCTGAAATTTCATTTGAGGGATGTATTAAATCATACATAATTGAATCTAAGATGATATAAATTTAAATAAACTATAACATTATAATCCAAATCTTATATATGAATATATATGGCAACTGAAAGCATAACAAATTTAAATGTGTGATATATGATATTAATATTATATTTTATATAATACAAATTATAATGTTATATGCAATCATATACTATATACAATTTATAATAAAATGTATGATATGTAATATACTATCCTACACTATACCATATCATACTATTCTATACTATACTATACTGTACTATACTATATATATTTATATTCAAATAAACTATAGTTTCTTTTGCCTATTCCATACTTTAAAAAAATTTCAATAGAAATTCATTAAAAGAGTAACACTTGAGGCAGCTAGGTGGTACAGTGGACAGAGCATTAGTTCCTTTATCAGGAGGACCTGAGTTCAAATCCAGAAACAGATATTTCCTAGCTGTGTGACCCTGGGCCACATACACAGTAGGTACTATTTTATAGAGACTTATTGGTAATAATAGAGAGAAAGAGACAATTGTGTCACTTAACCCTGATTGCCACTGTAGGGGTGGGTAGGAAGTAATACTTTTTCTTTAATCACAAAATGTTTCAAAACTAAGTGTCAGATTCCCCGTGGATATTGAATATAAATGTTGCCAAAACCTCTGACCCAAGTTGGCCTAAGAAGGGACTTGAATTAGAAAAAAACAAAATATTAAAATTTAACCCTCCAAAAAGCATTATCAAGGTCATAGGAGTCACTGATCCGATGGTATCTAAGGTGTTTTTCTCATCCCTTTGCTTTATGCTATACTTAGATTTAAAATAACTTGTAGTCAAGCTCCATGCATTGATATATTTTCCAGTGGGAAACTTAGCAGGGGGCCTACATATCTCTTCATAACCAAAAAGCCTCCCAGGTAACCAGACACCTGTCTCTCCAGTGTTCTGCTCTGATGATGATGCATCTGAAAGATTTTGAGGAAGTAGCATTTATGATTCCACATTAAAGAAAGCTCACAGATATGTATGATTATTAGTTAGCCCTAGGATATAGAGAAAAAATCAGGGCATTTTCCAGCACTGAAAATTGATAAAAAAAAACTTATGGGTAGGAAATTAACTCTTGGGGAAGAATGGAACATGGGGTAGCATTAGTGTGCTTAGAGATGAATGAATCACACAGAAGAAATAGGATAAAAGATTACTTTGTGTAGACACTAAGGAATTATAAGTATGTATGTGTGTGTGTGTACATGCATACACGTGCATGTGTGTGTGTGTTCAGATGTAGTTACTCAAGCAGTCTGAAACTGAGTCAGGTACAGATGCCCAACAGTTTTATGAATGTCTTCAAATTCAAAAGGTTTTTTTGTTTGTTTATCTCTTTCTCTCCCCAACCCCCTTGGGAAAATGTCATTTGAGGGGATGTTGAGAGAGTAATTAAGGCATCATGAAGATACAGGTGTCTTAAGCCTATTTGCTCACCTGATGAGACTAAATATAAGGAATGGTCCTGATGCTTAGCATGTCTAGCATTTGGAGATAGTGATGATAACAATGATAACAATAACAAGCAACAACAACAATAACTTGCATTTATAATTCTTTAAGATTTACAAAGCAATTTACAAAAATCGTTGCATTTTGTCCTCACAACATTAGGAGGTAGTTACTACTATCCTGAGAGGGAGTTAGGTGGCCCAGTAGATAGAGAACTTGGCCTGGATTCAGAAAATGCTGAGTTCAAATCTGGCCTCAGACATTAGTTGTGTGACCCTGGGCAAGTCTCTTGACCTCTGTTTGCCTTTAACCCCCTGGAGAAAGAAATGTCTAACTGTTCAAGTAACTTCGCCAAGAAAACCTCACGGACAGCATTGACTTGCTTTGGTCCATGGGGTAACAGAGTCAGATACTACCAAATGATTGAACAGCAATAACAAGTGCTACCTCCATGTTATGGATGAAAATATAAAATGATACAGAGGTTATTTTATTTGCTCAATCATCACATGACTAGCACGTTTCTATTCTCAGGTCTGAATTCAGATCTACAGCTAATTCTCAGCTCCAAATTGTATTGGAATGGAGAAGAGATTTTTTTTTTTTGCTAATATCCAGGTGTAGGGTAGAGATGGTACACACACACACACACACATTCACAAGCTAACATATCATGATTTGAGAATGACTGGGTGCACAATTTGCCCTCATTATTTTCCTTGGGTCAATATACTCAGTTCTACAGCCAGAGTAGAAGGGCCAAGTTGAAAACAACAGCTGAGAGACTGGGAGTCTCTCTGGTTTTATAAAAGGTCCTTGTTTACAAAACTCAGAGTGCTACAGAGGCCAGTACTTTCCTTGGAACTTTTGGGAATGGAACCTGCCTTTCCATACTCACAGTTCATCTGCTCTCCGTTTCCGCTATCAGTAATATGGAGCCCAAATGATGAACACGTGGCAGGGAATGATGGGTGATAGAAAGGTTGACAGGGTTGTTTTTTTCTCTAATGTCTCCCCGTAAAAGGCATCATTTCCAATGACAGTGACTATACACCTCAACCATTAAATATATTTAAGACCATACTTAGTAGCTTTTGGCACAGTAAAAAAGTCATTTAAAAAGGCACTCCTATTTACTCTTTATAGAGTTTGCCCCAAATAATATCAATACATGCTGAAATATGGCAAAGAAAGTATAGTTTGTCTAATCCAAAAAGAGAAAATGACTCACCTTTGGAAATGGTTTTCATAGATCATTGGTTGTAAAAATCTTTTCTTACTTCTGCTTTTTTTTCTGCCTGAAGATTTTACATCACTCTCACTCATAATTCCCAGTGTCATACCAATCCCAGATGATCTCTCCAAATGCCTTTGCCTCTCTGCATGCCACTGGGTAAAGGTTATAATTTTCCTGTAACAAAAATATTTATGTGTTCCTTCCTCAAGTAGGGATACCATGGAAACATTAACATCCATGTCAAAACTGAAGACAGAGTACTTTGAAAAATTTAATCTACACAATAGGAAGGGAAAGAATCAATGAAACAGATTATTTGACCAAAGGAACTTTTATATCATACAAATGGCCAATCTACTACTCTTGTCAGGAGTTTGCCAGATGGCAGATCACAGCATTGGAGAACCCTACAGTTGGAATAGGACTGAGAGATATTCTAATATAATCACTCCATTTTAGAGAAGACAAAAAATGACTGATAAATAAAAGGTGGCTTGCCAAAATTTAAGCAGCTAAGAAATAAAAACCTAACAATTCAATGCACGTCTAGGTTTAGACTAAATGCCAGCATTGTGTTCTCCTCTGCCGAGACCTATCTCGAGTATTGTTCAGTTCAATTACCCACTTTTTTTGAGGGGGAAGACCATTAATAAGGAGGAGTATGCCTAAGAGAGGCTATCCAACTTGAGAATACCAGAGACAATGCCATATTAAGAGAATCATTTGACAATATGAAGACATAAGGGATATATAATAATGATATTTCACTCTTTGAAGGACTATGGTATAAAGAGGGATCTCATTGATCCTCTTTGTCCACAAAGGACAGAATGAGGAGCAAGAGATAAAAGATGCAATGAGGAAGATTTGGGTTCAGTACAACTAAACCCCAACATGGGAGAAATCTCTCTCTCTCTCTCTCTCTCTCTCTCTCTCTCTCTCTCTCTCTCTCTCTCTCTCTCTCTCTCACACACACACACACACACACACGAAAAAGCCTAACTAATCAATGGAGACAAGAAAATGGAATGAGCTGCCTTGGAAAGTATTCACATGGAGGCTGAGTGACCCCATTGTTTGAGATGCTGCAGTGTGGATGGAGCTATAATTCCACTGTGATACTATTGACAGTATAATTGCAATTTTACAACAGTGCATGTATATATTCTCCAGAAGCAGGACTATAGAAACCTTACCTATCCAGTCATGTATGCAGGTACATACCATTATGCATGCAGATGTATGTATCTTGTGTCAACCTCTTATCTATACATATATACATATGTGCATGAGGTATTTTATAACATGAATAAATATAAATGGATACAAATAATGCAAACATAAATTATATATTATATGAGGTTATATATGACATAGTGTGTTATTAGTATAACAAATATAATTATGCATATATGTGACTATATGTTCACATCCCAAAGATAAGAAATGTATATGGTGATCTGTGGAGGCAGCTAGGTGGCTTAGTGGACAACATGCTGTGTTGTGTACACCTGAGTGCAACTATGCCTTCAGACACTTGCTAGCTGTGTGATCCTGCTCGAGTCACTTAACCTCAGCTTGCCTTAATCCACTGATGAAGGATATATAAAACCACTCCAGCATCTTTGCCAAAAAAAAGAAAAAAGAAAAGAAAACACCTCATGGACAGTATGGTCCACAGGGTAACAAAGAGTTGGACACAACTGAACTACAATGTGGTGTTCTGTATCATGTTTCCTACAAAACACAATGAATACGTATTTGACCGGAACCCTGGAGGGGATATGTCCCTTGCCCATGTTAACATAAAACTCAGATCTAGTACTCTCCAATATACTGTTCTTCTCAGTTTCTTGGAGGATCTATAGAAAGTAGTATGACTTACTTAACAGAGAGATGTATTCAGATCCTGGAAGATCTAGATTCAAGTCCCACCTAAGAAACCTACTGCTTGTGTGCCCTGGGCAACTCTCTAAGAGTTGAGGTTGCTACTACCACTACCACCACCATTACCACCACTACCACTACTATTACTACTGCTACTGCTACTACTACTCCTAGGTAGCATTTGCATAACACTTATAAGTTTACAAAGCACTTTATAAATACGATTGCATTGAATTCTCATAACAACCCTTAAGATAGGTGCTCTTATTATCTCTATTTTTCAGATGAGGAAATTGAGGCAGATAGAAGTTAAATGACTTGGTCAAGGTCACAAAGCTAGTATATATCTAAAATTTAATCAGATTTCAGTTCTTTCTTAAAGCATGTCCAGGACTCAATCTGCTGTGTCAAATTGTTGTTGACCTGCATTGGAAG
Source organism: Dromiciops gliroides (assembly GCF_019393635.1). NCBI lineage: Eukaryota > Metazoa > Chordata > Mammalia > Microbiotheria > Microbiotheriidae > Dromiciops > Dromiciops gliroides. The sequence continues at coordinate 671,331,490 of NC_057862.1, forward strand.
AAAGAGTTCTACCCAATAGGAATGCAAAATGCTAATGAAATAATAGTTCCTGTTACTATCACCTCTGTGTATATTTTAAGTGCTAGGCCTGTAATTATATTTTGATGATTTTATTTGTTTCTTTGTTGTTCAGTCATTTCTTAGTAGTGTCCAACTCTTTCTGAAACCATTAAAGGTTTTGGCAAAGATACTGGAGTGGTTTGCCTCTGCCTTCTCCAGCTCATTTTACAGATAAGGAAACTGAGGCAAACAGGTTTAAGCGACTTGCCCAGAGTCACACAAAGTAAGTGTCTCAAGTTGGAATTTAACTCAGGTCTTCCTAACACCAGTGACAGCACTCTGTCCACTGAAGAACCAACATGCCCTCCTGTAATTATATATCAGGTTTTTCTTTCTTTTTTGTTGGGGGAAGAGCTGGCTTTCAGATTTGTTTGAAAGAAAAAATGGAATTTTGTTGCTCTTGTTGCTAAAATATCTTGTATGTGTAGTAATAAACTGAGAAATAAATGATCATAATGACCACCATTATTATCACTGCCAATAAGTCTCTATAAAGTAGCACTTACTATGTGCCTGGTCCAGTGTTAGGTACTATGGATACAAAGACCAAAATCAAAACAGTACTCAACTCCCAAGAAGATTGTGTCTTGTTGTGGAGACAGTATGTACAAAAATTAACTCCATGAGAAGTATATATGTATATATACATACATACATGCATGCATGCATGCATACATGCATCCATATATACAGAGAGAGACAGACAAAAAAAGGAGAGGAGGAAAGACATACAAAAGTATAGACAGAAAATAGAGAGATGGATAAAAAAGAGACAGACAGACATAGAGGAGAGAGACAGAAAAGGAGAGGGAGAAAGAGATAGATGGACATAAAGAGAGGAGAGAGACAAAGACACAGAGAAATAATGAGAGAGAAGGAAATAATGAGAGCCCAGAGACTTAAAGATAGAGACAGAGAAAATATAAGAACATTTGGTAATTTGTTAAGGGGATATCAAACTGTAGAGATCGGGAAAGACATGTAGATGTTGCATTGGAGCTAAACTTTAAAGGAAATTGGACATACCCATTCTCCTCATTTCTAGCTTTCAGAAAGTATAGATGAGGAGTGAAAGTATCTGAAGAATAAGGAACAGCCTTTGTAAAGGTGTGGAGACTGGAGATGGAATGTTGTATGTAAAGTATAGTAAAAAGGCTAGTCTGGCTGAACATTAGAGTACATAAGTTGGAATGATAGATAAGATGACTGGAAGGTAAGATGAAATCAGATTGTGAATGGGTTTAAATACCAAAGAGGGGAGTTTGTATTCTATTCGAAAATTCATAGAGTGGCATTAGATTTTATTGAGCAGAAAAAATTACATGGTAGAGCTGCATTTTCCCCATCATGGTCTTCAGCTTGGCAAAGTTAACAAGAAAGGAACAAATTACAAATGCTAGTAAAGATATGAGAAAACAGGTACATTCCTTTTTTGTTGCTGGAGATGTGAATTGTTTCATCCATTTTGCAAAACAATTTTAACTATGCTCCCTGAAACTATTAAATTGCATTTACAATTTGACACAGTAAGACAACTACTATGTCTATACCCCAAAAGAAATAAAAAGAAAAGGAAAAGGATTCATATGTATGTATGTATGTCTATATTTATGTATGCCTGTATATGTATGTATGGGCATGTGCTTATACTCATATATGTGTATGTATATATAGATAGATGATAGAGAGATGACATATAAATAGATAGGTAGGTTGGTAGGTAGGTAGATAGATAGATAGATAGATAGATAGATAGATAGATAGATAGATAGATAGATAGGTAGGTAGATAGATAGATAGATAGATAGATAGATAGATAGATAGATAGATAGATAGATAATCAGCTCTGTTTATAATAGAAAATATTTGGAAAATTATGTAATGTCCATCATTTGTGGAGTAGTTGAACATATTATTACATATAAATGGGATGAAATAGGTATTGCACTGTAAAAAATTATGAAGGAGATAATTTCAGAGAAACTTCAGAGTAGTGGTTTGAAGTAACACAGAGTGAAGTGCACAGAAGCAGGCAAATAATACAAGAACAATATTTTAAAAACAATCAATTTTAAAAGACTTAGCTACTCTGATCACCACAATTACCAACCCTCATTCTAGAGGACTCATGATGAAAGAGTTTGCAAACTTTGTGATAAACAGATGGTGGATTCAGTGTATAAAGGATGAGACATTATTATTCTAATTTTGAATATGACCATAAGATAATCTGTTTTGTTTGACTATATATATTTGTAAGAAAGGTTTTTTCTTTTCCTGATTTTTTCACTTGGGGGCTGGGGGAAATAGGAAGGAGATAAGACTGATCTTTCTTAGGAAAACTAAAGTTTAAAGAAAAGAAATTGGCTTTGGCAGCTATGTGGAAGATGGATTGGAAAGGTGAGAGACTTGAGTCAGGGAGATCAATTGGAAAGCTGTCACAATAGCCAAGATAATAAATGATGAGAACCTGAACTACCTTGGTTGACCCTGGCAAGAGAAGGTGAAATATGAGTTATTGCAGAGGTAGAATTTACAAGACTTATCAACTAGTTGGATATGTGACATCAGTTGAGAGTGATGAGTCAAGGATAACAGTGAGGTTGTGAACTTCAGCACTGGATTTTTTTTTGGTAACCTGAAAAGAAATATGAAGTTTAGAAGAGGGGTGGATCCTCCTTTTTTATTCATTTTTCCTTTTTCTTTTTTCGGGAGGGAGACAATAAGTTCTATTTTTAGCATACGTAGTTTTGGGTACTAAAAGGACATCACATTTTAAATTTCTAGTAGAGAGTTGGTAATATAAGACTGAAGCTCAGTAAAAGGAAAGGCCAAATCTATAGACCTGGTAGTCATCTTTATAGAGACAATAGTTGTAATAAAATGAGCCAGTGAAATACATAAGAATATAGTGGGAGAAGATTCAAGGGCCCAAGAGAGATGCTTGTGATATAAGTAAAAGTAAAGGGGCTAGCCTGGAGAATTCTCCAGCAGTTGAGATTAAGAAAGAATGGTCATACAAGCATCAGAAGATAAATTAGAGATTGATGTTGCTAAAACCCAGAGAATGGAGAATATCCAAGAGGAAATGTTTATAAACTGACGAACTTTTCTGACGGGAAAAAAAGAATGAGAACTGAGAAAAGACTATCAATTTGTCAATTAGATCATTGATGACTAGAAAGACCAGTTGTAGTTAAGTTTTAAGGCTAGAAAACATAATGTGTAGAGGTGAAAAGTCAAAGAGAAGTAAAAGCAGTATGTGTAGAGAGCTTTTTCTTTTTTATTTCCCCTACACTTTTGTATATAAAAGAAGAAAAATTTAGAGCTTTACACTGAGGATTCAATATGGTCAAATTAAAGATTCTTTATTTTATTTTTATTTTTAAGTGTCTCAGTCCTTCGCCTCCTTCCTTCTAAATCCCTGTGGTTCTGGAATAACCAGAGACTTTTCTCTATTCCTAGACCCCACACAAAAAAATGCTACTTCCTCCCTTAAACAAACCCAAGGGAGGGACCTTGGGAAATACCCTATCCACTTCCTAAAGACCGGAAATAATACGGACTGGTAAGTAAAAAGGACCTGATGGATGGAGGGGAAGACATCATAGGAATTAATATAATGGGGGATGTGTTGGGGAGTCGGGACATAGTAGAAAAAATTGTGGTTGTTAGGAAACTTGGATTGGGGTTCTAGTTTTGGCTATAACTGATTGAATGACTTCAAATAAATCATTCCCCTCAATGAGCTTGTTACATTTTTTTTTTTAATCAGGGAGTTGAATTTGTTGATTTCATATATTTTTCCCAGTTCTAAGAATTTTGTAAAATAAAAATTCAACTGTCCTCAGGACTCCAGATAGGATTCAACTATAATGTGAATCTCCCCCTCATTATCTCTCTCTTTCCAGGAAGCCATGACAATATCAACTTACAAGGAAAATCATGCTAATGAAATTTTCAAAAGACTCAATTTGGGAGCCAAGATGGCAGAGAGAAGCCAGCAAATTGCATGAGCTCTCCTGTGGTTCCCTCAAAAAGAACATTATATCAAGCCTATAAATGCATTCTGAAATTACAGAAGCTACAAAAAGGAGAGACACAATCTTCCAACTTGAGATAATTTAGAAGACTTCAGGAAAAATTGATCTTACTTGGGCAAAAGTGGAGTGCAGCACAACTCATCACAGCTCAGAGCAGCTCAGAGTGGGTCAATGGCAAGTCAGCAGGAAGCTCTTGGCCACAGTGGAGCAACTGAGGCCTCTTGATCCTGGCTCAGCAAACTGGTGGCACAGGAGGCCATTTGTGGGATCCATCAGCACCAGCTGAGAGGGAAGGCTGCCAGCTGGAGGGCCACCCACAGGACAGGATTGATTGGAATGGGCCATCCCAGCACATGGAGCAAGCACAGGGAGAAAGCCCAGGGTGGTGAGGAATCCACAGGCCACAGAGTCCTCAGAGTAGAAAGCTAGTGACACAGCCCCTATCCCCCAGCACAAGAAGCTTGAAACAGTGACCCTTGTGCCCCAGGAGCAGACCTTAACTTAAAAAAAAAAGCTATAATTTGAGTAAGAAACAAAAGGGCTCTTACCATTGAGAACTTCTATGTTGACAGGGAAGAGCCAAACACAAAGTCAGATGAGGACAATGTTCTCAAATTGCCTACATGGAAAGCCTCAAGAAGAAAGATGAATTGGCCTCAAGACCAAAAAGCCTTCTTGGAAGGGGACAAAAAGTATTTAATAAATCAATTGAGAGAGGTAGAAGAAAAAATAGGGAGAGAAATGAAAGGAACAAAAGAAAATTGTGAAAAAAAATCAATAGCTTGGAAAAGGAAGCACAAAGATTAATTGAAGAAAGCAATTCCTTAAAAAATTAATTTGGCCAAATGGAAAAGGAGTTGAAAAAGCTTAATGAAGAAAACAATGCCTTAAAAATTCGAATTGGACAGATGGAAGCTCATGACTCCATAGAATAACAGAATCAAAAGAATAAAAAAATAGGAGAAAATGGGAAATACATCATTGGAAAGACAACTGATCTGGAAAATACATCCAGCAGAGACAATTTCAGAATTATTGGACTACCTGAAAGTCATGATTGGAAAAAAGTAGTCTAGACACCATATTCCAGGAAATTGTCAAGGAGGACTTCCCTTATTGTAGAAACAGAGGATAAAATCATCATTGAAAAAATCCACCGATCACCTCCTGAAAGAGAGTCTAAAAGGAAAACTCCAAGAAATATTGTAATTTCAGAATTATCAGGTGAAGGAGAAAATACTCCAAGCAGCCAGAAAGAATCAATTTAAATATCATAGAGCCTCAGTGAGAATTGCACAGGACCTGGCAGCTTCACCACTAAAGGACTGCAAGGCTTAGGATATGATATTCTGGAAGGCAAAGGAACGTGGATTGCAACCAAAAATCAACTATCCAGCAAAACTGATCATTCTCTTTCAGGGGAAAAGATGGATATTCAATGAATTTGTGGACTTTCAAAGTTTCCTGATTAAAAGACCAGAACTGAAAAAGAAAATTTCATCTTAAACATCCCAGAATCAAGTGAAGTTTAAAAAGGTAAACGGGAAAAAAGTTATTCAATAAGGTTAAACTGTTTGTAACTCTACAGGGGAAGATAATACTTATAACTGTTGAGAATTATTCTCTATTTCGGCAGACAGAAATTATGCATAGAGGGTATAAATATAAGTTGTCTTCGATGTGATGATATAAAGAAAGTTAAGGGGTGGAAAAAGGAGTATATGGGGAGGAGGGTAAAGGGGAGATGGAATGGGGATAATTACATCATATGAAGAGGTACAAAAAAACAATTACAATAGAGGGAAAGAAGGGAGGGGTGAGCATTGTTTCTACCTTACTCTCATCAGATTTGGTTCAAAGAGGAAATAACATATACACTCATTTAGATAAAGAAATTTAGCTTATTCTTTAGGGAAATAAAAAGGTAAGGGGAAAAGGGAAGGCACTGATGAAGGGAGGGCAGAAGCAGGGGAGAAAAGGGTAAAGAAAAGGGAGGAGGGCTGATAGAAGTTAGGGCATATTAGGGGAGGTAGGGGTCATAAGCAAAATGCTGGTGAGGAGGAATAGGGTGAAAGAAAGGGAACAAAGTACAAAGGGCGTAAATAGGATGGATGGAAATAGACAGTAATAATAACTGTGAATGTGAATGGGATGAAATCTGCCATAAAACATAAGCTAATAGTAGAGTGGATTAAAAAACAGAATTCTACAATATGCTGTGTACAATAAATACATTTAAAGTAGTGAGATACACAAAGAGTAAAGTTAAAAGGTTGGAGCAGAATATATCATGCTTCAGCTGAAGTAAAAAAAGCAGGGGTAGCAATCCTTATCTCAGACAAAGAAAAGGCAAAAATAGATCTAATTAAAATAGATAAGGAAGGAAACTATCTTGCTAAAAGATACAATAAATAATGAAGTAATATGAATACTAAACATGTATGCTTCAAGTGGTATAGCATCCAAATTCTTAGAGGACAAGTTAAATGAGGTACAAGAGGAAATAATAAAATAATACTAATGGAGGATCTGAACATTTTCCTCTCAGAACTAGATAATTCTAACCACAAAGTAAATAAGAAAGAAGGTAAAGAGGTGAATAGAATGTTAAAAATGTTAAATATGATAGATGTCTGGGGAAAATTGAATGGGAATAGAAAGGAATATACCTTTTTCTCAGCAGTACATAGCACATATTCAAAAACTGACCATGTATTAGGGCACAAAAATCTCATAGTCAAATGTGAAAAGGCAGAAATAGTAAATGCATCCTTCTCAGATCTTGATGCAATAAAAATTACATGTAATAAAAAGCCATGGAAAGATAGACTGAAAATTAATTGGAAACTAAATAATCTCATCCTAAAGAATGAGAAGGTTAAACAACAAATTATAGAAACAATCAATAACTTCATCCATGAGAGTGACAGTAATGAGACAATATACCAACACCTAAGGGATGCAACCAAAGTAGTGTTTAGGGGAAATTTTATATCTCTAAATGTTTATATGAATAAAAAAGAGAAAGAGGAAATCAATGAATTGGGCATGCAGTTAGAAAAAGAACAAATTAAAAGACTCAATTTGATCTCTATGTTCTTTTCTTGTTTAAATACTATCATTCTAAAGTTGGTAATTGGAAAACAGGCTATTGGGCACCCTTAAGAAGGGAATAGCTGGTTTGTGATTATAGACTTGGTCCTTGGGTATGAGGATGCTTGGGAATCTCCATGGTGAGTCTTTATCCAATTTGGTTTCTTTATATGGACTTAAGTCAAATTAATATTGGGGAAGAGGCTGTGGATGGAAGAAAAATAGATTCTGGTTCAACTTCTTCATATCCTCTACCAGGTTAGCAGTGTTAGCAGGAGAGGAACCCCTTAATTTAGCAGATACCCTTATTCAGTGACATTGCCTAGAAGAGAACACCCAGGTTCTCTAGGCAGTTACTGTAACCTGTTCCTTTCAGCACTAACCTCCAGTAGGAAGGTCCCAGAGAAGGCAGACACTGGGGGCAAGTTATAGGTGGATGCTGTGCTAGGTATATCATTACGTTTGGGATATATATGGGGTATTAGGATGTGGGCAGATATCCTCAATGACATGTGTCCATGAATTACCCCCAATAACTGCAACAGGCTGAAGGTATACTATATTACAAGGAAGGACAAGAGGGGGCCAGGAGCCCTCTTCAGGTAGGAGATGGGAAGGGACCTGGGACCTCACAGTGATAGCTAACAACCTTCCTGGATTGAGCCTGAAGAAGGGGGGTATACTGGGGAGGTCAGAGGCCCCACTCTGAAAAGGAAGAAAACAGGATAGAGATAGATGTCCCATGATTCTCCAAAGACCCCTCTCATGACTTGGAAAGGTTAAACAGTAGCCAGTGGAAGAAGAATAACAAAAGGAGGAGGAGGATGGCTGTGGGGCTACAACACTTCTGGAATATTCTCCAAGCAGGAAATCAATAGTAATTCTCTGGCTTGGTTAAGGTTAAGAAGGCAGTAGGGCCAGCCATGGAGGACAAATGGGGTCAGGTCTTTAGCAAAGGCTTTTCTTCCAGCTACCCCTGTCCTCACAACAGGCCAGAACACATCTATGTCTTGCAATGTAAGGGCTTCAGGAGGTATCTGGCTCACTCTCTACTGCTGAGAAATTCCCATTGTCTATAGTCACCTCTGGGTTCTTGAGCATATTATGGAAGCATCAATGGGAACCTGCAAGCTTTCAATAGTCACCCTTGAAGAAGAAGGAGCAGATTTGAACTGGTGAATAATCTGGACAACTATAAGCCTCCAGGTCAAGGAAGCCTAGTTCTCTAGGGTTATCATAGGAGGTATGCATAGTGAGGCTTGTCAAGCCATAGATCTTGCTTTTTTTCTTGGGGAGCCTTTGGCTTCAGGTCCAAATTTAGTCCTGACTATGCTGGGGGGGGCAAGCCTTGAGCCCCATTGAGGCTCTGTGGAAGGGAAAAACATGGAACTGGAATGAGGTTCCTTAATAAGTCTTTATCAAGGAAAGTCTGACCTAGGATCTGGGCTTGATGACTAAGGGTATGACAATTGAAAGATTTTCAAGAACAGGGGTCACCTGGATTTATTTTTTTCTACGGTACAGGGAACCATTTAGAAAATAGAAAAGGATTAAATAGTGGATAGGGACTGAGAATAATCATAGGTGTAATATAATACAGGAGATACGAAGGGTTAGGATAGTATGGTGAAGTTTTCCCTTCCCAGCATGCTATTATATATTATTTCCTTTTTTTTTTTTTTTTTTTAAGTGAGGCCATTGGGGTTAAGCGACTTGCCCAAGGTCACACAGCTAGTAAGTATTAAGTGTCTGAGGCCAGATTTGAACTCAGGTACTCCTGAATCCAGGGCCGGTTCTCTATCCACTGCGCCATCTAGCTGCCCCCATGCTATTATATAAATATCACTTCATGAGAAGGAAGGAGACAAGAGTGTCTGACCTACCCTTCTCAAACTTAATCACATGTTACGTAGTTGAATAGGGATATTTACATAAACCTACTAGACTTTTATTCAGATTTCTTTTTTTAATGTGAAATGAACAAAACTCAGAAGTTGTCTAATCCAGCTAGTACTTGGATAGGAATCTCCTCTCTTGCACTGCCCCTCCCCCCACCCCCCAGCAAATGATAATCTATTCATGACTGAGAGAATTCATTCCAGAACAGATGGATCCTTCTACATTAGAAGTCTTCAGCTACCTGAAGACAATAATGTTTCTCCCAATCCTGTAACTAAATCTTCCATTCAATAGAATAAATGCCCTTATTTCCCCCAACATATTCTCACATAAGATTATAATATAGCACCTTCTAGGATTACTCCCCCAATTCAACCTCACATGGGTAGGTTAGAATCTTTGGGGCCAGGGTGGGGGTAGTTGACTGATATTTAGTATTAAGATGACTACCATTTATCACTTTAGGGCTTAGGTCTCTAGTGCTGTTTCTCAAGAGACCCCAGTGGTGTACTTTTCATTTATCATCTACTGTTTTACATGTTAGGGTTTTTTAAAATGAATTTAATGATAGAAAACAACTGTTTTAAGATAGTCACGCTCCCACTCTAATATCTGGATCATACTGTACCACAGATACACACAAGTGCACAGTAAGAATGAGCTCAAACTTAAAGCACTATGGTAGTGAGGACACATGTGTGACCATATGGGGAATCCAAAATCCTTGTTATATTCTATTTATTTGTCCTTTTTCTTTTCTCCCATGGAACATATTATCTGTTGTTAGAATGGTATCTTTGATACTCCATTCAATGAGGGTAGGTAAGGAGAAAAAGAAAGTATCTCCTCCACTCAGAATCATTTCCTTCTAGTTGGCTGGCTTCCAAATCAACCCTCCAATGTTCAGGACTTTACCTCTACTTTAGGTAGGCCCACTGTTTCAGTTCTGGACTCTAGACTGACTTGCTATTTTAAATGCTGTCCAAATCATGACCTGATCCTCTCAATGAATCTACAAGATATGTCCCATATGGTATCATTTGCCTTCATCAAACAACTTAAGAGTTATACCTCATGGTACAGTTGTAGGAAAATTGCTTAGAAATTAATTATACACACAGTGGATAAAGCATCAGCCCTGGATTCAGGAGAACCCGAGTTCAAATGCGGCCCTAGACGCTTGACACTTACTAGCTCTGAAACCCTGGGTATGTCACTTAACCCTCATTTCCCTTCAAAAAAGAAGAAGAAGAAGAAGAAGAAGAAGAAGAAGAAGAAGAAGAAGAAGAAGAAGAAGAAGAAGAAGAAGAAGAAAAACTTAACTACACCTGGTGATGGAATGATTCATTCAAATCAGATCTCTAAGTCATTTTTAGATTCAATTAATTTTTCGTTTATTTTTCAGTCATGTCTGGCTCTTTACAAAAACCTTTTGGATTTTCTCGGCAAAATATATTGGAGAAGTATGCCATTTCCTTCTCTGGCTCATTTTACAGATGAGGAAACTGAGATAAACAGGGATAAGTGACTTACCCAGGCTCATAAAGCTAGTCAGTGTCTGAGCACAGATTTAAATTCAGGAAGATGAATCTTCCTAAACTCCAGGTTTGATTGTTGATACACAGCATCACCTAGAAACATAGATTTATTGCTTGTTAGAGGTATTTAGTCCATATAGTCCTTTTATAGATGTGAAAATTGGGTCCCACTGAGGTTAAGTGATCTGTTCAAGATCACAAAACCATTATGAAGAGGCAAAGCTAAGTTACCTCCATGCCTTCTAACTTTAAATTTAGTATCCTTTCCATTGTTCTCCTTTCTTCTATATGGCATCATCTCAAGTCCTCTCATCGGTGTACCAACACTATAAAACCTGACTGATTTTGTCCTTGGAACTCTGTTGAAAGCAGAGGGATAAAGCACATGATTTCTTAAAGTACCCCTCATTTTTGACAGCTATGATTCTGTTATACAGTCATACTCCTTACTGAACATTACATTTGCAAGACTCTATCAACTGACCACCTCATTTTTCCTTTGTCAATTTATCCTTCCAACCCTAATTATAGTTTCCCTCTTTGTCGTGATGTAAAATGAAGAAAATATGGATCTTGCTTTTTTTAAAAAATCATTTCCATCCTTCGTGAAGATGGAAAAAATAGAGACTGATGCAGACCCAACACAGTATGCCATCTCTGTCCCCATTGCTTTATATTGTATCATGGAATCTCTTTTGCCTTTAAGGAAATTAACCTTACCAATATTTACTCCAAGTCTCAGAGATGCTATCTGGGTTGAGATAATCATTCATGAAGGGCTTTGATCTCCTGAATAGAAAAGTGTTTTATATAAAGATTCTCACATCAAAAGCTCTTTCAAGTTTTCTGTTGAATGACTAGGCTGCTTCAGAACTGTAGTCAATTTTGTCTTTAATAGTATTTCAGAGCATAATCATATTGGTTGGAAATCCATTCTTCCCTTAGGATTCTGTATGGAGGCCTAGCTCTGACACTCTTCTGCTATAATATACATAAACCTTTTTTTTTTAAGAAATGAGATTGTTTTGCAATTTTTTTTTTCTAGCACCAAATATGGCCCTTCTTAAGATCAGAGGATTTAGTGGTTGGAAGGATTATTGAGATCATTTCATCTGAAGAAGCCTGATCAGACTAGGTGACCTCCCAAAAGTGTGGCCAAAAGATGACACATATAGACAGAAACAAGAGTGCCTGATAAATCCACATATCTCTTCCTTGGAAATCAAAGGTATTCTACTAACCCCTAGGGCACCTTTATGTGTTTTATTCACTATAAAAAGTATTTGAGGGGGCAGCTAAATGGTGCAGTGGATAAAGCACTGGCCCTGGATTCAGGAGTACCTGAGTTCAAATCCGGCCCCAGACACTTAACACTTACTAGCTGTATGACCCTGGGCAAGTCACTTAACCCCAATTGCCTCACCAAAAAAATAAAGAAAAAAAAAAGAAAATGTATATAAAAAAACAGTATTTGAAAGCACCTGGGATCTCCTCCTACCAGAGAGTCACAGTTGTAAAGGGAACCAAGTCCCTATGTCCTCCTGATCCAAAATCACTTTAAGGCCTAATGTCCAGGGGCCACTTGGACTGGTTGGCCATCTTCATCCACATGATCAAACTCCGGATGAAATCCATTTGTTCCATGTCACGTCCTAAATCAGAACAAAAGTACCTATGACACCATGTCACAAAATGGAATATGTCTGTGTGATATATTTTGTTTCAAAATAAATTAATTATAGATATCAATGATCTGTGTATCCTTCCTTAAATCTAGAGGAGAATATTATAGAGCCTTAGGTCTTCATTTTTATGGATAAATAAATAGAGGTCTCAGGAAGGTAGCTAACTGACCCATGGTTACACAAGCAATATATAACAGAGACACAATTTATCTGATTAAAAACAAACAAACAAAAAAACAACAAAACCTTCTTAAAAGACAATAGAATTGGGGGCAGCTAGGTGGTGCAGTGGATAGAGCATCCGCCCTGGATTCAGGAGGACCTGAGTTCAAATTAGGCCCCAGACACTTGACACTTACTAGCTGTGTGACCCTGGGCAAGTCACTTAACCCTCATTGTCCTTCAAACAACAAGAACAACAACAAAAAGACAATAGAATTTGATATGTCACCCATCTAATCAATCCTCTTTATGGTTCTCAGATACAATCAACTTTTCATGGAGGTAAACCAAAAAAGAAACAAACAAAAAAAAAACCACTTTTCTGCTGTGTTTTATTGGCTTCAAAAATACTTTCTAAAAAATTCTAACCTTCTCCATTACAGTTTTATTGTTCTTGGTGAAGGGACTAACATTTGCTTTCAAAAAGGGAAATGTGATTTGGGGATGTGTATATCATTTAGTCATTCATACCATATCTGGGTGCTTCTAAGAATTGAGTATATCATTAATGATTCATACCCTCCACCACTTCATGCCTTTTTATCCCATGCCATTATATCAATGTCTTTACTCTCTAATAAATCCTCCATAAAATATCCGCCAAGTTTTCTAGGTGTCTTCATCTATTCCTTCATGGTTATGAGAGAAAAACTTGGGCTGTCTTTCTCTAATTCCTCTTTCTCTTTGCTGTAAGAATAAACTACCTCATTTTCTAGGGATATATTTTCTTGAAAATTTATTTTAGGACATTGGTTTCATGAAAATAATTGTTGATAGTATAATGAAGTCAATATACATACAACTCAAATCCTTTCTTAATCTCTCTTATGGGTGAAATTGGTTGGATTTGGGGTAGGGGTTCTTAAGAATTCCTCTTTATAGAATTTCCACATAAATCCAATTAGAATAAAATAATAGTTTATTTAGGTGCTAGGGAAAGGAAACCAAGGGAGAAATCCTTGGATTTCTCATGGGGAGAAGGCATGGCACAGAGGCGTGGTTCTCTGAGATACCTATCTCCTTGAACAGTAGATGGGCAGAAACTTTTATAGAGTACTGATAGTGGTCCAATGAGTTGATGAGGGGGGACAGCTAGGTGGTGCAGTAGATAAAGCACTGGCCTTGGATTCAAGAGGACCTAAGTTTAAATCCAGCCTCAGACACTTGATACTTACTAGCTCTGTGACCCTGGGCAAGTTACTTAATCCTTATTTCCCTGTAAAAAAAAAAAAAACAACAACAACAACAACAAAAACAAACAAACAACAACAAAAAAAAAAACAACAAACAAACAAACAATGAGTTGATGAGGTGATCATCTGCCTGTGGAAAGTTCCCTTACTGGGGGAGGATCATCCCCTACTGGTAGTGGCTGGGGGAAGTTGGGTGAGGGGTGGCTTGAATGAAGGGTGGTGGTCCTGGAGGTAACTCAATCCTGATCCAGTGCCACTTATCTCTTTAGTTGTGTCTGTCCTTTGGTTTATTTTCTCAAGGAGAAGGTTCTTTTGATTTACTCTAGAAAACTCCTGAGGTACTCAGGGGCCCATAACAACCTCCATTAGCATTGGTGACATAATAGTACATCGCCATTGGAGTCAGGGAATCTCACATTTGATATACTCTAGGGAGGTAAAGCCAGTCAAATCAATGAATCTCTCTGAGTCTCCATTCTTCCTCTGTGCAATAAGGAGAAGGCCATTATGATCATTTCCAGCTCTTGCAACGTCTAAAATTCTAGCTGTAACATCTAAAGTCTAATGAGTGGTTGCCTTAAATTAGAGGCTTTAGCAAGAGTTTAGCCTTGTAAGTATTTATTAAAGTATATTAGAAGTTGGTGAAGAGAGTGAAAGAGGAAAACAGATTCCTCATAGCATGGAAAATCCTAGCTTAGATCTATTTGGTATAGCCAGCGAGAAAAAAAAAAAACAAAAACAAAACCTTCCTTTCCTTTTTTTCTTCCTTCCTTCCTTCCTTCCTTCCTTCCTTCCTTCCTTCCTTCCTTCCTTCCTTCCTTCCTTCCTTCCTTTCTTCCTTCCTTCCTTTCTTTCTTTCTTTCTTTCTTTCTTTCTTTCTTTCTTTCTTTCTTTCTTTCTTTCTTTCTTTCTTTCTTTCTTTCTTTCTTTCTTTCTTTCTTTCTTTTTCCAGGGCAATGAGGATTAAGTTACTTGACCAGGGTCATACAGCTAGTAAATGTTAGGTGTCTGAGGCCACATTTGAACTCAGGTCCTCCTGAATCCAGGGCCAGTGATCTATCCATATCCACTGTGCCACCTAGCTGTCCTACTTTCTTTCTTTTTTTTTTAAACCTTCCTTTCCTAGCAGCCCACATGAAGTCCTCCACCACACCAAAGTCCAGAACTGAAAAGCCTCACTTCCCTGTGGCTTCTCCCAGAAGTCTCCTGTGAAACAGGAAACAGGGCCATCCACCTACATAGCTCCAAACTAATTGGCTGGTAATTTTGATAGACAAGACCCACAGATGGTAGACAGAACTTCCTGAAGCCAATCTGACCTACAAAACCCAAGAAAGGTCACTTCTGGATACTAAGTCACATGTTTTCTTTTCAGGCCAGAGCTGATGATGTCCCTCCCAGCAGGGGGTGTCATTCCAATTCTCACACTCTCCATTTATGATTCTATGATCCCTTTGAATTCCCTGAAATATTTATCCTTTGGAGGTTTCAGTTATTCATGGTTCATGACTATAATGTTAAAAAAATGATATGTTTTTCTAAGAGGTATCACCTTTCCATTAGGGAAAACACTTTTGAAGGTGTTTGGGTACATATTGCACTCATATACATCACACCTTGAAGATGATTTAGTTTAACTCCTTATGATATTCATGGAAATGTTCTCCTATCTCTTTGTCTTTACCTTAGTAGTCTCTGGGTTCTGTGATGGACTTCTTTCTGGCCTCTGCTTTGAATAATATTTAGCATCTTTCAAACTACAAATAAGGTGCCATTTCCTAAATTCAAGTTTTTCTTGCTTCAGCCAATTAGTATATTTCATTTTCTTGAAATTACTTGGTATACCTTTACATAATTATAGAATTTTGTAAATGAAGAGGGTGGCATGCTAATGAATAATAATTACTTACACTTTTATAGCACTTTAGACTTGCAAAGTGTCTTTTGAATATTATCTCACATGAGCACAACAACCCTGAGAGGTAGGTCCTATTACTATCCCCATATTACAGGTGAGGAAACTGAGGCTAAGGAAGGTTAAGTAACTTGGCCAGGGTCACATAACTATTTTTTTTAATCATAAAAGTATTTTATTATTTTCTAGTTACATGTAGAGATTTTCAACATTTGTTTTTATTAGATTTCCAGTTACAAATTTTTCTCCCTCTCCCCTCCTCAAGACAGCAAGCAATCTGATATAGGTTATATAGGGTCACATAACTACTAAGTGCTTCCAAATCCAAGGCCTTATCCACCACTTAGCTAGTGTAGTGAATTAAAACAAACAAACAAAAAGCAGCCAAAAACAATCTTGATTCAACTCCTATCTCTAACATATACTGTCCATATGACTAAGCAAGTAACTTACTCTCTCAGTATTTGAGGCAACTTTTTAAGAGTCTTAGCTGAGGGGCATCTAGGTGGCACAGTGGATAGAGCACCAGCCCTGGATTCAGAAGGACATGAGTTCAAATCCGGCCCCAGACACTTGACACTTACTAGCTGTGTGACCCTGGGCAAGTCACTTAAGCCCAATTGCCTTACCCAAAATAAAACAAAAAAAAAAGTCTAAGCTGAGTAAATGATGATTTACATTTGTAAGGGGTGTGAACACTTAGAATTTCCCTATACCAATGAAATCACATGAGCAATTATGTGACACAGTGGATAGAATGCTGTTCCAAAAGCCAGGAAGACTTGAGTTCAAATCCAGCCTCAGAAAATTCCTAGCTGTGTGATCCCCTGGGCAAGGCACTTAACCCTCTTTGCCTTAGTTTCCTCATATGTAAAATGAGCTGGCAAAGCACTCCAGTAGCTCAGCTAAGAAAACCCCAAAGAGGGATCACAAAAAGTTGGGCAGAACTGAATATGACATGACCACAACACCTGTCCCCTATAACTTTTCATGTTTTGTGTTAACTTGTCTTTATACATGTAGTATTACCTTAGTCCAATATAAGTTCCTTAAAGGAAGGAGCTGCTTTTGTTGTGTTGCTTTTCATATCAACTATAGTGCTCAGGCTTTTAATCAATATGAATTGAATTGAATTGAATTGAATTGAAAATGCAGGAGGGTGATAAAAATTGACCAAACTAATTTATCACATCTTGAAGTGGAATCGCTGGTTGCATCTAAACTTTACCCAGACAGTGCCTCATTTTTGTAGTATGGAAATTGCCCAGAAGAACAACCAGAGGGGCTTCTCACTTGGTACCTGGCTTCAGTGTGTGTGTGTGTGTGTGTGTGTGTATGCTGCCTTTATTCTTCAAGGATTTCCCAGACAACAAGGAAGACCCTACATAGATATCCAGTAGCTCCAAACTTATTTGCATTATACTAGCACTGAAGAAGTCACTGTCTCTATCTTAAGGGAAGCCCAATTGCTGCTCAACAGAGTGGGGCTGATTTGCAGCACTCAGAGGGCACTGTCTACTTAGCCAGCACTGTGGTATTTGTCTATATGAGAAGAGACTCTCTATCCAAGCTTGAAGGAAAAAGACAGTAGGACAGAGGGTAGATTTGATTTTAAATGATGCTCTAAATACTTCAAGGCTTTAAGGCTTGTGATTTCATCAGTGTCATCACTCCCTCTACCTACATAGCTCATAGGCCCACTTAACTTAATGGATTATGTTGGATAATTGCTATGTCCAAAAAATGCTGGCCAATGTATTTGCAAATCACAATTTGAGTTGTGAATTGGGGAAAGTCAAATTCATCATTTCCTCCACCACAAAATTAAATCCAGCAAACAAATATAAAGCATCAATTATGTGCAAGGTCTTTGCCTATGGGCTAAGACCAGAAAGATGAAAAATGGCATAGTTTGTGCCTTCGGGGAGATTACAATCAAGAAGGAGGGATAGGACTTGTATACAAATCAGCACAGAGTACAGTGAAAAAAGACAAGGGAAGGTTCTTAAGAAGGTCTCAAGGCAAAGATGAAGAAGGAGAAATCACTCGAAATTTATTATGGAATCACAGAAACTCATTCTGGATAGGAGCTCAATAGCCAGCTAAGTCCAATCCATGTCTGAACAAGAATCGTCTCTATAAACACCCCCAAGGCAAATGACAGACTATAATGAATGGATTCTTCTATTTTCATCTCTATCCATGAACAATAATACTCTCTTCACAATTCATGATTAGCATCAGGTATCACCAAACAATGAAGGGGGCATTGTTAAAATATTGGATGCATTGTCTTAGGCAGTGGGAAAGGTGCAAAAATGAATAAGCTTCTACCACAATCTACTCAGTGAGACATGACAGAATACAGATCATTGCAAAATAAATGACAACACATATTACATCCATTGCCAAATCTTGCCTTTTAAGAGCTAGCCTCTTATGATAGATAGATAGATAGATAGATAGATAGATAGATAGATAGATAGATAGATAGATAGATAGATAGATATAGATATAGTTCTTTTAAGATTGAAAAACTCCTTTGCATTTTATTTCACTTGAACCTCACAGTTGGTGCTAGTATACATATTTTACGGATAAGGAAATTGGGAGAGAAAATAAAGAAATTTACCAAGGTCATATCACTAATAATGAAATGAGAAAGGATTTGGACTCATATCTAGTGCTTTATCTGCTGTGCCAGTCAGCTTTCTGTTCTTCTCTCCATTACACACTTGTATGATATGATTATGGATTTGAGTCAGATTAAACTCTGAGGATGGGGTTTGGAAGGTACCCAGCCCTGCCCCAGTATAGTTTGTTTAGAAGTTTATTGCTTGTCAAATTCTCACTGTCTCCTTTAAGTTTTATTGTCAATTAACAGTATTTTTACTTCTGCTCAGTCTCCCCACTTGTCAGCTACATATTAGTTTTGTCTGCAATCCATCATGTGTCAGAACTCCAGTCAGTGGGTCAGGGAGTTTGCCCACCTATTCAATACTCGGGACTCAAGAAGAAAGGACGGGGCTCAGCACAGGATGCAGCCATTGAGTTGAGACCAGATGTTAAGTGACATTGTCTCTTTTTCTCAGAGCAGAATCCCCTTGACCCTAGGGTCCCAACAATGTGTTATTCTTTTATTCTTTATTCTATTTCTTTGACTTCCCAACATAGCAGAAGATAAATTTTAACCCTGTCATCCTTAACAATGCTGAAGCACCTGAGTGACTCTTCCTGTTATTCAGGTTGAATATCTTTAGAGACAGGGGCCTGGAGAGGGGAGTCACTGGGAACTGTGAGATCTGAAACATCTGACTGTCACTCCCCTGTTTCCTCTTCCTTTGGTTTGACCTTGTTCCCCCTCCCCTTTTCCCCCTTGCTCCTGGAACACGTATGCATGTCTCCATACATTGATCATGAGCTGAACACGCACCCTGGGTGAGACAGGATTGGATGTTAGATTGTGAGCTCATCCACCCTAGGTGTACGTGGGGACAGTCCTTTTCAAGATTACTATAAAAACCTAGAGGATTGGGCATATCTTTGCAAGACTTCAATGTGTAATTGGGTTTTGCCCGTCCTCATGAGGATGTAATAAATCTGTCTCTGCTTGACTTGGTGGTCTCCTCGAGTTATTTGGGTAAACTGAGGCAGTTTGCTCCATACACACTCATGATATCTTGCCTGGATAATTGTAATAGATTTCTAATTGCTATGTAATCTCCACGTGTTCATGAGCAAGTACTTTAACATTTGTACCTCAGTTTCTTCTTCTGTAAAAAATTACATTAACAATATTCCTGGGGCAGCTAGATGGCGCAGTGGATAGAGCACCAGCCCTGGATTCAGTAGTACCTGAGTTCAAATCCGACCTCAGACACTTAACACTTACTAGCTGTGTGACCCTGGGCAAGTCACTTAACCCCAATTGCCTCACTAAAAAACAAAACAAAACAAAAAAAAAACAATATTCCTGTTAACCTTGTGATTAATGAAACAATCAATAGAGGAGAAATAAGATCTTTAATCACTACAGCGGGGCTGTAGTGATACTGAAAGTATCTCAAAACAAGAATGCTAGGAATACTCAAATATGGGGACAGAGGACTGGGTTTATATGGGGTAACAAAGCAGAGGGAACTATGAGACTGCCCTTGGGAAAAGTAAGTTTCTCACAGGCAGAAACTACTCAATGTAAATGAACCTTTTTACATAATAACTTAAAGTCCAGGAATATAGCTTGGGAATCTTTGGGAGGGGATAATGTGTTTGGGGGATATCCATAAGACTCTCAAGAGTCTGGAATTGACAAAGATTGGTTAGCCCCAGGCAATTCATGGGCCTGGGAATGGGGAGTAGGTGGATCAGTCAGTTCTTAGTAAATTTTCTTTATCATTACCTATAGGTGTTGTGAGGATAAAATAAGATTATCTTCCTGAAACTCTTTACAAAAATCTCTTAAAGTGCTATGCAAATGTCACTGATTATCAATCTATGTGTTTGTCTTATATTTTCTCTCCACACTCCAACCTACTGTACATTCAGCTGACTGTAATTTTTTACCCCAAATGTAGTTTTGACTTATCCCATTTTTCATGTACCTGATCAGTGAGCTCTACTAGCTCTCTATTTGCCTAAGTATCAAAGACAATGTCCTCCATTTGGAATCTACATCTCTTCATGATCTGGTCCCCTATTATCCTTCCAAACATCTTATTATTTCCTCCATTCAGTGTACTCTATGACATAGCTACACTGGCTTACTTGCTATTGCTTGAACAGGATAGTCCAACTGCCCTTTCTGTCCCTTTGCATTGACCATCCTTCCTACCTGGAATGCTCTTCTTCCTTACCACCATTTCTTAATTGCTCTTGTTTCCTTCAATACTTAGCTTAAGACTTAAGTTGAGCTGTTAAACTGATTTGCATTGTTTGACTGATTTATATTGGTAATGGATTGATCTATATCATGCCAATGAAGTTATTCTTTAAGGTGTTAGCCAAGTAACTTTAAAAACCCTTAGAAAGAAGGGTCTCTGAGCTTCTCTCTCTTAGGAGGGAAGTCTCCACATAATCATGTTGTGTGTTGTATTTCTTCTTGGGACAAACAAAATATTAAATTAATATTATGGTGGGTTTTTTTTTTCTGTCTGTCTCTGATCTGTTTCATAGGAGGACAGGTAAGGATGTCATGTTCTCTTCCTAGTTAGTAGGAGATATTTTAAGATATAATTTCTCTGATCTGTTTATTAATTTTGTAGGATAAATTAAACATTATTTCTCTGATCTGTTTGCAGGAGACAGGCAGATACAAAAACTATATTTTAATATTTGACATAAGATAGAATTAATTCTTTTTATTCCTGACCAGGGCCATTCAACCATTAGGAATTTTGTCTTTGGTGGAGAGTCCTGTTGTGGAGACAGAACTTTTGTTTAGACCAAAAGGCCTTTCTTTCCTTTAGGAAAGGGCTATTAAGTCTACCTAATGAAGTGGTTAATTATTCTTCCAATAGTTAGTCCAAGGCTAGGGTGTGGTCTGGTATAACACTTCGTTTTTAAAATAGTCTTACTTACAAATTAAATTGATCAGATTTGATTGCTGTTGCATGGAACACCTCTTGTCCAAACCATCATAAAGATATAAAGAAGTACTAATGAGGTCTTGTTTTTTCTTTTTTTTTTCTTTTTGAACTATGAGAGAATAAATAGTCATCTTTGTCAATCTCTTATCTTGTCAATGTTTATCTCATGATTGATAAACATGATGATAATTTACTTAGAATTTGGTCTCATAATTATTTTATTTATCACACTACTATGTGTAAGAATAATCATTATGAAACAAATTACATTGACATAGCCCTTGCATGTTGACATTTTTCCCTTGCTAAAACCTTATGAAACAGATACTGGAAGGAAAACATTCATATTTTACAAATGAAAACACTGAGAATCAAGTATCTTCTCTAGTTCATTGCAGTAGAATGGCTAGAATCCAGGCTTTCAGGCTTCCATTTGTGTGCTATTTTCTTTATACCACTCATTTATCCTCTCTCCACAATGTCATATGAGTGTGGGGGTCATTAAGGAGGGTAAAGTCTTTTCTTCAGTCTCCAATCTAAGATGAGGGTAAGAATATTTGACAGAGGTCACAGAATTAGGAGCCAAGAGATCTGGGCTCCCAGGCTCTACTCTGTCACTGTGTAGTTGTGTTAGTGATGGAGAAGGTGAAAAGGGTTAACAGATAACCTAAGACTTGATCAATAGTAGCTAGAAGGTTAACAGAGAAACTAAGACCTGACCATCAAGAGAAATAGTAACCCGGGTTCATTAACTATTAATAGCCATTAATATTCCTAGATGACAGTACACCTAGAAACCAGATCTTAAGTAAAGAGATAATCATAAACAAAGAGACACTCTGGCTTTGATATGTTTAAGGATATCTTCATGAACAAGCGCAGAAAAGTTATGTTTCTGTAGGTTCACCTTATGACATGTAAACCCCAAAAACATACTTCCAAGGAAAAAGGTACCTGCCTTGGGGGTGATTTTAGACCCTGAGAAATCCAAATTAAGATAAGCCTTCTCATATACCTCCTTAAGGAGGAGATTAAGATAATGAGGATACAACCCAATTTTGCTCACTATAAATATAACCATCTTTCTTTCCCCTATTTGAGATACCTTTTCTTTTCTCCTATGGTATTCTCCCTCTAGCCTCTCAGTATTCTAATAAAACATAGGAAACTGAGTCACTAAGTTTTGTAATTCTTTTGGGATGCCTCACAATCAATTTAATAAATCCATAACTACTACTGCTTCATCAGCATAGGGTAACTACTTCCTCTGTCTAGACCTCTCTTTTCTCCATTACAAAATGAGCTTCTATTTCTCTCCACCAACCAAAATTATTCTGTTTTTACCTTCCCTCTATTTTTTTTTTTAATAAGGAGGTAGTTTGGCATAATGCATAGAGTAATGGCTCTACAGGAAGATTTGTGTTTGAATACCACCACTGATATATACTATTTGACTTACCCTGGGCAAGGTGACTTAAAATCTCAGTGCCCAAGGCAACATATTAACACTATAAATCTTAAAGACTATAAATTACCAATCTACATTGGTAGACAGCTTTTCTACATTGAAAGTTCTTCTATGAATGAAGTCATAATTCTAAACCAAAGCACAAACACATGTACACAAATTTTAACTATGCCTATGTGTGTATATATGTGTACAAGGACATATTTAGATGTGTGGATTTGTGTGTGGATTTTTACAAGGGAAATTGATGGATTGTTGGGGTTTCGTAGGAATTCTTCTTTAAAGAATTATAATCTCGAGCACAAATCCAATTAGAATAAAAATATATTTTATTTTGGCACTGTAATGATTGGAATGATGCCACCTACTGGAGACTTACTCTAGGAAAGCTCCACCATGAGGAGAATGCCTCAGAGGGCAAGGCCATGCAGCTTTTCCTTGGCGTCAGGAAGTGACATTTACTCATGGTTGCTGGCTATCAAGGCTACCAGCCAATCAACTTGAGGAGCCTCCCATTTTCTGGGAGGGGACAGGAAAGAGGAAGGAGGGCCTGCGCGGAGAGCTCTGTGTCTTTTGGGTTCCTGACTTGGTGGTGATGGAGGGAAAAGACAGAGAGGAGCTGAGGAAAGATAAGATTGCGAGATTGTAAGAATTCTGTTCTCAATCTTTCTCTTTCTATATTTCAATAAACCCTTAAAAATCTAAACTCATTTTATTGGTGATTTTAGTCAGTTTCCCCCAAAACTGGGGGAACAGATTAGAATCCACATTTAGAATTTTAAATTACACAGCACCATCGAAAGGAAACCTTGAGATAAGTCTCAAGGGGAGGTAGATCCAGAGACATGGTTCTCTGAGATATCAATCTCCTTGAGTAGCACAAAGGAAAATACTTTTTTAGAGGACCAATGGTAGAGACAACCAATGGCATAATCATGTGACTATGGGAAGTCCCCTTATCGGGGGTGATAACTAGAGGGTGGGACATGCCCCACTGGTGGGGGATGGGGGAAATTGGTTGAGAAACAGGCTCTCTGGAGCTATTTCCGTCTCCCTGGTGACACCATGCCTAATGGGCTTATTTCCCTGATGGTGGGGGAGACTGCAATGAAAGTTGGTGGTCCTGGGTTTGACTCATTTCAGATCGGGTATCTCTTTATTTGTGTCTGTCCTTTGGATCAACTTCTCAAGAAGGTTCCATGAGTTTGCCCAGAAAACTTCTGAGGCACCCCAGGCCCATAACAGGATGAAGAATTTATTAAGCACGTAAGAGTGACAATGCATCTAAGTACTTTCCATCTCAAGTTAAATGACTAGGTCCCATTTTCCTTAGGCCTCCAAAGAGATTTTTATATCATCTCCACTGACAAAATCACATCTATTTCTGATGTCAAACCATTTGACAGAGCCAAGAACTATGGTTGTAAGACTTTCTTTTTTGAGAGGTTTCAAAAGATGTGATGGCAGCACCTGCAGGAGCAGTTGCCAGGCTGTACCTCTATAGGGGTTGCTTCCCACAATGATATGCTAGAAGCATTGATGTTCCCAAAGATTTGAGCTATCTCTCTGTAGGTGTTAGGGGAAAGTTTGTTCACAATAGTGGTGATGGTTGTTTAACTGGTTTAGTTATGCTTCATCTCATTTCCCCCTTAAGGTACCATGCTGCTTTGATTAGGATTCAGTTAGGCTTGTATGTCCTGTTTAAATACCACACACACACACACACACTTGTGTATGTGTATACATATAATTTTACAACATATATGTGTTTATTATACATAATTCAAATATATACTAGAAAGCATATATGTACATATGTGAATATTTCTAGATGGATTATCTATATGCAAAGTAAATATGTGTCTTTATGGGCATATATGTATATGCGAAGTACATACATGTATATGTGTATATATGTATGTGCATGTGTGTATATGTGCATGCTACATGCATATATATGGATTTAATAACCTCCTAAGTCTCTTTATTTAAAATTATAGAACAAATTTTATGTTTCACTAATTTGCCCATATCTGCTCATTCAGGAGACTTAGCTGCAGGGTTTAACTTGTTCATTATAGATAAAATATAAATCTAAAATGTCACAAGAGTGATATTCCTATTCCTATCACTCGATTATCCCTTTATTTTCCCAACATATATGAATCTCTAGCTAGTATGAGGACTCTTCTCTCATTTACCCATAGCCTATTTCAGCCTAAATTGGAGGCCTTTTCTCTCTTGCTCACATGTTTCTTGAGCATTTCTTAAGGATTTTCCCAGCCTCGGCTTCTGACTTATCCAATCACAGTGCCAATGAAAAGCGTGCAAAGCCTGAAAGTCCATTAACTCCAGGCATCACAGGGACAGAGCATCCCACTGTCCTTTCATCATTTTCTTTGGGGCCATTCACTTGCATCTCCAATTCCTCATTACTCCTCCTTATTTCACAGATCTACCACATCAAATAAGAAATGCTGGGGACCCTGAACCACACAGGGTTTGACAATCCACAAGAGATCTCATCTTTCCCTGCATCCACTGTAGCATAGGTGATAGATGGCAATGAGGAAATTTCCTCTCTGGCTAAATTCAAGAGCTGCATTTACAGTGAATGCCTTTGAGCTTCTGGCCCAAACAATGGCAGAAATATAATTAAACAAGAATTTGAAAATGCATTACTAAGCCTATTAAATAGTCACTGAATTTCCCTAAGATATTAAAAACTAGAGTATTTCATGAACATTAAAGATAACATCTCTACCTCAGCACAAAGACGCTAATGTCAAATGACTATGATAATGCAGAAAGCCAGAGAACTTGTGGAGGGGATGTTATAGTGTACATGGAACCAATAGAAATTCAGATTTAAGAGTCTGGATTCGATTTCGGCCTCTGACAGAGTCACAATCACGTATTTTGAGCCAGAAGAGATCTTAGAGTTTGAATGCTATCCTTTTATTTAACAGATGTTGAAACTGAGGCTGAAAGAGCTTAAGGTACTTGAACAGACAGGGTAGCACAATTAGCAAGCCTCTGAGGAGGGATTTGAACTAAGGTCTTTGTGAGTTCAAGTGTATTACTGGATCCAAGAGATCATTGAGCTATTTCTATGACATTGTGGAATGAATCCTTGTTAGTCTGAGTTTCTGTATTTGTAAAATGAAAGAGTTGGGCTGGATGACTGCTAAAATCCCTTTAGTTCTAATATCTATAATTCCTTAACCCTATGACTGGGATTGGGACTGGGGTTGACATTTTGAAAGGGAAAAGACTAGATCTATTATATCACTGAGTTAGGGAACTCCTTAATAAGTAAAGTCCTTTTACCAATTGGGACAAATGAAAAGTCTCAGAGACATAGTTTCTGAGTAATTAATAATTAATTTATTGGGGCAGCTACGTGGCGCAGTGGATAAAGCACCGGCCCTGGATTCAGGAGTACCTGAATTCAAATCTGGCCTCAGACACTTAACACTTACTAGCTGTGTGACCCTGGGCAAGTCACTTAACCCCAATTGCCTTACCAAAAAAACAAAACAAAACAAAACAAAATTAATTTATTAATTATGACTAACAAATCATTAAGAAAAGTAGGGAAGTGGTACTCTTGGAAGTCAAAGATGCAACCCTGCCTTGCCAGAGAAATTTTTACAAGACCCCTGGTATATAGGTATGTAACAAAGCTCCTTAAGATTTTACTGTTAGCATTCAATTGGAAGACCCAATATGGGGTTGAGAACCACAGTTTGAGAAGCTTTGATCTAGAAAAAAGGACCCATTGTCCTCTCAAAGGTGGAGTTACATAAGAATTGCCCCTAGATAAGATGACCTTTACCCTTTAATCACAACTATACTTTCCCAGTTCAGTGGGCTCCAGCCCTAGATTGAACACAATCTCATCATCATTTCTGTCCTTCAGAGGCTTCCTTGACCTAGTAACTAAATGAGGAACTAGAAAGGAGGAAAAAAACCCTGGATCCTCATTATTAGTAATTGGTTATCGATAATTATTTCTCTCACAATGCAGGTCATCATCATTTCCCTAGAGAAGTAAGAGGTTAAGTGACTTGTTCAAGTCACACAAGCAGTACATAACATAGGATGGATTTGAATTCAGGATTTTCATGTCTCTATTGTAAGGGCCAAATTTAGTATGGGAAGAGTTAATTGGGCAGCTCACCGTAATATTGGGGTTCAGAAAATAATGAGAGACCTCTAGGTCCAGAGTTAACTGCCATTGTTTTGTTATTTCTCTCAGATCGATAAGAAAGGAGATTAACAGCATCTTTTCCACAAACAAATCAGGGTTTATTAATGGGAACAAAATTACATATGAAGTTAATAGGGCAAGGGACAATGAGAAAGGAAAAAATATGTCCCACTTCCCAGATGGTTAGAATCCAAATCTCAAGGGTAAAAAAAAAAAGGCTCTGGCTTGAATAAAAACTGATTAAAACCCTAAACTTTCCCCCAGCCTTGCTTCAACAACACAAACTCACCACCACCTGGAATCTGCAGCTCAGCTGTGCAATCTCTCCTGGCTCTGTCAGAAGCTCAACTCCCCAGCTACTTTCTCCCTCACTCCCCGGCGAAACAACTGAGCCCTATCCTCCCCGGCTTCCTCCCAAATCCTCCCACAAAACCAGAAACGGGATGAACGCGCATGCACGCGTACACACACACACACACACACACACACACACACACACACACACACACACTGCCCCAAGCTAATTGGCTGGCAACTTTGATTGACAAGCCCCATGAGCAGACCTCACTTCCTGACGCTGAAGCCTCATGGCTTTTCAATCTGACCATAATGAAGCAAAGATGTGGTCATGGAAACCCCAAATCACAATTAATTCCTTACACTATCCATTAAATCATATTTCCTCTTTATTCATCTCTTTACTGAATCAGAATGTATAATTCTACAGTGTAATTGGGGTGTCCCATCTAAATTAAGCTTGTTTGATCAATGTAGGAACAGAATTAAATATTGAATGTGAAAACACAATGGGCCAGGTCTTATGACCTTGTTAGGATGTGTAGACACTTTAACTTGGGTCAAAAAATAGAGAGCCAATATCTGAATCATGCTTCTAGGGATTTAAAATAGCTGGATGAATTTAAGTAGAAGGTCAACCAGCAGAAACTCAGTCCAGCTGTGAAGTGTCTTTAAGAGGCAGACCTTTGCACCTGTATTGGAGGGGAGCTGGGGAGGGAATAATGAACTCAGAGGATTTTTTTTTACCACCTCCACCCCCTCAAGTCATATCATTAGTAAGACTCCATCACGAGGAAACAAGATACTGAGTAGTACCATGGACAAAGAAGGATATCCAAAAATAGCCACTCAAATGAGAAATTAAATTGAAGGAGGCAAATACTGAGAAATGTCAGAAATGGGCAGTAAAAAGGCACTTGTAGAGATCTGCAAGGTGTTATAATTAAGAGGAACTTCACAAGGCCTCTGCAAAGGCAGACAAAAAACCTTTCATTAAGAAATATCTGTTGGGGTCAGCTAGGTGGCGCAATGGATAAAGCACTGGCCCTGAATTCAGGAGTACCTTAGTTCAAATCTGGCCTCATACACTTGACACTTACTAGCTGTGTGACCTTGGGCAAGACACTTAACCCTCATTGCCCTGCCAAACAAACAAACAAAAAAGAAGTATCTGTTAATTTACCCTTTGGCTACCCCTGTTCTCTTTCAGGAGATCTCATCCTTCCATGGACATGAATTTGATAGTGAGGGAATATGCCTTTTGAGAGGATTTTTTTTTTAATATAGTGATCTTCTTATTTTGTTGTAGTAAATTCCCTCTACTAAAACCAAAACTCAGTGTGAGGACAAATTAGCAATGAAGAAAATCAACAAGCAATCACAAGGGCAAAACATCTTATGTGAAACCCAGGTTTATTACAAGGGGAATGAACATGTATGTGGAACCTGAAGACTTCACAATTCATATGGAAGTTTGCAAATATATGATAGCAGAACAGAGGAAGGAGGAGATACCAGGAATAGGCAAAGCATTGGAGGAGGGAAGGTACAGTAAAGATGGGAAAAGGATAAACCCCCTCCCACAGGGGAGGAGTAAGAAAATAGCAAAAGCCACATTCATTAACCTTGGGAACTGCTAGACTATGAACATAGGAGGGTCTGCATATCTACAAGTTCCCAGCATCATAAACAAGTTTCCCAACCTGGCACAGACTGGCTGGCACCTATCTTAATTTCCAAGGACACACAAGGAGTCCAGTTTGGGATTCAAACAACAAATTATATCAGCAGCGGGGCAAGGGGAAGCTAGCTTTGTCCTTGACATATTCAGGGCCTCATGCATACTCTGGGCCCAATATTTCTGGAAAATATGGCAACTCACAAAAATGAGTTCAGTAGACCCCTTAACAGAAGCATGCTAATGGTGGTTTGTAAATGACATGTGATGATTAAAATCTAAAGTGTGTGTCTTTACCTGCCCCCCAGTGTGTGTGTGTGTGTGTGTGTGTGTGTGTGTGAGTGAAAGTAGTTAGGATTTACTTATAAATTAAGCAACGGTTTAGGCTTTTAAGCATTTATTAAAGTATATTAGAAGTTAGTAAAGAGAGGAGAGCACATGTCTCTGAAAGAATGGAAAAAAAAATCCCTAGCTCCAACCTATACGAGAGAGAGGGAGAGACAGAGAGAGAGAGAGAGAGAGAGAGAGAGACAGAGACAGAGAGAGACAGAGAGAGACAGAGAGAGACAGAGAGACAGAGAGACAGAGAGACAAAGAGACAGAGAGACAGAGAGACAGAGACAGAGATAGAGAAAGAGCTCATTCATCTAGCTTCTCACACTTCTCAAGAGAGAGAGACCCAGTACCTTTGACCAGAAGTCCTCTGTGGAGCCAGAAGAGGGGCGGTTCCCACACATAGCTCCAAGGTAATTGGCTGGTAGCATTCAAGTCCATGGATTGACATGAATTAAAGGCAGTCCATGAATAGAGAAGCAACTTCCATGATGCCAATTCAACCTTAGAAAACTCAGAAAGGTCAAATGCTTTCTCAGCATGAGACAGGGGCCCTGGTTCTCATGGACATTACTAGAAACCCTGCTATTGTTGTTTATTCT